>NC_083570.1:57389543-58132877 GCF_027579695.1 Neoarius graeffei | reverse complement strand
GCTTTAAATTTTGATTTTTAAAGAAAATGAATATGTTCTTAATCCTGAATGTCTGTTGTTATTTTGCCAATTCTTACCTTTATAACTTCATTGTAACTTAAGGTACAAAACACTTAAGTTGTCTACCGGTAGTGTGCATGAGGTAAGGGTTAGGGCTAGAAAACTAATAGTATACCAAGAAGGGTAACTGCAGTATACTTCAAAACTAAAAAGTGGACTAGATGTATATAACCAGTAACTAATAGTATATTTCTAATATGCTATACAGTATACTTTTATAAACTAAAAAGTGGACTAGAAGTATAAAACAAATAAGCTAATAGTATATTTCCAGTATACTACAAAGTATACTTTCGTAAACTAAAGAGTGGACTACAAGTATAGAACTAGTAAACTATTAGCATACAGCGGTGCTTGAAAGTTTGTGAACCCTTTAGAATTTTCTATATTTCTGCATCAATATGACCTAAAATATCATCAGATTTTCACACAAGTCCTAAAAGTAGATAAAGAGAACCCAGTTAAACAAATGAGACAAATATTATACTTGGTCATTTATTTATTGAGGAAAATGATCCAATATTACATACCTGTGAGTGTCAAAAGTATATGGACCTCTAGGATTAGCAGTTCATTTGAAGGTGAAATTAGAGTCAGGTGTTTTCAATCAGTAGGATGACAATCAGGTGTGAGTGGGCACCCTGTTTTATTTAAAGAACAGGGATCTATCAAAGTCTGATCTTCACAACACGTTTGTGAAAGTGTATCATGACACGAACAAAGGAGATTTCTGAGGACCTCAGAAAAAGCGTTGTTGATGATCATCAGGCTGGAAAAGGTTACAAAACCATCTCTAAAGAGTTTGGACTCCACCAATCCACAGGCAGACAGACTGTGTACAAATGGAGGAAATTCAAGACCATTGTTACCCTCCCCAGGAGCGGTCGACCAACAAAGATCACTCCAAGAGCAAGGCGTGTAATAGTCGGCGACGTCACAAAGGACCCCAGGGTAACTTCTAAGCAACTGAAGGCCTCTCTCACATTGGCTAATGTTAATGTTCATGAGTCCACCATCAGGAGAACACTGAACAATAATAGTGTGCATGGCAGGGTTGCAAGGAGAAAGCCACTGCTCTCCAAAAAGAACATTGCTGCTCATCTGTAGTTTGCTAAAGATCACGTGGACAAGCCAGAAGGCTATTGGAAAAATGTTTTGTGGATGGAGAAAGGAAAACACTGCATTCCAGCATAAGAACCTTATCCCATCTGTGAAACATGGTGGTGGTAGTATCATGGTTTGGGCCTGTTTTGATGCATCTGGGCCAGGACAGCTTGCAATCATGGATGGAACAATGAATTCTGAATTATACCAGCGAATTCTAAAGGAAAATGTCAGGACATCTGTCCATGAACTGAATCTCAAGAGAAGGTGGGTCATGCAGCAAGACAATGACCCTAAGCACACAAGTTGTTCTACCAAAGAATGGTTAAAGAAGAATAAAAGTTAATATTTTGGAATGGCCAAGTCAAAGTCCTGACCTTAATCCAATCGAAATGTTGTGGAAGGACCTGAAGCGAGCAGTTCATGTGAGGAAACCCACCAACATCCCAGAGTTGAAGCTGTTCTGTACAGAGGAATGGGCTAAATTTCCTCCAAGCCGGTGTGCAGGACTGATCAACAGTTACCGGAAACGTTTAGTTGCAGTTATTGCTGCACAAGGGGGTCACACCAGATACTGAAAGCAAAGGTTCACATATTTATGCCACTCACAGATATGTAATATTGGATCATTTACCTCAATAAATAAATGACCAAGTATAATATTTTTGTCTCATTTGTTTAACTGGGTCCTCTTTATATACTCTGAGGACTTGTGTGAAAATCTGATGTTGTTTTAGGTCATATTTATGCAGAAATATAGAAAATTCGAAAGGGTTCACAAACTTTCAAGCACCACTGTATGCTTTAAGTATACTTAATAAAATGAACTTGAAGTATACTTCTTTTTGATTAGGGAGGTATTTTTGGTCACTGATTTAAAAAACAGTGCAGGTCTTAACATCAGATAACGCATACTGAAAGAAAGAGAAGAGACTTTGCATCAAATGAGAGATGAGAGAAAATGAGCGAGGTGCCTGTGTTACCTTAAGTCTGCCTGAATCCAGGCGCAGGGCAGAAATTAAAGGGTCAAAATTGTCAAACTCAGCCAAAACATGAGTGAACAACTCGGGCACCACAGGAATCATCCTGACGAGCTCTGGGGAATAAACAGTGAGAGGTATTACATTACATTTACACTTAATGCTGGTGTCCGCAAAAAGTTAATTGTTGTTTCCAGAGTATCAGTAGAGGTTTAGTTTTCACGCTGCATATTCGCTTTGATGAAGATAAATTGAAAAGGCATGACCAGAACTGGCTGTATTTTCGACACGTTTAACAAAAGATGAAGGAGTTTCACGTTTTAAACACAATCAGCTTTATGTAGCCAGTAAAGTATCTTCGTTGCCGGGGGGGAATAAATAAATAAAAATCACACAATTAAGTGAATTACAAAACAGTGGTTCGATTTCATGGTATGTACTATATATGATTGGATGGTTACCTCACCACTGACTTTTTCGTAATACCAACTGGAATGTATTCTCCGTTATAGTCTGCATATTTTACCAGATCAAGATTGACTCCAGTTGTTCTCCTCCATTTTACGTCCGTCTGCAACCTTCCAAAAAATTTCACAACCCCCTCCTTCTGGACTCGCCCTGAATCACAGTCCAGCAGCCTCGGCTTTATCTGCGCAGGGAATGAGGACTGTGCTGACCTTTGGCTGTGTAATTGCCTTCTGCTGTAAACACTGCTGCCACTCCTAACATGTACATAACTATCATGCACAATGTCTATCAAAAACAACAAATAACATGGCATTGCTTACCATAATTAAATAAAACAAGATCTTTGCCCCCCTCAGTGCACCGCCCTCTCTCTCTCTCTGCTTATAAAAACAACTGTCAGATCTGGTCAGAAGGTGTGCATTATTTCATCATGGCTCGGACAGTAGTTGCAACTGTAACACGTACACCAGGTTAATATTAATATGCTCGTAATATTAACACTTCTACGACTCAAATGCACAGACTTGTATGGTGGATGTTCCACATAACCTAAAACGACTAATAAATAGATTTTAAAAACATGTTAAAGTAAAACGTATAATCACTGATGTAGTGAGGGTTTTTTTGATAGAGTTTTTTTTTAATTATTATTATTTATAGCGGGCGGCACGGTGGTGTAGTGGTTAGCGCTGTCGCCTCACAGCAAGAAGGTCCTGGGTTCGAGCCCCGGGGCCGGCGAGGGCCTTTCTGTGTGGAGTTTGCATGTTCTCCCCGTGTCCGCGTGGGTTTCCTCCGGGTGCTCCGGTTTCCCCCACAGTCCAAAGACATGCAGGTTAGGTTAACTGGTGACTCTAAATTGACCGTAGGTGTGAATGTGAGTGTGAATGGTTGTCTGTGTCTATGTGTCAGCCCTGTGATGACCTGGCGACTTGTCCAGGGTGTACTCCGCCTTTCGCCCGTAGTCAGCTGGGATAGGCTCCAGCTTGCCTGCGACCCTGTAGAAGGATAAAGCGGCTACAGATAATGAGATGAGATGAGATTATTTATAGCAGGAGTCTCATGTGTCAGAGCTTTGTAACAGTCACGGTGCTTTGCAAAATTTCCCGGTATGGCAAAGTCCTCAGGATGGAGGAGATTATGCTTTCAGGTTTCGCAATAAAATGACAGCTTTTTTTGAGAGAGAATGATAGATAGAGAGGAAGATATCCATCCATCCACCCTCTGTAGCCGCTTATCCTGTTCTATAGGGTTGCAGGCAAGCTGGAGCCTATCCCAGCTGGGTGAGAGGGTGGGCAATTCCATGTAAATGTCAACCTCACCATGCAAAAATAAAGCAACATGTAATACATCAAAACCACTCCCAGAGATCTCACCTACGCCTGTATTTTACAGATGTGAATAAAGTTGAACCAATTTGTAACCAACCTAATATGTCACTGTCAGTCTTTCTTTCTTATAATGTAAAACCCAAGCTAAAATCAACTTTGATCATGTACAATTCTATATTATTGCCACAAGCCACAGAAATGTATGCTAAAATCCACAAAACAGCAAAACAATAGCCATCCTAAATATTATTTAAGAACTTTGATAGTTTTAGCTGATATTTAGAGAGTTTTTCAAAGGGTTATGGTGGTTAAATTGCTGATTTTCTAAACATATGCCATGTCTATTTCAGACGCGTCACATCCATAACGGAATTTCGTCACATCCATAACGCTGACTTTTCCTTCCGAAACTCTGCATGAAATACAAAATATTTTAAACAAAGATTTTTTAATATTCACCTTGGACCCCTCTATCAAATGGATATCTCCATTTCGACATTAGGTTTACAATTTCACAGAGTTTGATAAAAATGTACAGTCACCCAAGAAAAGTGATACTTTTTCTGTCACATCCATAACGCATCTTTTATTGGCATTTTCTGGCATGCCCTAGATGTACTATGGGAATTGTTCTTGTTCTATCACTTCTCTAGTATGGTACAGCCTTGAAATATGCAACACCTGTTTAAATACTGGGAGACAATAAAACATGCACTGGGTCATTTGTTGCCATTTTGAGTTCAAGTGTCACGTCCATAACGCTGGAATTGCTCGGGTACACCCTGGACAAGTCGCCAGGTCATTGCAGGGCTGACACATAGACACAGACAACCATTCACACTCACATTCACACCTACGGTCAATTTAGAGTCACCAGTTAGCCTAACCTGCATGTCTTTGGAGTGTGGGGGAAACCGGAGCACCCGGAGGAAACCCACGCAGACACGGGGAGAACATGCAAACTCCACACAGAAAGGCCCTCGCCAGCCGCTGGGCTCGAACCTAGGACCTTCTTGCTGTAAGGCGACAGTGCTAACCACTACACTACTGTGCCGCCCCAGATATTTTTATATTATATCTAGAAGTGGACAAAGTACCCAACTTCATTACTTAAGTCAAAGTACAGATTCCACTGGTCAAATGTTACTCCGATACAAGTGAAAGTTGTCCAGTCAAATTTTAACTGAAGTTAAAAGTACTGAAGTACTTGCTTTTAAAAATACTTAAGTATTAAAAGTACATTTTCTGTCAACGCATCATTGTATTATTGCCACAACGCTTACAAAGCCTAATGCTGTTACCAAAGACAGAAATGTGAATTCACAAAATGAAAGCATGCTGTGCATCATGGTGGTTTAACGTTAAGCTAGCTAGTCAGTGAAACTCCACCTGACATGCTAGCAAACTCTTTTCAAACTCGAAATCATATTGGGTAGCTAACGTTACTAGAAAAGAAAGATTTCTACATTCTGTTTATTTGGCAAGATTATGCTAAAACATTTTTCTGAAAGCACTTCAGATAAGTTAACGTTATTCATGTTAGCATAACTCCATTTTTACATGTTAAACAGTGTCCAAGTTAACTAGCTATGTGTAAACATTAGCCGTGGACAAGGTGATGGCAACTTGTGTAGGTGCAATTAGTTTAATTGAGTGATCAATCTCATTAAATCTGAAGGTTAATAATTAAAATTGAATCAGTCTCATTTGAATCATACCATTGAATCGTTTTCATTGAATCAGTCTCATATTATCATTAAATCACTCATGGAATCAGTCTCATTGGATCAGTCTCATTAATTAATACCATTAATTTTGGTGCTTAATAATAAATTACCAAACAGCTAAATTATGGTATATTCCAAATTATTATGATCACTTACCATATTACATAACTTATATGCACCTTTGAATTCTTTGAGATTGTGTGACTTCAAGGAATATGGAACACAAATAAACACACAGTTTCAATCATAAATGAATTTATTATAACAAAGATAAAATTTAATAATTGCAGTTGAAATATATACAAACAGTGAGGTGTGTGTGTGTGAGAGAGAGAGAGAGAGAGAGAGAGAGAGAGATGTGTGTGTGTGTTGTGGTGAAGACAAAAGATTAGCTTTGTGTGCTAGCTAAGGCAAAGGAAGGCTAGCTAACGTGTGTGTGTAAGAGGCCTGGTGACCACATGTTTCTAAGTAACAAGGGAATTAGCTTTGGTTGCTAAGACAAAAGAATTAGCTTTGTGTGGCTAGCTAAGGAGGGTGTGTCACCATGTGGGGTTTGAGAACAAAGGATTTAGCTCTGGTTGCTAGCTAAGATGTGTTGGCCACGTGTGGAGACACAGATTAGCCTTGTGTTGCTAGCTAAGACAAAGGGATGCTAGCTAGCATGCGTTTGTGTGTGAAAGGCCTGGTGACCACGTGGTAAGGCCTATGGCCTAGCAAAAGAAAGGCTAGCGTGGGATGCTAACTGAGGTGTGGTTGACCACGTGGTAAGGCCTAACAGTCCTTTGGAGACAATACAGTTATCTCTGGATGCTAATAAGATAGAAGAATTAGCCGTAGGCTAATTTCACTAGCTTATAACATTACTAAATCCACTGAAATCTTGATGAGGTCAAAATATGTGTAATTAATGAAATTAAAGTGTTAGAAAGAGAAAGAGCATGCAACCTACCTATTAAACAAAACTGAGAGATCATAGAACAATTATGGAACACAAAAATCAGTGTGCACACTTAAACAGTTCCTGAGTTTAAATTCACACTTATTCATAAAAGCTAATTCCTAAGACTAGTCTTTTTCTGCCCAAAATGCCAAGTCTTACTTCAGTATCTCGCCCTTTGTAGAAAGCAGAGAATTCTTGGAGAGGCTGAGTTTCACAGGAGCTCGTGGAGCACGTCTGTGGAAAGCAGAGAATTCTTGGTCCGACGCTTCGTAGCTCGTGGGAAGAAAACTCTGATTAAACAATGTGCAAAGTTTTCTTCAGTTAGAAGGGATCCAGCCGCTTCTTAACTTTAAATTAACTACTTGGGCTGCAGTCCGTACGTACGTGTAATGAATAACTGGAAACCGGCTGTAACTTAAGCGGAGTTTTAAAATCGCGCGATCTTAGAGTCTACCGTGGCCAAAGGTAAACAAAGAAATCGCGTTAAATCGTGGATCTTGCAAGAAAGAGAAGAAAAGACGTCTATCTTGGGTGCTTGGCGGAGCAAGCGATCCTCCTTGTGTCCAGGCAGCTGGTCCGGACGGAAAGAGGAAGTATGGCGGATTTCCGGGTTTCTTATGCCTTCATGGAGGATGTGACGTTGGTGATCCCGCCCCCGTGTGACGCAGGTCAACGCGGAAGTTGGCTGATGGGAAATGTAGTTTCTTAAAGAGACAGGCTGTTGTAATTCTTAGACGGACTGTACCTACACTTGGCAGGCAAATCCATAGAAAGTCATTTGACTAACCAGACTGTGTCAATATTGCAACGTTATCGCTAGCTCTAAAAGCACAGACAACTTCAAATTTTGTCTTGGAATAAAACGTTGATGGTGAGTTTTTGTTGGCCATGATGTGGTTCATTTTCGGCAAACAAAGCAAACATTTAAAACTAAACAAATCTTTAATCTTTTCAGAAAACTGAAACATGGGTTCTAGGTAAAGCCATGGGTGTGTGCATTCCCCAGAAGAACCGCCTCCTTCCATTCTGCCATCAACTGATCGTGTTCAAATAATGCTGCGGAGAAATCACTGAACTTGATTTTATACAGTCTATGGACGTGATGTGACCCGAGTGATTACTAACAGGCTGTCTCAGTGTCACCTGCGAAAAAACCAATTACGTTTTAGAAAAGAAAAGAAACAAACATCCACTTTCAAAGCCGCTTCACAGTAACGAGTAACGAGGACCTTGATAGAAATGTAGTGGAGTAAAAAGTACGATATTTGTCTTTCAAATGTAGTGAAGTTAAAGTCATAAGTTTCCAAAAAAATAATACTCAAGTAAAAGTACAGATACTCATAAGGTGTACTTAAGTACAGTACTCAAATAAATGTCCTTCATTACTGTCCATTTCTAGTTATATCTAACTCTAAGCTGTTAAAAAGCATGGGATGTTCCTCGTTAATAAATTAAACATTGAAATCAGTGGCAAATCGCAATAACACACTCCAGGGTATGTGGTTATATGAAAATAGCCCACTTCAGCGAATCTGCATCACTTCAAGCCATATCACCAAAGCATGGATTATTTTCATACGACCACAGTCTCGTTGAAAAATTTCATCTACAGTGGTGCTCGAAAGTTTGTGAACCCTTTAGAATTTTCTATATTTCTGCATAAACATGATCTAAAACATCATCAGATTTTCACCCAAGTCCTTAAAGTAGATAAAGAGAACCCAGTTAAACAAATGTGACAAAAATATTATACTTGGTCATTTATTTCATCTCATCATCTCTAGCCGCTTTATCCTGTTCTACAGGGTCGCAGGCAAGCTGGAGCCTATCCCAGCTGACTATGGGCGAGAGGCGGGGTACACCCTGGACAAGTCGCCAGGTCATCACAGGGCTGACACATAGACACAGACAACCATTCACACTCACATTCACACCTACAGTCAATTTAGAGCCACCAGTTAACCTAACCTGCATGTCTTTGGACTGCGGGGGAAACCGGAGCACCCGGAGGAAACCCACGCAGACACGGGGAGAACATGCAAACTCCACACAGAAAGGCCCTTGCCGGCCACGGGGCTCGAACCCAGACCTTCTTGTTGTGAGGCGTCAGCGCTAACCACTACACCACCGTGCCGCCCCGGTCATTTATTTATTGAGGAAAATGATCCAATATTACATATCTGTGAGTGGCAAAAGTATGTGAACCTTTGCTTTCAGTATCTGGTGTGACCCCCTTGTGCAGCAATAACTGCAACTAAACGTTTCCGGTAACTGTTGATCAGTCCTGCACACCGGCTTGGAGGAATTTTAGCCCATTCCTCTGTACAGAACAGCTTCAACTCTGGGATGTTGATGGGTTTCCTCACATAAACCGCTCGCTTCAGGTCCTTCCACAACATTTCGATTGGATTAAGGTCAGGACTTTGACTTGGCCATTCCAAAACATTAACTTTATTCTTCTTTAACCATTCTTTGGTAGAATGACTTGTGTGCTTAGGATCGTTGTCTTGCTGCATGACCCACCTGCTCTTGAGATTCAGTTCATGGACAGATGTCCTGACATTTTCCTTTAAAATTCGCTGGTATAATTCAGAATTAATTGTTCCATCAATGATGGCAAGCCGCCCTGGCCCAGATGCAGCAAAACAGGCCCAAACCATGACACTACCACCACCACCACCACCATGTTTCACAGATGGGATAAGGTTCTTATGCTGGAATGCAGTGTTTTCCTTTCTCCAAACATAATGCTTCTCATTTAAACCAAAAAGTTCTATTTTGGTCTCATCCATACACAAAACATTTTTCCAATAGCCTTCTGGCTTGTCCGCGTGATCTTTAGCAAACTGTAGATGAGCAGCAATGTTCTTTTTGGAGAGCAGTGGCTTTCTCCTTGCAACCCTGCCATGCACACCATTGTTGTTCAGTTCTCCTGATGGTGGACTCATGAACATTAACATTAGCCAATGTGAGAGAGGCCTTCAGTTGCTTAGAAGTTACCCTGGGGTCCTTTGTGACCTCACCGATTATTACACGCCTTGCTCTTGGAGTGATCTTTGTTGGTCAACCACTCCTGGGGAGGGTAACAATGGTCTTGAATTTCCTCCATTTGTACACAATCTGTCTGACTGTGGATTGGTGGAGTCCAAACTCTTTAGAGATGGTTTTGTAACCTTTTCCAGCCTGATGAGCATCAACAACGCTTTTTCTGAGGTCCTCAGAAATCTCCTTTGTTCGTGCCATGATACACTTCCACAAACATGTGTTGTGAAGATCAGACTTTGATAGATCCCTGTTCTTTAAATAAAACAGGGTGCCCACTCACACCTGATTGTCATCCCACTGACTGAAAACACCTGACTCTAATTTCACCTTCAAATTAACTGCTAATCCTAGAGGTTCACATACTTTTGCCACTCACAGATATGTAATATTGGATCATTTTCCTCAATAAATAAATGACCAGGTATAATATTTTTGTCTCATTTGTTTAACTGGGTTCTCTTTATCTATTTTTAGGACTTGCGTGAAAATCTGATGTTGTTTTAGGTCATATTTATGCAGAAATATAGAAAATTCGAAAGGGTTCACAAACTTTCAAGCACCACCATATGCAGCTAATTTGGTAATCAGAAGTGATTTTTAATACTTTGTACTGTATAAAAAGCTTGCTTACCCAAGCTTTCAACTCTACCCAGAGTTGAAACCACAGTCTGTCATGTTATTCCTTACATACAAGGAATGTTTGATTTCATTTTCATCATCGCATGAGTATTTTTTTTAGTATGGATGTTTAACACTGTGATATTTTCAGACTTAGTTATCACACCATAAAATTTTCAAACCATAACACTCCTACACAGAATTTTAACACTGGATAACCTTGACTGGACTATGATGTCATCTGAAGCAGTGCCTTCTATCCACTACATCTTACACTACTTAGAAACTTATGATTATATAATAATGTCTCATGACGTGGGTGGCACAGTGGTGTAGTGGTTAGCACGGTCGCCTCACAGCAAGAAGGTCCTGGGTTCGAGCCCAGCGGCCAATAGGGGGCCTTTCAGTGTGGAGTTTGCATATTCTCCCCGTGTCTGTGTGTTTCCTCCGGGTGCTCCGGTTTCCCCCACAGTCCAAAGACATGCAGGTTAGGTTAACTGGTGACTCTAAATTGAGCGTAGGTGTGAATGTGAATGGTTGTCTGTGTCTATGTGTCAGCCCTGTGATGACCTGGCGACTTGTCCAGGGTGTACCCCGCCTTTCGCCCGTAGTCAGCTGTGTGTGTGCGCGTGTGTGTCTGTGTGTGTGTGTGTGTGTCTCTGTGTATGTATGTATGTATGTGTGTCTCTGTATGTCTGTGTGTGTATCTGTCTGTGTATGTGTGAGCGTGTGTGTCTCTGTGTGTGTGTGTGTGTCTCTGTGTATGTATGCATGTGTGTGCGTGTGTCTCTGTGTAAGTGTGTGTGTCTGTGGATCTCTGTGTCTGTGTATGTCTGTGTGTGTGTGTGTGTCTCTGTGTATGTATGTATGTGTGTCTCTGTATGTCTGTGTGTGTATCTGTCTGTGTATGTGTGAGCGTGTGTGTCTCTGTGTGTGTGTGTGTGTCTCTGTGTATGTATGCATGTGTGTGCGTGTGTCTCTGTGTAAGTGTGTGTGTCTGTGGATCTCTGTGTCTGTGTATGTCTGTGTGTGTGTGTGTGTCTCTGTGTATGTATGTATGTGTGTCTCTGTATGTCTGTGTGTGTATCTGTCTGTGTATGTGTGAGCGTGTGTGTCTCTGTGTGTGTGTCTCTGTGTGTGTGTGTGTCTCTGTGTATGTATGCATGTGTGTGCGTGTGTCTCTGTGTAAGTGTGTGTGTCTGTGTGTGTCTGTGGATCTCTGTGTCTGTGTATGGATGTGTGTGTGCGTGTCTGTATATGTATGTGTGTCTGTGTATGAATGTGTCTGTGTATGTACAGTATGTGTCTCTGTGTACGTATCTGTGTGTCTGTGTATGTACAGTATGTGTGTCTCTGTGTATGAATGTGTCTGTGTATGTACAGTATGTGTGTCTCTGTGTATGTCTGTGTGTGTGTCTCTATGTGTGTGTGTATGAATGTGTGTGTGTCTCTGTGTCTGTATATACAGTGTGTGTGTGTCTCTGTATGTGTGTCTCTGTGTATGTGTGTGTGTCTCTGTGTATGTATGTGTGTGTGTGTGTCTGTGTATGTGTGTGTCTCTTTGTGTGTGTGTGTCTGTGTATGTGTGTGTGTCTGTGTCTCTGTGTATGTACAGTATGTGTGTCTCTGTGTGTGTGTCTCTGTGTCTCTATGTATGTGTGTGTCTCTGTGTATGTGTGTGTCTCTGTGTATGTGTGTGCCTCTGTGTCTGTGTGTGTGGGTGTGTGTGTGTGTGTCTGTGTACGTGTGTGTGTCTCTGTGAGTATGTGTATCTGTGTGTGTGTGTGTGTGTGTGTGTGTGTGTGTGTGTGTGTATCTCTGTAGCTCTGTGTATGTGTCTCTGTGTGTGTCTCTGTGTGTGTCTGTGTATGTATGTGTCTCTGTGCATCTGTGTGTGTGTCTCTGTATCCCTGTGTGTGTCTCTGTGTGTGTGTCTCTGTATGTATGTGTGTGTCTGTGTGTGTCTCTCTGTCTCTGTGTATGTATGTGTCTCTGTGCATCTGTGTGTGTATATCTCTGTGTGTGTCTCTGTGTGTGTGTCTCTGTATGTGTGTGTGTCTGTCTCTGTATGTATGTGTGTGCGTGTCTCTGTGTCTCTGTGTATGTGTGTCTGTCTGTGTGTGTGTCTCTGTGTACGTGTGTATGTGTGTCTGTATGTATGTGTGTGTGTGTCTCTGTGGATGTGTGTGTCTCTGTGTATGCATGTGTGTGTCTGTGTGTCTCTGTGTATGAATGTGTCTCTGTGCATGTACAGTATGTCTGTGTGTCTCTGTGTCTGTGTATGTGTCTCTGTGTCTGTGTATCTCTGTGCATGTATGTGTCTCTGTGTATGTGTGTGTGTCTGTGTTTGTGTGTGTCTCTGTGTTTGTGTGTGTGTGTCTGTGTTTGTGTGTGTCTCTGTGTTTGTGTGTGTGTCTGTGTCTCTGTGTATGTACAGTATGTGTGTCTGTGTGTCTCTGTGTACGTGTGTGTGTGTGTCTCTGTGTATGTGTGTCTCTCTGTGTGTATGTGTGTCTCTGTGTTTGTGTGTGTGTCTCTGTGTGTATGTGTGTGTCTCTGTGTATGTGTGTGTCTCTGTGTTTGTGTGTGTGTCTCTGTGTTTGTGTCTGTGTGTGTCTCTGTGTATGTGTCTGTGTATGTGTGTCTCTGTGTGTGTGTGTCTGTGTATGTGTGTCTCTGTGTGTCTGTGTGTGTGTCTCTGTGTGTGTGTGTGTGTGTGTCTGTGTATGTGTGTGTGTATAAGCGGAGTCACTTCCAGCAGTGTGACCCCGCGCGCGCATCACGAGACCAGAGTGAAAGCAGCAACTCTCACTCTGTTCACTTTACCCGCTCTTTCAGTACAGATCACTCCGTGTATATTCATTACCCGCTGCACAATTCAACAGCACCGAAGTGAGCTGAATAAAAACTCGCTCAGTAACTTCGAGAAACTTCCACATTTCTGTCTCTCCTGTACATTTCCTGTACTCTCTCTCTCTCTCTCTCTCTCTGTCTGACAACGTTACTTTCATTCATGACAACTTACTATTAAACTACACAGAAAATGTTCCTACCTTTTAGCACGGGATGAAGGTAATTTTAACTCATCTCCGAGGTTAGTTTGAGTAATCCCCGCAGTGCTGAGTGCGAGCTCGATAAGCTATTTACAAACTTCACAAGAAATCCCCTTCACTTATCCGACCCACTGGTTTATTTATTTTTTATTACATCCGTATTCCGGGCAGTCCCGCCCCCTCAAGATATAATTGGCTAGTTACACATGATTTAGCAGCCATGATGAACTGTTGACCAATCATATAACACAGGAGGCGTTTTTATTTCACTTTATTTATTTATTTTTAGCAGAAAAAGAGGTGGGGAAAAGAAGCACGCGCTCAACCGGCACTACTTCCCAAAGTGAAAGCAGGAAAGCGCAGGACTGGAAGGACTTACTGAAGAAAAAACAGCACTCTCATGTCGTGCCACATTGATGAAATATGCGGTCAAATCTGTGTACAAACCTCCTGTTTGAACACTGATGCTTAAAAAAAACTCATTTCCAACAATTCAAGTATTTTTAGAGGCACTTTTTTAGGCGGAAAAAGAATAAATGGAGTGACGCGGCCCATTCTGCACCCTTGCTTGGTTGGTATTGATTGCTACATGAGATGCTCCAGAGACTCAGCCTACTGTAGCATCACAAAAATAAGCTCAAATAACATTTCTTTTCTCTCACACGAACTCTAAGCATCAGTTAGCTACTAAACTGCCAGAACATGACACGACATGCCATTTATGACTTGAAGAAATAAAATTCAATGCAATATAGACTACTACTCCTACATTTTAACAGGCAGGTTAGGTGATGACATTGCATCTGTCTGCTAATGCAAGATTAAAAAGTATTGATCAGGCTCTCCCATGTGCTATTTGAGAAATCTCGATGCAGGAATGGCACAAAAACCTGCACAGTCATTGTAATCATCAATCATCCATCCATTATCCATAGCCGCTTTATCCTGTTCTACAGGGTCGCAGGCAAGCTGGAGCCTATCCCAGCTGACTATGGGTGAGAGGCGGGGTACACCCTGGACAAGTCAGCAGGTTATCACAGGGCTGACACAGAGACACACAACCATTCACATTCACACCTATGGTCAATTTAGAGCCACCAATTAACCTAACCTGCATGTCTTTGGACTGTGGGGGAAACTGGAGGAAACCCACGCAGACATGGGGAGAACATGCAAACCCCACACAGAAAGGGCCCCATCAACCACTGGGCTCAAACCAAGAACCTTCTTGCTGTGAGTCGATAGTGCTAACCACTACACCATCATGCTGCCAATTGTCAATCATCCATCCATCCATCCATTACCTGTAGCAACTTATCCTGTTCTACAGGGTCGCAGGCAAGCTGGAGCCTATCCCAGCTGACTATGGGCAAGAGGCGGGGTACACCCTGGACAAGTCGCCAGGTTATCGCAGGGCTGACACATAGAGACAAACAACCATTCACACTCACATTCACACCTATGGTCAATTTAGAGACACCAATTAACCTAACCTGCATATCTTTGGACTGTGGGGGAAACCGGAGCACCCGGAGGAAACCCACACAGACACGGGGATAACATGCAAACTCCACACAGAAAGGCCCTCGCCGGCCGCTGGGCTCAAACCAAGAACTTGCTATGAGTCGATAGTGCTAACCACTACACCACCATGCCGCCAATCAATCATCCATCCATCTATTATCTGTTGCTACTTATCCTGTCCTACAGGGTCGCAGGCAAGCTGGAGCCTATCCCAGCTGACTATGGGTGAGAGGCGGGGTACACCCTGGACAAGTCGCCAACTTATCACAGGGCTGACACACAGAGACAAACAACCATTCACACTCACATTCACACCTACGGTCAATTTAGAGCCACCAATTATTAACCTAACCTGCATGTCTTTGGACTGTGGGGGAAACCGGAGGAAACCCTCGCAGACACGGGGAGAACATGCAAACACCATACAGAAAGGCCCCCATCAGCCATTGGGCTCAAACCCAGAACCTTCTTGCTGTGAGTCGATAGTGCTAACCACTACACCATCATGCTGCCAATTGTCAATCATCCATCCATCCATTACCTGTAGCAACTTATCCTGGTCTACAGGTTTGCAAGCAAGCTGGAACCTATCCCAGCTGACTATGGGCAAGAGGCGGGGTACACCCTGGAAAAGTCGCCATGTTATCACAGGGCTGACACATAGAGACAAACAACCATTCACACTCACATTCACACCTATGGTCAATTTAGAGACACCAATTAACCTAACCTGCATGTCTTTGGACTGTGGGGGAAACTGGAGGAAACCCACGCAGACACGGGGATAAAATGCAAACACCACACAGAAAGGCCCCCATCAGCCACTGGGCTCAAACCCAGAACCTTCTTGCTGTGAGTTGATAGTGCTAACCACTACACCATCATGCTGACAATTGTCAATCATCCATCTATCCATTATCTGTAGCCACTTATCCTGTTCTACAGGGTTGCAGGCAAGCTGGAGCCTATCCCAGCTGACTATGGGCAAGAGGCGGGGTACACCCTGGACAAGTCGCCAGGTCATCACAGGGCTGACACATAGACACAGACAACCATTCACACTCACATTCACACCCACAGTCAATTTAGAGACACCAATTAACCTAACCTGCATGTCTTTGGACTGTGGGGGAAACTGGAGCACCCAGAGGAAACCCATATAGAAAGGCCCTCGCCGGCCACGGGGCTCAAACCCAGAACTTGCTGTGAGTCGATAGTGCTAACCACTACACCACCATGCCACCAGTCGTCAATCATATCTGACTAAATTACATTTTAGGTAGCTGGGTTGTCCTCATCATAGCTCTACTTTCTGAATTAATACGCAAGTCAAGATGCTCCATAAACATAATAGATTAATGTTGGTGGACCACATCATTTTTTTTTCTCCATTTACATAACATGGGACACCACAGAGACTGGTGTTTTTCCTCACACTATATATTTTAGTGACAGATGGAATGGGAAGAAAGCTATGCCAAACATAAGTGATTTCAGAAAAAAACACTCTAATATACAGTAATCTGTTAATGTTCTTAGGATCCATCAGATTTGTCTAAAAAACATCAGCCCTGCCATTTCTTTTGCTCACTCAGGGCTGGAGGATAATAAGGTTAATCATGATCCACTCAAACCTAATCCAGTAGTATAGCCACAGCTGGACAGCTCTAAATAGTAATGCCCATGAAGGGTTGAGGTCTTGTCTTTCTTTTCTCCTGGAGGATCAGATGAACACCGTTCAGTCAAAAGAACACCTTAGGCCAATGCAACAAGAACAAAAAGGAACACTCCGAAGGCTCACCTTCGTTGAAAGCTTCAAGTTCAACTGATATATTGATCTAGACCCAGCATCCACATACTCCTCTGATAAGGCAAGAAATAAGACCGCCACTGGGCTAAACGGAGTGCATTTTCCAACACCGTGAGCCTCTGAGCTGTAGTATCAGATCCTGAATTTGATTACAATCATCTTGTCCTTATGAGCCCTCTGTGGATGTGGACATTTGTGATGAGTAAGCTGGCTGCAGGGCTGATGCCAGATTTGATTCTGAAAAGCTTGAAATGCTCAAGCTGAGTGTGCTGTCAACACAGGTGTTGTCTGACAGTCAGCATAGGTGATGGAGTCAGAAGATGGCTTTAAAATGGTCAATCCTTGAGCAAGTGCACAAGTAATGCCCATTTTAGATGCTGGTTGTAGTGTTGCTCATAGTGTAGCGTGAAGTATGGGGAAAATCTAACCCAAGTGAAGAGAAATAAGTGGTTGGTTGTGTGGAAAATTGATAACCTCATAGATATGGATTAGTGAATTTAGTAGACAACGGTTCAGGGTATGGTGACGACCAACCATGCAAGCACAACATTATCCACATAGGCATTTCAAAATTTGGAGACAGATAGTTTCTCTAAATGTACACCACAGCCTCATGGTTAGAGGAAACAGCTTTGGGACCAAAAGGTTGCCAGTTTGAGTCCCTGGACCAGCAGGAATGGCTGAAGTGCTCTTGAGCAAGGCAGCTAAACCCCAACTGCTCTCAGGGTATGTTCTGGATAAGAGTGTCTGCTAAATGCCATTTATGTAATGTCATGTTCTCCCTTTCTACACAAGTTTCCTGCAGGTTCTCTGGTTTCCTCCCATTTCACATACATACCAGTCAGTCAGTGTACTGGCAAAAATAAATTGCCCCTAGTTGCGAATGTGTGTGTGGATGGTGCCTTGTGATGGACTGGTGTCCCACTCAGGGTGTATTCCTGGCTCACAAGACAGGCTTTGGATCCAGCAGGACCCTGATCAGAATTAAAGTGGTTACTGAATGTGAATTTACTGTAACACAACATTTGAATAACAAAGTCACACAAACACACACATTGGGAATCCAACTGACTTTTATTTTCCCAACATCCAGAAACTTTTCAGTGCAGTTAAAATAGACATAGAATGTGATGCAACTTTTAAGTTGCACACCAGTAATACACAACTGAAAGAGTTTATACAGTATTGCTTTATTCATATCCCCACTTTGCCTTGGGCTTCTGGGTTTCCAGTGAACACCAAGTGTATACAGACTTGTACTGCATTGCACTGACATGGTTTACGTCATAAAGCATCCTCCTTATACCCCCCTCCCCCCTTCATCTCATCAAGTAATTTGCATTGAACATTTTTAGTTCCTGAGAATACTTCCTCTGGTATTAAAGCCCACAGTTTGGTCATAAATTCAACACTGTCAAATGCATGATTGATTCCAGCCAAGAAGCCAGATATCTTACTTACTGAAGGTAAGGGGGGAGGGGAGAGAATAAAGAACAGGACAAAGAAAATCAGATCAAAAGGGGGAGAAAAAAAAAAAACCAGTTATCAATGGTGTAGTCCATCTCCACATGGACTGATCTGGAGAAAACCCGAGTCCTGTACATCTTGGCACAGTGGGCTTTACCCCACTAACACTTGCGTATCTAGGTGGAGCAACCTAGCTGGTCTAATAGGAGAGTCTGTTCTCTCTCCCTCTTTCCATTTTTTCCTATATTGTCCTCCTTTTGTAAATCAAATGGATCAGTCTCTCTTCCCTCAGGTCTTCCTCATCATACGGCGTGTCTGCCAAGCATGGTACTTGTTATAGGCAGCCTGGATCATCTCTTCTAGATGGCTGGTCAGCTATTTAAAAAAAAACAAAAACAAAAGTCAAATCTCTTAACTTGCTTGGCTTCATGCACATAAAAGCAGCAAGAGTCATCAGGAGAGGACATGTACCTGGCCCCCACATGAAACCCTACTTCAAATTTTCCTAAGTTGAATTGGTTGCCATGGAAATACAGAAATCCCAAAATGTCAAAAGGCACAACTCCTCGTCACTTAACATAACTGAGGTTTCATGCAAAAAAACCCAAAACATCCTAATAGTTTGAGAGTTATGCTCCGGAAACTAAAATGTTTATAGATGGACAGACAGATGGACGGAAAGAGCGATAGTTACCCCCCCCCCCCCCCACACCAGGGCTCTACACTAACTTTTTTTTTTCAGGAGCACGTGCGCTCCTAAGTTAAAAATTTTAGGAGCACAGGGGAAAAAAAAATGGGGGCACAAGCACAAGTAGGTTTTCATTTTAAAGGTTTATTGCAGCGCAAACCTTAGACACACCAACACATAAAACGCAAAATTCAATTGAGAATGAATGAATGAACAAACAACTGGATGAATGAATAAACAGTAGCTAAACAGAGAGAAGAGCTCAGCAGAGCTAACATCATCATCAAGGACAGCTCCCACCCTGGCTCTGAGTTCTTTGACTTGCTGCCCTCAGGCAGGCGTTACAGGTGCATCAAAGCAAGGACCAACAGACTCAAAAACAGTTTTTTCCCACAGGCCATAACCACCTTGAACAATTAGCCTTTTTCACATTACGTCACTTGCAGGGGAACTCGTATCCGTTTCCAGCCTTTTGAATGGAAGAAGAGGTATACGGCGGCAACATACCGGTACGTTAACAAAACTGTGTCATTCACAAATAAGACTGATAATAATATTGCGCATTGTTGTTTATCATTACGTATTGTTAGCGACCATTCCAGTCACCTATCTGCCTTGTTTTGGAAAGGAAGTTTACTGACTTTCTATGGTTGCTACTTGTTAGCCAGCAGATTAGCATGCCGCCTCTTCTTCCATTCAAAAGGCTGAAAACGGATGTGAGGTTCTTCTGCAAGTGACGTAATGTGAAAAAGGCTCATTACATGCACTGACTGATGCCACTTCTGGCAGGTGCAACAATGCACCAACAAGGACCTAAAAGGACAATATTCTCACACTTACCTGATACAGTGCAATACTTATTACAGTGCAACCTCACAGAGCAACTTTTTAGTTTTTATAGCTTTTGTATATTTTGTATTTCTACACTTTTACATCCATACCCAATACAATGCAATACCAAATACAGTGCAATATCCTGAGTTTTGTAGCTGAACTGAGTTTCTATAACTAATGTGCAATTAACATCTGCAACTCAACATGCCCAGTTGTATATATATTCTTTGTTTTTCTACTGTGTTGTGACATGCACCATTTGTATATACTGTACATTTGTTTTTCTGCTGTGTTGTATGTTCCCATGTAAATGTTTGCACTGGGGTGTGTGCTTTCCATCTCATTATATAATTTTCCCGCACCTTCTCCCGTCGTTCTAGCTTTCTTCACTACACTTTCTTCCTTGTCCGTTCTTTTATTCTTGTTTCCACCATCATTGCTTTTAAAAAACGCTGTTATTCTCTGCATAGCGAATATATTTCTCAGCTCGGTCCGAACCAGCTCTCAGTTATCTCTCAGTTGAATGATCTGATGAATCCCTAAAAAGCACTTTTCCCACCTAATGCCACACCCACAACATACAACCGTGGGAAAGAGGGGCAATCACAGAAAGATGAGTAGAAAACGGGAAATGTTACAGGGGATATTTATTGTGATAGTAGGCTATTGTAGCGTCAGCACAAAAGCACCAGACTCAACTTTAACTGAAAGTGTTATTCAGTAGCCTAAACTTATTCAAGCTACAGACCGAGAAGAATAAAAATGCTGAAATCTCATGTCCCGGTAAAACGCTCTAGCATGGCAGAACGGCAAAAAAAAAAAGTTACTTTTTCACTCCCCCCCCCAGCTACCGTGGGAACCACTGCAGTGCAAGACAGAGGCAATGCACGCAACTACAGACAGGGAGCAAGGCGCAGGCAGAACACACACACACACACACACACACACACACACACACACAACACTGAACACACACACAACAATACAGGCCGTTACTCGTTACACTATATTAGGTAGGCTATCCAGCGCTGGATTTACATACTTTGCAGTTTAACATTTGATACATTTTAGAATGTTAAACTCGTCGCATCTGTGCTCAGTGCTTTCCTAAATTGTCGGCTGCAAGAAGCCCTCGCACGAATGCGCGTTTTTTTTTTCGTCGTTCGCATGCCGAAAAATTTGCTCGCAAATGCAAGTGAAATGTGCGCACTGTAGAGCCCTGCTCCACCCACACACACACACACACACACACACACCCAACTATAGGCCAGAGGGATAAAAAGCACATTAATCTCAACACCTAAGCCATATTGTTGCTTTTTGCATCCTTATGAAACTTTTCAAAAGTGGCAAGTGTGCCTCTTTTTTAAATGCCAGTTTCAGTTCTTGTATTAACAAAGCAATTCTCACAGGGCTTACAGCAATCCGGTGCAAATAAAAATAGCACTGAGAGCACAAAGTAAAGAACATGCAATATGATTAACAGACAAACAGACACTTCCATGCCCTGACTGGCTGGACGGAGGTGGTCCAAATCTTTCATAGGCTTACAGAACGTGGAGTGCCAGAAAACCAACACAGGGGTTCTTGTCTGAGCAGATGTTTTACTGCTGGAATGTGCACCAAATATTAACAAAGTCTTTAACCCCCACCCCTGAATCTGGCTTTAATGCATCAACATTGCATGACAGTCCAGATTTGTAGAACCAGTTTCATTTTTGTTTTACTACATCTAGCAAAAGCAATACTTTTATTGGACCCATACGATAATCTGTTTTTATACTGGGGACAAAAGGAAAAAATATATTTGAACACTCACTTAAAAATACAGATTATTAGAGTGACATGGAGACTGCAGTCCAAATATTTGTTCAAATTAAATGTGCCTATTTTCGAGCAAACTAGAAAACTCCGGCATGCGATTACATTTGAGGAAATACACACACTGCAGTTCTGTAGAATGACATTTGAAACCAATTATAATATCAGATCAAATGCAAGACCCATTTCCTGTGACAATGTGGCCATGCTGATTTGAAAGGCAATGCTTGTTTTACAACCAGGTCACTTCTTTTTTTGGAATTGCAGTTGCAATAATTGACTTTTTATATTTCTTTCTACATTTATCTTAAAAAAAAAAAAAAGGGTTGCCTCATTTACAAGTCTTGTCCTTCTTGGTACTAATCTGTATGCCTGAAATAGATGGAAGAATCTATTGAAGAAAAAAATATATATTTCAGAGCTTGCTGTGAACTTGACCATGCTTGGATCGATTCCAAAATCTAATCAATTCAAAATTCTACAAACATTTAAGCACTTGGTCTTGTGAGATAAAAAGCCTAAATCATTTCACAAACAGTTACCAAAAAAAAAAAAAGCCAAAACTGAATACACATTTGGGCCATTTTTATTCATGTATAAATAAATGCTTCCTTTATCTTCCTGCATTCCAATAAATAAATAAATAAATAAATAAATAAATCTTACATTGGTATTTAAGTATTCCCGTTGGAACTTGAATCTTAGATGGATGGACAACTTGAAAACATCTACATAAAAAATGAGATGGTGGTCACCGAATACAATCATGTTGTCTTGGCAATGAAACATGATGCCACGAGCCTCATTTGGTGCTGGAACCAAAGCATTTTTACAGTCAAGAACTGGCTCTTTGGTGGAAAAGTGCTGAACGGTTCTAGATTAGACCCTGGCAAGGTAAAAAGCCTAATGAATGTTAAGTGTATTGGGTGAGTCCTCCCCCCCAATACTATTTGTATTAGCATGCCTAAATATGAGTAGAATTGATCTGGAAGATGTTTATAAATCATTTCACAAACAGTTACCAAAAAAAAAAGCCAAAACTGAACACATATTTGGGCCATTTTTATTCATGTATAAATAAATGCTTCCTTTATCTTCCTGCATTCCAATAAATAAATAAATAAATAAATCAATAAATCTTACGTTGGTACTAAAGTATTCCCGTTGGATCTTGTCTTGGAATGGGTGGAGCTTGGTTGACTGGAATCTCTCCAGATTGGACTGCATCTTCACCACCTTAGCAGATATAAAGATAATTATATATAAATATAATTAAGATTACAAGCTTAGTCTTCATTATGCAAATGTGATGAATCACTGAAAAGTTTCCAGCATTTAGCATATGCCCTTATACATAGGGACTTGCAGAAATGCTACTTAGTTCCTTATAGTTCAGTTGGTCAAGGACTAAGAATAACATCAGGCTTAACCATGTTAGGTGCAGGGTAGAACAGAATGAAAAGAAATCACACAAGTCGAGGGATTTTTAATAAATTAAATAAAGGACTAATTCAAGTGCTTTGTGAAGAAGTCGGCAGCCTTATTGGATTAAACCAATCTGTATTAAAATCCACCAATGTGGGAGTAAAACACAGAAACTTCAGGGTTTTTTAAGACTATGTGGCTAATGTAATGTCTGTTCAAAGGAGTTAAAATATCAGCTGACTCAGTGATGCATCACAAGCATGACACTTCCACACAGTAGTGCAAAAGGCACAACTACCTAGAATGAGAAATGCCCTCTAGTGGCCATCAGTGTTCCAGTACGAACCAAATTAAACTCCGACTATGGCATACACTTCTCAAACTCGAACGGTCAAAACATGCATAGCAACATAAAGCTAAGTTTGTCTACGCAAGTTCATTTTTAAAACATCAAAATGTTGAGTAGAATCACTGAACTATTCAAAGAAAACTGACAAAACATTTTGGTGTCCATCCAAACACGATCATCAGTTGTAAAAGTGGAAGTAACTCTGGCAAAACCACACACGAAAAGGTCACACAATCAGCATATGGCATGACATATTAAAGTCATAAGGCTACTGGTATGATCATGAGCAGGGCTTTGAACCGGTTCAAGGAACGAAAACGAAAACCGGGAACTTTTTCTATTTCACATGGAACAGAAACGAAACCAGAAACTTTATTATTTTTTATGTTCCGGAACAGAAACGCTTATTAAAAATAATGGTAACCGGTTAATACCGGTTTTTATTTCGTTCCTCAAAGTTTCCGTAGCCTACAAATAAAAAAGCCATTCTTCTCCTGCACAAGTTTCTATGACCCGCTGGGGTTCACTTCCTGTGTGACGTTCGCTGACTGAATGGAGAGAGCGGGAAGGTGGACTGCTATCACGTCTCCATGTGATAAGTGCATTACTGAGTGTCTGAGCAAAGAAGAGCCTGAACGTTGCAACCTCTCTATTGGCTGTTTGTAAAAATGCATCAGTTGTTGCTCTTCCCACGGGAATCATCGCGGGCTCGAGAGACGAGACCTGACGAGTTAGTTCGTTGGTAGCAGAACAAAATGTCTGGACACAAATCGCACTGTAAAAAAAAATTAGTTGTTTTAACTTAAAAAAGTTAGTGCAAGGGCTGCTTTAAAATTTTGAGTTCACTGGAATTCACATAGTAAGTTAAATTGTTGTGAACTTACTATATTAATTTCAGTGAACTCAAAATTTTAAGGCAGCCCTTAAGGCAACCCTTGCACTAACTAAGTTAAAACAACAAATCATTTTTTACAGTGCGGGTTTTCAGAAAAGGAAAGAAAATAAACGGAGGGTCGAAAATACAAAAAAGGAGGCAGAAAATGCAAAACGAGTTTTAAGGTAGGACAAACGGTTACTTTTCTGAGGCGGCCCGCCGTGGCTGCCTGCAGGCTTATTTATTATAGCCCATTTAGTTAAAATAGTTGATATAAAATGTTTATAGTTATAGTTATGTGATGGTTGTCCTGATTTAGACTGTTTTTTTTGGGGGGGGGGGTTGCGCGATGTTGCACCCGGGTCCAGATTAGGGCAGAACTGGCCCTGGCTACATTTCAGGTGTAGTTTGTTTTATGTATGTATGTACTTGCATAGATGTGTACTTGGTCTTCCAATATGGCGACTACCGAAATCTCGCGGCGCGGTGACGTCATGCGGTAGCCCTCTATAGGGCCTGACTAGCCTTTGGTAACACACTAAACGAATTCTCTTTCATTTTTGGCACTTTTTCTGTTTGTGTAGATGGGAAGACATACTGAGAATCCAAATCACCAACATTTGAAATAATAATTGTTTTGAATTATTTCTTGTCTTATTTAATGAAGGTTGTAATAGAATTAGCCTACATTTGGCTTAAGCTGGATGAGACAGAGACATAATTTTATAGCCATTTGTTAAACAGCTGACAGGGAACGTAATTAACTGTTCCGGGAACGAAATTTTTTTGTTCTAACCGGTTCGGGAACGTCTATTTAATGGTGGAACCCAAAACCGGAAATGTTAAAATTCCGTTTCTGTTCGGAACGAACCAATAGGAAAAAAATTCTGGTTCAAAGCCCTGATCATGAGGTATCCATTCTAGACAGAGGAGATAATGGGAACAGCCCTCAGTAAACAGAGACAGGGGCTTGAGACATTACCCGTCCCCAGCCTATAATGCTATGTTAAAAACTGTACCATGACACTTTATGGATGAACCAGCTTGAGAGGATGGGCACCACCGTAAGCTGCTGCAAATACCATCTTCTCTGGCAAATACACTTCAGTGACATTTCAAGTAGTCATATGAGACTACCATCTCATGCCATGTGCTGATCACGTGACTTCTTTGTGTGCATTTTTGCCAGAGCTACTTCCTGTCACACTTTTACAACCGATGAGTGTTTGGATGAATACCAAAACATTTTGTTGATTTTCTTTGAATAATCCATTGATTCTAATAAACTTGCATTTATGTTTGAAATGTATTATACTTAACATCCATATTTCTACATGCAACAGCTTGTAAAGCACTACTGCTGCAGTCCCTGACAGAGATCTGTACCTTCTCCTCCAGGAAGGGTGTGTTGACTGGAAAACAAGACCAAAAGTGTCGTAGCAGCTCTCCTGCTGCTGTGTACAAGTGCTTCAGTTCATTCTGAACATCACTGGGTACCAACTCTATACACACACACACACACACACACACACACACACACACGTTAAATTAATGTTGAAATACAAACTAAGGTACATTATTTGACCAGGACATCTTTATGTGGTTCTTCCCCAAACTGTCCCCACAAAATTTGCAACAATTTGTCTGGAACCTCTTTGTATGCTGCAACATTAAAATTTCCCTTCACCAGAACGAAGAGGTTCAAACCGGTTCCAGCATGACAATGCCCCTGTGCACAAAGCAAGCTCCATGAAGACCTGGTTTGAGAAGGTTGGAGTGAAAGAACTTGAGTGTCCTGCACACAGCCCTGACCTCAACCTCACTGAGCATCTTTGGGATGAACTGGAATGCTGACTGCACCCCACACCTCTTCACCAATATCAGTGTCTGACTTTGGTAATGCCCTTGTGGCTGAATGATCACAAATCCCCCACAGCCATGCTCCAAAATCTAGTAAGAGTGGAGCTTATAATAACTGCAGAACGGAATAAATCTGGAATGCGCTGTTCAACAAGCACAGAGTGTGATGGTCAGGAGTCCATAAACTTTTAGCCATATCATTTTCATCATCTCTTGTATGTATTTGCATGTTCCTTGCATCTTTCAAATCTATCATTGGTCTCAGTCAATATCCCACAGGATTTGGTATGAAGGGTGGATTAAGGACTCTTTTGAATCCCAAAATTAAAAAAAAAAAAAAAAAAAGGCTGTGTTGAATTTGTGAGGAAAAAGTCGGAAAGCTTAGACATTCAAAGATTTAAAAAACCCAACAATGATGAATTACAGACGATTAAAAAGTAGCAATAATTCTGTAGTAAGGGTTCTAAGAGAGACTGTGTGCGTATTTAACTCACGACTGATGGTCTGTTGGGGTCCAGCTTGCATTAAAACTCCTCCAGGTGAAAGGGCTGTAACAGCTGAACTAGCTACACTGCTGGATATCACCTGAAATTACACCAAGAGCAATATCAACAGGAAAACCACAAAATCAGATATCTTAGGATTCAAAGAAATCAAAAAGAAATCCTAAGCTGCTGTTAAATCTGTGCAATGACCATTCAGTGTGAATGGGTATTATTTAAAAATATCTGGGGGAAGCTATGGTTAAATGGTTAGAGAAACAGTTTTGGGACCAAAAGGTTGCTGGTTCAATTCCCTAAACCAACAGGATTGGCTCAAGTGCCCTTGAGCAAGGCACCTAACCCGCAAGTGTGGTGGCATACCTTGTGTCTGATTAGCCAAAGAAAAATTGATAATGTGATTTTATCAGTTCGGGCAAGAACCCAGCCATAAAATAAATAAATAAATAATAAAAAATAACGACACCTGGCTCGGTTTCACTTCTTTTACAGTTGTTAATATTAGAAACCCTGAGAAAATATACACTATATACTGCAGACAACTACCAGTCGGTGTCACTTCCCTTATTTTTTTCAAAAATCCTTCAACATGCTATATACAACCAGTGGTCTCATTTTCTTACACAGAACTACCTCCAAAATCCTACCAAGTTTGGGGTTCAAATCAGCACAATCCATACTTGTGGCCGTTACTGTGGAGCTTCACGCTGATTGATCAGCCAAATTCTCATCCATCCTTGACCTCTCGGCAACAATCAACACTGCCAGTCACAAGCCCCTCCTGTCCATCCTTCAAGTCTTGGAATTAGTGTTGCAGCATCGTGGTGGTTTGCTTCCTACTATGAGGAACGGTCATTTTAGGTGTCATGGAGAGGATCTACACCTGCACCATGCTGACTCTCCACTGGTGTCTCACAAGGCTCAGTGCTGGGTCCTTTTCTGTTCTCCCTCTATTCCTGCTCCATTAGTGAGGTCATATCCTCACAAGGTTTTTCACACCACTGCTATGCTGAGGACACTCACATTTCTGCACAGATCTCAATGCCATCATGGATGGAAGCTCATCAGTTGAAACTTCATACCAGCAAGACTGAGGAGGATGCATTCCCACATCACAACCTGGTCATCTCCCTGCACAACTGCATACAGTTTGGCAATGGGGTAGTTCTCCATCATCCTTCTTTCCTTATATTGCTAACCTGACTTGGGCTGCATCTGAATACTCCATATGTACTAATGACTGTAACCATAGTACATTCTACGAGTATGCAGGCAAGTAATAAGGACACAATTTGGATGTACTCCGCCGTCTTCTTACCCATCAACTAACCCATATGTTCACAGATAACGTATACCTATGTACAGTGCTCAGCGTAAATGAGTCCACCCCCTTTGAAAAGTAACATTTTAAACAATATCTCAATGAACACAAACAATTTCCAGAATGTTGGCAAGACAAAGTTTAATATAACATCTGTTTAACTTATAACATGAAAGT
Organism: Neoarius graeffei; assembly: GCF_027579695.1. NCBI lineage: Eukaryota > Metazoa > Chordata > Actinopteri > Siluriformes > Ariidae > Neoarius > Neoarius graeffei. The sequence goes on along the minus strand of NC_083570.1, from coordinate 58,104,904 downwards.
AAGGTTAATAATATAACTTGGATTACACATTTTTTTCAGTTTTACTCAAATTAGGATGGTGCAAAAATGAGTACACCCCACAACAAAAACTACTCCATCTAGTACTTTGTATGGCCTCCATGATTTTTAATGACAGCACCAAGTCTTCTAGGCATGGAATGAACAAGTTGGCGACATTTTGCAACATCAATCTTTTTCCATTCTTTAACAATGACCTCTTTTAGTGACTGGATGCTGGATGGAGAGTGATGCTCAACTTGTCTCCTCAGAATTCCCCATAGGTGTTCGATTGGGTTCAGATCAGGAGACATACTTGGCCACTGAATCACTTTCACCCTGTTCTTCTTCAGAAATCCAACAGTGGCCTTAGATGTGTGTTTAGTCATGTTGGAAAAGTGCACAACGACCAAGGGCATGGAGTGATGGTAGCATATCTTTCAGTATAGAGCAATACATCTGTGAATTCATGACGCCATCAATGAAATGCAGCTCCCCGACACCAGCAGCACTCATGCAGCCCCACATAAGGACACTGCCACCACCATGTTTCACTGTAGGCACCATCCATTTTTCTTTGTATTCCTCACCTTTGTGATGCCATACAGTTTTGAAGCCATCAGTTCCAAAACATTTATCTTGGTCTCATCACTCCAGAGTATAGAGTCCCAGTAGTCTTCATCTTTGTCAGCATGGGCCCTGGCAAACTCTAGGCGGGTTTTTTTGTGCCTGGGCTTTAGGAGAGGCTTCTTTCATGGATGGCATCCATGCATGCCATTCCTCTGCAGTGTACGCCATATTGTGTCACGGGAAATAGTCACCCTCAGTTTGGCTTTCTACTTCTTTAGATAACTGCAGTGAACTTGCATGCTGATTTTCTTCAACCCTTCTCATCAGAAGATGCTCCTGTCGAGGTGTTAACTTTCGTGGACGACCTGGATGTCTCTGTGAGATGGTTGCAGTTCCATCTTTCTTAAATTTTTGTACCACTTTTGCTACAGTATTCTGACTGATAAGTAAAGCTTTGCTGATCTTCTTGTAGCCTTCACCTTTGTGGTGTAAAGAAATTATTTTCTTTGGGGAATTCTGAAGAGACAAGTTGAGCATCACTCTCCATCCAGCATCCAGTCACTAAAAGAGGTCATTGTTGAAGACTGGAAAAAGATTGATGTTGCAAAATGTCGCCAACTTGTTCATTCCATGCCTAGAACCTAGTACGGCACCTGCACCGTGTCCTGCTGCAAGACTCTAAAGCGCATCGTGAGAGCAGCTGAGAGGATCATTGGTGTCTCTCTCCCTTCTCTAATGGATATTTATAACTCCCGCCTCACCCGCAAAGCCATCAGGATTGCAGGTGACCCCACCCGCCCATCTCACAGCCTCTTCAGTCTGCTGCCATCAGGAAAGAGACTGCAGAGTCTCTGGGCCAAAACCAGCAGGCTCAAGGACAGTTTCTTTCACCAGGTGGTCAGGAGGCTCAATTCCCTCCCTGTTCAGCATCTCCCGGTGCTGTCATTAAAAATCATGGAGGCCATACAAAAAGTACTAGATGTAGTAGTTTTTGTTGTGGGGTGTACTTATTTTTGCACCACCCTAATTTGAGTAAAACTGAAAAAATGTGTAATCTAAGTTATATTATTAACCTTACTTTCACGTTATAAGTTAAACAGATGTTAAATTAAACTTTGTCTTGTCAACATTTTGGAAATTGTGTTCATTAAGATATTGTTTAAAATGTTACTTTTCAAAGGGGGTGTACTCATTTACTCTGAGCACTGTATACCATGGAATTAAAAATATTTATGCAATAGCAGAAAGGTGTAAACAATTACTGGTATATTTGTACACCGGGGCGGCACGGTGGTGTAGTGGTTAGCGCTGTCGCCTCACAGCAAGAAGGTCCGGGTTCGAGCCCCATGGCCGGCGAGGGCCTTTCTGTGTGGAGTTTGCATGTTCTCCCCGTGTCCGCGTGGGTTTCCTCCGGGTGCTCCGGTTTCCCCCACAGTCCAAAGACATGCAGGTTAGGTTAACTGGTGACTCTAAATTGACTGTAGGTGTGAATGTGAGTGTGAATGGTTGTCTGTGTCTATGTGTCAGCCCTGTGATGACCTGGCGACTTGTCCAGGGTGTACCCCGCCTTTCGCCCGTAGTCAGCTGGGATAGGCTCCAGCTTGCCTGCGACCCTGTAGAACAGGATAAAGCGGCTACAGATAATGAGATGAGATTTGTACACCGCTGCAACAACCAGTTTCACGTCGGACAGCCATCTTTTTATTTTTCCCAGGGGAATTCTTCTTCAGTTATTTGGAAGCTCCACCTGAATTATGGGATATCGTAGTATAGCAGTGCGATATGTTTGCATACTATGGATGTAGAAGATCATCCGGGTACCATTCGATGACTTAAATGCCTACTGAGTATTCAGGCACCCTACATATTGCTTTTCTGATGGAACCTTGGTCATGCACAGAAGCCACTCAGGTACTTGTCATCCTAGCAGGTCTTCCCCTACCCTACATACCATCCAACCTCTGCACCTGAGCCATAATGCAGCTGCAAGACATATTTTCAATCTCCCAAGTTCTCCCATGGCACCACATTATTCCCTTCCCTGTACTTGCTTCCTGTAGTTGCCCCTAACACATATGCTTGCCTAAAAAGCTAAAAATGGACTAGCCCCTACCTACCACACCCTGTGCCACATAAGTCCCAAAGATGGCTCAACTGGACCCACCATCCCTCAAGATACAAGGAGGACATGCAACTGTAAAGCATTTGACCCAACATCCAGAGACTACATGTTCGAATTCCGATGTTGTCATAACCATCTGTGGTTGGAAGTCCAAGAGGGTAAATTTGGCCATGCTCTCAGGTAGTATTAATGCATACTCGCTCTCCCCGTCAAGCATAAGTGACACTAGGCAATCATGGGTGTCTGAACTCATGCTTATGGAGGTTGGGTGGGGTGGGATAGTGCTTTCCTACAAATGTTGCATTGCCCCAACGTTATATAAACAGCAGTTTGAAAAGATGCAGTTAGATGTCTTCATGTGACTTGGAGGAAGCATGTGATAGCCTTCATCCTCCCTGGTTAACAGCTGTCAAGTGATCGGAGAGAGCTGCCTAGTGGGTGGGAATTGGCCATGACTGAAATAGGGAGGGAAAAAAATCTAAAATTGCTTTAAAAGATACAAGGAAGACATGCTTCAGAGTTCATCTTTATAATGGCACCCAAGTGGTGGAATAAACTGTCTTTCCAAACAGCTGAGTCACTATTTCCAAAGAAAAACTGAAGACGTAGCACTTCACCAAGCATGCAATTTATTTATAATTCCATGAAATCCCATGTTTTCATTTTCTTTCTGTACTAACTTACCCCTAAAAAGGGTTTTACTTGATGGTATTCTTAAGACACTGACCTATTTACCTAGCATGAGGATGTGTTATCGAAAGAGACTACAAAGCACTTGAGTCCTTCGAGATAAAGGTGCCTGCTATATACTCATTCCATTATCATGAGTCAGAAGTCCTACTTAGCTCATTTAGTGTCTGAGAAACATGATCTAGCCTTTGTGCAGTTTGAAGTGGTTTTATATTGCATATAAGGATTTAAACATTAATATCAGTATTCCAAAAAACAAAACAAAAAACCCAGCAACCAAACCACACAGACATTAAGTATACCTCAGTAAGGCAGGGCTTGTAGCACCTCATCTCCTCCCTAATGCAGCTGATTGAGTTGATGATGTCCTGACTTGTGGAGTAGTATTGGGACTGCAGAGGAACTGGACCATGGGAATACCTAAAAAGCAATTGGGGGGATATATATAGTATAAATATAAAGGAAGGACATTCATATTTTAATAACTGAAAATAAGTAGAATAAATGTAAAATTTTTAGTTATTACGATATTAGCCTTTGCACTATTGCATTATGTAAATGTCCACACGAATAAATTATGAAAATTGTGTCCTGAGAAATGTTATCCATTAGCCTAAACTATACGTTTTTGAATCACATGACCCAATAATTTATTAACCCTTGAGGGTCGACAGCTTCGCTGGCGAAGCTCAGCAGGTTTAGAATGAGTAGGTCATGTATTTAGATTAATATCTTTGTGAGTTTTTAAATCATACAAGCATGATAAACATATTGACAGAAACTTTATACTTGAGCAATTCCAGCGTTATGGACGTGACACTTGAACTCAAAATGGCAACAAATGACCCAGTGCATGTTTTATTGTCTCCCAGTATTTAAACAGGTGTTGCATATTTCAAGGCTGTACCATACTGGACAAGTGATAGAACAAGAACAATTCCCATAGTACATCTAGGGCATGCCAGAAAATGCCAATAAAAGATGCGTTATGGATGTGACAGAAAAAGTATCACTTTTCTTGGGTGACTGTACATTTTTATCAAACTCTGTGAAATTGTAAACCTAATGTCGAAATGGAGATATCCATTTGATAGAGGGGTCCAAGGTGAATATTAAAAAATCTTTGTTTAAAATATTTTGTATTTCATGCAGAGTTTCGGAAGGAAAAGTCAGCGTTATGGATGTGACGAAATTCCGTTATGGATGTGACGCGTCTGAAATAGACATGGCATATGTTTAGAAAATCAGCAATTTAACCACCATAACCCTTTGAAAAACTCTCTAAATATCAGCTAAAACTATCAAAGTTCTTAAATAATATTTAGGATGGCTATTGTTTTGCTGTTTTGTGGATTTTAGCATACATTTCTGTGGCTTGTGGCAATAATATAGAATTGTACATGATCAAAGTTGATTTTAGCTTGGGTTTTACATTATAAGAAAGAAAGACTGACAGTGACATATTAGATTGGTTACAAATTGGTTCAACTTATTCACATCTGTAAAATACAGGCCTAGGTGAGATCTCTGGGAGTGGTTTTGATGTATTACGTGTTGCTTTATTTTTGCATGGTGAGGTTGACATTTACATGGAATTGCCCACTTCACACTTTCCTATATACCCATTGCCAAATAATATTTATCTTTTTAAAATTACCTAAATTAGATGAAACATAAAACTTGTCACCTTACTCAGGTCACACTGGAGTCGGCATGCCCACTTATGCGTTCATAAAAGACTATTCACATGGTAACGGAATGATAATTACCTTCACTCTTTCGGTTCGGATTGGTTTCTCTTTTGTGGTGGGAACGTCCATCGTAAACAGGATAAAATCTGTCAGCCATAATTTAGGCTACGTGTTTGGAAGCAAACCTTGTTGTGAGATGGCATGGCGATTTGATGCTCAGGAGATGCTTCGGATGATTCAGGACAGCGATTCAATTTCAGCAGTTCATCGGATCTTGAGGACTGCGACGCTGCTGAGCAGTGTCATTTTGAACTTCGACTCGATCCAGCCGAAGATCAACTCGAGTAAGTGTAAATATTTCTTATGAGCATATTGGTTGATGTGTGTGTGGTGTAGTGCATAAGCTTTGCGTGCTTCTTGAGTAAATAAAACATGCACCGGTGCTTGTTTGCTCCCTTTTCTTCAACTTTTTCTGGCACTCTAATGATTTTGGCATGCTCTGATGTCAATTTCAACAAATCTAAGCAGTGTTTTCAGTCATATGACTCTTTTGGTATTCAGCACAAGGTCAGCTACAATAATATCTATGTAGTATGACATGATTGTACTTTAAAAAAAATACCAGATAAATGAAGCTGTTGTAAAAAGCAGTTTTAGAACTGTGCTGGAATGTGTGAAAAAACATGACCTTACCCATTGTGGCGAACCGTCTTGATCACGTGAATTGATGGGATTAAGAGATGGCAGTGAGAGGGGTTTTCACTCTTCTCATTGAATGGAATTTTTTACTCTTCTCATTGAATACCCCTCCTACTGCCAACCCTTTATCCCAAAACAATAGGACATAAATTTAACAGCCAATTAATTGTCCAAATCAATGGAGCAGATTTAAGTTTTTGTGCTTGATACATTCCTAAGACTGAACAGAATCACCTCAAGTGACCAAAACGGTTCGCCACAATGGGTAAGTTCATGTTTTTTCACACATTCCAACACAGTTCTAAAACTGTGTTTTACAATAGCTTCATTTAGCCGTTATTTTTTAAAAGTACAATCATGATATACATACTGCATGGATATTATTGTAGCTGAACTTGTGCTGAATACAAAAAAAGTCATATGACTGAAAATACTGCTTAGATTTGTTGAAACTGACAAGAACATCAAAATCAAGTGCCAGAAAATACCCTCAGACCCCAGAGAGTTAAGTAGGCCTGTAACCATCTCACAGCGTCAAAATATAGTATTTTTTTTTTTTTAAAGATTTTTTTTGAGCTTTTTTCACCTTTATTGGATAGGACAGTGTAGAGACAGGACAGGAAATGAGTGGGAGAGAGAGACGGGGAGGGATCGGGAAATGACCTCGGGTCGGAATCGAACCCGGGTCCCCGGATTTATGGTATGGCGCCTTAGCCACCTGAGCCACGACGCCCCCAAAATATAGTATTTTGTCCTTACCTTGCAGCTATAAAGAATAGTTATATTTACAGTATCACAAGATACACACAGACAAGACTGATTTCAGATGCCCGAATACTTTTGTACTACTTTAACTGTAATGTTAAGGATACTTGATTTGATAAAATATTCAGCAAGATTCAAAGTACCGGTCAGATTTCTTAAGATTCAAAGCGATCGTTTTCGGCCCAGATTCATTCTCCAGGTCCTCATACTCAATAGCCTCTTGCAATTTCACCTGGAAAAAGAAACAAAAACAAAATTCAACACATATCTTATGGGAAATGTCTATGGTGCTTGGAAGCTGAAAAAGTATGAAAATATGAATTTCATATATTTGCATTACAGTGGATATAAAAAGTATACACATCCCACTAAAATATATATTTTTTTTACATCAGAAAAACCTGAGACCACAATAAACAATTTCAAAACTTTTCCTCACTTTTAATGTGATCTATAACCTGTACAATTTAATTGAAAAACAAACAAATCTGTTAGAGGGGAAAAACATAAAAAAAAAAAAAAAGTACAATAAGTTGGTTGCATAAGTGTGCACACCCTTAAACTAATACTTTGTTGAAGCACCTTTTGATTTAATTACAGCATTCAGTCTTTTTGGGTCGGAGTCCATCAGCCTGCCACATCTAGACTTGGCAATATTTGCCCACTCTTCCTTGCAAAAGCGTTCCAAATCAGTCAGATTGCGAGAGCATCTCTTGTGCACAGCCCTCTTCAGGTCACCCCACAGATTTTCAATTGGATTTAGGTCTGGGCTCTGGCTGGGACATTCCAAAACTTGAATTTTCTTCTGAAGCCATTCTTTTGTTGATTTTGATGTATGCTTGGGGTCACTGTCATGCTGAAAGATGACATTCCTCTTCATCTTCCTAGCAGACACCTGAAGGTTTTGGGCCAAAACTGACTGGTATTTAGAACTGTTCATAATTCCCTCCACCTTGACTAAAACCCCTGTTCCAGCTGAAGAAAAACAAGCCCAAAACATGATGCTGCCACCACCATGCTTCACTGTAGGTATGGTGTTCTTTTGGTGATGCGCAGTGTTGTTTTTGCACCAAACATGCCTTCTGGAATTGTGACCAAAAAGTTTAACTTTTGTTTCATCAGACCACAACACATTTTCCCACATGCTTTTGGGAGAGTTGATATATTTTTCTGCAAAAATTTAGCCGGGCCTGGATGTTTTTCTTTTTAAGAAAAGGCTTCCGTCTTGCGACCCTACCCCATAGTCCCGACATATGGAGAATACGGGAGATTGCTGTCATATGTAGTACACAACCAGCACTTGCCAGAAATCCCTGCAGCTCCTTCAGCGTTGCTGTAGGCCTCTCAGCAGCCTCCCTGACCAGTTTTCATCTCATCTTTTCATCCATTTTGGAGGGACGCCCAGTTCTCAGTAACCGTTGTCCCATATTTTCTCCACTTCTTGATGACTGTCTTCACTGTGCTCCATGGTACATCTAATGCCATGGAAATGTTTTTGTCCCCTTCTCCTGACCGATACCTTTCAACAATGAGGTCCCTTTGATGCTTTGTAAGCTCTCTGTGAACGCTGGCTTTTGCTGAAGGATGCAACTGAGTAAATGTCAGGAAAATCCTACTAGGGCAGCTGAACTTTATTTGGGGTTAATCAGTCATTTTAACTGATGGCTGGTGTGAACCCAAAAAGACTGAATGTTGTAATTAAATCAAAAGGTGCTTCAACAAAGTATTAGTTTAAGGGTGTGCACACTTATGCAACCAGCTTATTGTACTTTTTTTTATTTTTTACGTTTTCCCCCCCGAACAGATTTGTTTGTTTTTCAATTGAATTGTACAGGTTATAGGTCACATGAAAGGTGGGAAAAATTTTTAAATTATTTATCGTGGTCTCATTTTTAAATTTTTTTTACATCAGATAAACCTATTATTTTAACAGGGTGTGTACACTTTATCTCCACTGTACTGTATATACACATTCACACTAAATGAGTTTTTTTAATGTCGTGTAGACAATAACATTACATCCTCGCTCGGGGTAAGATTTACTTTAAAAACATACAATTCAAAATTACGAGTAATAGTTTTGATTTAAAAAATACAAAAAAAAAATCAAAAGAAGTAGATTCAAAGCTGATGTGAATTGCAATGAAACTTTGAACTGCATCAAGTTTTTACATTCTACTATGGTTAGAGAAGCAGCTTTGGAACCAAAAGATTGCTGGTTCGAGTCCCTGGACCAGCAGGAATGGCTGAAGTGCCCTTGAGCAAGGTACCTAACCCCCAACTGCTCTCCAGGCTGCTCTGGGTATACTGTATGTCATTCTGGCTAAAAGTGTCTGCTGAATGCCTGTAATGTAATATACTAAAATAATTAAATTCCTATTAAGTAGGCAAACTTTGGCTAGTGAACGATTGCCAACAGTCTAACACGATCATAACTAGCTAGAACTTTACATAAAAAGTCAGGGCATATACTTACTAAGCATCAAGTCTTTATCATCACTAAAGAAAACTAGCTATTCAAGTAGAACAAATATTATATTCACAGAATTACATAATTTATGTAGAATCTGAACTTAGGAAATTGTTTTTTTTTTTTTAATCTTAAAAATAAAAAAATCCCAAATTTTCTTTGTTATTTTTTTTGTCTCTGTGTTAATGTTTTAAAGCTAAATCTTAGGCTAAACCCTAACAAAGAAAAAACAGGCACAAATGTAAATTTATTCAATTCATGTGACTGACTCATCCACCCACCCTACAAGATACGTTTATTCTGGTTTATGGTAAACCTTTTTAAATGGTGGCTGAAAGCAGTCCGAGTCTCTGGAATTCCCATCTGTGCCACTGGTCTCACTGGCCTGGTCAGTGGCTGCTTCCCTGTATACAAAGAGATAAGAATATGGATAAAATTTATAGGTACAGAGATCTCAAGCCTGTCTGTTTAGCACACCCTCCCATTTTCAGTACATTTTAGGATATTAGTGAAGGCATTAAAACTATGAACTGATGCTCAGTGAAGATACTAACTGTTAACCGTGCCTGCTGTCTCTTGCGGGTGTGTAGCATTTTCAGTTCCTTTGAGAAAGAGTAGTTTGTGTAGCTCATAATTTACTACAGTATATGATTTATTTGATTTTAAAATGTTCTTAAAATTAATTGCACCATTTAAAAAAAAAAAAAGATGGGACAAGATTGGTTTAATGTACAGTACTGTGCAAAAGTCTTAGGCACATGTAAAGAAATGCTGTGGACCAAAAAAGGCTTAAAAAAATGAAATTAAATGTTTCAGGATCTATAAACAGCAGCAAGCCATAATAAATGAAAAAGTCAATATTTGATGAGATGATCCTTTACTTTAAAAATAAATAAATAAATAAAATAGTAGTCTGAGGTACAATGAGTGCAGTTTTATAAAGAAATGAGCTGTAGGATTCTTGCAGAATCAGCCACAGTTCTTCTGGACACTTTGTCACACCTTCTTAATTTTGCACCAAAACCCAGCAGCCTTCGCATCTCCCATAACCCGGTACGGAAGAGAACGGAACAGAACAGTCCCGTCACGTATTTTAATGTGGTGTCACGTATTTTCTTACATTTGCCTTCCAGGTTTTTATACGCTGTTCCGTCCCATGTATAACAAGTGTTCCGTCCCACAATACCATTTTTGTCACATTTATTTACATAATGTATAACCTTACCTTTTTTGTTCCAGTTTCACAGAGACATCCATCACGTCCACCATTTTATTAACTGGTACTTACATTAGTCGTCCCGCTTTTATAGATGAACCCATCCCGTCATGTGTGATAAAGTTAGAAGAAAAACAAAATATATTGTTTAGTTGTTTTACTGTCAAAACATATAACTTAACTATTTATTCATCTATTTTACAATCTCTTGCCTCTTCCCCTACCTTTCCGTTTCTTCACCTGACATTGTATACATTTCAAGTTCTTATCTTTTTTGATCTGTGCTTCTGTTTTATGACCCACAGGAATTAGTATCAGGTTGGGATTGAACATCTACAAATTTTAAAACTAGTGATATTGAGGACACTGGTCTTGCAAACTGAGCCACACTTCTTAAACATGTTAACCTGAGATAGTTGCCTCCTCCACTGTCTAACACATCAACATCTCCATCATGACAGTTAAAAGTGGAGACAACTATCCAGCAAGAACCCATCCCAACAGGATGGTGCTCGTTCTGCCACACGGGATTTCTTTGTGACGTCACGCTGAGGTATATTCCCTAATAGGAGTTCTGGGCTTTTAGATCAATTTCGATTGAAAATATCGTGAATATAACGTTAATACAATGTGACGGGATATAATAATACATGACAGTGATACGTACGAGTACAAGATGTTAAGTATGAAACCCCTGAATATTTAGAAAACGTAAATGTTATTGTAATGTACCGTCCCGTTCTGGTTCATACTTTCTGTACTGGGTTATGGGAGACACCGTTACCTTCATTATGTTTTCTTTTTTTTTTTTAATCTGAAAAGTGGTCTCTTAATTAATATGCTGCTTAGATACCAAACTTTTTTTTCTGTAACATTTAATTTTGTGCTGGAAAATGAACATTTGGAACTCTAAAATGTTTTTGTACTGACTCAATAATGTAGAAGTCTTAAAATAGAAATTTATAACAAAGTTTGCATGGGAAAAAAAAAAAAAAATAGCGTGCTTAAGACTTTTGCACAGTACTGTACATTACAAGCCCGGCTTCACATCATCTTGATTAGCAAGCAGCGTGTGCTAACTCTACTCACGACATACACACGCTACATACACTATTTAGGCATATCAGTACGTACCTTAAACACAAATTTCATAACACTCACTGCTCAGTGTACACTAGCTATGGACACTCACTGGTGGCACCAATGATCCCTGCTACTTCCAGCCAAGATTAATTTTTCTTCATGTCTCTACATGTATAATGCGAGGTCATATCAGATTAAACCACAGTTTTGGTTTTTTTCACCTGAATCAATAAGTATAAGAAATAGGATCTGATTGCAGGTAAGAAGTGAAGTGGCTAAAGTTACGAGACATCTTTTTCAACTCCTATGGTAACCACACGTGCCATATGATTGGTCAGAGGACTCATTAAAGTCACGGGTTTGGATTTGTCGCTTCATGATGTCATGCCTAATTTGCATAAAGTTGAGAAAATCTCAGCTCACATGTTGCTTGTGCTTTGTCGCTTGCTGCTGTTGCTGAAGTCGTGGCTGCATGTCATACGTGTACACAGAAAATTCACTGTCGCCTGTCGATTTGTCTACTTGCTAGTATGTATACACCATTAGGAAATATAAATTGGCCAAAGTGCTGCAGAACACTAGCCTGGGCCCGCCCATCCTAAGCGTGACGCAACACGAGGGCCTGCTGCGAGCTTAGTCTGGCCAGGCAAGCGATCTACAGCTCTTCCAAGCTCCCGAAAAATCGGGAGCCAATCAACTTTGAGCATCTCCAACGGCCCTGGGTAGACGCGTGTTCAAGGCAGTGACGTAGTAGAACTGCGACCGGAAGCCATAGATTGTTTACAGAATCTATGCCGGAAGCGCTTCATTCACGCTTCCGCATCTATTACGCATAGATGCTGTATTGAAAGCATTCAACGGGAAGTTCTCATTGAAAACGGAGCAAAGAGCAGCCCTGGAGGTATTTATTGAAAGGAAGGACGTTTTCGCCTTGCTCCCGACCGGCTTCGGTAAGAGTTTAATCTACCAGTTAGCCCCGTCGCGTCGCATACGTCAGAGGAAAGAGTGATGTGATTGGTTTAAGCTTCGTCACAGCCTTGTCTGGCTTCGACCAGTAGCAAACTGAGGCATTTCAGGGAGGCGGGTCAACCACGGGCTCTGGGAAACGGTTGGGCTTAATATCTTGGCCAGACCAATAGCTCGTAGAGCTTTATCACGTTAGCCAGACTAGCAGAACACTATCTTGATGACAGCTGTGTACACCCTTAGTATCCTCTCAGCCAGCAGTACGAGAGCGCCACCTGAGGCAATATGCTTGAACCGTCTGTGCAGAAACTTGTCTGCTACTGAACACCACACACTTCTCTGAATGCTCACACTTTTCGGAGGCCGGCTGCCAGCACCATGGCACTGTGATGGTTGAAGCGCTTAATGATGGCTGAGTTGCTATTCTCTTTAACCGTTTTACTGGAGTTGGATGTGGAGGGAACCGTTAAGGAACCATAGCCCTGAGAACAAAAATTACAGAATTAGCAAACATGGAAATCAATACTGTTTTCATGTAGCAACACAGTGTTACTAGCATTTACCTCATCTAATATTTTATCCTCAAGGGACTGCAGATCCACCATGGGATTCTTAACACCTTGAACAACCATGGACTTCAAGCCTGCCCAATGGAAAGAATGAGACGTGAACAAGGGTTTTAACTACATGGTGCAAATTCACACATTTCCAAAACTATTTATTTACATTACCCTTCTCATCCTGTTTGGCACATTCAGAAAAGATATCCTGCTGGCCAGTGTTAATGCGATCTCTGTGGAAGTAGTGTGACTGGAAGAAGCATGTCCAGAACTCTTTTTCCGTCATGCTGTGAGGCACATGTTCAGCATATTTCTGTTTGACTGCACACAACAAAACTGAACATCAGGCTGGTGAGTATATACTGTTTTAAGGCAATTAGCTGGAATTATGAATCTAGAGGAGACATGTTAGTGTGGTTTATAGGAGTACGAGTTTCTCTGTAAAACATATCCTATCGTGTCATGTGGAAGGTACTATCTCCTGTGGCTTTGAAGATGGGGGAAGGAACAGGGTGTGGCCCGAAATACATAACGCATGTTGTCTACTTGTTCGCTCGTTACAGCATGAAAATACCATTAACAAGGTCAGAAATGCTGCAAATCTGAAGTGGTGACCGTAAATAAACGTAACATGTGCGTAGATGCACTGTAACTTCGTTCATTATGAAATTTCAGTAAAATTATATAAATTACGTGGACATGTGCTCTGCAGAGATACTTGCTGAATTCTTGTATAGTAAAATTGCCCTGATGAACAACATGCTGTTTCATTTTCTTAATTTAAACCCCTGTTCATGTTTTGAGAGTGAAGACAGTCACGGTTTTATCTGTTTGGCAGCACAGGCAAGGGAAGCTAAGACGCATTAGAGAAAGATTTGTTGCTCTGCTCCAAAGTCAGATAGCAGATTACTGAATATTTTTTCCTTTTTTTTATCTTAAAGTTTCAGACGCCATGCTTTCTGACAGATATTTACATTGTTCGACTTGATAGCTGGAATCTAACGGCGATTCCCAGTACTATAACCAATGGTTTAGAATTCAATTCATGTGCCATGGTAACATCTCACCTGCAGGGTATGTTCTGAAGATTGATTCGATGATGTCAGAGGTCAGGTTGTATCTCAGGCCATTACAGCCGTCAGTCTGTGGTCTAATGTCTGCCTGTAATCACAGCAAAATCTCATCAGAACACTGATTCCTCAACTGTACATATTGAAGGCTCAGAGCCCATTTCGTATCAAACTGCTGACATTAAAAGGCAATCGAGTCCTGGTTGTGTGTTTGCGCTTACCAGGAAAGCTGCGGATATTCCCACTTCCTGCTTGTTGTTATTGGATATGGAGTGATCTACAGAGTTCAATTTCAGCCGATTGGCCCAAAATTCTTCTGCACTGATGACCTGACTCACTACCAGGTCTTTATAGAGCTGAAACAGTACTGGATCTTCCTGCAGCATCCTGGGGGAAAAAGAGGAATGAAATGAATTGAGCCAGGACTTCTACAGTAATACTCTCTGGCCAAACTGTTATCATGGCCACATTGTGCTGTTCTTGTGCTGATGTAGATGCATGCCAACTTTTCTTTCTTCACTGGTGTGCTACTTAATTCAATCTAAGTGATATCCAAGAAAAACTTCAGGGAAGACTCAAGGTGGGCAAAAACATCAATATGGATACGGTGAAAAATTGTGTCATGATGCACTTTGAGATCTCAGTGGAATTATTGTATCTTTTTATATAACCTTGATTCCAAAAAAGTTGGGACGGGGACAACAAAAGACTGGGAAATTTGTGGAACATTGTACAGGTAAACAGGTTAGTTGGTAATTGGAAAGGCTGAGTCATTCACAAGCAAAGATGGTGTGAAGTTCACCACCTTGTGAAAAACTGCATGGGCAAACCGTCAAACAATTTAAGAACAACGTTTCTCAAATGTACAATTGCAAGGAATTTAGGGATTTCACCATCAACAATCCATAACAATCAAAAGATCCAGAGAAATCTCTGCATGTAAGGGGTCAAGGCCAAAAACCAACACTGAATGCCTGTGACCTTCAATCCCTCTGGCAGCACTGCATTAAAAACTGATGTGATAGTTTATAAAGGATATTACTACATGGGCTCGGGAACACTTTGGAAAACTGTTGTTGGTAAACACAGTTCATCACTGCATCTAACATACAAAATGAAAGCCATATCAACAGCATCCAGAAACATCGCCGAATTCTGTGGACCTGAGCTCGTCTGAGATGGACTGATGCAAAGTGGAAACGTGCTGTCGTCTGACGAGTCCACATTTCGAATTGTTTTTAGAAATCACAGATGTTGTGCCCTCCAGACTAAGGACCATCCAGATGGTTGCCAGCACAAAGTCCAAAAGTCAGCATCTGTGATGGTGGTGGGGGGGGTTAGTTCCCACGGCATGGACAACTTGCACATCTGTGAAGGCATCATTAATGCTGAAAGATACATACAGGTTTTGAAGCAACATAAGCTGCCATCTAGATGACGTCTTTTTCAGGGACATCCTTGCTTATTCCAGCAGGACAATGCCAAGTCACATTCTGCAATGTTACAACAGCATGGCATCATAGTAAGAGAGTCCAGGTGCTAAACTGGCCTGCCTGCAGTCCAGACCTGTCTCCCATTGAAAATATGTGGTGCATTATGAAGCACAAAATATGACAAAGGAGACTCCAAACTGCTGAGCAAGATAAATTGCATATCAGGCAAGAATGGGACAACATTTCTCTTTCAAATCTACAGTAATTAGTGTCCTCGGTTTCCAGTGTTCTTAAAAGGAACGGTGATGTAACACAGTAGTAAACATACCCCCGTCTCAACTTTTTTGGAACATGCTGCAGGCATCAAATTCAAAATGAGTGTATATTTACAAAAAAGTTTATCAGCTTGAACATTAAATAACTCGTCTTTGCATCTTGACAATTGAAAATACGTTAAAGAAGATTTGCAAATCATTTGACACAGCATCCCAACTTTTTTGGAATGGAGGTTATATTTTTGAATAGCGATGACAAACTCTGACTGGAAACAGCTCATGTGATGTTAAAATTTTGGACTGAATCCTTAAAATAATCAAATGTATTTTTAGTTTATTATTTCAATTCATTAAAATGTTTAGAATGTATTATTTTTCAAGGCACTGTAAATTTTTATTTTTTATTTTTTAAATGCAACACTACTGCTTTGCTAGCAGCTGATTATCAAACCTATACTTTATAATGTAGTGTGTATCAGACAAATGTCTTCGAGTACCATGACATTAGTACATATTTTTGTAATATCACCTACTCCTTGAGAGTTATGGTACTGTATGAGTTATGGTATTGTATGAGAAAGTGTGGAGTGAATGAGAAGTATATTAGAGCGGTGCAAGACATGTATGAGAACAGTGAAACAGCAGTGAGGTGTGCAGTTGGAACAACTGAATGGTTCAAAGTGAAGGTAGGACTCCATCAAGGATCTGCTTTGAGTCCTTTCTTGTTTGCCATAGTGATGGATAGCTTGACGGACGAAGTGAGGCAAGAGTTACCATGGAACATGATGTTTGCGGATGATATTGTGACATGTGGTGAAAGTAGAAAGGAGGTTGAGTTGGGTTTGGAGAGATGGAGGGATGCATTGGAACAAAGAGGAATGAAGGTGAGCAGGAGCAAAACAGAATACATGTGCATCAATGAGAATGGGGATGAGAGTGTAGTGAAGATGCAAGGAGCAGACATAAAGAAAGTTGGTGAATTCAAGTACCTGGGGTCAACTGTGCAGGAAAATGGGGGCTGCGATAGTGAGGTGAGAAAGAGAGTGCAGGCAGGGTGGAGCAGTTGGAGAAGGATTTCGGGAGTCATTTGTGATCGGAAAGTCCCAGCAAAAGTGAAAGGTAAGATGCATAAGACAGTAGTGAGACCAGCTGTGATGTATGGATTGGAGACCGTACCCTTAACGAAGAGACAGGAGGCAAAGTTGGAGGTGGCGGAGTTGAGGATGTTAAGGTTTGCGATGGGAGTGACAAGGTTGGACAGGATAAGGAACGAGCACAAGAGAGGGACAGCACATGTGGAAAGCTTGGGAATTAAGCTAAGAGAAATGAGACTGAGATGGTATGGGCACATCCTGAGAAAAGATGCAGAGCATGTTGGAAGGAGAATGTTGAGGATGGAGCTGCCAGGCAAATGAAAACGAGGAAGGCCAAAGAGGAGATACATGGATGTGGTGAGGGAGGACATGAAAGTGGCAGGTGTGGTAGAGAAGGATGTGGAAGACAGGGAGCAATGGAGACGAAAGATCCGCTATGGCGACCCCTAATCGGGAGCAACCAAAAGAAGAAGACGACAACCCACTCCGAGTGAGGACATGAAGTGACAGCTGATCAGTGATGCTGTCCTGTGGATAAATATGCCTCAGTTCCTACTTCCTACCTCGCTGACTGCTCAGTTCCCATAATACTAACCATCTTTAAAGTCCTTGTCTATGCTAATGGTATGTGTGGCGACCTTGAATGATGGGCTTAAAATTGTATAACTGACGTTATTGCAATAGTATGTCAAATTTAAATTCAACTGCAGACACAAATTTAATAAACAGCTTGTGAAACTCAGCTGTTTTACATTAACGACCTGAAAGAAAACAAGCTAAAACATTCCCATTTAAAGACAAATAAAACCAGTCACTCAATGTGTTTTCACACCTGGTCCCCTTTAAAGGAACCAGACTCAGTCCTCTTTAAGTGGACCAAAAAGTGGACCAACAGAAAAAGAACTCAGTTCTTTTTGTGTTCACACTGTGAATTTATTACAAAGAGGACTGGGTTCTCTTTCTGGTCCAGTTAAGCTCTGATGGGGCCTCAGTCCTCTTTCTGTTCACACCAGGTCCTCTAGAGCCCTCAGACCCCCAGTGCACGGAATTCTGGGTAATTTTCTCTTGAATCAAAATGTCTGCTGCCATGCTTGCCCTGCTGTATTCTTTGATCAAAATAGTGCGGATTAAGGAAAATAAATTTATTCCAGCTATGCTCACTTTTTTATTGTGGCCGACTCAGTAGTCAGTAAGTTCAGAGAACTGTAAAGCTGCTGTGGTAAGTTCCAAAAGGAAGTTGAGTTTCCCTGCTACAGTCACGTGACCAACTACGGCAAACGAAGAAGGTTAAACTACAGTGAAAAGGCGAAGTGAACCCGGTGCGCTTTTTGTTCACAATGCGCAGATTAGGCGAACCGTACCGTTGATTTTTAGCGAACTGTACTGAGACCACCTCCTGAGGTGGTCTCAGTTCGGTTCGCTTTAAAGGGGTCTGGGTACGGTTGGAGTGTTCACATATGCGCAAAAAATGCTGAGTCATCGATCTGAGTTCAGTTAGATGGCTGAAAGGGATCAAGTGTGAAAACACCCTCAATTAGGAAGAAAGAAAATGAGATGCGCCATATAAAAGAAGGAAGGACGAGGAGTTACTCTGTGCCTGTGAAAGCTGATGCACATAACTACAGAACGTTGTGCATGCTATGGCTACAGAAGTGCTCTTTTACCTAGATCGGTGATTTCTCCTGAGACATTCCTCACTTCATGTTCAGAACTGTTCTTCCCTGCTGTTGAAGACAGATCAAAGAGACTCACCTGTTTTTTTCTTCTAGTTCTTTGTTAGCTTTCTTTTTAAATTTTGGCAGGAGCTGCTGCAGCAGGTCTTTGGCAGCATCTCGGTCCTTTAGGGCTGTACTTTCATGAGCAAAGTGAAAGGTGGTGCTCTCTCCTGTGTGTAACACCAACTGAAGCTGGATCTTTGCTTTGCCATCTGGACTGATCTTCTGACCTGTGTGTTCAAGAGAAAAGGTTTTTTCAAACAGTGTATACAATTACTAGCACCAGTTATACACCTCAAGATGGGTAAAGTGGTAAACGTTGGCCAGCTTTAGGCATCACTCACAACGGATGTCGGCGTATGGGTGGCTGACCGTGAAGCGATCTTTCCCTTCTGGACCCCAGGCTATGCGCTCGGTCATCAAGTAAAGCGTACCATCCTGTTTTCTCTGCCGGACTCTCTTCACTACCAGCAGTACCTCCTCTGACAGGGCTGCCATGACTGCATTTATTTAAAATAAATGACAATGAAAAAGAAAAGGGATGCTGTTAATTGTGCTTTTCTCTTAAGGTTTAAAATGGCTTGTGATCAGTTGGGGAATCAGCATTTTAAGTAAATTTTGCTCTAGTTACAGGCACATAGAGAGAGAGAGCGCGAGAGAGAGACACCCCACTTTCCCCCCCAACGCAAACTAGGTGCTGGTGCCAGTTTGTAGTTGGTTCAACTTGTGTACCTTCTAAGAACCGGCTTACTTTTCCAAGGTCAAGGGCCACATCATTACAACACTGTATACAATAGTGCTTGAAAGTCTGTGAACCCTTTAGAATTTTCTATATTTCTGCATAAATATGACCTAAAACAACATCAGATTTTCACGCAAGTCCTAAAAGTAGATAAAGAGAACCCAGTTAAACAAATGAGACAAAAATATTATGCTTGGTCATTTATTTATTGAGGAAAATGATCCAATATTACATATCTGTGAGTGGCAAAAGTATGTGAACCTCTCGGATTTGCAGTTAATTTGAAGGTGAAATTAGAGTCAGGTGTTTTCAATCAATGGGATGACAATCAGGTGTGAGTGGGCACCCTGTTTTATTTAAAGAACAGGGATCTATCAAAGTCTGATCTTCACAACACATGTTTGTGGAAGTGTATCATGGCATGAACAAAGGAGATTTCTGAGGACCTCAGAAAAAGCGTTGTTGATGCTCATCAGGCTGGAAAAGGTTACAAAACCATCTCTAAAGAGTTTGGACTCCACCAATCCACAGTCAGACAGATTGTGTACAAATGGAGGAAATTCAAGACTACTGTTACCCTCCCCTGGAGTGGTCGACCAACAAAGATCACTCCAAGAGCAAGGCGTGTAATAGCCAGCAAGGTCACAAAGGACCCCAGGGTAACTTCTAAGCAACTGAAGGCCTCTCTCACACTGGCTAATGTTAATGTTCATGAGTCCACCATCAGGAGAACACTGAACAACAAAGGTGTGCATGGCAGGGTTGCAAGGAGAAAGCCACTGCTCTCCAAAAAGAACATTGCTGCTCGTCTGCAGTTTGCTAAAGATCACGTGGACAAGCCAGAAGGCTATTGGAAAAATGTTTTGTGGATGGATGAGACCAAAATAGAACTTTTTGGTTTAAATGAGAAGTGTTATGTTTGGAGAAAGGAAAACACTGCATTCCAGCATAAGAACCTTATCCCATCTGTGAAACATGGTGGTGGTAGTATCATGGTTTGGGCCTGTTTTGCTGCATCTGGGCCAGGACGGCTTGCCATCATTGATGGAACAATGAATTCTGAATTATACCAGCAAATTCTAAAGGAAAATGTCAGGACATCTGTCCATGAACTGAATCTCAAGAGAAGGTGGGTCATGCAGCAAGACAACGACCTTAAGCACACAAGTTGTTCTACCAAAGAATGGTTAAAGAAGAATGAAGTTAATGTTTTGGAATGGCCAAATCAAAGTCCTGACCTTAATCCAATCGAAACATTGTGGAAGGACCTGAAGCGAGCAGTTCATGTGAGGAAACCCACCAACATCCCAGAGTTGAAGCTGTTCTGTACGGAGGAACGGGCTAAAATTCCTCCAAGCCGGTGTGCTAAATTAACTGCTAATCCTAAGAGGTTCACATACTTTTGCCACCCACAGATATGTAATCGTGGATAATTTCTCAATAAATAAATGACCAAGTATAATATTCTTGTTTCATTTGTTTAACTGGGTTCTCTTTATATACTCTGAAGACTTGTGTGAAAATCTGATGTTTTAGGTCATTTTTATGCAGAAATATAGAAAATTCTAAAGGGTTCACAAACTTTCAAGCACCCCGTAAGTCTCTGCTTTCCAAGCAACGTTAGTACTAAGTACATCAACAATGGGGGACTATTTGTCTAGGCAGACTAGATGCAACACTCGCTCTTTTTCAAAAGGGTGGTAGGTCACAAGGTTTTAGTTGGTCACAATGGAGGACTTCACGTGACGTCATCACAACTGCAGATTTGTTTATGCGGCCATATTGCCTGGCAAGCTGTGTGTTTGACAATGACCGGCACAAGTATATGCGAGTGACTGTAAGCCAAATTCAGTAAACATCTACAGATAAACTTGTAGAAGTTACATCAAAAAGAACAATGCCAAAGACCTATAGTACTTTTGAATGTAACAACAGACGTGGAGATAAGCCTGGTTTAACTTTTTTACTGCTTCCTGGCAAACCCAGAAAGACGAGAAAAATGGCAAGTTACAGTTAAACAGGAAGACTGCATGCCAACAAAACATCCCCATGTGTGTGGAGAACATTTTAGATCAGGTTAGTGTGAAAGCTCTGTGCAGCGTTAAAATGTAGATCTGGATGTGGGCTTTGGATGCAATATATTTTATTAGACCTAATGCCTGGCGAGACTAGCAGCGTGTCATGTACTGATAATGTAGTTTAGCTCAGCTAAACACCATAAAATAGATTAGATCTATATTCTGGCTTATTACTATTAGAAGTCCACGTTTGAGCTTACCTTTGTCATAATAAAGGTACTTTTCTTTATCAGGAATTTTCCATAACATTCCGGCATGCACGAGACCTGCCCTGGAACATCAGTAGGCATCTGTACTTTCGTAAACCTTTAGCATCTCTGATGTATTTAGAAGTCCCAAATACTAAATAGTTCAGGATGTCATAGTGTCCCAAATCTGGTAGCTGGATTGCTGTACGCTTTTCAAGTTGAATAAATACACTGTGGGTAAATTAAGAAGAAACCTTTGTCACACGTACATTCAAGCACAGTGAAATTCCTCTTCTGCATTTAACCCATCTGAAGCAGTGAACAGGCGCATGTGCACGCACACACACAGAGACAGAGCACAGTGTGCAGAATAAAAAATAAATACATTCGTGGGTAAATTATATGGATCTGTGATGCCTGCATGTTTCAGCTTTTGGACGTAATGTGATCTGCTGGTATAAAATAAATTTTTAAGTGCTTCAGAGAGACTGTACTGACTGCAGTCATCTCGATTTTCATTATTAACTGTTGTGGCCGTTTCTTTGTTTGCCATAGCGGACGCTGCCTGAAAAACAAAAATCTAATATATAGATTTAGGCAGTGCCTAAAAGCGGAGCTCCCATCTGTTTCTGGGTTGTAGAATTTTCTTATATCATAGCCAGCCTCTTTTGTTTTATTTCTTTACCGTTACTATACAGTTTCCTTATGTTGTACAAAATGTAATTAATTATTTTAGAATAAAGATAAAATTATTTTATGTAATTTTATTTCTCTGTTGTTTACTGTTTTTGTTTTTACTTCTGTAAAGCACATTGAACTGCCATTGTGTATGAAATGTGCTATATAAATAAACTTGCCTTGCCTACAAAATGTTGGGCGACAACAGTGACAAGTTACTCACTACTATACTGTGCCGACTACTACTCTACTTCACTAGTTGTTGGGTTTCCTGTGGTGGCACGCATGCACAGGACTGAAACCATCAGAAAACAACTTGATGGGTTTCTTTATATATGCACACTATGCCTATAGGGCTCCACCTGCGCGGGCCTTTGGCCCGCACAGGATCTCTGCTATCAGCAGCTGTTTGCTTGAGGAGACAACAGTTTGTTGCACTAGCCACGTCACACTGGTTTCTCCTTTCTCACTCTCTTTTCATTACTCGCCTTCTCTTCCTCTCCTCTTCTGACATGTTTCTTCTTTCTCTCTATCTTCCTCTGACAAGCTGGACTTGACCGTCTCCCATCACCTTTTGTCCTTCTCTTGTTTTCTTTCTTTTTGCTCTCCTGTCAACTTCTTGCAATTCTTGGGTTGGTTTTATCATCACCCATTTTTTTTTTAACAACGTTTACAATTTATGTTATGGTTTAAAAAAAGAAAATGAAGTATATATTTTATCGACTTTCATGCAAAGAGTAGAATGAAGAATGAGTTGTTTTTTTATTGAGAATCGCCAAAAAATTTAAAATAAAAATTCAGGCATGATGCACGTGCGTCATGCATGGAGATTTTCCCACCATGACTGGATTGCCTGTGATGGCAGGCACCCGAGTACGCAATACACGGCGACGTCGGGCAACAACAGAGACAAATTACTCACTACTACTCTACTTCACGCTTCCCTACTCACTTCACTAGTTGTTGGGTTTCCTGTGATGGCAAGCATGCACAGGACTGAAACCATCAGAAAACAACTTGATGGGTTTCTTTATGTATCCACACTTTATGCCTATGGGGCTCCGCCTGCACAGGAGCTCCACTATGACATCAGTAAAAGTGATAACATATAACCCTTCCCCGAGCCCGACGCAAATGCTTCTTGGTGGCGGCACAGTGGTGTAGTGGTTAGCTCTGTCGCCTCACAGCAAGAAGGTTCTGGGTTCGAGCCCAGTAGCCGACAGGGGGCCTTTCTGTGTGGAGTTTGCATGTTCTCCCCGTGTCTGCGTGGGTTTCCTCCGGGTGCTCCGGTTTCCCCCACAGTCCAAAGACATGCAGTTAGGTTGATGTGGGGCGGCCTTGGGCTGAAGTGTCCTTGAGCAAGGTACCAAACCCCTGACTGCTCCCCGGACGCTGTAGTATAGCTGCCCACTGCTCTGGGTGTGTGCGCATGTGTTCACTGCTTCAGATGGGTTAAATGCAGAGGATGAATTTCACTGTGCATGTGACAAATAAAGGCTGCTTCTTCTAGACCAGCAAAGTGGTGGTGCCACTCTCCAATCAGTTTTCCTGGTTAACAGCTGGTTCTTTGTCTGTTGAAACCCCACGAACTGATCCGAAACTAAGGCATCGGATCCAAACCTGAGCCTGAACTGCGTTCCTTGGTGGAAAAGGGCTAAAAGAGAGAGCCGAGATGTTGCTTTAAAGCAAATAACTGGGAATGAAAGTAATGGATTCCTGCAAACAAAGGGAAAATGTAAAAGTAGACAGCGCATCAATAACTCTTGAAAGTTATTTTACAAATAATATTTTGGAGCAGAGCAGAACGGGGGCGGCACGGTGGTGTAGTGGTTAGTACTGTCGCCTCACAGCAAGAAGGTTCCGGGTTCGAGCCCAGTAGCCGACAGGGGGCCTTCTTGTGTAGAATTTGTACGTTCTCCCCGTGTCTGCGTGGGTTTCCTCTGGGTGCTCCAGTTTCCCGCACAGTCCAAAGACATGTGGTTAGGTTAACTGGCTAATTTAAGGTATGAATGGTCGTTTCCTGAGCGCGGATATGGGACGGTTGCTGCAGGAAGGGCATCCAATTAATATGACATGTGAATCAGTAGGGCTCACATGGACCCCGACTGACCAGGCGACAGTGCTGGATAAGGGAGAAGATGGTGATGATTTCAGAGAGGGTGGTTATGTATCAAGCTACACTACCGTTCAAAAGTTTGGGGTCACTTTGAAATTTCCTTATTTTTGAAAGAAAAGCACTGTTCTTTTCAATGAAGATCACTTTAAACTAATCAGAAATACACTCTATCGATAGTTTTCACATGACGTCACAGAGTCGGGGATTCCCTGGTGGCGGCCATCTTGCGGGGCAAGCTTACCGTATGGGTCACTGAGCACACATTGTAATGCGCGAGTTACATTTATTTATATATTATTTAAATTTATAGTTACATTATTACTATTTAAAGCTAGCAATGGTGCACACCTGTTGTATTCACGGCTGTTGTAATAGGTCAAATGATGAAGTCAAGCGGAGCTTTTATGGAATTCCCACTGTATGGGAGCACGAAGGCGAGCAAACAAAGAAGCTCAGCATACAAAGGAGAAATCTATGGCTTGCGAGAATCAACCGCAAGGATTATCAGCCTTCCAAACACAGCAAAGTCTGCGCCGATCATTTTATAAGTGGTAAGTTGTTTAAATAAACAATCAATTGTGTTTAAGTTTGTTTTTGGAAACCAAAACATTGTGTCAACAATCTCTAGAGAATGCCCAACTGGAACCGCTGAGTGTACGTTTACATTGTAATGTACACTTATATCGCTCGTTTGTCACGTTTCTAAGTTTATACTGACATGGTACTGTAATACCACTAATGGATGTAAAATTTGTCTTAAATCAACTCGATATTATACACACAGATTTATATGCAGTGTTGAGAGCTCTAAAATTCCAATGTTTACATACCTTGGCTGTAATTAGGACACGGCTCTCACTTGTTTTTATATGGTGGACTTCGCGGACCCAGCCAGACAAAATAATTGTATGACTCCAGCGACTTGTATGCTTTGAGGTCGTCAAGTGTGTAGGCGCTTTTAGTATTCACGAAATAGTTCACAATATCAGGGTACGATATGGATGGCAGCCCTGCATAGTCACTTGAAAATGCTTCTTTGTCCACTTCGTAGGGGTCAATTCCCCCAATCAAGGCCAGTTTGGCTGCATACCGTTGTCATGAGATGTCGTCCAATGTATCCATATACTTCCGTTTGCTTGATTTTGCTGACATCGGTCTTTATTTTAGAAAACTGACTATATAACTTAATAAATTCGTCCGAGATAACCTAGCCGGTAGTGGCGATGGTCCGTTTTGTTTGCCCCGCAAGATGGTGGCTGGGGGGCGTTCCCCGGAATGACGTGACGTCAGTGAAAACTATCTACAGACCCCTTGCACTGACGTCACCCGAAACCGGAAGTAAACAAACCCTGCGCCATATTGGAAGACCAACAAACTCGTGATTAGGGGGAAATAACGGCAGCGCGCGGTATGTGAACCCACGAGGCACTTGATTCATCAAAAACCTACAATGGTAAACTTTTGTGCTGTGTTAGGGTGTTCTAACAAAGCTGATGGGAAAGGTGAAAAGAAGTCTTTCTTCAGAATACCAGCTGTGATTGAGACACAAGGGGAGCAAACCAAGGAGCTTTCTGCCAGGAGACAGAGAGAGTTTCTAGCTGCTTTATGCAGAGCGGATCTGAATACTTCAAGTCTACAGCAGTACAGAATATGTTCAGACCATTTTGTTACTGGTAAGTCACTAGGCTAGAGTGTTGAACATTTTTTTAAATGTTTACTGAATAAAAACATCCTTAATTTTATCACATTTATCTTATATATTTCATTTCTTTCTTTTGTTTTAATTTTCCTCCCTCCATCCCTCTTTGGATTTTAAATATAGTTTTTCCCCCATGTCCATATAATTCAAAGATCCTTATGTTTCCATTCTCCCTTGCCCCGAGTCTTATCATATGGGTCAAACCCATCTATCACAGCCAGTTTCTCCACATACCGTGCCCTTTCTGCAGCTGGTAATGTACTCACATAACCCGAATTATCAGCCATCGCGTCACTTCACTCATTGTGTCACTTCACAACAGCTGTAATATCACTTCACTCTCGCTCGTAGTTTGTTTTGTATTGTGAGTATGTATGTACTTGGTCTTCCAATATGGCGCCCTAACAAAATCACGCGGTACGGGGACGTCACGCAGCAGCCCTCTATACATTGCTAATGTGGTAAATGACTATTCTAGCTGCTGGTTTTTGGTGCAATATCTCCATAGGTGTATAGAGGCCCATTTCCAGCAACTCTCACTCCAGTGTTCTAATGGTACAATGTGTTTGCTCATTGCCTCAGAAGGCTAATGGATGATTAGAAAACCCTTGTACAATCATGTTAGCACAGCTGAAAACAGTTGAGCTCTTTAGAGAAGCTATAAAACTGACCTTCCTTTGAGCAGATTGAGTTTCTGGAGCATCACATTTGTGGGGTCGATTAAATGCTCAAAATGGCCAGAAAAATGTCTTGACTATATTTTCTATTCATTTTACAACTTATGGTGGGAAATAAAAGTGCGACTTTTCATGGAAAACACAAAATTGTCTGGGTGACCCCAAACTTTTGAACGGTAGCGTATGATGGAAAGATGCTGCAGATATAAGAAACGTGTTTTCATGTAGTTTCAGAGGGGGCTCTTGAGATGCAAATGGAGATTTTCCAGAGACCTGGCAACTCTAAGTACTGTAGAATCAGCTTTTACACTGAATATCCATTTTAAAATATAATCCCAGAAACAAGAGGTGGGTTTCTGGTGGTGCAGTATCTACTTAGCTAATTCATCTCTTACACAGAACAAAAAACAAACAAATGTACATGACAGGGATAGATAGCTGGAACAGACACCTAAGCTAGTCGCCTAGCGATCAAACTCCACCAGGAACTCACTACCAAACACTGAGGACTGTGTGGGAACGTAATAATTTATGTGCTGGTATTCCAACAGGTTACTTTATTACTAAAACAACCATCAGTTTTCAACCAAGTTAGCACCCTGACATCTAGCTAGCGCCCTGGAGACGGAGTGAAGTTAGCAGTGTAGGAGAGAAAGCGGTGTGCCGGTGACCCAGGATATGTCTACTTACCTGGAACTCCACCGTTAATAGAGCTGTTTTACTGCGGATACTAAAGTAAAATCAGCTTAAATATCCCTATTTACAGCGTTATTCACCGCAAATACCGGCGATTATCGGGTCAGCCCCTACACTCCACAACTTTTCCTCCATCTCCGAGACACTCTCGCTGTTGAAGTCAGACACATAGCGGTCCTGGACGCACTTCAAAATTAAAGTCCGGTTCACAAACTACGCTAACTCTTTTACATATTTTGCGTTTGTCAGAGCTACCATAATAACCAGAAGGTTTCTCATATCTTAAGTTCTCATAATTATGACGTAATATCTCATAATAACCAGATATTTCTTTCACAATTCTGGTTTTCTGTCTCATAATTGAGAGCTTATCTTTCTCTCTCATAATTATGACTTAGCATCTCATCGTTATGAGGTGACTTGCGACCACGTGATCAAGATGTGCTACGTCATGAGCGTCCGCCATGATGGTGGATAGACAAGCCACTAGGATTTTTTGTGCATAAACAAAAATGGCAGAAATTACAGCCGTCTTTCTCTCTGTTCACCTTAGAAATAGAAACACTCTAAGTCTTTAAATATAGTTAAGAAAAACTCAGAAAATGACAGACTGTTGTGTCTTATTAGCACAGTATTGAATAGGTGATCTGCTAACTCTTTACATAACTGATTACTTGCATTCATGATATGTTAGGGTTTTTTTCTTTTTTTTGTTTTGTTTTTGCTTCTTGTTTTTTTTTTTTTTACTTCTTTCCGTCAATATCTGATGTCTATGTATTTCCTTTAAATGATTGGCTATGTTGTATTGTATTGTTCTAATAAAGCATTTAAAAAAAATCTGCTTTTGCCAGAAAAAAAAAATAGACAAGCCACTAGGATGAAAGCGTGTCTCTAAACAATGCTGAATTTTCTCAGTATTACCACGATTTGAACAATTGAGCGAAGATTCAATACAAAGAGAAGATAGATACGTGTGACCCATATTATTTTTAAAAAAGTCGGACTTTTCTGTAGATAAGATGCTTCTACTGACCATCGAGTACCCAGATATCACGTTCTATCTGGTTTTGCTGCCGAAGAATCAAGTCTGACCTTGGACGAAGCATAGTGACGTTGAAAATTGGCTATGAAAATGGGCGACCATATACAGCACAAAGATATGGCGTAACTAAAAGCAGTGGAAAAACAAAGAGTTGCACATGTGTTAT
Organism: Neoarius graeffei; assembly: GCF_027579695.1. Classification (NCBI taxonomy): domain Eukaryota; kingdom Metazoa; phylum Chordata; class Actinopteri; order Siluriformes; family Ariidae; genus Neoarius; species Neoarius graeffei. The sequence continues at coordinate 58,076,406 of NC_083570.1, read as the reverse complement.
TGTGTTTTGTATGGAATGTCGCTTGAGCCCCGCATTGGTATATCCACCAATGGGGCCGACATCCGGGTTTCTATTTTGCTTTAACGTCACTTGCAAGTCAATAATTCAGAATTACAGCTTTCTATCTCATAATTATGATGTAATATCTCATAATAATGAGATTTTTCATAATTATGGCTTTCTGTTTCATAACTGAGATCTTGTCTTTCTATCATAATAATGACTTGGTATCTCATAATTACGAGATATTTATTTCACAATTATGGTTTTCTGTCTCATAATTATGACTTAGCATTTCATAATTATGACATAATAACAAGATTTTATTCATAATTATGGCTTTCTGTCTCATAACTGACAGCTTATCTTTCTATCTCATAATAATGACTTAGCATCTCATCATTATGAGGTGACTTGCGACCACGTGATCAAGATGTGCTACGTCATGAGCGTCCGCCATGATGGTGGATAGACAAGCCACTAGGATTTTTTGTGCATAAACAAAAATGACATAAATTACAACCGTCTTTCTCTCTGTTCACCTTAGAAATAGAAACACTCTAAGTCTTTAAATATAGTTAAGAAAAACTCAAAAAATGACAGACTGTTGTGTCTTATTAGCACAGTATTGAATAGGTGATCTGCTAACTCTTTACATAACTGATTACTTGCATTCATGATATGTTAGGTTTTTTTCTTTTTTTTGTTTTTGTTTCTTGTTTTTTTTTACTTCTTTCCGTCAATATCTGATGTCTATGTATTTCCTTTAAATGATTGGCTATGTTGTATTGTATTGTGTTGTTCTAATAAAGCATTTAAAAAAAATCTGCTTTTGCCAGAAAAAAAAAAAGACAAGCTACTAGGATGAAAGCGTGTCTCTAAACAATGCTGAATTTTCTCAGTATTACCACGATTTGAACAATTGAGCGAAGATTCAATACAAAGAGAAGATAGATACGTGTGACCCATATTATTTTTAAAAAAGTCGGACTTTTCTGTAGATAAGATGCTTCTACTGACCATCGAGTACCCAGATATCACGTTCTATCTGGTTTTGCTGCCGAAGAATCAAGTCTGACCTTGGACGAAGCATAGTGACGTTGAAAATTGGCTATGAAAATGGGCGACCATATACAGCACAAAGATATGGCGTAACTAAAAGCAGTGGAAAAACAAAGAGTTGCACATGTGTTATTGTGTTTTGTATGGAATGTCGCTTGAGCCCCGCATTGGTATATCCACCAATGGGGCCGACATCCGGGTTTCTATTTTGCTTTAACGTCACTTGCAAGTCAATAATTCAGAATTACAGCTTTCTATCTCATAATTATGATGTAATATCTCATAATAATGAGATTTTTCATAATTATGGCTTTCTGTTTCATAACTGAGATCTTGTCTTTCTATCATAATAATGACTTGGTATCTCATAATTACGAGATATTTATTTCACAATTATGGTTTTCTGTCTCATAATTATGACTTAGCATTTCATAATTATGACATAATAACAAGATTTTATTCATAATTATGGCTTTCTGTCTCATAACTGACAGCTTATCTTTCTATCTCATAATAATGACTTAGCATCTCATCGTTATGAGGTGACTTGCGACCACGTGATCAAGATGTGCTACGTCATGAGCGTCCGCCATGATGGTGGATAGACAAGCCACTAGGATTTTTTGTGCATAAACAAAAATGACATAAATTACAACCGTCTTTCTCTCTGTTCACCTTAGAAATAGAAACACTCTAAGTCTTTAAATATAGTTAAGAAAAACTCAAAAAATGACAGACTGTTGTGTCTTATTAGCACAGTATTGAATAGGTGATCTGCTAACTCTTTACATAACTGATTACTTGCATTCATGATATGTTAGGTTTTTTTCTTTTTTTTGTTTTTGTTTCTTGTTTTTTTTTACTTCTTTCCGTCAATATCTGATGTCTATGTATTTCCTTTAAATGATTGGCTATGTTGTATTGTATTGTGTTGTTCTAATAAAGCATTTAAAAAAAATCTGCTTTTGCCAGAAAAAAAAAAAGACAAGCTACTAGGATGAAAGCGTGTCTCTAAACAATGCTGAATTTTCTCAGTATTACCACGATTTGAACAATTGAGCGAAGATTCAATACAAAGAGAAGATAGATACGTGTGACCCATATTATTTTTAAAAAAGTCGGACTTTTCTGTAGATAAGATGCTTCTACTGACCATCGAGTACCCAGATATCACGTTCTATCTGGTTTTGCTGCCGAAGAATCAAGTCTGACCTTGGACGAAGCATAGTGACGTTGAAAATTGGCTATGAAAATGGGCGACCATATACAGCACAAAGATATGGCGTAACTAAAAGCAGTGGAAAAACAAAGAGTTGCACACGTGTTATTGTGTTTTGTATGGAATGTCGCTTGAGCCCCGCATTGGTATATCCACCAATGGGGCCGACATCCGGGTTTCTATTTTGCTTTAACGTCACTTGCAAGTCAATAATTCAGAATTACAGCTTTCTATCTCATAATTATGATGTAATATCTCATAATAATGAGATTTTTCATAATTATGGCTTTCTGTTTCATAACTGAGATCTTGTCTTTCTATCATAATAATGACTTGGTATCTCATAATTACGAGATATTTATTTCACAATTATGGTTTTCTGTCTCATAATTATGACTTAGCATTTCATAATTATGACATAATAACAAGATTTTATTCATAATTATGGCTTTCTGTCTCATAACTGACAGCTTATCTTTCTATCTCATAATAATGACTTAGCATCTCATCGTTATGAGGTGACTTGCGACCACGTGATCAAGATGTGCTACGTCATGAGCGTCCGCCATGATGGTGGATAGACAAGCCACTAGGATTTTTTGTGCATAAACAAAAATGACATAAATTACAACCGTCTTTCTCTCTGTTCACCTTAGAAATAGAAACACTCTAAGTCTTTAAATATAGTTAAGAAAAACTCAAAAAATGACAGACTGTTGTGTCTTATTAGCACAGTATTGAATAGGTGATCTGCTAACTCTTTACATAACTGATTACTTGCATTCATGATATGTTAGGTTTTTTTCTTTTTTTTGTTTTTGTTTCTTGTTTTTTTTTACTTCTTTCCGTCAATATCTGATGTCTATGTATTTCCTTTAAATGATTGGCTATGTTGTATTGTATTGTGTTGTTCTAATAAAGCATTTAAAAAAAATCTGCTTTTGCCAGAAAAAAAAAAATAGACAAGCTACTAGGATGAAAGCGTGTCTCTAAACAATGCTGAATTTTCTCAGTATTACCACGATTTGAACAATTGAGCGAAGATTCAATACAAAGAGAAGATAGATACGTGTGACCCATATTATTTTTAAAAAAGTCGGACTTTTCTGTAGATAAGATGCTTCTACTGACCATCGAGTACCCAGATATCACGTTCTATCTGGTTTTGCTGCCGAAGAATCAAGTCTGACCTTGGACGAAGCATAGTGACGTTGAAAATTGGCTATGAAAATGGGCGACCATATACAGCACAAAGATATGGCGTAACTAAAAGCAGTGGAAAAACAAAGAGTTGCACACGTGTTATTGTGTTTTGTATGGAATGTCGCTTGAGCCCCGCATTGGTATATCCACCAATGGGGCCGACATCCGGGTTTCTATTTTGCTTTAACGTCACTTGCAAGTCAATAATTCAGAATTACAGCTTTCTATCTCATAATTATGATGTAATATCTCATAATAATGAGATTTTTCATAATTATGGCTTTCTGTTTCATAACTGAGATCTTGTCTTTCTATCTCATAATAATGACTTGGTATCTCATAATTACGAGATATTTATTTCACAATTATGGTTTTCTGTCTCATAATTATGACTTAGCATTTCATAATTATGACATAATAAGATTTTATTCATAATTATGGCTTTCTGTCTCATAACTGACAGCTTATCTTTCTATCTCATAATAATGACTTAGCATCTCATCGTTATGAGGTGACTTGCGACCACGTGATCAAGATGTGCTACGTCATGAGCGTCCGCCATGATGGTGGATAGACAAGCCACTAGGATTTTTTGTGCATAAACAAAAATGACATAAATTACAACCGTCTTTCTCTCTGTTCACCTTAGAAATAGAAACACTCTAAGTCTTTAAATATAGTTAAGAAAAACTCAAAAAATGACAGACTGTTGTGTCTTATTAGCACAGTATTGAATAGGTGATCTGCTAACTCTTTACATAACTGATTACTTGCATTCATGATATGTTAGGTTTTTTTCTTTTTTTTGTTTTTGTTTCTTGTTTTTTTTTACTTCTTTCCGTCAATATCTGATGTCTATGTATTTCCTTTAAATGATTGGCTATGTTGTATTGTATTGTGTTGTTCTAATAAAGCATTTAAAAAAAATCTGCTTTTGCCAGAAAAAAAAAAATAGACAAGCTACTAGGATGAAAGCGTGTCTCTAAACAATGCTGAATTTTCTCAGTATTACCACGATTTGAACAATTGAGCGAAGATTCAATACAAAGAGAAGATAGATACGTGTGACCCATATTATTTTTAAAAAAGTCGGACTTTTCTGTAGATAAGATGCTTCTACTGACCATCGAGTACCCAGATATCACGTTCTATCTGGTTTTGCTGCCGAAGAATCAAGTCTGACCTTGGACGAAGCATAGTGACGTTGAAAATTGGCTATGAAAATGGGCGACCATATACAGCACAAAGATATGGCGTAACTAAAAGCAGTGGAAAAACAAAGAGTTGCACACGTGTTATTGTGTTTTGTATGGAATGTCGCTTGAGCCCCGCATTGGTATATCCACCAATGGGGCCGACATCCGGGTTTCTATTTTGCTTTAACGTCACTTGCAAGTCAATAATTCAGAATTACAGCTTTCTATCTCATAATTATGATGTAATATCTCATAATAATGAGATTTTTCATAATTATGGCTTTCTGTTTCATAACTGAGATCTTGTCTTTCTATCTCATAATAATGACTTGGTATCTCATAATTACGAGATATTTATTTCACAATTATGGTTTTCTGTCTCATAATTATGACTTAGCATTTCATAATTATGACATAATAAGATTTTATTCATAATTATGGCTTTCTGTCTCATAACTGACAGCTTATCTTTCTATCTCATAATAATGACTTAGCATCTCATCGTTATGAGGTGACTTGCGACCACGTGATCAAGATGTGCTACGTCATGAGCGTCCGCCATGATGGTGGATAGACAAGCCACTAGGATTTTTTGTGCATAAACAAAAATGACATAAATTACAACCGTCTTTCTCTCTGTTCACCTTAGAAATAGAAACACTCTAAGTCTTTAAATATAGTTAAGAAAAACTCAAAAAATGACAGACTGTTGTGTCTTATTAGCACAGTATTGAATAGGTGATCTGCTAACTCTTTACATAACTGATTACTTGCATTCATGATATGTTAGGGTTTTTTTCTTTTTTTGTTTTGTTTTTGCTTCTTGTTTTTTTTTTACTTCTTTCCGTCAATATCTGATGTCTATGTATTTCCTTTAAATGATTGGCTTTGTTGTATTGTATTGTGTTGTTCTAATAAAGCATTTTTAAAAAAATCTGCTTTTGCCAGAAAAAAAAATAGACAAGCCACTAGGATGAAAGCGTGTCTCTAAACAATGCTGAATTTTCTCAGTATTACCACGATTTGAACAATTGAGCGAAGATTCAATACAAAGAAGATAGATACGTGTGACCCATATTATTTTTTAAAAAGTCGGACTTTTCTGTAGATAAGATGCTTCTACTGACCATCGAGTACCCAGATATCACGTTCTATCTGGTTTTGTTGCTGAAGAATCAAGTCTGACCTTGGACGAAGCATAGTGACGTTGAAAATTGGCTATGAAAATGGGCGACCATATACAGCACAAAGATATGGCGTAACTAAAAGCAGTGGAAAAACAGAGTTGCACATGTGTTATTGTGTTTTGTATGGAATGTCGTTTGAGCCCCGCATTGGTATATCCACCAATGGGGCCGACATCCGGGTTTCTATTTTGCTTTAACGTCACTTGCAAGTCAATAATTCAGAATTACAGCTTTCTATCTCATAATTATGATGTAATATCATCTCATAATAATGAGATTTTTCATAATTATGGCTTTCTGTTTCATAACTGAGATCTTGTCTTTCTATCTCATAATAATGACTTAGTATCTCATAATTACAAGATATTTATTTCACAATTATGGTTTTCTGTCTCATAATTATGACTTAGCGTTTTATAATTATGACATAATAACAAGATTTTTTCATAATTATGGCTTTCTGTCTCATATCTGAGAGCTTATCTTTCTATCTCATAATAATGACTTAGTATCTCATAATTACAAGATATTTATTTCACAATTATTGTTTTCTATGTCATAATTATGACACTACTTCATAATTATGATGTAATTTCTCATAATTACAATATATTTCTTTCATAACTATGGTTTTCTGTCTTATAATTGAGAGCTTATCTTTCTCTCTCATAATTATGACTTAGCATCTCATCGTTATGAGGTGACTTGCGACCACGTGATCAAGATGTGCTACGTCATGAGCGTCCGCCATGATGGTGGATAGACAAGCAACTAGGCTGAAAGCGTGTGTCTAAACAATGCTGAATTTTCTCAGTATTGCCACGATTTGAACAACTGAGCGAAGATTCAATACAAAGAGAAGATAGATATGTGTGCTTTTGACCCATATTATTTTCAAAAAGTTGGACTATTTCGTAGATAAGATGCTTCTACTGACCATCGAGTACCCATATATTGTGTTCTATCTAGTTTCGCTGCCGAAGAATCAAGTCTGACCTTGTACGAAACATAGCCCATTTTCTAAGTGAAAATGGGATACGTTGAAAATTGGCTATGAAAATGGGCGACCATATACAGCACAAAGATATGGCATAACTAAAAGCAGTGGAAAAATAAAGAGTTGCACACGTGTTATTGTGTTTTGTATGGAATGTCGCTTGACCCCTGCATTGGTATATCCACCAATGTGGCCAACATTCGGGTTTCTATTTTGCTTTGACGTCACTTGCAAGTCAATAATTCAGAATTACAGGTTTCTGTCGCATAATTATGATGTAATATCTCATAATAACAAGATATTTCTTTCATAATTATGGTTTTCTGCCGCATAATTGAGATTTTATCTTTTTATCTCATAATAATGACTTTGTATCTCAAAATTACGAGATATTTCACAATTATGGTTTTCTGTGTCATAATTATGACTTTACCTCATAATTATGATGTAATATCTCATAATAACCATATTTCTTTCATAATTATGGTTTTCTGCCTCATAATTGAGATTTTATCTTTCTCATAATTATGACTTAGTATCTCATCGTTATGATGTAATATCTCATAATAATGAGATTTTATTCAGCATTATGGCTTTCTAGCTCATACGTAAATATGTTATAATATCTCATAATAATGAGATTTTTTTATAATTATGGCTTTCTTTTTCATAACTGAGAGCTTGTCTTTCTAGCTCATAATAATGACTTAGTATCACATAATTATGAGAGATTTATTTCACAATTATGGTTTTCTGGCCCATAATTATGACTTAGTATCTCATCGTTATGATGTAATATCTCATAATAATAAGATTTATTCAGCATTATTGCTTTCTAGCTCATAATTATGATGTAATATCTCATAATTATGAGATTTTTTCATAATTATGGCTTTCTGTCTAATAACAGAGAGCTTATCTTTCTATCTCAAAATAATGACTCATAATTACGAGATATTTATTTCACAATTATGGTTTTCTGTGTCATAATTATTACTTTACTGCATAATTATGATGTAATATCTCATAATAACAAGATAGTTCTTTCATAATTATGGTTTTCTGCCTCAGTTGAGATTTTTTCTTCCTATATCATAATCATGACTTAGTATCTCATTGTTATGATGTAATATCTCATAATAACGGCATTACGGTGGTGTAAGTAGTTAGCACTGTCGCCTCACAGCAAGAAGGTTCTGGGTCCGAGCCCAGTGGCCGACGGGGGCCTTTCTGTCTGGAGTTTGTGTGTTCTCCCCGCGTCTGCATAAGTTTCCTCTGGGTGCTCCGGTTTCCCCCACAGTCCAAAGATATGCAGGCTAGGTTAATTGGTGGCTCTAAATTGTCCATAGGTGTCAGTGTGAATAGTTGAGAGGAGAAAACTTCTATAATAATCCAATAGAAGGCAACAGGAAACCACAACTGTAATGTTCCCTAGACACTTTGATGGCTGAAGCTGTCAGAGCAGCCACGTCACTGTAGTGATATGCCAAAATGGATGGATGGATCTCATGATTATGACTTAGTATCTCATCGTTATGATGTAATATCTCATAATAATGAGATTTTATTCAGTGTTATGGCTTTCTATCTCACAATTGTGATGTAATATCTCATAATAATGTGATTTTTTCATAATTATGGTTTTCTGTCTCATAATTAAGATCATATCTTTCTATCTCACAATAATGAATTATCTTATGACAAACTTGCTGTCATAATTATGAGAATTATGAGAAATTATAAAATGAGTGTTTCTCATAATTATGATTGAGATTCTCATAATAATGAGAATATTTTATCTAAATTATGACTTATTCTCATTATTATGAAAATAAGATGGTGTCTCATAACTCTCATTATTACCTTGCCTGGGACGTAGTCCACCAGGTGGCGAGGTATTGTTTTCGGTATTGTTTTCTTTGTTTCTTTGTTAATGATATTACGGGAAAACGGCTGGACCAATCTTCATGAAACTTTCAGGATAGAAAGGCATTGGTCTCAAATAGAACCTCCAACATTTGGAGGGTCATCTGGTCAAGGTCACCAAAAAGGTCAAAATAGTTTTTTTCGCGATAGCTTTCTTCATATTCATTCAGATGTGTTCTGATTGGCTGAGAGCAGTATGGTGTGTTTTGATTGGCTGAGGGCAGTACATTGTGTGAATGAGAATCATAATTAGAACCATGTTTATTGGCCAAGTATATTCACACACAAGGTCAAAATCAAGGTCAAGGTCACCAAAAAAGTCAAAATCGTTTTTTCGTGATATCTTCCTTCATATTCATCATAAATGCTACCGGGAGAGGTTTGTTTTGCCTAGCAACGCTTGTTACATATGTTCTCATTATTATGAGACACTATGGGACCTTTTTTTTCAAGTGGCAAAAACAGGCTTTTCTGAACACTAGTCAAGTTTATTTTTGTAGTGCTTTTAACAATAGACATTGCCACAAAGCAGCTTTACAGAATTTTAATGACTTTAAACAAGAGCTAATTTTATCCCTAATCTAGCCCCAGTGAGCAAGCCTGTGGTGACAGTGGCAGGGAAAACTCCCTCAGACGACATGAGGAAGAAACCTCGAGAGGAACCAGACTCAAAAGGGAACCCATCCTCATTTGGGTGATAACAGGCAATGTAATTATAACATTTTTAACAGTTTTCACATGAAGTCTGTTTCATTGATGATAACTCTTTATTAATGGAAACTTAAGTGCAAAACTGTTCATGACAACTGCAGTCCTAAAGTTAGCAAGTCAACTGTAGTCCTTAGCCATAAAAGCATTACTGTAAGTGTCAGGAGCATCTTCCAAGTGTGACTTTCGACTGTCCATACAGGGTCGTCCTCCACAGGAGCGATGTGATGAGACTCCGGCCAGACATAGGGCACCAGGATGGATCAGGCAGGTCCGAGGAGCAGAAGAGGTCAACATCTCAATCTCAGGATTGACATGTAAGTCAGAGGGACAGACAGAAGGGGGGGGGGAATAGAAAGAGAGAGAAAACACAGGTTGTTAGGTATGCCCAATGTCACCTGATGAGTAAGAACAGTATACATTTTGCACTGAGCACAAGCAGGGACTCCGGCAAAACTAACTATGACAGTATAACTGAAAGGGAAGAACCAGAAGGTAACACAAGCATGAGGGTGCCCCGGGACATAAAGCAGCAGCCAGTACACCGTCAACAAACTCGAATGAGTAAGTGAGTGGGGGACTGACAGCATCCATACATCTCAGTTTACCAAAACACTCTATGCCTGAGGACCCTCCAGATCTACTCCTTTACCTCAAACACTATTTGTCATGCTCCGCCCCGGACATCCACTCCGGAGATTACGGATCTCTCACGCCAGCGCCGATCTGGATCCAGGACAGGAATTCCTTCTCCCCTGAACTCACGTCCTGGTTTTCACTGCTGTTTATTTAAAGGCCATTCTCAGACTCTGTTTTTGCCAGAACATCTTGTTTGCTTCTCTAGCCGTTCCTGTGCCTCTCTTGCTCCTCATGGTTTTTTTCTCTAGTGATTTTCTCTTGTCCATGGTTTTTGCACTAGCGTTTTTCTGGTTCATGGTTTTTGCACTAAGGGTTATTTCTGGTTCATGGTTTCTTACACTAAGGGTCTTTTCTTGTTTATGTTTTTTTTTGCGCTAGCGTTTTTGTCTTTGCCTGTCTCATGTTTTTGTCAAGTTGTTCTCATTTTGCCTGGACTATTTTTGCTATTTGTTTTTCGTCCTGTTTGTTTATCTTTTGCCACACCCATTTTTCCCTGTATTAAATCATCTTATTTATTGGATTACTGTCTGTGTTCTGTTTTTGGATCCTAACTTCACCATACCTCCACCAGCCCTAACAGTACGTTCTGACCAACATGGATCCAGCGGAACCGAGACTTCTAGCACCTCAGCCCTACAATGGAGAACCAGGTACTTGCAGATCGTTTTTGTCTCAATGTTCGTTGATCCTAGAACTGCAACCTCTGGCCTTCCCCACAGAACGCTCCTGGGTAGCATATATAATAACGCTCCTCACCAGCAAGGCCAGAGAGTGGGGAACTGCGGTCTGGGATGCCAATGCACTCTTTTGTTCCAGTTTCAAGGATTTCTCAGAGGAGATGAGGTGAACTTTTGACTGCTCTCTGTCCAGCCGGGAGGTGGCCAGAGAGCTCATGGAGCTGTGACAGGGGTCCCGGTCTACTTCGGATTATGCCATTGAGTTCCGGACATTGGTGGCTTTGTGCAGTTGGAACGAGAACGGCCAGATCGACTCGTTCCTGCACAGCTTGTCCGACACCATCGAGGACGAGTTGGTATTGCGGGAACTGCCATCAGACCTCTCCAGCCTCATGGACCTCGTCAACTGCATCGATGCTCAGATCCAGCAACAGAGGAGAGAGAAGAACCGCCCAGATTCACCTCCTCTCTACCTCCCACCGCGTCCGTCGAACCCATGCAGGTAGACCGGGTTTGGGTGTCAGTGGAGGAATGACATTGCCGGTGGAGCACGGGGGCCTGCTTCTACTGCGGTTAGCTGGGAGACAACTGGCAAGCCTGCCCACTAAAAGGATGAGCCCACCAGTGAATCAAGGGGCCCTGCTGGGCAACACTCGGAACCAGTCCCCCGCTAATCGTCCATTACTTCCTCTCATCATTATCCATGACAACCAGCATCACCACCTCCAGGCCCTCGTCAACTCAGGGGCGGACAGGAACCTGATCTGCTCCACCACTGCCAAGCATCTGGGAATCCCGCTACTTGCTCTTGACATCCCTCTCACTGTCCTGACACTCAATGGCACCGGCTTGACCAGCATCACCCACCTTACTGCCCCAAGGATTTCTGGTAACCACTCAGAAACCATCCAGCTTCATGTCATGAACAACCCCCATGTACCCATCGTCCTAGGATTACCATGGTTAATGCAGCACAACCCCCACCTTAACTGGGCTGACAACACCATCCTAGGCTGGAGCCAGTCCTGCCTAGCTTCCTGTCTGAACTTCGCTCTGCCTCCCGCCAAACCACCGCAGCCTTCACCCAGCGAATTCCCCGACCTCTCTCATGTGCCTTTGGAATATCTGGATCTCAAACTTGTTTTCAGCAAGACCCGAGCAGTGTCCCTCCCTCTTCACAGACCCTATGACTGTGGAATCGACCTCCTACCCGGGACAGCACCCAAAGGACGACTCTACTCTCTCTCTCTCTCCTGTCAAAAGGCAAGATATGGAGAAGTACATCTCCAAATCTTTGGCAGCTGGGATCATCCATCCTTCCTCTTCCCCAGCAGGGGTGGGATTCTTCTTTGTGGAAAAGAAGGACAAGTCACTCCGCCCCTGCATTGACTATCTGGGTCTCAATGCCATCACGGTCAAGAACCGCTACCCACTACCACTCATGACCATGGCCTTTGAACTACTCCAGGGAGCCAAGGTATTCACCAAGCTAAATCTATGCAATGCATACCATCTTGTCAGGATCAGGGAGGGGGACAAGTGGAAGATGGCCTTTAACACTGCCACTGGTCACTACGAGTACCTTGTGGTCCCTTTCGGCCTGACCAACGCGCCCGCAGTCTTCCAGGCACTCATTAACGACATCTTAAGGGACTTCCTAAACATCTTCATTTTCATGTACCTGAATGACATCCTGATCTTCTCCTGCTCCCTGGAGGAACATCGGGGTCACGTCCGGCAGGTCCTCCAGCGCCTGCTAGAGAACAAGTTGTTCATCAAGGCAGAAAAGAGCGAATTTCACCAGAGCTCTGTCTCATTTTTAGGGTTCATCATCTCCCTGGCAAGGATCCAGATGGACCCCCTCAAGCTCGAGGCAGTTGCTGATTGGCCCACTCCATCTTCGAGACGAGAGCTCCAGCACTTCCCTAGGATTCGCCAACTTCTACAGGCACTTCATTCGCAACTTCAGCACAGTGGCTAGACCTCTCTCAGCCCTGACCTCAACCAAGACCCAATTCAAGTAGGGGGAGGAAGCAAAGAAAGCCTTTTCCATGCTCAAGCACAGGTTTACCACAGCACCCATTCTCACCATACCCGATCCTACCAAGCAGAGAATTCTTCAAGCCAAACAGCACTGAACTCAGCCGGATTGGGACCAAAGTTTTAGCGGATCACTATAGCCTCACTTTACAACATGCAATTTTCTCTCAGCCAACATTGAGGAAAACAGTTGATAAGATATCGCAGACTGACTTTGCAAAGCCAAAACAATCATCCACGCAAGTCTTCACCAAGGACACACAGCCATCTGGGGCAGACTGCCAAGAACCATCTGGGGCAGACTGCCAAGGACATCAACAATCACATGAAGAAAGTGAGCATGTGATTCCATCATGCGATTCCATCCAGATTCCATCATCCACATCTCGACCCCATGCAAGTATCACAGAGACTGTCAGGGAGACAGTCACCACAGAGACAGTCATGAAGACACTCACAAAGACCTCACCAAAGTTCCAATCTCAGTCTCGCTCTTCTGACTTTATTGTACCATCTCCGTCTCCCCCCTGCATGGATTTCCCTAAAAGTATGCAGAGATTGCTGCCAATGGCAGCACTCTCTTTTTCCAGCCCAAATCATTCGCGACAAGCAGTGTACCCAGTTCATCAAAAATCAACCAACAGACTGAATTGTGTTCGCCCAGGACTTTCAGCTGGCTACCAATCTTTTTCACCATCTAAAAAATACATGACCACTCCAATTCTTCCCCCTTCAAATCTTATGGAACATACAGAGAGTCTTGTATGATGTGCTGTGGGTCCCTGCATTGGGTGTAGTTTTGAAAACAAGCTGGGACCCAGTATGCCTATCCCATTCTCTATTCCTGTGTTGATAAGAAATAGAAAACATAGAGCATATTTAATCCAGGGGGTAAACCAGTCTAGTCTCCTTCCTGTTTCAAAACAATATCAGAGTGCCCAAGCGGATATTACTTCTAGACTTTCTGTAAAGCTAGCTCTTCTGAACGTTAGATCACTTTCAAACAAGTCATTTTTAATTAATGATCTTATCTGCAAGCACAATCTTGATTTTTTGCTTCTAACTGAAACTTGGCTGGATCAAGCAAATAGTGCTACCACCCTTATTGAAGCAGCCCCCCAAATTTTAATTTCATGAATGCTACCCGACAGGGGAAAGGTGGAGAGATTGCAAATATATTCAAAGCCTCTTTTCAATGTAAACAGTCCTCACTTGGTGATTTTTACATCCTTTGAACACTTATGTGCACTTGTTACATGCTCTCCTAACATATTGTTATTAACTATTTACAGGCCTCCGAGACATTCAGCCAAAGTTTTTCTAGAAGAGTTTGGTGAACTGTTGTCAGTCATTTGCTTAGAGTTTGACTGCCTTATTATATCTGGGGATTTTAACTTGCATGTAGATAATCCTGAAAACACTTATGCCAGAGAACTACTTGCACTTATTGACAACTTCAACCTAGTACAACATGTACAGGGGCCGACCCACTCTCATGGTCATACCCTTGACCTCGTCATCACAAAGGGTCTTACTGTTTCTACTACTGTTGTTGACCTGGCCTGATCTGATCATTTCTGTGTTTTCTCTGATGTTTCTATGTCCTCTCACATTCAGAACAGCTCAACGACTATGGGTAGGAGAGTCATAAATGGCAACACATGTTCTCTTTGAGCAAGCTCTCTCTCGGATCTCAACTAAAATGTCAGACTCTATAGATGATTTACTGGAAATTTTTAATTTAAATATGACCCAAATTATGGATGATATTGCTCCATTCAAAATCAAAAGAATTAATGACAAGCAGAAAGCACCATGGAAGCAATACCCAGCTGTTAAATTGCTTAAGAGAGAATGTAGAAAGACTGAAAGAAAATGGCATAAATCTAAACTTCACATCCATTATCAAATCCATAAAGAGATGCTTTGTAAATATAATTATGAAATTCGTAAAGCAAGACAGTCTTTCTTCTCCAACATCATCAACAGGAATATGAGCAATGCCCATGTGCTATTTTCAACAGTCGAGAAGCTAACTAATCCCCCACCACAATTAGCACCTGAACTTCTCTCAGTTAATAAATGCAATGAGTTGGCATCCTTCTTCAAAGGTAAAATTGATAAAATACGGCAGAATATTGCTCATAATATATCTCAGTTCCAAATAATTGAAAAGCTGCAATCATCAGTGACACAGACAGACAACTTCAACACAATGTCAGAATTTTGTTTAATTGATTACGAGACTCTTGAAAAAACTGTACAAAATCTCAGTTCCTCAACATCTGAATTGGACATTCTGCCCACCAACTTTTTTAAGTCTGTTCTTCACCTTATAATTACAGATGTGCTTCAGATCATAAATACATCCCTAGAGACTGGCATTGTTCCTGTGTCCCTGAAAAAAGCCGTTGTAAAGCCCCTACTTAAAAAGAATAATCTGGATGCTTCAGTATTAAACAACTACAGGCCAATATCAAATCTACCATTCATCGGGAAAATCCTTGAAAAAATTGTCTTCAATCAATTAACTGCCTTCTTGATATCAAACAGCTGTTTTGATAAATTTCAGTCAGGATTTCGTGCCAATCATAGCACTGAAACAGCACTGATTAAAGTTATAAATGACATACGTCTTAATATTGATGCAGGCAAAACATCGGTCCTGGTGTTACTGGACCTCAGTGCAGCTTTTGATACTGTTGATCACAACATACTGCTATATCGACTTGAACACTGGGTTGGGTTGACTGGTAAAGTTATCGATTGGTTAAAATTATACTTAAAAGATAGAAGCTTCTTTGTTACCATGGGAAATTGTACCTCAACATCAATGTCCTTGACCTGTGGTGTCCCCCAGGGGTCGATTCTTGGACCATTACTATTCAACCTTTATATGCTCCCACTTGGACAAATTATCAAGAACAACTCAATTTTGTATCACTGCTATGCAGATGACACCCAAATTTATTTTGCTCTATCACCTAATGATTATGCCCCCCTTGAATGTCTCTACCAGTGTATTGACCAAATCAACAACTGGATGTCACAAAATTTTCTTCAGCTGAACACAGATAAAACAGAAGTAATTCTATTTGGGAAAAAAGATGAAAGACTCAGGATTACCACTATTCTTGACACAAAGGGGATTAAAACAAAAGATATGGTTAAAAATCTTGGTGTTTTCATGGACAGCGAGCTAAACTTTGACAGTCACATGAAAGCAATTACTAAAACGTCATTTTATCACCTAAAAAACATTTTCAAACTAAGAGGACTTATGTCAAAAAATGATCTGGAAAAACTTGTACATGCCTTCATCTCGAGTAGGGTTGACTGCTGCAATGGCCTTTTCACAGGCCTGCCAAAAAAGACCATCAAACGACTTCAGCTGGTTCAAAATGCAGCAGCTAGGGTTCTCACACGAACAAAAAGAAGAGAGCACATTACTCCAATTCTAAGGTCCCTTCACTGGCTTCCAGTAAGCTACAGAATTGACTTTAAAGGAACAGTCCACCATACTTCCATAATGAAATATGTTCTTTTCTGAATTGAGACGAGCTTATCCGTACCTCTCCGAGCTTTGCGCGACCTCCCAGTCAGTCAGATGTGCTGTTACTCCTGTTTACTCCTGTTAGCAATGTAGCTAGGCTCAGTATGGCCAACAGTATTTTTTGGGGCTGTAGTTAGATGCGACCAAACTCTTCCACGTTTTTGCTGTTTACATAGGTTTATATGACCAGTGACATGAAACAAAGTTCAGTTAAAAAAATTGAAACGTGGCGATTTTCTATGCTATGGAAAGTCCGCACTATAATGACAGGCGTACTAACACCTTTTGCGCGCTTCGACAGCGCATTGATACCTGGAGTGACGGTATCAATGCGCTGTCGAAGCGCGCAAAAGGTGTTAGTACGCCTGTCATTATAGTGCGGACTTTCCATAGCATAGAAAATCGCCACGTTTCAATTTGTGTAACTGAACTTTGTTTCATGTCACTGGTCATATAAACCTACCGTATGTAAACAGGAAAAACGTGAAAGAGTTTGGTCGCATCTAACTACAGCCCCAAAAAATACCGTTGGCCATACTGAACCTAGCTACATTGCTAACAGGAGTAACAGCACATCTGACTGACTGGGAGGTCGCGCAAAGCTCGGAGAGGTATGGATAAGCTCGTCTCAATTCAGAAAAGAACATATTTCATTATGGAAGTACGGTGGACTGTTCCTTTAAAGTATTGCTGCTGGTGTACAAATCTCTAAATGGTACAGGGCCCAATTACCTCTCTGATATGTTGCAGCGACCTAACCCAATCAGATCTACCAGATCGCAGCAGCAAAATTTACTGGTAAAACCTGTTGTTAAAACAAAGTGTGGTGAAGCAGCTTTTAGCTACTATGCAGTACAGCTATGGAACCAACTTCCAGAGGACATCAAAAATGCTCCTGCTGTTGGCAGCTTCAAATCTAGATTAAAGACCAAGCTGTTTTCAGATGCTTTCTGCTAACTGATTAATCGTGTCATCTTTACATGTTTTAAACTTTCTTAACTTTTACAGTCTCTGCATGTTTTAAACTTTACTTAAATTTTATTCTATTTTATTCTGCTGTTTTTTACTGAACTTTTACTTCATTTTATTATTTTATTTCTACTACTGTTAAATCTTATTATTTTTCTTCCCCATTTATTTTATGTAATTTTATTTTCTATTGTTTACTGTTTTGCTTTTACTTCTGTAAAGCACATTGAACTGCCACTGTGTATGAAATGTGCTATATAAATAAACTTGCCTTGCCTTGTTGTCTCTCATCTAGTTTTGCAGAAACATAAAACTGTGTGTCATCAGCATAGCAGTGGAAACTAATACCATGCTTACGAATAATATCACCCAGAGGTAACGTATATAAAGAAAAAGCAGTGGGCCTAAGACAGAACTTTGTGGAACACCAAACTTTACTTCAGTATGTCTAGAAAAATCACCATTTACATCAACATGCTGATAGCGATCATGCAAGGTTTCAGAGACAGAGACCCAAATTCAGATCAGTTTGGCAGGTTTATTCCTTTAACACATCCACAAACAAAAATGCACAGAAGATCACTGTGGGCTTCGTGTTCAAAGTTACTCAGTCAGTTCACAAAAAAATCCAACAAAAAATCCAGCAAAGCACAGAGGTTGGTTGTAATACTTTCAGATTCAAAAAGTCATAGAGGCAGTCCACAAAAATCCATAAGAAAGAAAACTCAGGCTCCAAGCAGAATTCCAGATTCCACTGGTTACTCACGGACAAACAGGATAATCTTCATAGGCAAAAACAGGTTCACAAAAATCAGAGTCAAGGTCAGACGATCAGAGACAGAGCTGAGAAATGACAGAGCTTAAGTAGTAGTCCAGCACACAGAATTAAACAGGAAGCAGCTGACACTGCTTACAATGGTGATTGAGTCAGGTGACAAAGGTGAGGCATGAGGGGGGCGTGGCAGGAGACCAAAACAAAGGGCACACGGGACATCAAAACAAACAGACTGTCAACACACCCGCAGTACTACAACTGTCCATTGGGTGGCTGGAGTTCCAGACATTCAGACTCTAACAGTATCCCCCCCCAACGGACGCCTCCCGGCGTCCCCCTGGCAGACACGGGATGCTGACGGTGAAAGTCCCTGACAAGTGTGGGGTCCAATATGTGCCGGGCCGGGACCCAGCACCTCTCCTCAGGGCCATAGCCCTCCCAATCGACGAGATACTAGAGCCCACGGCCCCGGCGCCGAACGTCCACCAGCCGTCGGACAGTGTATGCCTCAGAGCCATCGATGAGGCGAGGGGGTGGGGGGGGCTTGGGGGCAGGATGCATGGGACCGCACAGAAAGGGCTTGACCCTAGAGACGTGGAATGTGGGGTGGATACGGTGCAGGGGTAAGGGGAGCTTGAGCCGGACAGCTGTGGGGCTGATGACTTTGGCAATGGGGAAGGGGCCGATAAAACGTGCTGTGAGCTTGCAAGAGTCCGTCTTCAGGGGCAGGTCTTGTGTAGAAAGCCATACGCATTGTCCCTGGCGATATCGAGGGGCCCGGGACCGACGCTTGTCGGCCTGGACCTTCATCCTGGCGGCAGAGCGAAGCAGGGTGGAGCGGGTGCGCCTCCATGTTCGGTGGCACCGGCGGATGAAGGCTTCCACTGATGGAACCCTGACCTCCTTCTCCTGTTCCGGGAACAGTGGCGGCTGGTACCCCAAGGAGCACTCGAAGGGAGATCGACCCGTGGCAGAGGAGATGTGTGAATTGATTGCATACTCTGCCCATGGAAGCTGCTGGCTCCAGGAGGATGGGTTCTGGGACGCCATACAGTGTAGCACAGTCTCCAGCAACTGGTTCGCCCTCTCGGTCTGGCCATTGCTCTGCGGGTGAAAACCAGAAGATAAACACACAGAGGCACCAAGCAATTTGCAGAAAGCCTTCCAGAATGCAGAAGTGAATTGGGGACCCCTGTCTGATACCACTTCTACAGGCAGCCCATGTATGCGGAATACATGTTGGATCATCAGGTTAGCAGTGTCTTTGGCAGATGGAAGACCAGGCAGGGGAATGAAATGAACAGACTTTGAGAAACGATCCACAACAGTAAGAATGGTAGTGTTACCGTCTGATGGGGGCAGACCAGTCATGAAATCTAAGGAGATGTGGGACCATGGTCTTTGGGGCACAGACAGGGGTTGCAGCAGGCCAGCAGAGGGTTGAGTGGAGGTCTTGTTTTGGGCACAGACCTGGCAGGACCGGACAAAGTTGGTAATGTCCTCCTTCATGGACGGCCACCAAAACCTCCTCCCGATGAACGCTTGAGTTCGTCGGGGTCCAGGATGGCAGGACAACTTGGTGGAGTGACCCCACTGCAGCACCTGTGAGCAGACAGAGTTAGGAACATACAGGCGGTTAGTGGGACATTGACTGGGGCCTGCTTCATCCACTTGAGCAGCCTTCACAGCGGAGTCCACATCAAACAGAGCTGCCCCCAAAATGCAGTGGGAAGGGAGGATGGTGTTAGAGTCCAGATTCGTCTTGGACATGGGAAACTGTTGGGACAGAGCATCAGGCTTAACATTTTTATTACCAGGGCAGTAGGACAGGGTGAAGTTAAACCTGGAGAAGAATAGGGACCAGCGTGCTTGTCGGGGGTTGAGTCTCTTGGCTGAACTGATGTATTGCAGGTTCTTATGGTCAGTCCAGACCAAAAATGGCAGCGGGGTGCCCTCCAACCAGTGCCACCACTCCTCCAGGGCTAACTTCACTGCAAGCAGTTCCCTGTTCCCCACGTCATAGTTCTGTTCTGCTGGTGACAGAAGAAGGCACATGGGTGTATGCGATTATTCTTAGCAGAGCACTGGGAGAGCACAGCGCCAACACCCACCTCAGAAGCGTCTACCTCCACAATGAACTGCTGGTTGGGATCGGGTTGGATCAGGATCAGAGCAGAGGTGAACTGCCGCTTCAGGTCTTGAAAGGCCTCCTCTGCAGCTGTGGTCCAAATGAACTTGACCGCTGAAGAGGTCAGGGTGGTGAGGGGGGTGGCTACAGTGCTGAAATTTCGGACAAAGTGCCGGTAAAAGTTGGCAAAACCAAGGAAGCTCTGCAGGTCCTGTCGACTAGCAGGTGTGGGCCATTCCAATACTGCCTTGACCTTACGTTGATCCATTTGGATGCCCCCCGGGGTGATCACATACCCGAGGAAAGTGACCGTCTCCTGGAGGAACTCGCATTTCTCCGCCTTCACAAACAGCTGGTTCTCCAGAAGACGCTTCAGGACCTTACAGACATGGACAACATGCTCAGTGAGTGGCTTGGAAAAAATCAAGATGTCATCTAAAAACACAAAGACACATTGAGCATGTCCCTCAGGACATCATTGATTAAGGCCTGAAAAACTGCAGGGGCATTGGTAAGGCCAAATGGCATGACCAAGTACTCATAATGACCTGAGGTGGTGTTAAAAACCGTCGTCCATTCATCCCCCTCGCGGATACAGACCAGGTGGTAGGCATTCCTTAAGTCCAGCTTGGTGAATATCTTGGCTTCTTGGAGGAGTTCAAACACTGAGGACATGAGAGGGAGAGGGTAATGGTTTTTAATAGTGACATCATTTAAACCACGGTAATCAATGCAGGGGCGTAACAAACCATCCTTCTTTCCAACAAAGAAAAAACCGGCTCCTGCAGGAGATGAGGAAGGGCGGATGATGGCTGCAGCGAGGGACTCTTGAATGTACTTGTTCATAGCTTTCATCTCAGGCCATGACAGGGAGTACAAACGACCTCTAGGGGGAGTTGTGCCGGGAAGGAGGTTGATAGCACAATCATAGGGGCGGTGAGGAGGTAAGGAAGAGGCTTTGGACTTACTGAATACAGGCTTGAGGTCCATATAGTCCGGAGGAATGCCTGACAGATCTGGAAACTCCTCGTTGACATCAGAGACAGGTTTCGACAGAGTCTGGGCCTGAAGGAGACAGTTTGAGTGGCAAAATGGGCTCCAACCCATAATACACCTCCCTACCCAGTCAATATGTGGGTTGTGCTTAATAAGCCAAAAGTGGCCAAGAACTACTGGAGCATGAGGGGCATTAATGACAAGAAGGCGTAACTGTTCATGATGGTTGCCAGAGAGGGTGAGACTCACCGGAGCAGTGGTGTGAGTGATGTTGGCCAATTTAGCTCCAGTCAACGCGTTGGCCACCAGGGGTTTCTCCAGACTCTCGGTAGGTAGGCTTCACTGACTCACCAGGCTGGCGTCGATGAAGTTCTCCTCGGCACCAGAGTCGACAAGAACTCCCACCTCCAGTTGTTGATCTCCCCACCAGAGGACAGCTGAGAGAAGAGTGCGCTGAGCAGAGGAGGGGTGTATGGGGGGTCACGCTCACCAGTACCCCCCTCACAGGTGAGCGTTGGCTTTTGCTGGACAGGAGGCAACGAAGTGACCTGGTTGGCCACAGTACAGGCAGGAGCGTGTGTTGATTCTTCTTTGCCTTTCCTCTTGGGTCAGGCAGGTGTGGTCCACTTGCATGGGCTCTGGTACCGATGTGGTGGTGGGAGGAGAAGGAGGGGGCATGACTGGACTGACAAGAGGCCCTCCTGCTGTGGACCCAAAGGTCCTGGCCCGGCGGTGTTGCTGTAGCCTGGTGTCAATGCAGATTGCAAGGTTGACGAGGTCCTCACAGGAGCCGGGCAGATCGTGAGAAGCCAACTCATCTTTGATCTCCTCCGACAGGCCATTAAGGAAGGCGTCATAGAGAGCCTCAGTGCCCCATCCTGTTGTGGTTGCATGAGTTTGAAAATCAATGGCAAAGTCTGACACCGACCTACGACCCTGGCGCATGTGGAGTAGCTCACGGGCAGCCTCATGCCCTTGCTTGGATTGATCAAAGACTCTCTTCATCTCGGTCAAAAACTCCTGGAAATTCCCACAGATTGCTGACTGAGCATCCCACACTGCAGTTCCCCACTCTCTGGCACGCCCCGACAGCTGGGTAACCACATAGGCAACCTTTGCTCGATCAGTGGGGAAGTTACCTGGTTGCAGCTCAAAGATGAGGGTACACTGAGACAGGAAAGAGCGGCAGGTGCCGGGTTCGCCAGCGTACTTCTCCGGTGGGGGCAGTCGTGGCTCGCGGGCTGGTTGTGTGGTTGAGGCAGACTGGGCAGGCTCTGCAGGCTGGGCAGGGTCTGAGGACTCTGCAGATGCGGAAGCAGACTGGGAGAGTTGGAGTGACTGGATCTGGGCTGTCAGGTCTCTGATGCTGGCAGCCACTGCCTCCAGTTGGGCTTGTTGGTGGCCCAGAAGTGCTCCATGCTGGTCGAGACAAGCCCTCAGGCGCCCTGGATCTGCTAGGTCCATCCTGCTCTGATCATACTGTAAGGTTTCAGAGACAGAGACCCAAATGCAGATCAGTTTGGCAGGTTTATTCCTTTAACACATCCACAAACAAAAACGCACAGAAGATCACTGTGGGCTTCGTGTTCAAAGTTACTCAGTCAGTTCACAAAAAAATCCAACAAAAAATCCAGCAAAGCACAGAGGTTGGTTGTAATACTTTCAGATTCAAAAAGTCATAGAGGCAGTCCACAAAAATCCATAAGAAAGAAAACTCAGGCTCCAAGCAGAATTCCAGATTCCACTGGTTACTCACAGACAAACAGGATAATCTTCACAGGCAAAAACAGGTTCACAAACATCAGAGTCAAGGTCAGACGATCAGAGACAGAGCAGAGAAATGACAGAGCTTAAGTAGTAGTCCAGCACACAGAATTAAACAGGAAGCAGCTGACACTGCTTACAATGGTGATTGAGTCAGGTGACAAAGGTGAGGCATGAGGGGGGCGTGGCAGGAGACCAAAACAAAGGGCACATGGGACATCAAAATAAACAGACTGTCAACACACTCGCAGTACTACAACTGTCCATTGGGTGGCCGGAGTTCCAGACATTCAGACTCTAACAGATCAATTAAATAAGAGCTGAGCCAGGAGAGGGCTGCTCCCTTGACTCCCACAACATTTTCTAGTGTATCTAAAAGAATGGAATGATCAGTGGTGTCAAATGCTGCACTAAGGTCAAGCAACACAAGCAGTGAGACACAGCCCTGATCAGACGTCAACAGTAGGTCATTTACTACTTTAACCAGTGCTGTCTCTATGCTATGATAAGGTTTAAATTCTGACTGATACATTTCATGGATATTATTCCAATGTAAATATGAGCATAATTGCTGTGCCACAGCTTTTTCTAGGATCTTGGAGATAAAGGGGAGGTTTGATATTGGCCGATAATTGGACAGCTGCCAGGGATCAAGGTCAGGTTTTTTAATCATGGGTTTGATAACGGCAAGTTTAAAGGATTTGGGTACAGAGCCAATCCTAAGAGAAGAATTTATTATTTTTAGAAGCTGTTCAATGACTTCACTAACAAATCAGTTGAGAAGATTATGAATTCGTAGTTATGAGTACTTGAGGTAAATGCTGAAAATCAACACATGGAAAAATGCATATTGAAATTCTTATGGTAGTTCCACTGAAAAATACTGGACATATATTAACAGATAACCTAATTCTACTAACAAATATAAATGCAATGGTTAGAGAAGAAGCTTTGGGACCAAAGGGTCACTGGTTTGATTCCATGGACCAGCAGGAATGGCTGAAGTGCCCTTGAGTAAGGCACCTAACCCCCAGCTGGTCCCCAGGCTGCTCTAGATATGTTGTATGTTGCTCTGGATAATAGCATCTGCTAAATGCCATTTATGTAATGTAATAAGTGTATCCAAGACAAAAGAAAGAAAGCAAAGCAACAACAAAAAAAGAGTACATCCTCATTATGTTGTTATCCATTGCAGATCACAGGTGAGTTGGAACTAATCCCAGCTGACTTCGGGTGAGAGGCAGGACACACCCTGGGTAGGTTGTTGGTCTATCACGGGGTTAACACAGAGACAGACAGCCATTCACATTCACACCTATGTGCAATTTAGAGTGGCCAGTTGACCTAATCTACATGCTTTTGGACTGTGGGAGGAAACCCATGCAAGCATGAGGAGAACATGCAAACTCCACACAGAAAGACCCCAGTCGGCCCACAATTTTGAACCCAGAACCTGCTTGCTGGGAGGTGACAGTGCTAATCATTGCACCACTGTACCCTGCCATTTTATGAACATGTACACCCCATTTCAAATCGATGTTATTTAACAAGTGTTTTTAACAATAGGTATCGTCACAAAGCAGCATTACAGATATCTGGATATAGATAAAGATTGTTCAACAAATAGTGAGAATATAAATCATTACTCTGTTTTCTATAGAGTCAAAAGCAGTGCTGCTTTGAGGTCTACCGGAAACCCCCCCACACAGACTAGTACCTACTCTGCGACTCACACCACCCACTGGAACACAAATTGGGGGTCATTAGGACCTTGCAACACAGGGCTCAGAACATTCCTACAATGGCAGAGGGAAAAGAGAAGGTGCAAAATCACATCAAGAAAGCACTTCAGAACTGCGGGTATCCCAACTGGGCTTTCTTCAAGAGCAGAAAAAGGAACATAATGGACAAGGAAGATAACAGGAACAAACGCAAGAACATTGTCATTCCCTACATTTCTGGTCTATCTGAGAAACTCAGGAGGATCTTCTACAAGCACAACATTCCGGTACATTTCAGACCCAGCAACACACTGAAGCAGAAACTGGTCCACCCTAAGGACAGAATACCCAGACACAAACAGGACAACGTAGTGTATGCAATTCAGTGCAGTGAGGAATGCACAGACTCGTATATTGGAGAAAACAAAACAACCGCTTCACAGGCGCATGGCTCAACACAGGAGAGCCAGTTCCCCAGGCCAGGACTCTGCTGTCTATCTTCATCTTAACAACAAAGGACACTCATTTCAGGATTGCAACGTACGCATTTTAGCCAGAGAGGATCGTTGGTATAAGCGAGGAGTTAAAGAAGCCATTTTTGTCAACCTGGAACGGCCATCACTGAACAGAGGTGGTGGTCTAAGACACCATTTATCAGCCACCTACAATGCAATCCTTGGCACACTTCCCAGACAACTGAATGCACACCAAAACCCAGCTGTTTTCAGTGACTCACAGGAGGACAGAGAGAACCAACAACCCATTGATCACCCCAATGACTCTCTAGGCCAGACCTGGGCATTTTATGGCCTGCGGGCTGCATCCGGCCCTTTGGTTCATTCTGACCGGCCCACGTAAGGTTAATTAGAAATTACAAAATAAATGTATTTTCTAATTTTACCTCATGCATGGACTGAATGTGCATTGCTTTTATTTTGAAGTTGTATTCAACAAAAACGCAATGCGCGCGACATGAACATGACATGAAATCCCACGTAACCTAATCCCGCGATAACTACTTCCGTAATTTGTCCAGACCAACCACAAACTTGTACGTCATCTTCAAACGGTCCAGCCAATCACATAGTGTGACATCACCAGCAGGCACCGGAGCCCGAGCCGATTTGTAGATCTGATACCTACACCGAATCGACTGATGGTCATCTATCAGCTGTGCTTCGCATCTCCACCTCAGACATTCAACCTGACTTTGATGCACTTGTTAAAGACCAAAAGAGACTAGATTTCTCTCACTGAACAAATAAAAAACTGAAAAACACCACATGAGGTGATTAGACTACAAATGTGGGCATCATTATTATAATATGATGTATCTTGCTTGATATTTGGAGTAGAAAGACAATATTGTGATGTCTTTATTGTGTTTTGGGGTGAATGTGACTGAAAAAAATGGTACAGTACAAACATTCACATTTTGTTAACCATTGTTTTGGGAAATTTGATTGAATAAATGACATTTTTTGTAAGGCAACCTTGTTTTTTCCATACTCTTCCAGTCTTAGCAGCTTGTAAAAACAATGTTATTTATGGCTTTATATAAAGAAATACAGGGCGGCACGGTGGTGTAGTGGTTAGCGCTGTCGCCTCACAGCAAGAAGGTCCTGGGTTCGAGCCCCGGGGCCGGCGAGGGCCTTTCTGTGTGGAGTTTGCATGTTCTCCCCGTGTCCGCGTGGGTTTCCTCCGGGTGCTCCGGTTTCCCCCACAGTCCAAAGACATGCAGGTTAGGTTAACTGGTGACTCTAAATTGACCGTAGGTGTGAATGTGAGTGTGAATGGTTGTCTGTGTCTATGTGTCAGCCCTGTGATGACCTGGCGACTTGTCCAGGGTGTACCCCGCCTTTCGCCCGTAGTCAGCTGGGATAGGCTCCAGCTTGCCTGTGACCCTGTAGAAGGATAAAGCGGCTAGAGATAATGAGATGAGATGAGATAAAGAAATACAATTAATATTATGCAGAATTTAGTTCAGCCTTTTGGTCCGGCCCTCCACAAAATTTTCTGTTTCTCATGTGGCCCCATGGAAAAAATAATTGCCCACCCCTGCTCTAGGCCATTCACACCCAGCCCCCAGTGACCCACACCAACAGGATGACTCAATAACACCTTAGGATTGCTTTACATCCATGAGAGGATAAATACTTGATACTCGCCATTAGTCAAACAGAACTGAAGAAGCCTTTCAGATGAGAGGTGAAACGTCTTCAAGAATCTTCAAGCAAGTCCAGTTGCTCTCTTTTACCACCCACAGTTTACCTGTCCACAAATTAAGATATTAAGATATGATGTTGGACTGAATAATTTGAACTTTGAAAAAGTAATCTCTTTAATCCTAATATACAAACTTACTAATAATATGTGGTTAAACGCAATCATAAGTGAACATTAATTCATCATGTAAGTGCTTTTTCCCGGTCAGGGTCATGTTGGAGCCAGGCCCTATCCTGCGAATACAGGGCACGAGGCAGGAATACATCCTGGATGCGATTTTGTAAAATGTAGACAATAAATTTGGTATATAAAGTGTGATCTGATTATGTGAATGACTAACAAATGTCATATGAGAAGAGTAGAACCAGTGAATATGACCCCATCACCCCATCTTATTACGCTCTGGACTCTTACAGTAATGCTTTTATGGCTGAGGACTACAGTTGACTTGCTAACTTTAGGATTGCAGTTGTCATGAACAGTTTTGCACTCAAGTTTCCATCAATGAAGAGTTATAATATCAACAAAACTGACTTCATGTTAAAACTGTTAAAGTGCATATCACGGGTAAATTCAGGAGCAAGATCAATGTAATTCTCCTATTTTATATTAAACTTTGGTCACGTGTTTCACCACGTGTTTCTAAGTAACAAGAGAGTTAGCTTTGGTTGCTAATTGATATGTGTTGGCCACGTGTGGAGACACAGATTAGCCTTGTGTCGCTAGCTAAGACAAAGGAATGCTAACTAAGGAGTATTTGTGTGTGTGTTATCTGAGGTGTGTGTCACCACGTGGAAGAGAATTAGCTCTGAGTTGCTAGCTAAGATCTGTTTTTGTGTGTGAGGCCTGGTGAGCTAGCTTTGGTTGCTAATTAGACAAAAGAATTAGCCGTATGTGGCTAGCTAAGGCCCAAGGATCCTACCTCGTGGAGTTAAGACAAAAGGTGTGTATGTGAGTGTGGAGGAGGGCCGCCACGTGTTCCCTTGAGACAATACATTTAGCTTTGGATGCTAATGTGACAAAAGAATTAGCCGTAGGCTAATTTCACTAGCCTATAATAGTACTAAATCCACTGAAATCTTGATGGGGTCAAGATGTGTAATAAGGAAATTGAAGATGTTAGTAAGGAATAAAGAGAAGCATGCACAGCCTATCTATTAAACAATTGAGAGATTAAAACAAAATGATACAATCAAGTTCAACATCCTAAGTGTTTACAGTGTACATAATTAAACTGTTCCTGAGTTTAAATTCACACTGCTTCAATAAAGCAAATTCCTAAGACTAGCTTTTATGCCCAAAATTGCCAGTCTTACTCAGTATTTTGCCTCTACGCAAAGTTATGAAGAGATGTTCTGAGACGTTTGGAGTTTCACCATTGTGAAGCAAGTGAGTCGCTTCTGTAGAAAGCGCAGAGAATTTCTTGGTCCGATGGTCGCTCGTGATGAAAAGAAAGTCTCTGATCAGAATAATGTGCACAGCGCTTTAATTAGGAGGAATTTCGGTCGCTCCTAACTTTTAATTAAATCTGCTTTGGGCGGCAGTTCGTACGTACTTGATAATAAATAAAACCGGCTGTAACTCTGAGTTTAAAAATCGCGCAATTCTGGAGTCTACCGTGGCCAAGGGTAAGCAAAAAGAAATCACGCTGAATTGTGGATCTTGCAGAAAGAAAGAAAAAGACGTCTTATTTTGGGTGCTTGGCGGAGCAAGCGATCCTCCTTGTGTCCAGGCAGCTGGTCTGGACGGAAAGAGGAAGTATGGCGGGTTTCCGGGTCACTTATGCCTTCCTGGTGGATGTGACATTGGTGATCCCGCCCCGGCGTGACGCAAGTCAACGCGGAAGTTGGCTGATGGGAAATGTAGTTTCAAAAAGGGACTGTGTGTACCTACACCACACACAGGCTAACTCTTTGTCAGGCCATGTGGCCACACACAAACACACCTTAGCTAACAATCCATGCTAACTCTTTTGTTCAGGCCACACACAGGCTAACTCTTTGTTCAGGCCACGTGGCCACACACAAACACACCTTAGCTAACAATCCATGCTAACTCTTTTGTTCAGGCCACACACAGGCTAACTCTTTGTTCAGGCCACGTGGCCACACACACAAACACACCTTAGCTAGCAATTCATGCTAACTCTTTTGTTCAGGCCACACACAGGCTAACTCTTTGTTCAGGCCACGTGGCCACACACAAACACACCTTAGCTAACAATCCATGCTAACTCTTTTGTTCAGGCCACACACAGGCTAACTCTTTGTTCAGGCCATGTGGCCACACACACAAACACACCTTAGCTAACAATCCATGCTAACTCTTTTGTTCAGGCCACACACAGGTTAACTCTTTGTTCAGGCCACGTGGCCACACACAAACACACTTTAGCTAACAATCCATGCTAACTCTTTTGTTCAGGCCACACACAGGCTAACTCTTTGTTCAGGCCACGTGGCCACACACACAAACACACCTTAGCTAGCAATCCATGCTAACTCTTTTGTTCAGGCCACACACAGGCTAACTCTTTGTTCAGGCCACACGGACACACACAGGCACACCTTAGCTAGCCATCCAGGCTAACTCTTTGTTCAGGCCATAAGGCCACACACACACACACACACACACACACACACACACACACACACATGCTCTTATATACACACATCCACAGATACCACTGATGACCATTTGAATGTATTGCAAGTGCTATTACTCATTTTTATCTTTGTTATAATAAATCCAATTATTATTCAAACTGTGTGTTTATTTGTTGCTCCTAATATACTTGAAGTTACACAACCTAAAAGGCCTCCAAATTACCTTCAGTGTGCTCTTGGCTGTAGCATTTATGTGATACGGTAAATTATACATTATTGCTGCATTGGTAGTGATCATTAACAACTTGGAATATACCATAATTTAGCTGTTTGGTAATTTATTATTAAGCACCAAAATTAATGGTATTATTAATGAGACTGATTTAATGATTTAATGAGAATAATTTAATGAGACTGATTTAATGAGATTGATCACTTAAGACCAATAGCACCTAATATACCTACAAATGATTAACAGATGTATCGTAGGAGGGTGTAGCAACACCAATCATGATGGGATTAGTACTCATCGTTTCCCAAAAGACAGGTGTCACGGTCTGAATTTACCAGGTAAATTTAAACTGTAGCAGCCACGGTCTAACCTTACCACAGTATAAATTTACCAACTTGGTATAATTGGGTCTAGTCTGAATTTACCAACCTAATATGAGATTTATGTTCATACTTGAATTATTTACACTTTATCTTGATGAATATCAATTTGTTTAAGACTGTCTTCATCCCAAACATGCTTCTTTGACTGATTTCTGATATTTCGGTGGTCTTTCTTCTCAGTGTCACTGGAGTACTTTCCAGTTTGTAGGAAGAAGGTAAGTTGGGTCATCTTTCTTTTGAAAATGGCGAATCGCTGGTCTCGTGCCTCTTTGGACTGTGTGTTTTGCTGATCTTCATTTTGTGACTGGGAAATGATTGTTTCCTCATCCATATTCAACAGCTTGTCTACTGAAAATCAAATCTCACAATTGTAGTCACAATTCGTGAAATGCTCGGTGTCACGGTCTGATCGTGCGCTGGTATAAATTTACCATGCGCATGCACAGACCAATTTTTTTTTTCCCCCGGTCAACTTCCGGAAAGTTTAAATTTACCATTTCTTGCTGCGATTTTGTACCGAGCATTTCAACACATTTGTGGACTAATAGAACGCGAATTGTGACTACAATTGTGAGATTTGATTTTCAGTAGACAAGCTAATGAATATGGATGAGGAAACAATCATTTCCCAGTCACAAAATGAAGATCAGCAAAACACACAGTCCAAAGAGGCACGAGACCAGCAATTCGCCATTTTCAAAAGAAAGATAATATTTTTACAATCTTTTTCAGATTTATAATGTGTAGATAATGTGTTTTTTGTATTGTGTGAATGGTTTGGATTGAATTTTATTAGTATATGTGTAAATAAAGTTAATAAAGTTAATTTTATTAACTTAAAGTTAATAAATTTACCTGGTAAATTCAGACTGGTGGTAAATTCAGACAGTGACATCGGTACAAAATAGCAGCAAGAAATGGTAAATTTAGACTTCCCGGAAGTTGACCGGGGGAAAAAAATCAGTCTGCGCATGTGCATGGTAAATTTATACCAGCGCATGACCAGACCGTGACACCGGAAGCCGAGGACAAGACCAAGAAAATCGGCGATTCACAAGTTGCCTGTTGCCAGGATAAGAAATAAGAGAGACTATACCCTAAATTAGGTCTTCCTGTGTTTTTTGTGGTACACGGATAATGTTATTTATTGACACACACAAAAGTAAGCAACACGAAAGCGTTGGACTTACTTAGGTTAGATTAGAATTAGATTAGGTTAGAATATACTTACTTAGGTTAGATTAGATGGAAATTTATTGATCCCTTTGGGAGGGTTCCCTCAGGGAAATTAAAAAGATACAGTCCACAGCCTGGTAAAAAGGAGCCAAAGTAGAGTCCAAAGTAGCATGTTTAAAGTCCCCAGAAATGATGATAAATGCCTCAGGGTGCTGTGTCTGCAGCCTTGCTGTGACAAAGTGAATCCCCTCACATGTAGCGGCTGCATCTGCCCTCGGAGGGATGTAAACACAGATGGTGATGCTAGCAGCTCTAAGTCCGGGCAACATAAGACTGTCTTTATGGAGAAATGTCCCGGGTTACACTAGCGGTTGTTCATGTAAATGCTGAGTCCCCCAACTTTGCCTTTCCCACATGCTTTAGTGTCTCTGTCGGCTCTCACAGCAGTGAATCCCTGCGGGTCCATGTTAGCATCCGGTACAAGGTGTGTTAGCCATGTCTCCGTAAAAATAAATAAGCTGCTCTCCCGGTAAATCCGCTGGTTGTTCACAGCGCCGCGTTAACCCTTGCCGAGGCCCTGGGCAGACACCCCCCTGAGGCCCCACCCCTGCCTGTTGTCAACTGCGCTCAACAAATTCACCCCCTCAGACATGCCTGTCTAACTAGACACAGAAACTTAAATAATGACAGTGGCACAATTAGAAATACTATTGAACGATAAAACTTTATATCCATCATCACCTATTTAATTGAGAAAAAGCAATGGTGAAATAGGCAATTGCATGGTGAAAAAATCCATCAGACATCACGGTTAACAAGCCTGGTTAACTAAAGTTTAGCCTCAAGAAGCCTTTGAATGAGTGAGTCAATGAACAACATGTCAAGAACATAACCCAGGCCTACAACAGTTTCTTTAGTATTCAGAACAAGAACCTTCATTTGGTATATAACCGTTCGTTTTCATTTTGGAATCCAGGCAACTTTTAACTTGTGAAAACAAAGAGCGATAACAAAGAAAGAAAAATATCTTGCTTCTCAGAAATAAATCTCAAAATGTTAGGCTATGTGAAACATTTCATCCTTTCACACACGTAATGTCCATAACACAGAGGTGGGTAGTAACTCACTACATTTACTCCGTACATTTACTTGAGTAACTTTTTGGATGAATTGTACTTGTAAGAGTAGTTTTAATGCAGCATACTTTTTACTTTTACTTGAGTATATTTGTGAAGAAGAAGCGGTACTTTTACTCCGTTACATTGGGCTATATTCTGCTCAAGACTCGCTACTTTATTTTTATTGATCCGTGCGATGCGTGGTCTGTTTGTTTATGTTTTGTCGAGACTTCCAGCAGAGGCTCTGTCACATGACTGCATCTCACCGATCAAATGTAGCAGCTAGAGCCATAGTGGGAGGAGCTATGGTTTAACTCCGTTTCGCCAATCAAACAGAGCCAAGCCGCCGCGCGCGCCCGCACACAAAATTCCCGCGGCAAGAGCAGTCCAGGTGGAAAAGAGCATGGAAGCAGAAGGAAAATGGCAGAGACAACAGCCAGCGTTTCTCATCAAGCTGAAGAGGCACACCCCTGGCCACACATACAAACCATGTTCACTCTCCAAACAACAAAAATCCTCGTAATTGGTTTACGGGAAGACTTTTGTTTGGTTATCCTCGTAATTGGTTTACGGGAAGTTTTTGTTTGGTTATCCTCGTAATTGGTTTACGGGAAGTTTTTGTTTGGTTATCCTCGTAATTGGTTTACGGGAAGTTTTTGTTTGGTTATCCTCGTAATTGGTTTACGGGAAGTTTTTGTTTGGTTATCCTCGTAATTGGTTTACGGGAAGTTTTTGTTTGGTTATCCTCGTAATTGGTTTACGGGAAGTTTTTGTTTGGTTATCCTCGTAATTGGTTTACGGGAAGTTTTTGTTTGGTTATCCTCGTAATTGGTTTACGGGAAGATTTTTGTTTGGTTATCCTCGTAATTGGTTTACGGGAAGATTTTGTTTGGTTATCCTCGTAATTGGTTTACGGGAAGATTTTGTTTGGTTATCCTCGTAATTGATTTATGGGAAGATTTTTGTTTGGTTATCCTCGTAATTGGTTTACGGGAAGATTTTTGTTTGGTTATCCTCGTAATTGGTTTACGGGAAGATTTTTGTTTGGTTATCCTCGTAATTGGTTTACGGGAAGATTTTTGTTTGGTTATCCTCATAATTGGCTTACGGGAAGATTTTGTTTGGTTCATGGGACAATTTGGCTGGAGTTTCTCTAAGCTCTGGTGAGGTGGGACGAGGGCTGATAGGGCATGCCCGCCCTCTGAGCACCAATACACGTCAAGAAGAGCAAAGATTAACTCGAGCATACATCTCTTAATATTGTTAATATTCTACTCCATTCTATTTTACTATTTCAGTGAGAAGGCTAGAATTCTTCTGTGACCTTGGGTCTCACTGTGTATTGTACTGTTATGATAACACATTGCTCGAGACATAATATTGATATATTTTTGAACATTCTATCAGGACGTGACCTGCTCAAGGTCTGACTACAGACTCAGTTTTGATTTATTCTCATGTAAGCATTTGCAACGATTAATATCCCTTGAGATCACACCTCAGCCAGGTAGATGGCGGTAATACACATCGATTGTTAACCGCCAATAAATCGACAGAAGAAGAAGAACAAACAACAAAAAATAATAATGTTATGCGGTGTCACATGTGTCTCCCCAAACCAGTGGACGTTTCAGCTTATAAAAACTCAACGCCGAATTTGAGGAAACACATTGCGGTAAGTAGGCTGTGTGCTTTTGGCTGTCTTCGTAGGCAGACGTTAGCCCTGTTGTAACATCATAAATACATACCTGCCAACCTGTACGCATCTTGCGTAGCCGCTACGAATTTTTACCTCATTGTACGACTGTACGTTTTCACATTAAAAAGTATGCATATCGTCCGAACTTGCATTTCAGTTAAGTTCTCACTGAAGTTGATACCGCTGATCTGTGAGAAAACTCAAAGCCAGAATGGAACGCTTTGCCAATCCCCCTGCCCCTCTTCCAGAGCGTGTGGCTCTGCCCTCTTCACCCCTCCCCTTCCTCCTTCGCGTCTCTGACTTGAGTGCAGCGGTGCAGCCAGGTGGCTAGAGCGAGTCGGGGATTGAAACGTCGATTAGAGACGTCGTTTTTATATTTGTAACAGAAACGGTTGTGTTTCACGTGTACTCAAGAGCTTCCTAGCTGTTATTTTGTGCATTTACAACACCAACAGTACAGGCTAGTTCTTCATTTAACTTGGAAGCCGTCACTCGAGGTTGCATATTCGATGCGGTAACCAACGAAACCTGATTACAATTCCTCTCGCGCTCTCATTGAATCACTATGATAAGTACCACTTTATTGATGTGCTCAACAAAAGTAGCATGTTGTATATCTTAAGGGCAGTCGGTAACTTCTGTCAATGGTAGCCTAGAATGTTTGCAGATGATGTGAAGTCGAAAGTTGGTCATCCCTCTTATGAAAAAACCTGCGTGGTACTGCCGTATCAAATGCTTTTTTATACAGTATTACTGCAGTAAATGCAATATTTCGAATGCAAATGCAATAGTTTGCACATGAAAAAGGCATACTACAAAATACTGCAGTGTACTGTATAATGCAATGTTTTTACTGTATAATGCAATATACTTCCAACATGTTAAAAAATGCAAAAGTCTAAACCTATTGCATGGGAAATTTGTGCATACCATGTTTTGTGTTGAAAGTGCCTTTTTTACATACTGTATTAATTTAATGTGTTGTTTATTTATTTTGAAAAAGTGGCTCTGGTTTAATTTCATTTCATTTGCACATGTACTTAATGTTTGTTGTGCTTTTCAAAACGGAAGGAAGTTCCCAAGAGCCATCATTAACAATTTCCCAAAGTCTATCAATAGGAATGTTTTACAAAACTGGACTATGTTCCCAAGGTCAATCAATAAAACTGGATTGAAAGTGTGTTTTTGGTCTGCTGGTTGTGGTCTGTGGGGGCGCATGCGCGCCGGGTTGGGGTGAGGTTGATGCGGGGGGGGGGGGGGGGGGGGGGGTACTCATGAAATTGTAAAACTGTACTCATAAAATTTTTTCAAGGTTGGCAGGTATGTAAATAACTGTAAAATACATTGTTTTGTTGAAATGTATTGACGCACTGCGGCCTCAGATGGCAAGATAACACACACACACACACACACACACACACACACACACACACACACACCAGAGAACCAAGAAATAAAACTACAAAAAATCTTCCTAACAATCACTTTTTATTGATGTGAAACCAAAAAATGCTCATGAAAATAAGGTTGCTCGCCTAATGTCAGCTCCTCAATAGCGTTACAGTTGTACACGGCTCTGGTCAAAAACTGGGAATGGAAGACTGGTGAAAACTGACTAACAAAACGCGTAACATATCGTTTGTGAAATCTCCATTTTTCAAGCTACTGTATTTGTTGTGTATTAGAGGGATTTGTGAAGACTTTAGGTGTTTTTTTTCTGTGAGATTTGTTTTATTATTTGTCTACAAGTGCTTGTTCACAAAAGGAAGGGCATTAGCTTGACCGCTTGCTAGCAATCCCCACCACCACCCAGCCAAGCTGGGCACTGGCAGCTAGTTAGCAACCTTTTTGCTTGTTACTTCCACTTGCTAACTCCTCTGCGAGATGGATCCAGTAAACAACTTTTTGGGAGATGAAAGGATTAACATCATTGATCGCATCTTACAGGATTATTTCCAGTCTTTTTCGTACGAGGAGATATTACGTGTGATGTTCAGCTGCTGTTAAAGCTGAACAGTCACTTCATGGAGTGAACATGCGTGCGCGCACACAGTCTCATCTCATCTCATCTCGTTATCTCTAGCCGCTTTATCCTTCTACAGGGTCGCAGGCAAGCTGGAGCCTATCCCAGCTGACTACGGGCGAAAGGCGGGGTACACCCTGGACAAGTCGCCAGGTCATCACAGGGCTGACACATAGACACAGACAACCATTCACACTCACATTCACACCTACGGTCAATTTAGAGTCACCAGTTAACCTAACCTGCATGTCTTTGGACTGTGGGGGAAACCGGAGCACCCGGAGGAAACCCACGCGGACACGGGGAGAACATGCAAACTCCACACAGAAAGGCCCTCGCCGGCCCCGGGGCTCGAACCCAGGACCTTCTTGCTGTGAGGCGACAGCGCTAACCACTACACCACCGTGCCGCCCCGCGCGCACACAGTGTTATGGTTAATGTGCAGACTGCCTTTTTCTTTTTCTTTGTAACCTCTACCCATTGTTTTGTTATTCTGTTACTTTGTAAAGATTTAATTAATTAATATTTAATTTATTATTGGGGGCGGCACGGTGGTGTAGTGGTTAGCGCTGTCGCCTCACAGCAAGAAGGTCCGGGTTCGAGCCCCGTGGCCGGCGAGGGCCTTTCTGTGCGGAGTTTGCATGTTCTCCCCGTGTCCGCGTGGGTTTCCTCCGGGTGCTCCGGTTTCCCCCACAGTCCAAAGACATGCAGGTTAGGTTAACTGGTGACTCTAAATTGACTGTAGGTGTGAATGTGAGTGTGAATGGTTGTCTGTGTCTATGTGTCAGCCCTGTGATGACCTGGCGACTTGTCCAGGGTGTACCCCGCCTTTCGCCCGTAGTCAGCTGGGATAGGCTCCAGCTTGCCTGCGACCAATTAGAAGGATAAAGCGGCTAGAGATAATGAGATGAGATGAGATTTATTATTGTTTTCACCTGTTCACGGCTAAAAGGTCACAGCTTCACAGTGCAAAATTGAGAGCCAGCTGCTGTTAAAGCTCAACAGTCACTTCATGGAGTGAACATGCACGCACGCATGCACGCGCACACACACACACACACACACACAGTGTTATGGTTTATGTGCAGACTGTCTTGAGCTTCTTGTTATTGTTAATACACAGAACTACACACACACAGTTTGTGTGAAATATATATGAAATCTCTGCCTGTTATGACATCCTGATCAATAAACAAAGTTACTCAGCAGTTACTCAGTACTTGAGTAGTTTTTTTTCACTTAGTACTTTTTACTCTTACTCAAGTAATTAATTGGACGACTACTTTTTACTTTTACTTGAGTAATATTATTCTAAAGTAACAATACTCTTACTTGAGTACAATTTTTGGCTACTCTACTCACCTCTGCGCAAACAGCAGTGGCACACAGCTTTGCGCATTCAGTTTGACAGCCATGGGTCAACTTACAAGGGCACTTTCCTACTTTTCTGGAAAGCGAAGTCATTAATTAAATCATTGAACTCAAGCTGGCGTAGTGTGTGAAGACATGGTGGACAGTGATCATATTGATGATGACGGGTGATTTATGCGACGGGACAAGGTGGGCTTCCTTACGGGTGGCAAAATGCATCAAAAATGTTCAATATGATCAAAACTTCTGAAAATATCGTTTCATATTTTCCGATCTCGCTACCTCTGAGGCCCTGGGCAGCTGCCCATGAAGCCCATTAGGATAACGCATCCTTGTACACCAGTGGTTGTTCATGTAACTGATGAGTCCCCCACCTTTGCCTTTCCCACATGCTTTAGTGTCTCTGTCAGCTCTCACAGCAGTGAATCCCTGCAGGTCCATGTTAGCATCCGGTACAAGGTGTGTTAGCCATGTCCCCGTAAAAATAAATAAGCTGCTCTCCCGGTAAATCCGCTGGTTGTTCAGTGCGGATAGCTCGTCGACCTTATTCGGCAGCAAGTTCACATTCCCCATGATAACGGAGGGAATGGATGGTTTGTAGCGCTGCCGGTTGTCCGCTAGCCTAGCCTTTAGCTTAGCCCGGCTTTGCAGCCCCTGGGTTTCCTCCTCAGCTCGGCCGGGATTGGGGTGTCGTATCCCGGCTCGTCCCATTGTTTTCAGGGACAGCAGCTCCTCTCTTGAATAAGCGAGAAAACTGGCTCCTGGTTGCATGTTAAAGTTAAAAATATCCATGGGATATGAAGAAAAACACACTATGTCTTTGTAAGAAGAGCAGAAAAGTAAAAAGGTGGAAAAAAGAGGTTTAAAGAGCTAAAAACTACAGAGCCACTGGAGAGGCAGCCGTCTCACACAGCGCCCAAGGTCACATTTTCTTTACATTTTACTTCACATGTATCAAGGGATATGTGTGTCAGGGCTTGAGATCTTGGGACCTGTCAAACACATTAAATGTATATACAACGTTGCTTAGCCGATTCCATGTGTGTAGCTTATGAAATCTTTCTCCTACAGTAGCCAGTACTCTTCTAAATGAAGAAATATCTCATCTCATTTTCTCTAGCCGCTTTATCCTGTTCTACAGGGTCGCAGGCAAGCTGGAGCCTATCCCAGCTAACTACGGGCGAAAGGCGGGGTACACCCTGGACAAGTCGCCAGGTCATCACAGGGCTGACACATAGACACAGACAACCATTCACACTCACATTCACACCTACGGTCAATTTAGAGTCACCAGTTAACCTAACCTGCATGTCTTTGGACTGTGGGGGAAACCAGAGCACCCGGAGGAAACCCACGCGGACACGGGGAGAACATGCAAACTCCGCACAGAAAGGCCCTCATCGGCCACGGGGCTCGAACCCGGACCTTCTTGCTGTGAGGCGACAGCGCTAACCACTACACCACCGTGCCGCCCATGAAGAAATATATAAATACATAATAGTCTCATCTCATTATCTCTAGCCGCTTTATCCTTCTACAGGGTCGCAGGCAAGCTGGAGCCTATCCCAGCTGACTACGGGCGAAAGGCGGGGTACACCCTGGACAAGTCGCCAGGTCATCACAGGGCTGACACATAGACACAGACAACCATTCACACTCACATTCACACCTACGGTCAATTTAGAGTCACCAGTTAACCTAACCTGCATGTCTTTGGACTGTGGGGGAAACCGGAGCACCCGGAGGAAACCCACGCGGACACGGGGAGAACATGCAAACTCCACACAGAAAGGCCCTCGCCGGCCCCGGGGCTCGAACCCAGGACCTTCTTGCTGTGAGGCGACAGCGCTAACCACTACACCACCGTGCCGCCCATGAAGAAATATATAAATACATAATAGTAATTAGAAAAAATATGATTTATGTAACAATAGATAGATGAGCATTGATACATGAATCCATGGGTTTAGAAGCTGAAGGTGACAATTCCATATTTCAATACAAAATCGATAGCTGCTAAACTTGGTCTACACAGGCTTGTCCCATTGTTTATTTTTTTCTGTTGCACTGAAACCATGCAAGCTCACGCAGCCTGCTGGCGCTTCTGCAGGTGATGTCATGAATCTGGCTTCAGACTCCCTTGGGATTTTTCCAGACGCGTTTTGTTATTTTATTTTTTTCTGCTGTAGACAGATGGCCTTGTGCAAAATTACCCTTCCGGATGAGTGTGTAAAGGGACATACATTTGGCCTAAATGCAAAGCACTATGTGTGGCGGAAAACTAACACTGCTCATCACCCTGCACACACCATCCCCACTGTGAAACATGGTGGTGGCAGCATCATGCTTTGGGGATGCTTTTCTTCAGCAGGGACAGGGAAGCTGGTCAGAGTTGATGGGAAGATGGATGGAGCTAAATACAGGGCACTCCTGGAAGAAAACCTGTTGGAGGCTGCAAAAGACTTGAGACTGGGAAGGAGATTCACCTTCCAGCAAGACAATGACCCTAAACATACAGCCAGAGCTACAATGGAATAGATCAAAGAATATGTGGAATAGATCAAAGAATATTCATGTGTTAGAATGGCCCAGTCAAAGTCCAGACCTAAATCCCATTGAGCATCTGTGCCAAGACTTGAAAATTGCTGTTCACAGACGCTCTTCATCCAATCTGGCTGAGCTTGAGCTATTTTGCAAAGAAGAATGGGCAAAATTTCAGTGCCTAGATGTGCAAAGCTGGTAGAGACATACCACAAAAGACTTGCAGCTGTAATTGCAGCAAAAGGTGGCTCTCCAAAGTATTGATGCAGGGGGGCTGAATACTAATGCACATCACATTTTTCAGATTTTTATTTGTTTAAAATTTTGAAGACCATTTATCATTTTCATTTCACTTCACAATTATGTGCTCCTCTGTGTTGGTCTATCAGATAAAATCTCAATAAAAAAACCTTTAAGTTCGTGGTTGTAAGGTGGAAAAATGTGAAAAAGTTCAAGGGGTATGAATACTTTTGCAAGGCACTGTACTTTCATATATATATATATATATATATATATATATATATATATATATATATATATATATATATTTAAAAAAAATGAAATTGGTCCAGGATATGCACTTTAAAGGTGAAGTACGAGATTTTGGAATAACGGTTCCCGCAAGCCATATTTTGAAAAGAAACACGCCCGCCCTTGCCATGCTCCCATCCCCCGTGTCTCCACCCCTCCTCCCCCTCCCTATCTGTGCCTCCAAAGCATGTTGCCAAAACCATGTTTATGTGAACATAATGGTACTTACAGGTCAGAGCCTGAGAGTGAATCCGAACGAATAGTGGATACGGGAGGAGGAGGTGGTTTCAAAAACCCATGCTTCATTGGTGTCAAACTGGCTTGTGCCATGCCTTCATAACTAAGAAAACAATAAATAAGAGTTATCGTTTGTGCCACATACAGCTAAGCTAACAAATCGTTTGTATGCATAAAATAAATACCATGGAAAAACTACCATTAAGGACGTAATACGACTATACGTGTTAATATAACAATCCGTGTCAGCTAACTTTGCAAATCATGCTAACTTAGCAAAACCTACATTGTGGTCCGTATCATCGGTTATGCTCTCACTGCCAGGGTGTACACTTGTTAAAACGACAACACTGTCCTATCTGAAAATGTAATAAATCCATAATGTTATCTTACCTATCGAGTAGAAACAGGGCCACCATTGCATGGTAGGCTATCTATCCATTGCTTTGAAATGGCTGGAGTGGTCCCTGCGCATATTATACGTGCAAGGGTGAGGGTTGGGGGTTTGGGGTCGCGGGCTTCAGTCTGATTGACGTGTCAGTATCCAATCATTTTGAGGTGGTTATCTCGATAGGATTTGATGGCGTTTTTCCTTTATTTTACACTGTAGACTGGATTAAAATATTTCGTTTTTGGGTCAAACCTTCTATTGTACTGCTTGCAACATGGGTGTGAGGAGCTTTTCAAGCAATATGGTAAAAAATACTCCTAAAAAAATCTCGTACTCCACCTTTAAAGGGCTGCCAACTTTTCAAAATTCCTTGGAGTGAGATTTTTTTTGGGGGGGGGGTCGATGGCAAAATTTTTCCGCACACCATGCAGTAAGTGGGAATTTTGTATTCAGTTTGATATTCACTTGTCCCCCTGCATTCTGGTGTTTTGTTTGTGGGTCGTCCAGCTGTAGATGGACAATGGGGGGGGGGGGGGGAGTTTGTATTTAGTAGATGTTCCTGCATTCTGGTGGATTTTTGGAGTGGCCTGCTGTGCCATACCTACATTCTTACACACCCTGACTTGCCAGGCCTTCAGCTTGTGGCCAACAAAAGCACCAAGTTTTGGCTTAAAAGCCCCCACACTAGAAAACTACAGATGACTGCCAATGTTCCTGTAGCTCTATAGACCTGTGTTTCAGATTTAAAGGCAAGTTCATGTTTGAAAATATTTCATCAGCTAAGCCTAAACACCTTCTGAATTGAAACTAAATGTTAAGTTTTTAATAACTGTTGCAAAAAATAAGATTGTCCCTCACTGACTATTCATTATGCATTTAAGGGCTTTCCCCACCACTGGGTTCAGCAGAAGATTGGCATGGGGAAAAATATCAACAGCAAAAGAACAAATAAAATGCTTAAACAGTAAGCAAAATGTGCATGTGCTACAAGAAACATTAAAATGATTAAGTTTGAACAGTATTGAAACACAAAAAGCTGAACCTTGGCCATAGGTGGGAATGTGCACACAAAGTTGGGCTTAAAAATTTTGGTCATACTTAAATAAGCTATATTAATATATTTCTTATTAATTTATTTCTTATCTATGTTTCTTATTAGTAATAGAGCATTCGTCAGGGCCTGTTATCTGACAAATATTCTCTACCTGTCTTGCCCTCTTTGAAACCCTGTCTCCTCAGTATATTGTTCTCTGTCTTTTTTTTAAATTATTCACAAGTTCAAATTCTTTGATATTACAGGTGACCATGCTTTATTTACTTTAACTGAGCAATTACATACATCATAAATAATTAAAAATAAATACCCTGTAAATAGGTATGGTGGCTAATGGCTCTTCTTGCATTTGTAATATTATCTCTTACTTGCTTTATTTTACAACATTTCCAGTATGGCTTCAAATAAAGTCATAAAGTATGATAACATACAGTAAACAAACTAAAAATGCACCTTAATAAACGTGTGCTAAGGAGGTGCTCTCCCGTGCTGCTTGTTGGGGAAGATAGAGGCTGTGGCATGGCAGTAGGCCTATAATGATTTAGCATGCCTAGTACACAGCTCTCAATATGTCATTAAATATTTTCACAACACTTATAGGCTAAAACAATTAAGAAACTTTATATAAGTTTATAATTACGCCAGTAACACCACACATTGGCGTGCATATATACAAACCTGTCTGAGACACCCGTCTTCAACTCGGATACCTTCTTCTCTCTCCTCTTCCTCTAAATTGACGGTAGGCAATTATTCAACTTCCGGCGAGTGCAGCATCATTAGATGCGCCACCTACCATAGGGAAGTGTGTACAGAAGGGAACACCTCTCTGCCTGTTTAGCCGTGCGTAAGGCGTAATTGATCAATCGCAAGTGGTTGGCGCGACGCAATGGGTAGCCTAGATCAGATAGATAAAATAGATTTTTTCTAGCGTGAGAAATCGGAGGTATGACGTGAGCGTGTGAAGTCAATCAAATGCGTGTCTCATGCTCATTGCGTGAGAGTTGGCAGCCCAGCTTTAATGTAAGAGTTACTGTATGTTGTCTGTTGTTGCCCAAATGAGGATGGGTTCCCTTTTGAGTCTGGTTCCTCTCGGGGTTTCTTCCTCATGTCATCCGAGGGAGTTTTTCCTTGCCACCGTTGCCACAGGCTTGCTCATTGGGGATAGATTAGGGATAAAGTTAGCTCATGTTTTAAGTCATTCAAATTCTGTCAAGCTGCTTTGTGACAATGTTTATTGTTAAAAGTGCTGTACAAATAAACTTGACTTGACTTATCCAGAATTGATGACACCAAATTCACCTCTGTAATTTCTTTCAATATTTTTGTTGTGGCAGCATGGAGGTATAGTGGTTAGCGCTGTCGCCTCACAGCAAGAAGGTCCGGGTTCGAGCCCTGTGGCCGGCGAGGGCCTTTCTGTGCGGAGTTTGCATGTTCTCCCCGTGTTCGCGTGGGTTTCCTCTGGGTGCTCCGGTTTCCCCCACAGTCTAAAGACATGCAGGTTAGGTTAATTGGTGACTCTAAATTGAGCGTAGGTGTGAATGTGAGTGTGAATGGTCGTCTGTGTCTATGTGTCAGCCCTGTGATGACCTGGCGACTTGTCCAGGGTGTACCCCGCCTTTCGCCCGTAGTCACCTGGGATAGGCTCCAGCTTGCCTGCGACCCTGTAGAACAGGATAAAGCGGCTACAGATAATGAGATAAGATGAGATGAAATAAAAAATAAACAGTTTAGGTCCCAGCACTGACCCCTGGGGGACACCACAAGTAATGTCCAAACATTCTGAACAATAAGCCCCAGCTGCACAAATTTTCTGTCTGTTAGATAACTCCTCACCCATTGTAAAACCGTACCCCTGATACCCTACTGTTCTAGTTTATTGAGTAAAATGTCATGATTTATTGTATAAAATGCTTTTTTTAAGTCCACAAATACTCCAAGTACATGCTGTTTCTGATCTATAGAACGTTATTTCCTCAACCGCATCTATTGGTGCCAGTGAAGTTGATCTATTTGCCCTGAATCCATACTGATTGTAAGTAGTTTGTGTTTATCAATGAATTTATCCAGACAGCTATTGAAAAGCTTTTCAAGAATTTTGGAGAATTGTGGAAGTCGAGACAGATCTGTAATTTGTGAAGTGGTGTGCGTTTCTGGATTTATACAGAGGTATAACTTTTGTTATTTTCATTTTGTTTGGGAATGTACCAGTCCTGAATGATAAGTTACAAATGTAAGTTAACGGTTTTGAAATACCCTTTTTACTACAAAGCGAGTCAAAGAGTCCCGTA
Organism: Neoarius graeffei; assembly: GCF_027579695.1. Lineage (NCBI taxonomy): Eukaryota > Metazoa > Chordata > Actinopteri > Siluriformes > Ariidae > Neoarius > Neoarius graeffei. The sequence goes on along the minus strand of NC_083570.1, from coordinate 58,031,767 downwards.
TATACGTTTTTTTGGGTACGTACGTTGGGGAGTGCCTGTTAGAGAGCACACTCTGTCTAGGCTGTCGGCATGGTGAGGTAGGGTGGCCAGTTCCTTTCCTCACCGCCTTTTGACTTCCCCAGTGTTTTTCCACCAGGTCCCCATTCACTGCTGGGTGGACAGGGAGCGAGCCCCAGATCCCCATCGAGCCGAGGCTTGAACCAGGGACCGTTCGCTTAGCGGTCAAGCACTCTAACCACTTGGCCACCTGCGCTCCCTTTTTACTACAGTCATATCAATATTGTCACAGTCCGTAAATTTTTTTTTTTAGATTTTTTGACAGTACCTATGATTTCTTTTTCTTTCACTGCTGTAACAAACATTGAACTTAGATTTCTATCAATAAAATTATCCATCCATCCATCCATCCATCCACCTGATGTTGCTGGATCAGGGATTTTACCTGCTAGATCAGGTCCAACATTGACAAAGAATTTATTGAAATTATTGACGACATCATTCATATTCTAATTTTCTTTGTTGTCTGCATAAAAATATTTCAGGTAATTATCTTGTCTTGTTCCATTTATTATCACATTATTTAGTATGTTCCATATTTCTTTAATATAATTTTTGTTGTCATCCAATATTTTACTATAGTATTCTCTTCTACTCCTTATAATATTAGTCAACTTATTTTTAATATTTTTTTATATTTAATTTCTGCCTCTTTAGTTCTCGATCTTATGAATTCTTTATAAAGTGTATTCTTCTTTTTACAGGCATTTTGCAGTCCCTTTGTGATCCATGGGTGGCTTTTATACTTAGACTTCTTTTTGATTTTTTTAACAGGACAATTTTTATCATATAATTCTTTGAATATTTATAAGAATGCATCATATGCACTATTGACATTATCATTATATATAATATCCCAGTTTTGCACCAATAAGTCATTTCAGTCAATTGCTCTCTTTTACCACCCACAGTTCACTATGACCTGGATGACTGAGAATCTTCACAGACATTTGTGGACAGATACAACACACTTGGTAAAGAATAATTTGGGTAAGACTGCACTGTTTTGTCTGCTTCACACAGTGGTTAAATATGCTAACTGATTATCATCATCTTCCCATAGCCAGTAAGGACCGTAGGGCCACTACTGATGACATTTTTTTTAACAGTCCATCATTGGTGTGTCTAGGGCATTTAAACTGGGCAGAGCCCATCCCTCTTCCAAGCATGATCAACTGACAATTTAGAGTCGCCAGCTAATCTAACTGCATGTCTTTGGGGGAAACCAGAGCACCCGGAGGAAACCCATGCAGACACAGGAAGAACGTGCAAACTCCACACAGAAGGGCCCCTGTCAGTCACTGGGCCTGAACCCAGAAGCTCCTTGCTGTGAGGCAACAGTGCTAACCACTACACCACCATGCCGCCCGCTAACTGATGATGAATTACACCAATTCATGGCATCCACTAGCTTAATGCATATGAACACATCACCTGTCAAAGTACCATATCAGTATGCTATGAATTTCATAAATCTAATTGAAGAAACCTCTGAAAAAAAATCTATATTAGGTTTGCATGTGCAAAATGTGCCAAGTTGTCAAATTTATATGCAATAATTTGTGCACCTATGTGAATATATGACTTCGAAGACTAATGCTGAATCACATGAATACTAAATTAACCTATTTGCATCTGAAAATATAAATTTTCAGAGGGATCTTGAGTTGAATTTTTCCTATAGCATACTGACATTAAGAACACTGAGTTAATATTAAACATTCTGTACATTTTGTAATACATGAAAATATAAGAACCTTCATAAATAAGACAAACCAGCACACCTTTTTTGCTTGCAACTTGATTAATTTTTATTATAGCCATTAATTATATCAAAGAAAGAATATATATATATTAGTATAACCTTCAACACCGGAGAAAGACAAAGCATGAAGGAAAGGAAAGTGTTTATATCCTATATATGTTCAACTTGATACCAAAACACAAAATTCTGTTCTCATGCAAACGAAATCATACAATGTATTTGTCATGAAACATATTTCTAGCATTACACAAAGGAATTAATTCATTATATCCTTTAATACATCATGTTCTATTTAGATTCTGTAAGCTGTAATGATATGAAGTGGTATGAAGTGTTTTAGAATCACAAGTCAGAGGAAATTTTTTGTTTGAGTTATTAAGACATAGTAAATATCATTTTGTCTTCATATGAGCTTCAGTAAATTTGATTATATTATTTGCACACATAGGTGAATATCTGGCTTAGCAGGCTCATTTTAATGAATCATTGACTTAATATTGAAAATTAATCTTATTTCAAGGAATTTGAGTCTTTGCACTCTGTGATATGGCATCCACACTCTTCTACATAAGTGTAGGTGTATTGTTTCACGCTATGGTCGGCACAACGGAGTGGCACTTCCTTGCTGCTGGTTCGGAGCTCCTGACAACAGGAGCAGTGGTGCGTCATGGTGTTCGCAGCCATTGAATATCTGCACAAGGAATGGAGAATGGACTGTTATTATAAGAATGGAGAGAGGAAGAATATTGCTGAAAAAGTCTATTTTGTATGTGACCGTATATGGTATGATGTACTGTATATGTGTGAGAGAACTTCATCATTCTTTACTTCCTGGCATACATTAAATGTGAAGTCTCCACTTCCTGTTTCTTCTCTTGATTTAACTCTATTCTCTCTACCTATTCCTATGTCTATATTTAAGACGTGTGTGTGCGTGTGTGTTTTTATAAGTGAGCAAACCCACATTGAACTGGTCTCGCAGGATCCAGAGCAGGAGGCTACCTCTACAGGCTGGATGGAGGTACAGTCATTAACCTTCAAGTAGGTGCTGTTCTTTAACACACGGCAGGTATGCTGCTGACCTGAATGTCAAATATAGAGAAATGTACTCATATTCAATAAAGCTCAATCAAATATAGTACATACATGCATATTACGATACATAACAAAAGACAGAAAGGTTTGGATAAAATTGCTGTAAATGCTTTCATTGTAAATATTGGATTATATTATTGTATCTCAATATAAAAGTGTAGCTGATATTCTGAAACAGTAGCCTGAACAATGTTATTACATTGATAATTGTACAAATATGTTATTGTTTCTATAGGAACAACTCATTTACTGGAACTTGTATGGAGAACAATCGACATAATCTCAGGCTAATAATAAATGGATGAAGAAAATGTGACGGTGCGTCAATGCGTCAAGTTTTCCACCATGGGAAAGTCTTCTAGACGGAAGACTGTGCTTTCTGGTTTCTATGTAACATTACAAGCTGCATTTTCATCTGATTAACTTCAAGAGGGAGAAAAATGAGAATCTGGTGAAGGAATGATTGTTTACAGCTGTTATGATATAAGTGACAACAGGAACTAACCTGTGTAATGGATATTCCATAACATTACATGCAACAAGACCTGGTTACAAAGTATGATGTGTCATTCATTAGTAACTAAAAAAATTAGCAATGGACAGCAAAAAAGAGAAATAAGACACTTCAGGAGGCAGGGGCACCATTTTGGGGGGGGTGTGAGGACGATTCTAAGGGCCCAGCACTGACAGAGGGCCCTCAGAGGACAATATTAATATTATTACCACATGCAAGTTAATTTAATAAAAAGATTTTTAATAATTTTGTCTCTTATACTGAGCAAATATAACAACCTTCTGGTTTGGTTTTCCATTTTCCATAAAATTATTAGAATAGTTTATATTTCACCCTCTCCCTATTCATTACATGGTACAGTCTTGTGTAGGCGGAGCCAGAGCGTGACACCGTGTTAGGTTTACTGCTTTCCAATCCAGCACTAATGTCAGCTGTGCACGGTACAAGCAGAATTGATGGTGAACCATCAGTAGATTGACACCATCATGAAGAAGTCGGGTTACCAAAAATGTAAAGAGAGGCAGCAGAAAGCTGAGAGAAAGAGAAAAAAGGGCCGATAATTAGCCATTTTTTTTCTCTGAAGAAAGGTAGCCTGTACATTTATTCACTGACCTTCCTTCGGTGGCTATTAACCTAGCAAGCTACTGGATAAACTAAGGGTTGTGGGAGAGAGAGAGAAGATATATTATATTATTTCATAGGGCGGCGGCACGGTGGTGTAGTGGTTAGCGCTGTCGCCTCACAGCAAGAAGGTCCTGGGTTCGAGCCCCGGGGCTGGCGAGGGCCTTTCTGTGTGGAGTTTGCATGTTCTCCCCGTGTCCGCGTGGGTTTCCTCCGGGTGCTCCGGTTTCCCCCACAGTCCAAAGACATGCAGGTTAGGTTAACTGGTGACTCTAAATTGAGCGTAGGTGTGAATGTGAGTGTGAATGGTTGTCTGTGTCTATGTGTCAGCCCTGTGATGACCTGGCGACTTGTCCAGGGTGTACCCCGCCTTTCACCCGTAGTCAGCTGGGATAGGCTCCAGCTTGCCTGCGACCCTGTAGAAGGATAAAGCGGCTAGAGATAATGAGATGAGATTTCATAGGGCCCAAAATTTTTAGCGGCACCCCGTTAGGAGGTGCTGTTATTCAGTACATGTTAGTGTGACGAATTAATATTGGTAAGAGATGGAAAATGGCCAGAAAGGATGTTAACCATCTTACATGTTTTGCAACATCCATCTGAAGTGGTTTTCTCTGTGCCCTAAAAAAGGACACAAAAAATGCAAATAATTTTAATTACTAATTGCTATTCCTTAAGAGTAAAGTTCTGAAAAATGTATGCAATTAAGCATAAGCAAGCATCTGTATATGATGTAAGGCAAGGTTAGTCACAGGTGATAAACGTACAGAAATGCACTCTTCTGGATTATACTCAGGACACGAAGGGGGTATCTTCACCAAGATGAACACGTTGTTGACTTTCGTGCAATTGAAAGTCACACACTGATCGTTTGGAGGAGTCCAGCTCTGTCCAACCTGATGAAAATATTCAGAGTATGGGGCACAGACAAGGTGTATCAATAAAGAAGAATCATAATTAACTTTTTGTGTTAGAGAATTCACATACTAATCACAGCCTATTGATCCTACCTCAACTGTGGTTATGTTATTGGGTGGATCTGCATTGTCATATATACACTTTTGTTGTACACACTTTCCACAGCAGTGCTCTGGCATATCTTCATAGGAAAAGCCCTGTAAAACATGAATAATAGCATCATTTGGTGATTGGTTGCATGCAGACCTATTTTCAGGTTAATATATATGCTGATCAAGAATATATAAACAATACTACCAACAAAATCAATATTGATCATATATATATATATATATATATATATATATATATATATATACACACACACACACACACACACACAAAACCCCAATTCCAAAAAAGTTGGGACAATGTACAAAACATTAATAAAAACAGAATGTGAAGATTTGCAAATCAAGGAAACCCTATATTTCACTGAAAATAATACAAAGACAACATATTAAATGTTGAAACTGAGAAATTTTGTTTTTTGAAAAAATATATGCTCATTTTGAATTTGATGCCAGCAACACAGGAGGCACGGTAGTGTAGTGGTTAGCACTGGTGCCTCACAGCAAGAAGGCCGTGGGTTTGAGTCCAGCGGCCGGCGAGGGCCTTTCTGTGTGGAGTTTGCATGTTCTCCCCGTGTCTGCGTGGTGCTCCGGTTTCCCCCACAGTCCAAAGACATGCAGATTAGGCTAAGTGGTGGCTCTAAATTGACTGTAGCTGTGAATGGTTGTGTGTCTCTATGGCTACGTTTACATTACGTCGAATCAGCGGATCATCAGATTAATGTTCTTAAAACGATTCGCGTTTACACTAAAACAGTTAGCCGTGCACATAGCAACACCAATACGCGGATACGCTCGGCTCCGCAGGCATCCTGCGCTCCAAATCACTCCGCCCTGAACAGCGAGTGCCCTCTGGAGGGTGCGCACTCCGGCCCTGCGCAGCTCACACAGCGCGCGAGTGAAGTGCACAAGCCACGATTCGGGACTGAGCCGCTGTGTGTGAGATCCCAGCGCACATCACTTACTACTTGCAAGTGGAAGGATGGCAAGCCTAAAGACAATCATAACTACACAATGGGCAGTATTTGCATCAGTATTTGCAGTATTTTCATACTTTTATACTCTTTAATGAAAGGTGATACAAGGCGGAAGTCCGCGCCGTTTTTCAGCAGTCGCGTCACATGACCAACGCCAGCGAATCAGGAAGGTGGATGTCACAGTGACGTTGTCCAATGAGACGCCAGCTAGAGCTCAGCACAGCGTATTCGCGTATTCTGAATGTTTACACAGCACCGGACCAGATACGATCTAGATTGAATACATGGACGCTGGCGGATTCCCGTTTCCTGGCTTTTCCAGGGGGTTTAATGTAAACGGACAGTGCATCCGCGAAGAAAACGAGACAGATACGGTCTAATGTAAACGTAGCCTATGTGTCAGCCCTGTGATGACCTGGTGATTTGTCCAAGGTGAACCCCACCTCTCGCCCATAGTCAGCTGGGATAGGCTCCAGCTTGCCCGTGACCCTGAGCAGGATAAGAGGTTACGGATAATGGATGGATGGTCTTTGTACTATTTTCAAGGAAATACAGGGTTTCTATGATTTACAAATTATTGCATTCTGTTTTTATTTACAGCTTACACAGCGTCTCGACTTTTTTGGAATTGGGGTTGTGTGTGTGTGTATACTATATTATATATATATATATATATATATATATATATATATATCATCTCATCTCATTATCTCTAGCCGCTTTATCCTTCTACAGGGTCGCAGGCAAGCTGGAGCCTATCCCAGCTGACTACGGGCAAAAGGCGGGGTACACCCTGGACAAGTCACCAGGGCATCACAGGGCTGACACATAGACACAGACAACCATTCACACTCACACCTACGCTCAATTTAGAGTCACCAGTTAACCTAACCTGCATGTCTTTGGACTGTGGGGGAAACCGGAGCAAACCCACGCGGACACGGGGAGAACATGCAAACTCCACACAGAAAGGCCCTCGCCGGCCCCGGGGCTCGAACCCAGGACCTTCTTGCTGTGAGGCGACAGCGCTAACCACTACACCACCGTGCCACCCATATATATATATATATATATATATATATATATATATGAGACAATGAATGAACATTCAGTCTTAACAAATACTATATGTTGCAGTTTTGCAGCTTAAACATAAGTTTCACATAAACCTTTAGAACATGGCACTTGATGTTCTAGTGAGTTTGTGAAGCAGTATTTATTAGATCTTGCTGATGTAATTCGTGCAGATTTAGGGCATTACCATAGAGCAGGTTGTGTTGCAGTGCATAGAAGTGCATTCTGTATTAAGAAGGTTCGTGCTGGAGTTCACAGTTGAACCACAAACACAGACTTCACAGGAGTTGGTTGGAACTTTATCACCAGGCTGAAGTCAAAACATAGTCTACATTATGTCCACTAGCCAATCTCTTTACATTTTTAAATCTTTAACTCTAGATTATATTTGACTGAGAAAATGAATTACTTAACTGCCATGAAAGATTCTCAAAATAAAAGCATGGCTGATTGATACTGTATAATCCCTCCCAAATAAAACCACAGCAAAAATGCTTCAAATAAATAGTAAAGTACAGTAACATAGTACACACCCATATTGGCATGCAACATGAGAATAATAAATCTCACCAAGTACTCATTTTTACCGACGAGACACACATGCTTGGGAGCTGGTGAAAAAAAAAATAACAACATGAAGGTTGTAATTATTAGCAAACTACTAGAACAGTTTGAGCAGGCTAAATAATTAATCCTAGCTAAGAAAGTAAAGATTGTAATATTGAAACCTACCGCAATAGAAAGCTGCGCAACAGTCAATATATGTGCTGTTTTGTACTAGCTCAAATCCAACTGGGCACTTTGCCATGGCTCTGGGGCACAAGCTGTAATTGCACACTGAGAGCGAGAGAAAGAGAGAGAGAGAGAAAGAGAGAGAGAGAAAATGATTAATTTAAGGGAATATTCCAGCATTTAAAAAAAGGTACTGAGAAACCTGTGCTGTTCTGACCAATCAGAGTCAAGAATTTGACAACACTGTAGTACAGGGGTCATCAAACTACGGCCCGCGGGCCGACTCCGGCCCACCCCCCCCTTTAACCGGCCCCCAGCCCCTCTGCCCCCCACCACTTGAACCGACCCTATGAGGCAATCCCCAAAAGTGGTCATGGCCTATTTTTTTAAATTGCTTTTTGGCAAATAATAACGTCTGCATCTTGTATTTTGTTGATTTTATCAATTAAAATTGATATTTAGTTATAAAATGAACTATTCATATTTTCCGAATTTTCGTCATATGCTCGCGATCAAGCAGTGACCGGCAGCGCATGCGCAGAGAACTGTCAGTGTTCAGGACAGCAAAATGGCTAGCGGTCAGCGAAAAGCTGACAGAGAGTGCAGAGTTTTTAAAGAACAGTGGACCACCCAATTATTTTTTCGTTCAGTTTGTCTTGTATGTAAAGAAAGTGTGTCAGTTTTCAAAGAATATAATCTGCGTCGTCACTACGAAACCCGCCACAAAGAGTATGCTAGTTTGCAAGGGCAAACAATAGAAGACAGGATTCGGAGGATGAAATGCGGACTGGCTGCACAACAGAATGTATTCCTTCGCCAAACCCAGATCAACCAGGCTGCTGTCCGAGCTAGCTATAAGGTAGCTCACCTACTAGCTACCCATGGAAAGCTGTTTACTGATGGGGACTTTGTTAAAGTATGCATGCTTGCTGTGGCCGAGGAGGTATGTCCCGACAAGAAGGATGCGCTCAACGCGGTGAGTCTCTCCGCACCTACTATGACCAGGCAAACCGAAGATTTGGGGGACAACGTGTATGACCAGCTGAATGAGAGAGCGTCAGAATTTGAGTTTTTTGCTTTGGCCATGGATGAGAGCAATGACGTGCAGGACACGATCACAGCAGTTGTGATCTATTGATCTATTGCTCATATTAATATAATTTCACTGTTTTTTTAAATGTATTTATTTTATAGGCCTATTTATTTGACCTTTATTAAGTGCTGCACACAATTATTATTAATATTATTAATAATATCAACAGGCCTACCTACAATTTATAATTTTCCACTCACCTTTGCCAGTGTCAATCACCTCAACTAGGCAGATGTTTCTTACCTTGACAGCTTTGATGTTATTTTTATTGGAAAATAAATAAATGGAATATCTGTGGTATTTCAAATTAAAACAAAGTGTGAAGACTTGATTACTACTTTTGCAAACCACTAGTAAAGATAAACAAATATGTGCCAGGAATCAAGTGTTGATATAATTGTGTGGATATAGTAGTGGGGATGGCTGTGCCAGGCTAGTAATCTCTACTACACAATGAGGCCTGCTGGTGGTCATATTTGTCTGGGTCATACAATTCTATGTTATATAGCTGACCCAACCCCAGCCCCCCATCACAGTCAGGAATGACAATGTGGCCGCCAGAGAAAAAAGTTTGGTGACCCCTGCTGTAGTATGAAGCAAATTATTTTATATTGTTCCTTTTAGATTTAAATATAAAAGATACATTTTCTTAGACATTGGAATAAAAAATGCTGGTGAAAACAAATGGTGAAAAAAAAAATGCTGAAGTGGTGTACTGCTCACTCACCACACTTCTGACAGCAGTCCACAGTCTGAAGCTCATAGCCTGTTTTGGTACAGACCTCTGGGCTTGGACATGAAACTGGTTCACACAGTGGACCCATGGATTCTTTACTACATGTACACTCTTTACATTGTGAGCGCCATTTATCTCCCGGCTGCAGAAGAACCAGACAGATGAGAGAATGCAAATCATACTTGTATTTCTAAAATACTTTATGAAATGTATTTCTAATTGGCAGTGTGTGAACACTGCAAAACAATTACATCAGAGAATGTGGAAATGCCTTACATATAATTAACAGTTATTCCACAAAATCGAGTCATACATGAGCTGATAGCCGACGAGGCACGTAGCACCAAGTCGGCTATAAACCACGTCTGATGAGATTGAGTGGAATAGCTGCTTTATTCTATCCACATTCACTGGATTTTAAGAAACAGAGCATTTTTATTTTTTGCAAATCTGATAAACAAAAACCTTACACAAAACGTCCAGCAAAATCATTTCCGCTTAGAATGTAAACAAACCGGTGAAATGACAGGAGCAATTTGTGAATAATGCTATAATAATAATTTGTGAAAAATAAAAAAGAAACGTTCTTACCATCAAATACTTTTATTCCATATTTTGTTGCTTTTTTTGTATGGGGGGGTGTTTTTGAGTACACTTTTTATTTTGTCCTCGGTTGGTTCAGCAACACTCTCTGCCATTTTGTTTTTCTCTAATCACGGTATATACGTGTAAGCTGATAGCCTAGTAGTAGAGTAGCCAGTCAGAGTGGATGATTGCGCATATCCAGTGAATGTGGATAGAATAATCACATTTATCTAGCATCCTATTACAACCCCGATTCCAAAAAAGTTGGGACAATGTACAAATTGTAAATAAAAACGGAATGCAATAATTTACAAATCTCAAAAACTGATATTGTATTCACAATAGAACATAGACAACATATCAAATGTCGAAAGTGAGACATTTTGAAATTTCATGCCAAATATTGGCTCATTTGAAATTTCATGACAGCAACACATCTCAAAAAAGTTGGGACAGGGGCAATAAGAGGCTGGAAAAGTTAAAGGTACAAAAAAGGAACAGCTGGAGGACCAAATTGCAACTCATTAGGTCAGTTGGCAATAGGTCATTAACATGACTGGGTATAAAAAGAGCATCTTGGAGTGGCAGTGGCTCTCAGAAGTAAAGATGGGAAGAGGATCACCAATCCCCCTAATTCTGCGCCGACAAATAGTGGAGCAATATCAGAAAGGAGTTCAACAGTGTGAAATTGCAGAGTTTCAACATATTATCATCTACAGTGCATAATATCATCAAAAGATTCAGAGAATCTGGAAGAATCTCTGTGCGTAAGGGTCAAGGCCAGAAAACCATACTGGGTGCCCGTGATCTTCGGGTTCTTAGACGGCACTGCATCATATATAGGCATGCTTCTGTATTGGAAATCACAAAATGGGCTCAGGAATATTTCCAGAGAACATTATCTGTGAACACAATTCACCATGCCATCCGCCGTTGCCAGCTAAAACTCTATAGTTCAAAGAAGAAGCCGTATCTAAACACGATCCAGAAGCGCAGACGTCTTCTCTGGGCCAAGGCTCATTTAAAATGGATTGTGGCAAAGTGGAAAACTGTTCTGTGGTCAGACGAATCAAAATTTGAAGTTCTTTATGGAAATCAGGGACGCTGTGTCATTCGGACTAAAGAGGAGAAGGACGACCCAAGTTGTTATCAGCGCTCAGTTCAGAACCCTGCATCTCTGATGGTATGGGGTTGCATTAGTGCGTGTGGCATGGGCAGCTTACACATCTGGAAAGACACCATCAATGCTGAAAGGTATATCCAGGTTCTAGAACAACATATGCTCCCATCCAGACGACGTCTCTTTCAGGGAAGACCTTGCATTTTCCAACATGACAATGCCAAACCACATACTGCATCAATTACAGCATCGTGGCTGCGTAGAAGAAGGGTCCGGGTACTGAACTGGCCAGCCTGCAGTCCAGATCTTTCACCCATAGAAAACATTTGGCGCATCATAAAACGGAATATACGACAAAAAAGACCTAAGACAGTTGAGCAACTAGAATCCTACATTAGACCAGAATGGGTTAACATTCCTATCCCTAAACTTGAGCAGCTTGTCTCCTCAGTCCCCAGACGTTTACAGACTGTTGTAAAGAGAAAAGGGGATGTCTCACAGTGGTAAACATGGCCTTGTCCCAACTTTTTTGAGATGTGTTGTTGTCATGAAATTTAAAATCACCTAATTGTTCTCTTTAAATGATACATTTTCTCAGTTTAAACATTTGATATGTCATCTATGTTCTATTCTGAATAAAATATGGAATTTTGAAACTTCCACATCATTGCATTCCGTTTTTATTTACAATTTGTACTTTGTCCCAACTTTTTTGGAATCGGGGTTGTATAATCAAGTAATATAGCACAAGCGAGATTGCAGCCCTAGGTAATCACAGCCATGCTGATATTCAGTGTAACAGCACTCTGACTTGTGTGTGCAATACAGCTTAATTATACTGGGATACTCGATAGATACAACTAGAGTACACCGTTGCTGTTATACAACAGTTTTATAAAAAAAAAAAGAAATCAATTTTGGACACGATATTGTCAAATAATTTGTTTGTCTTGAGAAATAGAGCCCAAAGAAGACAGTCATTGATAGCCTGTCCTCTAGCTGGCTAGCTATCTTACAGTAATTTGTACATTACCGTTAAAGGTGCATCTGGCAAAATTCAGTTTCCCTTCTTCCTTTTCATTTAACAAACCTTCATATCTTCAGTCAAATATTATATTTATGAAAAATGTATCATTTGCTATGTCTGATGCTCTTACGAACTACTAAAACAGTTTCACTTCAATATATATGTGTGTGTGTGTGTGTGTGTGTGTGTGTGTGTGTGTGTGTGTAAGTAAAATTCACTTAATTAGAATAAAGTGAATATAAAATTATTAAAACTGTTAAATGTATTATATGATTTCTAGACTTATTTATTAATTAATTTAGCAATTTCAAGATTGAAATTGTCTTATTCTTTTTGGCAGTCCCCCCTGAATTTTAAGCATTTATTTCTAGGAAGGGCGGCATGGTGTAGTGGTTAGCACTGTCGCCTCACAGCAAGAAGGTCCGGGTTCGAGCGCCGTAGCTGGCGAGGGCCTTTCTGTGTGGAGTTTGCATGTTCTCCCTGTGTCCGCGTGGGTTTCCTCCGGGTGCTCCGGTTTCCCCCACAGTCCAAAGACATGCAGGTTAGGTTAACTGGTGACTCTAAATTGACCGTAGGTGTGAATGTGAGTGTGAATGGTTGTCTGTGTCTATGTGTCAGCCCTGTGATGACCTGGCGACTTGTCCAGGGTGTACCCCGCCTTTCGCCTGTAGTCAGCTGGGATAGGCTCCAGCTTGCCTGCGACCCTGTAGAACAGGATAAAGTGGCTAGAGATAATGAGATGAGAGATGAGATTTCTAGGAAGTGTCATGTCCATGTGCATAGGCGCTTGGAGCATGCAGCGCACACTGCAGACTGCAACTCGCGTGTCGTATAACGCTCTAGTTCATTAGAGCTAATCACCATGCACCTGTTTCTGATTTGAGCACAATCACAGTGTACACTCATAAGGACTCTCAGAACACACAGACTTTGTGAAGTGTACGTGCTGTACCTTGTGTCTCACGCTACCAAGCCTTCGTTTAGTACGTTGCTCTCCTGGTTTTGACCCGTGTTTGTGTTTTGGATTTTGCCTTTGATGTTGCTGTTTATACTCTGTTTGTGCCTCACCTAACCTCTGCTTGTTATATGACCACGATTTTGCATTATGTTTTGGATCTGTTTGCCAACACACTTTTACAGTTTTTTACAATCATTTTCACACTTCTCAATACCATGTTCACTTTTTCAAAAGACTTAACACATTCACCATATCCGTAGATGTGAGCTAAACTGAGAGTACTTTTGCATTGCTTTCATGCAAAATGCATTCAGTGACAACTTCTTCCGAAATTCATAAATATCTCTCTCAGTCAATATTCACCACCAACAAAATTCTGTACAATTAAAATTTTTTTGCAGACATTTAGATACTCTTTTCAAAACAGTTAACTTTCAGTTCAAAATCTAACAAAATTTAAAGCACTTTAGATGGAAATATGCTGCATTTCAACAAATGTAGTTACTGTACAAGCATGAATTACTGTTAGATTAGTCTGATGTTAGCTGAAAGTTAATTCAGTTTACTCGCAGCCTTGTTACTATCTGTACAAAAGTGGTGATGTTTACAGTATATTTGATATTTGCATATGTGAAATTCATAACATTTTTACTCAAAAGTCAGTGGTTGGATAAGCCGTTTCAGCTAAAGACCTACCCAGGTATTTCTGTTTGTGCCCCGTTTCCACATATACAAAAGGAGCCATCTTTGGATTGCCATTTGCTTTCCTTATGTAGTTGTGTATATGAGTAAAATGGATGCAACAAGATGCAGAGGAAGAAGGTGGCAATGCAGAAGAGCTAGAACAGTTGTTTCTGATGAAATTAGAGCCACAGTAATCGACCATGTGGTAAATTATGGTCTGTCCTTGAGGGTTGCAGGTCTGTGATCCACAGTGGCATCAACAGTGAAGATTTTCAGGCAAACCAACAGGTACTAGACAGTATTCTGACTGAAGGCATCTGATTGATATGTATATATGTATAGAGTAGTAGTACTGTAATTTGACAGCGTCTTTGGCTCACTACTGTAGGACACAGAGGTTACCTCCCACAGGGGGAAGGGGAAGACTATTTACGCCTCAACAGGAGGACGCAATAGTTGATGAACTGTATGAAAGACTTTCAGCAGAGAGGCAGAATTTACCAGTATTTGTGATTGTATGGGACAATGTGGCCTTTCATCACTCTCGCCAGGTCACAGAGTGGTTTACAGCCCATCCTAGGATGATGTCATTATTCCTGCCACCATACTCTCTTTACCTGAACCTGATTGAAGATTTTTTTTTTCTGCATGGAGATGGAAGGTTTATGATCACTGCCCACATGACCAGATGTCCCTTTGCAATGGCTGCTCATTGTATGGACATAACAGTGGAGGACATCCAGGGTTGGACAAGGCACTCAAAGATACTTTTTTTCCTCAGTGTATGGCAGGAGAAAGCATTTGGTATGATGTTGATGAAAATTTATGGCCAAATGCGGAAGACAGGATGGATTAGGCCAGGCTAACAATATACCTCTGAGACACTGATGGACAATATATGTGCAAATTACCGTATACAGTGAAATCTTGCTATTTGGCATTTTTGGGATTGAATGTAATGTATTTTTCTTTTGGGCAATTCCATGTAAATGTCAACCTCACCATGCAAAAATAAAGCAACATGTAATACATCAAAACCACTCCCAGAGATATCACCTAGGCCTGTATTTTACAGATGTGAACAAGCTGAACCAATTTGTATCCAACCTAATGTCACTGTCAGTCTTTCTTTCTTGTAATGTAAACCCCAAGCTAAAATCAACTTTGATCATGTACAATTCTATATTATTGCCACAAGCCACAGAAATGTATGCTAAAATCCACAAAACAGCAAAACAATAGCCATCCTAAATATTATTTAAGAACTTTGATAGTTTTAGCTGATATTTAGAGAGTTTTTCAAAGGGTTATGGTGGTTAAATTGCTGATTTTCTAAACATATGCCAGGTCTATTTCAGACGTGTCACATCCATAACGGAATTTCGTCACATCCATAACGCTGACTTTTCCTTCCGAAACTCTGCATGAAATACAAAATATTTTAAACAAAGATTTTTTAATATTCACCTTGGACCCCTTTATCAAATGGATATCTCCATTTCGACATTAGGTTTACAATTTCACAGAGTTTGATAAAAATGTACAGTCACCCAAGAAAAGTGATACTTTTTCTGTCACATCCATAACGCATCTTTTATTGCCATTTTCTGGCATGCCCTAGATGTACTATGGGAATTGTTCTTGTTCTATCACTTCTCCAGTATGGTACAGCCTTAAAATATGCAACACCTGTTTAAATACTGGGAGACAATAAAACATGCACTGGGTCATTTGTTGCCATTTTAAGTTCAAGTGTCACGTCCATAACGCTGGAATTGCTCTTTTACAGTATATTGCACATAATAGCTGAATTTCAGATTTACTGTATTTGGTGTTACAATACTTACTGTAAGAGCTGTCATACTTTTTTCTTTTACTTTGCAATGCAACACTAAAATATAGGATACAGCAAAACAGTGTATATGCATTTTGCACTGCTTCAGGTTGTTTGTGTTTTTTTCTTTCATTGTACTTTGAGGGACAAAGTAATCTTATAGGAGAGAGCATGTGCTATAGGTATGGCAGCATGAGCATATCACTTTTGGGTTAAGTATGAAGTGTTTTTGTGGTTTTAGTGCATTTTGCACTAAAAGTTAACTGATGTGCTCAGGTGCACGTTTTTAAAGCACACTGTGTGGAGAGTTTTGAAAAAGTGAACATGGTATTGAGACAAGTGTGAAAGCGAATTGTAAAAAACTGTAATAAAATCTTTCTGTACTTATATCCATCTATTGCTTTACATGACAAAAAGAAGCGAAGAAAAAGATCATTTAAGCTGTGAAATGAGTAAAATAATCTAAAAACAAGCTGAATAATCTTACATTTGTTTGATAATGAACTCATGATAAGAAATATTAGATGAATTTGCCCATATTCAATAATTTTTTAGACATAAAAGAAGGGAAGAAGCCTTTTTGCAGGGCTTCTTCTTACAAAGAGCTATTGCACTGCAAATGTTATTTATTACATTTTTTCTATCTTAATAAGTAAAAAAAAAAAAAAACATAATAAATAAACAGTCCCAAGTGTCTAATGATTAGTAAGCCCATGCTTAAAAAAGTTAAAACTGAGTAGCTGGCTCACCTGTTTGGGCAGTCCATCAGAACCTATACAACCTAAGACATAGAAATGATACATTTATAGTTATTATTATTGCTTCTTTTTTATATAAAAAATAATGATCACCTATTGACTTTGAGCAGAAAACTTAATTCATGTTAAAATTTGTACACACAGAATGTTATGGTATTAATTATATATCCTTTATACGTTGTACTGTATAAAATCCTTTATATATAAAATTTGCCTACCACAGAACTCTGTGCATATATCTGAAGCAGTGTCAAAGAGGGTGGTGCCATTAGGGCAGAAGCATCCTTCTTGGAATTGATCATGACAAACATGCGACTCACAATTTACAAACTTTTCATTGTACCTGGAATTATAGCAAAAAAAAAAAAAAAAGAGAAAAATGTACAGTTATTTCTGACATCAAAGACAAACTGAAATAATTCTGTGGTGTGATGATCTGAATATTGTAATCAGTACACTACTTTGAATTGCAGGTGGATTCCACTTTCGGCCCACATGGCATGTAAACTTTATGTTTGGGACAGTCGGGTGCTATTAAAAGAAATAAAAACAATCAGCACTAACCTGGAAGTCAGTTTTGAATGACTAGTGTTTGTTCTATTCCTTACCGCACAGTCCATGAGTTAAGCCCCTCCAGTCCACACATATAGATTGGTCAGCACACATTTCAGCGTAAGTCTCCAGGCTGGAACAACCAGTTGCATTCTCCATATTGCACACATCATAATTACATGCCTTGAAGTAGTTTTCTGGGTCAAGGACTTTGTGGCATTTTTCAAATGCTCTGTAAAATAATACAAATGGAAGGTACAGAACTACAGAGAACTGACTGCAGATTGACAAAATACACCATGATTAATCACTTAATGTATGTAATTACAACTTTTAACAGTCCAAATTTGCTCAATGAAACAAATATATATATATAAGGCCATTAAATGTGTAGGTTCAGTGAGCTCAAGATAAGGTTGCCATATATGTTGGTTCACACACACACACACACACACACACACACACACACACACACACACGGTGCATACATATATACAAATGGGTGACAAATTACAGCAAAAACCAATAGCTCTGTTATGCCTTGGGGAGTATTTTGCATTTCTGACCAACCACCTTTATCCTATGATGAAACCATTCTATCCTGATGGGAGTGCTCTCTTCCAGGATACCAGTGTCACCTTCACTGGATATAAGGATCACTAAATAGTATAATGAGTATAAAACAATAATGCTCTGGCTTTCATTGTCACTGAATCTAAACTGAACAGATTCCGTGACAATGAAGGCCAGTGAAGGAACTTTGAAGTTCAAAACAGGCATCTTTTTTATATTAATATATTTTGAAGAATGGTGTTCATATAAAATTTATGAAAAATATGAAAGATACTTACTGAATGACTTAATATAACCATTATATGCTATTACAACATGGAAATATCACAACTGACAGTTGCATGGAAATCTAGCATGAAAAGTGCTAGTTTCTGAGAAGTGATAAAGCAATATATTTGTAGTGAACTTTTGGACAATGCTGTAGTTATAACTGAATGTGATTTACTTGTTGAAGATGATTTTGCAGATGCCAGGATCACATGTGGTTATGGGTGGGGTAATTGGTGGAGGTTTGTGGCAATTTGTATTATTCACTTGCCACTCATTAGCCATTTCCTCACATGACTGGATTTCTTTTCCATTAGGCAGTATGCAGTCATTTGATTTGTTGTTGTCGCATTTGCCTTTGAGAAACATAGTAAAAATGTAATAACTGTTTAAAAATGGTAACAGCATTGAATCAAAAGAAGAGATGTACGGTACAGTGACTTAACAAATTACTATTATGTCACATCAGTTAGAATGTACTACAATGTACTGACAGAAATTATGTTGTGAATAGTATGTTGCAGTGATGTAGTTTGACTTACCACACTGTCCTTCTGTGTTACTGTAGAATAGGGAATATGGCAGGGTGATGCTGAAGTACAAGCCTTTGAAGGTAACTTTAGATTGGATAGCAGGAATGTCTACAGTCATCGCAATACCCGTCGTGGTTATGGAGAAGTCTGCATTTGAGTAAACTGTGGTCTTCTTTACATTGTTGACAAATACCTGACACAAAGAAATGATTTTAGGTTATGTCTACAATTCTCGCCAAAAAGTCATAAAAACACAGTCTTTCACAAAGATTCAAGGAAAATATGCTTCTAGACACGAGAACACCAAAATAATGATTAATAAACACTTTTTAGATTTGAAAATACAGAACTGGATTGAATATCATTTGCATTCATTACACATTATGTCTTTGTGTGTCTTTTTAATGATTTTTTTTAAACCACAAAACAAGTCTTAAATAGATGTTTTTGTGAAGGAAATGTGTTTATATTTGACAGGGAAATTTCCTCATATTTTCTATGATGCTAAGGCTTCAAATATATTAATTCAGCATACATGAAATGACATGGTCTCCTGATGTGTCCAAAGGTTTCCATATTCACTGCACATGTAACTTGTTTATTATTTGTGACATTTTAAACACTGTACACTCACTTCATTCACAGTTGGGTTTCTTGTCTGTTTTAAATCGATTTTATATGATTTATAGTATATAGTCAAATACTCAGGACAAGCCAATTTATGAACAGTGTCGCATATATAGTTCTTGATGTGGACAGAGAACTTGTACTTCTGGACGATCTCCTGGACCAAAACATATGTGCAGTTTCCTTGGAAAGTATAATACTTCCCATCAAAAGTGGTATAATGTGGATCTCCCCAACCAGAACATTTGCCTGCAATTTTGAAGAACAAAAGTTACAGTGCATTCAATGTACAGTACCAGCTTACTTTGTTAACTTCCATTTAAAGTGGTACATAATAAATTTGGAATTTCAGAATTAGAAGTTACTGTATTTCAGTTCATTTGCAATGATGACAAAAAGTCAGGAAAGACAAAAAACAAAAAAGATTAAACTCACATTGACATTCATAATGATAGCAACATCCAGTCTTATCTTCATAGACTTTAACAGGAGAGAGACCATTTTCACATACTGGCATAGGAAGATTTGAGTTGACACATTGCACATATTTTGAGATAATAGAGCCATTCTTGCATGTTTTTTCAAAACAATTTTCCTTCCAGCGTTCTCCATCCTGTTATTGAAGAAGAAGATAAACACATACAATAGATCCAATATTAGCAATTTTGTGACTCCTCAGGTTATTTTTAGTGCATATCTTTAACTGAAGAATACACCTAGTTTGGACTAGTTAACAAATGATGGTTTATGGTTTGGGGTGCATGTTTGGAGAGCAATTTTATTCCTATGTTGATTATTTCATGACCTGATTAAATTGTGCTTCCAGTGTATGTTTTAATCATAGTACCCCCCCCAATTTATCAGCTTACAAAGGTAAAAGGATTGTATCAAATTTGTCTATAAACTTACCATTTATTTTTTAAGTGTAGTAGCATAACTGATTGGTATAAAATGATACAGCAATATGCAATAGTGTGGGAACTCTTGTTCATTTTTGGAGGCTGTAGTTTCATTTTATTTTAAAGGAAACTAAAACATATACCTTTGCACAAATAAAGTTCTAAACTGAATAAAGTTATGTTTGGCTGTATCCAAATTACCTTTCTTGGTGGATTTAGGTGTATGCAATTCTCAGGAGGTGGTTCTGAAGTTGGAGTGCTCGTGGTTGGTGTAGGAGTAGTGCTCGTGGTTGGAGTAGTGCTCGTGGCTGGAGTAGTGCTCGTGGTTGGAGTAGTGCTCGTGGTTGGAGTAGTGCTCGTGGTTGGTGTAGTGCTCGTGGTTGGTGTAGTGCTCGTGGTTGGAGTAGTGCTCGTGGTTGGTGTAGTGCTCGTGGTTGGTGTAGTGCTCGTGGTTGGTGTAGTGCTCGTGGTTGGTGTAGTGCTCGTGGTTGGAGTAGTGCTCGTGGTTGGAGTAGTGCTCGTGGTTGGAGTAGTGCTCGTGGTTGGTGTAGTGCTCGTGGTTGGTGTAGTGCTCGTGGTTGGTGTAGTGCTCGTGGTTGGAGTAGTGCTCGTGGTTGGTGTAGTGCTCGTGGTTGGTGTAGTGCTCGTGGTTGGTGTAGTGCTCGTGGTTGGAGTAGTGCTCGTGGTTGGTGTAGTGCTCGTGGTTGGTGTAGTGCTCGTGGTTGGAGTAGTGCTCGTGGTTGGTGTAGTGCTCGTGGTTGGTGTAGTGCTCGTGGTTGGTGTAGTGCTCGTGGTTGGAGTAGTGCTCGTGGTTGGTGTAGTGCTCGTGGTTGGAGTAGTGCTCGTGGTTGGTGTAGTGCTCGTGGTTGGTGTAGTGCTCGTGGTTGGTGTAGTGCTCGTGGTTGGAGTAGTGCTCGTGGTTGGAGTAGTGCTCGTGGTTGGAGTAGTGCTCGTGGTTGGAGTAGTGCTCGTGGTTGGTGTAGTGCTCGTGGTTGGTGTAGTGCTCGTGGTTGGTGTAGTGCTCGTGGTTGGAGTAGTGCTCGTGGTTGGAGTAGTGCTCGTGGTTGGAGTAGTGCTCGTGGTTGGAGTAGTGCTCGTGGTTGGTGTAGTGCTCGTGGTTGGAGTAGTGCTCGTGGTTGGTGTAGTGCTCGTGGTTGGTGTAGTGCTCGTGGTTGGAGTAGTGCTCGTGGTTGGAGTAGTGCTCGTGGTTGGTGTAGTGCTCGTGGTTGGTGTAGTGCTCGTGGTTGGTGTAGTGCTCGTGGTTGGAGTAGTGCTCGTGGTTGGAGTAGTGCTCGTGGTTGGTGTAGTGCTCGTGGTTGGTGTAGTGCTCGTGGTTGGAGTAGTGCTCGTGGTTGGAGTAGTGCTCGTGGTTGGTGTAGTGCTCGTGGTTGGTGTAGTGCTCGTGGTTGGAGTAGTGCTCGTGGTTGGTGTAGTGCTCGTGGTTGGTGTAGTGCTCGTGGTTGGTGTAGTGCTCGTGGTTGGAGTAGTGCTCGTGGTTGGAGTAGTGCTCGTGGTTGGTGTAGTGCTCGTGGTTGGTGTAGTGCTCGTGGTTGGTGTAGTGCTCGTGGTTGGTGTAGTGCTCGTGGTTGGTGTAGTGCTCGTGGTTGGAGTAGTGCTCGTGGTTGGAGTAGTGCTCGTGGTTGGAGTAGTGCTCGTGGTTGGTGTAGTGCTCGTGGTTGGTGTAGTGCTCGTGGTTGGTGTAGGAGTAGTGCTCGTGGTTGGTGTAGGAGTAGTGCTCGTAGTCGGTGTGTGAGTAGTGCTCATAATTGGTGTGGGAGTCGTGCTCGTAGGTGTGAAAGCTTGTTGAGATCCTGTTCTAGGATACTTTGTGGACCCTGTGATCACAGAGAATGTTATTTCTTCTGAAGCTGTCATGGTTGATGAAGTTACTGTGGTGGTCGGTTTTGTTGTTGAAGAAGTGGATGTTTCTGTGGTTGAGGTTGATGTTCCTGCTGTTGTTGTAGAAAATGTTGTGGGAGTTACAGTAGTTACTGTGGTGGTCGGTTTTGTTGTTGAAGAAGTGGATGTTTCTGTGGTTGAGGTTGATGTTCCTGCTGTTGTTGTAGAAAATGTTGTGGGACTTACAGTAGTTACTGTAGTGGTCGGTGTTGTTGCTGTGGTTGTGCTTGGTGGGCATATTGCATCACAGCATTTCACCCGTATCTCATAATCAAAACAAATCCCTTCTTGGTCTATGTTATTACAAATCAGACCAACAGTAACATTACATGTCACCTTCTGACCCAAGTTTGATAAAGGCTGGTCTTTATATTGTGTGGCCCTGCACTCAATATTTTCCGGTTCCTTACAGCTAATTTTATTTGATTCCCAAAGTTTGTGTATAGATTCAGTGTCATTTCCATCCTGCGCATAACCCGGATTGTTGTTGTTGAACCACACTGACCAATAGCAATACTGGCAAACAGGTGTTGTTGAGGTTGATGTTCCTGACGTTGTTGTAGAAAATGTTGTTGAAGTGGATGTTTCTGTGGTTGAGGTTGATGTTCCTGCTGTTGTTGTAGAAAATGTTGTGGTTGTGGGACTTACAGTAGTTACTGTGGTGGTCGGTTTTGTTGTTGAAGAAGTGGATGTTTCTGTGGTTGAGGTTGATGTTCCTGCTGTTGTTGTAGAAAATGTTGTGGGAGTTACAGTAGTTACTGTAGTGGTCGGTGTTGTTGCTGTGGTTGTGCTTGGTGGGCATATTGCATCACAGCATTTCACCCGTATCTCATAATCAAAACAAATCCCTTCTTGGTCTATGTTATTACAAATCAGACCAACAGTAACATTACATGTCACCTTCTGACCCAAGTTTGATAAAGGCTGGTCTTTATATTGTGTGGCCCTGCACTCAATATTTTCCGGTTCCTTACAGCTAATTTTATTTGATTCCCAAAGTTTGTGTATAGATTCAGTGTCATTTCCATCTTGCGCATAACCCGGATTGTTGTTGTTGAACCACACTGACCAATAGCAATACTGGCAAACAGGTGTTGTTGAGGTTGATGTTCCTGACGTTGTTGTAGAAAATGTTGTTGAAGTGGATGTTTCTGTGGTTGAGGTTGATGTTCCTGCTGTTGTTGTAGAAAATGTTGTGGTTGTGGGACTTACAGTAGTTACTGTGGTGGTCGGTTTTGTTGTTGAAGAAGTGGATGTTTCTGTGGTTGAGGTTGATGTTCCTGCTGTTGTTGTAGAAAATGTTGTGGTTGTGGGACTTACAGTAGTTACTGTGGTGGTCGGTTTTGTTGTTGAAGAAGTGGATGTTTCTGTGGTTGAGGTTGATGTTCCTGCTGTTGTTGTAGAAAATGTTGTGGGAGTTACAGTAGTTACTGTAGTGGTCGGTGTTGTTGCTGTGGTTGTGCTTGGTGGGCATATTGCATCACAGCATTTCACCCGTATCTCATAATCAAAACAAATCCCTTCTTGGTCTATGTTATTACAAATCAGACCAACAGTAACATTACATGTCACCTTCTGACCCAAGTTTGATAAAGGCTGGTCTTTATATTGTGTGGCCCTGCACTCAATATTTTCCGGTTCCTTACAGCTAATTTTATTTGATTCCCAAAGTTTGTGTATAGATTCAGTGTCATTTCCATCTTGCGCATAACCCGGATTGTTGTTGTTGAACCACACTGACCAATAGCAATACTGGCAAACAGGTGTTGTTGAGGTTGATGTTCCTGACGTTGTTGTAGAAAATGTTGTTGAAGTGGATGTTTCTGTGGTTGAGGTTGATGTTCCTGCTGTTGTTGTAGAAAATGTTGTGGTTGTGGGACTTACAGTAGTTACTGTGGTGGTCGGTTTTGTTGTTGAAGAAGTGGATGTTTCTGTGGTTGAGGTTGATGTTCCTGCTGTTGTTGTAGAAAATGTTGTGGGAGTTACAGTAGTTACTGTAGTGGTCGGTGTTGTTGCTGTGGTTGTGCTTGGTGGGCATATTGCATCACAGCATTTCACCCGTATCTCATAATCAAAACAAATCCCTTCTTGGTCTATGTTATTACAAATCAGACCAACAGTAACATTACATGTCACCTTCTGACCCAAGTTTGATAAAGGCTGGTCTTTATATTGTGTGGCCCTGCACTCAATATTTTCCGGTTCCTTACAGCTAATTTTATTTGATTCCCAAAGTTTGTGTATAGATTCAGTGTCATTTCCATCTTGCGCATAACCCGGATTGTTGTTGTTGAACCACACTGACCAATAGCAATACTGGCAAATAGGTGTTGTTGAGGTTGATGTTCCTGACGTTGTTGTAGAAAATGTTGTTGAAGTGGATGTTTCTGTGGTTGAGGTTGATGTTCCTGCTGTTGTTGTAGAAAATGTTGTAGTTGTGGGACTTACAGTAGTTACTGTGGTGGTCGGTTTTGTTGTTGAAGAAGTGGATGTTTCTGTGGTTGTTTCTGTGTTGATAACTGTGCTTGTTATTGTTGTTATACTTTCTGTTGTGATTGTGGGAGTTACAGTAGTTAATGTAGTGGTCGGCTTTGTTGTTGATGTTTCTGTGGTTGAGGTTGATGTTCCTGCTGTTGTAGAAAATGTTTCTGTTGTGGTTGGGGGACTTACAGTAGTTACTGTGGTGGTCGGTGCTGTAGAAGAAACTATATAAGAAAAGTATAGCACATAGAGATTCCTAACTTATCATTCATAATTGACTATGGTTAAATAATGATGATTATGGAGATTGTTTCTGATTATTAGGTCATTGAAGCAATTTTCTTTTATTTTCTACTTACTTGTTGTTGAAACAGTGGTAGTAGAAGTAATGCATAAGCTCATATTACTGACAATTGTTCCATTTTGCCCACATATAGTCATGCATATTCTATCTCCATCTGTTGTGTTGTATAGTATTTCTCCAATTTCATATATCTTTCCTTCATGCTTACAGTAGCAATCTAAATTGTGCACATTTTGATACCAATGAGACATGAATATCTACCTTCAAATTAGCAGTTTTTATTTAATAGTGAATATCTTGATAATGAAAAGTTTGTTAGATTTGCATGAATAAACAACACTGACCTGGAACACATTTCATTGTTGACTCATGCAGGTATGGCCTGTCTGAAGGGCACTGATGAAAACAGCCTATCAAAAAATTCAACAGTGTTTCACGACAAGAACTCAGTATCAACCTACAACATTCTTCAATGAAAGTGAACCAATTTAGGATGCACAACAAAAAAAAAAAGAAAATGGCTGCAGCACAATAATATTCAAGAATATATTTTCCAGTATTTAATTATTCACCTATTAGTTTTGTGAATTAATCTGAATGCTGATCATAGAAAGTAAAGCTAAAATATGTTTGAAATTACACTGTACAGAGCTACCAGTGCAAGGTGACGTAAAGCACACATCCAATTTGTCAAAGAAATTGTTGAAATTACTTTTCATACTTTATAATTCACACTGGCGGCACGGTGGTGTAGTGGTTAGTGCTGTCGCCTCACAGCAAGAAGGTCCGGGTTCGAGCCCCGTGGCCGACGAGGGCCTTTCTGTGTGGAGTTTGCATGTTCTCCCCGTGTCCGCGTGGGTTTCCTCCGGGTGCTCCGGTTTCCCCCACAGTCCAAAGACATGCAGGTTAGGTTAACTGGTGACTCTAAATTGAGCGTAGGTGTGAATGTGAGTGTGAATGGTTGTCTGTGTCTATGTGTCAGCCCTGTGATGACCTGGCGACTTGTCCAGGGTGTACCCCGCCTTTCGCCCGTAGTCAGCTGGGATAGGCTCCAGCTTGCCTGCGACCCTGTAGAACAGGATAAAGCGGCTAGAGCTAATGAGATGAGATGAGATAATTCACACTTTTCATAATTCAAATTAAAAAAAAAAAAACTTTGCTGACTGTATAATGGTGTGGTCAAGCTTTTTTTCCCCACCCTATTCTAATAATTGCAATTGCATCACTCTTATTTGATTTTTTTTTTTATTTAGATCTTTTATTTAGATCTTTAGATCTATGGTTTGCAAATAGAATTTGCAAACCATAACCTTATTTAACTCCTGAACCACATGCCCTGCAGATTGTTCTGGGAAGCTTTCTAGCTTCTGACTAAAGTCTTTAAGTAAGTAAGCTAACTATGTTTAAATCAACAATGTCATTCCCAAATCAAGAAACTGTTTCTTTTATAGTTGACAACAATAGTCATCCACTAATATTTTGTCAGATTTACTTTAGTTTTTGGGTTCGTTACATTCCAGAAAGATTTGCTGGACACACTGTCAGAACGTATTATAAAACTGGGAGTCAAAATGTGATCTTTAAGTAGCATTTCATATAGTTCCCATGTGATTCTTATGGTTTTCTTTGAATAACAATGAAAGCAATTGTTGAGAAAACAATCATTCATCAATGACAAAAAAACATGCAATGAATGTACAGGTTTGATACTATGTTAAAAAAAAAAAAAGATTTTATGCTTTTGTTTGTGTAGAGCCCTGCTGAGACATGCTGCTCTGTGCAAAGCACAACTTGCTCTTTTTTTCTTGAGATGGATTTCCCTCATATAATGTCTGCATACTGCAGACAGATACTGTAGATTAGAAATGTTCCCTATTGTTAACTTGTTCCCCTGAGAAACACTGACAATAAAACAGAAAAATACCTCTTCTACTTTTGGCAGTTTCTGCTATGTGGGTTTTGAATGGTAGTTTTAGTGGGTTTGTCCTGAGACCTGGCAACCCTGACTCTCAACTTCAGTAAGCTGTTCTATGCCTCCAGTCCCCCACCACCCAAAATACTCTGCCTATTTGTCATACCTGTATTCAGTTTTGTTTAGGATGTAATATCTTTTCAAGTAAAAAAAGATACAAGTGTGTATATATATATATATATATATATATATATATATATATATATATATATATACACACAGTTACAACCCTAGCACACACTCAAAGGGATTTTTCTATAAAAATGTGTAAAGATTAGTGGTAGCCCCAATAACAAGATAATACAATATCTGCTTCATCAAACAAAACCTGGTGAAAATTTCTCACAATATCAAATCATGAGTTATAAGCAAGTAATGTTTGCTTTTTAACAGCAAGTAACTGGATCACATTTAGTAGTGAAAGGTTTAAAATGTACTCAGCCATCCACAGTTATTGTGATCAAGTATTGTCCAGGAAAGCCTTACCTTCTAATGGGGGGATTTTACTGTTGCAGACTCCTTTGGGGTTTTTGCAGGTTTTCATGCAGGGCGGTCCACAGGGTTTGTAGTGCCACTCACAGCCTTCATGTGTGTTATAGTAGTCACAGAACAATGCTGCACGAATGGTTTAGATTAGTCAACAACTTGTCAAGGGTAATGACTGCATGTGTAAGCTTTTACATTGGTCATTATGACAAAGTGTTTCATCTTCAATCTGTTAATTAAAAAGCCTCCTACTTATCACATATGTTTGTAGCCAGTCAAAATTATGCTGAATTACGTTATGATGAATTAAAGATGCGATTTATCAGTACTTTTTATCATCAGTTCAATATCAGTTGAATGCACACATTTTGTGTGTGTGTGTGCTTATATCTATCTATGGCTTGAGGATATGAATTCTATCTATCTATCTATCTATCTATCTATCTATCTATCTATCTATCGAGAGAGGATATTACATGGTTGCGCGAAGATATGAAGTTTATCTTCACATGGTGAACATATTCATGCGTCTTCGACTCATTCAGTATCAAGCTAGCTGAATGGAATATATCTGATAGACCACTCAAAGCCAGCCAATATTATTAAAATATGTCACTCAGATCTGTGATGTATTTCATATGAAAAATTAGTTTTTCAATGCGAGAAGATAAACTTCATATCCTCAAGCCAACATGTGATTTTCTTTTTATTATATAGACACTTTCACAGACAAAAACTATGCAAATTTACTAAAACATTCATCAATTTCCTTGCAAGTAACATTTTGAAAAAAATATATTATTCAAAGTCGCAGATATAGTTTGTACGAAAAATACGAGTGGCGTATTTCCCAGTAAAACACTTGGGTCTCTCTCTCATATATATATATCAGTGGCGGCTGGTAGTCTTTCAAACAGGGGAGACTGGTCAGTTATGATATTTCCAGATTTTAAAAGAAAAAACATCAATTTTGCCCATACTCTTGCCTCTGATCTGGCTGATTGTTGGCAGCGTCACAAACTGTGAAATAACAGGTTCTTTGGGCCCATTAGCTTACTGTCCAATATACATGATGGTGGTGTTGGGGGGGTATATTTTAACATTTTATATTTTAAAATTGTGGCATGTTGTTTCAAAATTGACCTCGGCTGTGTTTTTGTTTAAAAATATTTTCCAAATTGTAGCGGTGTTTAATTCATATCCAGAAAAATATATATTCCAATATAATATACTCAGCATAAACATTTTAAATAGATTCTATATTTTTGGTCCATCCATGACATATTACTAAAGTAGCCTATTTACTGTTGTTGATGTGGGTCACTTGCTGTTAGCCAATTCACTTTCTCGTACCAGGAGAGCTGAAAGGAATGAGTATTATTCCCTACCTTTTTCACCAAGTCAATTTGAGGTGTTGGTCTACCCTGCTCTTTAATTTTTTCCTCGAAAGGAAGACTGGCAAATGGCTTCGCCAAAATTAAATCAGCAATGCTTGGCATCCGTGCGCAGCTTTCTTGCTAGCTGACTAGCCCCCTCTAGTTCAAGTTCAGTCACTCAAATAAACGAAATTTCTGGAACTAAGATAGCAAACTTGACAACACTATATTTACACTTTATTTACAATGAAAATATATACAAACTAAAAAAGCTGGTAGAAACCGTATGTAATGAATGAAATCGAAATGTAAGCTGATCTCTTACAATACACCACAGCACTTGCGAATCCGCATGGGACTGAACTGATGTTGCCAGATACTGCTGACGTTATCCAGCCCAAAATATGTTCAAAACCCGCCAAAATGCACTTAAAACCGCCCAATTGGGCGGTAAATCACCCAATCTGGCAACACTGTCCGCTGCCTGTCTATAGTTGAAACGAGCTGTCAATCAAAGAAAATATCCAGCCGCTTTCACCAATCACCAGTCTCCTCGCGGAAACTGCCATGTCCGTCCCATGTGAGGCTCGGAGTCCGTGGGCGGGCGTTTTCGCAGTATTTGTCCAATAACCATCTTGCATTTTGAGATTGAAAAGCGCAGAGCTCCCAAATGCCGTTGAAGTCCATTGAGGCTGGGAGTCCGTGAGACTCCGTGGGCAGGCGTTTTCGCAGTATTTGTCCAATATTCGTCTTGCATTTTGAGATTGACAAGCACATAGCTCCCAATCCACTGAGGCTGGGCTGCATCGCGCTGTCACGAGGGGGAAAAACTCACGCACACATTAGGTGAACTGGGGGAAAGTTATAAGGGAATGATTTCGCACTGTAGTTGGGTTGAGCACATATATTTCTATGATTCTTGATCTGAAATAGCAATGTTATAAGGTCGGCTATAACATAAGCCTAGCGCAATTCATCCTACACGATGTTCGTCATTTTTAGAGGAGGCTGAGCCTCCCTCGTTGTCTTAGAGCAATCGCCCGTGATATATATATATATATATATATATATATATATATATATATATATATATATAGTGGGGAAAACAAGTATTTGATCCCTTGCTGATTTTGTTGGTTTACCCACTAAGAAAGACTTGATCAGTCTGTAATTTTAATGGTAGGTGTATTCTAACATGTGGAGACAGAATATCACAAAGAAAATCCAGAAAATAACTTTTAAATATCTATATTAATTTATTTGTATTTTATTGAGAAAAAGAAGTATTTGATCCCCTAGTAACCATCAATAGTTCTTGTTAATACAGACAAGTTAGACTCTCCAAATTACCTTGTCACCTAAATTGAGGACACCTGATATCACTAATGACTTGTATAAAAGCCACCTGGCCACAGAATCAATCAGTTTGTCAGACTCCAAAATCTCCAACATGGGAAAGACTAAAGAGCTTTCTGTGGATTTAAGGGAGAAGATTGTAGACCTGCACAAGACCGGTATGGGCTACAAAACCATTAGCAAGAAGCTGGGCGTTAAGGTGACAACTGTTGGTGCAATTGTGCGCAAGTACAAGACTCACAACATGATCATCAATCGACCTAGGTCTGGGGCTCCAAACAAGATCTCACCTCGTGGGGTTTCCAGGATCATGAGAACGGTGAGAAATAGACCTAATACAACACGGGCAGAGTTAGTGGATGATCTTAAAGCAGCTGGGATCACAGTCACCAAGCAAACAGTTGGTAACACTTTACACCGCAATGGTCTAACATCTTGCAGTGCTCGCAAAGTACCCCTGCTTAAGAAAGCACATGTGTAGGCCCGCCTGAACTTTGCCAATGAACATCTGAATGACTTGGAGAGTGACTGGGAGAAGGTGTTATGGTCAGATGAGACCAAAATTGAGCTCTTTGGCATCAATTCAACCCGTCGTGTCTGGAGGGAGAGACATGCTGCTTATGACCCCAAGAACACCATCCCCACTGTCAAGCATGGAGGTGGTAACATTATGCTTTGGGGGTGTTTTTCTGCACAGGGCACAGGGCTACTTCACCGTATCAATGGGAGGATGGACGGAGCCATGTACCGTAAAATCCTAAGTGAAAACCTCCTTCCCTCTGCCAGGAAGCTTAAAATGGGTCTTGGATGGGTCTTCCAGCAGGATAATGACCCAAAGCATACAGCCAAGGCAACCAAGGAATGGCTGAAGAAGAAACATATCAAGGTCATGGAGTGGCCCAGCCAGTCTCCGGACTTGAATCCTATAGAAAATCTATGGAGAGAGCTGAAGCTCAGAGTTGCCAAGCGACAGCCACGGAAGCTTGATGATTTAGAGGTCATTTGCAAAGAAGAGTGGACCAAAATTCTTCCTAATATGTGCAGAAACCTGGTCATCAACTACAAAATATGTCTGACCTCTGTGCTTGCTAATAAGGGGTTTGCCACAAAGTACTAAGTCCTTTTGGCAAGAGGGTTCAAATACTTATTTTCCTCAATAAAATGCAAATAAATTAATACAAATTCTTTAAAGTCGATTTCTTGATTTTCTTTGTGATATTCTGTCTCAGCATGTTAGACTACACTTACCATTAATATTACAGACTGATCGAGTCTTTCTTAGTGGCCAAACCAACAAAATCAGCAAGGGATCAAATACTTGCCCCCCCCCCACACACACACACGTATGTATGTAGACTAATTGTTTTCTTTGCTGAGACTCACGACAAATGGTCGGGTTCCTCCACGAAATGCAGACTCCTTGCTCACTGCATGCTGCAGCATAGGCTGCCACAGCAGTGCAGAAACACTCACAATCTCCACCAGCATCACAGGCACATGTGTCTTGCACACAGGCATCATAATATTGAGTTGGGTCAACCTAGGTGAGATTATTTAAAAAGTAGAATGAATAAGAGAATTTAACCAGTGATTCATATTCAGGATCATGATCTGAGACAATTACAAAGGTTTAATATGCATAGTACAGAATTTGGAAAAGTTCCCCTGAGGGAATAAGATCATCTGAAAATCCAACCTTTGTAATTTTGCACAATTGGATTTCATTTAATGACAGGACAGACATCAGAGATACTCATATCAGGGTAATACAGAGATCCAAAAAGGTCAGTGATGAATATTAATATGACAGAAGAAAAGACACGGTAATGCACACTGAAACAGACGCACAGAGGTGAGGGCAAAATTTTGACAAAAAGAAATAACTGGTTGGTTAACATCTGTGCAGGGCCGTCGACAGGGGGGACAACCGGGTATTTTGTCCCGGGCCCAGGCATGAGGGGGGGCCCAGAACTGGTCCCTCATGAAGATGCCATTAATAATTCTGTTTCATTTCAAAATGTGTTGATTTGGGGGAGAAAAATGTGCTATATTTGCATTCAATGAATGATTTCTGGTTCTTTTGCCTTTATTGTCTTCGAAAATAGATTCAAGAACCCACCTACCACCCCTAATGCAGAAATGGTTTGGTCTTTGATTAAGGCGCCAAATAACACGGCACTATTCCATCATAACGCTTCGACAATAAGCGTGCGAGCCCGTTTGCCAACATGCACAAGTCAGGAGCAAAGAAAAGAAAAGAGAAAAAGAGATGAAGAAGCCAAGAGCCTCAGGGGCTCACTGCATAGATATTTTAGAAAAGATTTAGATGATGCAGCAGGTGGTGAAGGCAGTGGGGCAGCTGAGCCAGGTAAGACACAGATAACTTTTTTCCAGCCCCGTAATGTAACCCCGGCACGCGTGACGCGCCATTCATAATTATAAAGTAGGGGATAGCAGGGTACACTGAGTGAACACTGAAATGCACAGGGCATTGAATTATTTCATAAACATATCGGTTTAATAACACTGTGTTGCATATATCTCAATGAAGCAAAGAATAGCACATTGGCCCGCAATCATATCCAAATGTTTTAGGCACGCTTGCTGAGCTGCGCTGAGCTGGACTCCGGTTAGCTGAAAGCCCGTGGAACGCTGCCTCTTGTTAATTAAACCTTATTTTGTTGGAAATCATCCCGTGTAGATACGACGGCATGTGAAATTGCCAGCTAGATAGAGTTTAATGTAACGAATGGGCTATAAATGGGGTGTTTTGAGGTTAGTCTGTTGCAAAACATTAAACTTTCGCTTAGACTGGATACTCTTCAAACAATTCCCTTGCTCAAGTGAAAAATGATAGGCCTGTATGAAAAGCGCAATTAATGAAAGTAGCCTAATAAGCCCTAAATGAATAAAACAACCTCTGTTTTATTGTTGTTGCTTACACGTTAAGATTTTGAAATCTTCTCGGTCCAGTTCTATATCCAGGGAACGTTGTAATCCTTTTGGTTTATCCGTAAAAAACGTGTCAGCCCCCAGGTCAGATAGGCTAATGTTACGTGGTTGGGAGGGTGTAAATTTTTTTTGTAACATTCTAAATCGAGTACGGAAAGGACGTTTATGAAAAACAAAGACAAAAAAATACACTGAAAAACTCACTGTACATATCACTAGTGGCACACACGGACTGGCCATCGGGAGTAGCGGGAGTTTTCCCGGTGGGCCGGTGGTTCAGTGTGGGCCGGCGGAGAAAAAAAAAAAAAAAAAAAAAACAGTTGCACGCTGGCCTTTAATATGATAAGCAATGTTAACAGTTTCTTTAAGAAATTGTTAACATTGCTTATTACAGTTGCGCGCTGGCCTTTAATATGATAAGCAATGTTAACAGTTTCTTAAAGGAGAAAAAAAAACAGTTGCGCGCTGGCCTTTAATATGATAAGCAATGTTAACAGTTTCTTAAAGAAACTGTTAACATTGCTTATCATATTAAAGGCCAGCGCGCAACTGTAATAAGCAATGTTAATAATTTCTTAAAGAAACTGTTAACATTGCTTATCATATTAAAGGCCAGCGCGCAACTGTTTTTTTTTTTTCTTTCTCCGCCGGCCCACACTGAACCACCGGCCCACCGGGAAAACTCCCGCTACTCCCAATGGCCAGTCCGTGTGTGCCACTAGTGGTGATGCTTCTATGTTCAGATTTTGGGAAAGCCATAACTCCGTTCTCATTGAGGCCCAGTTCCATCCCGTAAACAATCATTTTGGTTTATCAACTACCTGCGCTCAAACATGTCACAGGAGAGGCTCAATGGGCTGGCTATGCTCTCTATAGAGCGCGAACTTGCAAAGAAGCTGGACTTCAATGACCTTATTGATGACTTTGCCACAGCAAAAGTCCGGCGCATTGCATTTCGCACCTGAATAGTTGCAGACTAAGGAAATGTTCAAACTGTAAAATATGTTGAAATGTTGAAATAAAATGGTTGACTGTTATAATGGGCTTGGAATACCTGTTATTTAAGGGTTGGAGTGAATGGAGACTGTGAAAAGAGGGGTTGGGTGTGGGTGGTTGCTGTGTGGCGATGTGCGTGCGCGCGCGCGCGTGTGTGTGTGTGGGGGGCACTCAGATTATTTGGGGGGGGCCCACTCAGATTATTTTGTCCCGGGCCCAGCCAAAGCTGTCAACGGCCCTGCATCTGTGCACTGCAAAAACCTGAAAACTGAATTTGAGGAGAAAATTCCTCATCACTAGTGAAATTATCTTGCTGCATGGACAGGTAATTTTACTTGACAAGACATCTTGGAATAAGTTGGTTACAATCTAGAACTAGTTTTAATAATCTCAGAGTCGGTGTCTTGTATTCTTCTACACTGCAAAAATGATATCTTAACAAGTTAGAATATCTTGAATATAGTTGAAACGATCTAATGTTTCCTATTAGAAGAATACAAGATACCAATTCTGAGATTATTAAAACTAGTTCTAGACTGTAACCAACTTATTCCAAGATGTCTTGTCAAGTAAAATTGTCTGTCCATGCCGCAAGATAATTTCACTGGTATTAAGGAATTTTCTCCTCAAATTCAGTTTTCAGGTTTTTGCAGTGTGAGCACATCAGGAATTTTTTTTTTATATCAGTTACTCAATGATAATAATAATTTGTTATTGTTTACTCTTATGCCTCAGCCTGGGTGGTCACCTCAGTCGTCTCAGCTCTCTGAGCCACTGTGGACAGGCCCCCAGGCCTAAAGAGTGGGGTTGGCTTGTGCGTGCTTACTGTCATCAAAAACATGTAGTGCAGCCAGGAAGTTGTTACCTTCCCACTGATTTTCAAACCCAAATAAAACTGCCACACACACTCTTATTTCTTACACATAAATATTTCAATCATATTTCATAAGAGTTGGTTGAAAGTCTTGTGTCTTGACGTTACATTTGCACTGCATAAGTGTCCAAAAAGTTGGATTTGCTCTGCCACTGGATACCATGGCCTCTGCTGTGCTTCTCCACCCATATCAGAACAAACTTGTCCTTTTCTGTCTACAAAAATAGCAAATGTAAATGCTAGAAAAACTGTAAATTGCACTTACTACTGAGTGACATGTGCTGAAGACATGACTCTTGAGAATGCTGCATTGTTTTATGGCCCAGGCCTGCCGATAAGGTCTCATATTGCAGGGGCTGAGGATACTACTGGCTTCAGGACATGTAGCAGAAACTCTCCAGCTGTTTCCAAATTCAGCTGACTCAGCCACTTGCTCACCACCACGAGTCATAAAATCATTATTCCAGTCTCCATCATAATTGCCACAAAGTCCACACACTTTGCCCTAACATGGCGAAGTTGATATCATTAATGAGATAAAAACATATAAAAAAAGAATGAATTAAACAGTAAATCATTGCAGATTTAGGAGAATTAATTAAATATTTTACTACTTGCCTGAAATGAGGGCCCAAGTTTGATCCTTAGACTTGTCTTCTTATCCCATAATAGGACAATATTATTGTTAGCCTCAATAACTAAGTATATCCCCAGTGAATGTATTTTATAAGGGATCTCTGTGCCATTATCATAATGTACAGATGTGATAGCCTTCTCTGACAGTAGCAGCATTTTGTTCTATATGAATTCAATGACAAATTTCAAACATGAGGGTTATTAGTGTCTGAGCAGATGTTCAGTGACGAGGTCCATCACAGATTTTTACTCAGTTATTAGTAAGTTCTACTCATTATTATTATACTGCATACAGCGGACATAAAAAGTCTATACATGCCTGTTATAATATAATAGAGTAAAGGTAGAAAAAGCTGTGACATTATTTATCTTGGGTTCTTTTTTTATTTTTCACATTTTAACAGTGATGTTAAAATATACTTTTTATATCCACTGTATTTAATTAACTTCATGATGAGTTAACTGATACTATAAAATGTATATATATGATAGCCTCACCCCTAAAAAGATTTTAATAGATTTGGAGCAGGTGGTTCCAGTGGTGCCACAGGGGATATTCTCAGTGATGATACGGAATGAACCTTGGCTGTTGCCACAGTAGTCCTGTGAAGATTAGCCATTGTTAGATGTGGTAGTTATGACATCAACTGTTCTACAAAGCCAACCCTAAGTCTCACTTAGGCATGCGTATGTAACAATTTATATAAATGACAACCATTATGACAAATTACTCAAGCAGGATCATAAAGAAATGGTGCTCAGTCATCTGATATGTTCTTTTGCCCCCATTGTTTTAAATGAATGGATGAGTTTGTGTTCTAACTGTGAAAAATGTATGAGATTTTTCACAATAGTTCATGACATCATGCATGGTAAGTTTAGAACATTCACAAAACAGTTTCCTAAATATCAACTGAACAAAATATTTAGAAATTACATTCCATGAGAAATCACCATTTTAACTCTAGTTTTCAGGGCTCTATAATTAGTGACGTTTAGTTGTACAGTTTTCAGTTTTAAATCATTTACTACTGCAGTGCAAGTTGAGACATTAAGTCCTAATATTTCTCATTGTGAAAGCTAAAGTCTCAGTTTACTTTGCTAATTTGGAATTGGCACCCACCATTATGATATTGTATTTTTTTGTGATTATGTGTACATAGGAGAGAGCGGGGAGACTTGGGACATTTTATATTCCCATAAATTAATTTCAACCAATCAGGTTTTAGATTACATCAGAAGTTAGATGTAATCTAAAACCTGATTGGTTGAAATTAATTTTAGAGTAACCTACTTCCTTTGGAGCCACGTAGCTGGACACTGCGGTAAGGTCTGTTCAGTTCAATATTTTTGTCAACCAAAACATGTATTTTCTACTTCGCCTCCACCTCCATTCCATGGTGTGATGTACACTGGTGAATTCAAGATTTGTTAGGAATTAAAGTATGTAGCCTAGAGTTACCATGTATAGTATTATTTATTAAACTTAAATTCTGGGGGAAACAATGAAGGATTTTTAAATGGCCAAATGGGGAGAGTTGGGACAGTTCATGTTACAGGTTTGTTCTTGTGGTTTATGCATAAAAAAAGTTTTAAAAAATTTAAAAATGTGGGAATGTACCTGCATGAGGATTAAACTTATTTATTCCTTCTTGAGAATGGAACTGTTTTGTCTCGTCAGGTTTTGGGTAAGCTGACATTTTTCTATCGCTGTACCAGCATTGTGTGTTCATACAGTTCATATGGTACAAGTTTTGATTATAAATAAAAAATTAAACACGTAGGCCTAGGTATTTTATTTTTGTTCCATGTCTCCCCACTACGTCCCAAGTTTCCCAATGTAATGTCCCATATCTCCGCTTAATGTCTCAAAAAGTAATGAGAGAAAACGTGAAGCCTGAAGGCCAGTATATGTGACAAACTGAGAAACTAATGCTGTGGTAAGAGGGTATAGTAAATACTCTCTAATGCAATAGGAATGTGATGCTACCTACAAAGAATTTCACACAAGCTACAAAAGCTGAAAACTTGCCCCAAGTCTCCCCGCTCTCCCCTGCTTTGTAAAAAAACAAAAAACAAAACCTGAACATTGTAAGATTTCAGGCTTTAATCAATAAATGATTTGGAACAGCAAAATAATAGACAACATACCTGGGCCAGGGTGTATTCACAGTTGCCATTGAATGTATATCTCATCCCATCAAAACTAATGTAATGACTGTCACCATAAATAGTACAAGTTTTGGGACATATCTTCTCCGTGCAGGTCCACTTTCTGTTTTGACAAGTGCTGAAACAGGACCATAATGTGTGTTCTGGTTAACCTCATGCAAAATAATACTTATTAAAAAATGACAGACACTTAGATTTAGTTAAAGTGTTGATTTAACACAGCATATACCACAACCACAATTCATTATAATCTCCTTAGTATTAAGAAAATCCACTCCATTAGCTTTTCTTACCAGCTGTTGCAGTCTGCCATTACTGTCTTTCCAGGTTGGTAAGACACTCCATTATGATCACATGGACATTGTTCTTCTTTCACACACCCTCCTTGCCCATCAGCCAGTAGACCATCAGGACATACACACCCTGATTTACACTGTGTGCTTGTCTGTGTCCCAAATCACACAGGGGATGATTAAAAATGTAATGGCATTATGACACACAGTAATCCCATATATCAAGCAATGCCAAACTAGCATGAATATATCAAACTACCTTAAAAGGCTCTTGTAAACAGATTTATATCAATAATTTTAGATGAATTATTTGTACAGAAATGCCATATTTATAAAATAGATTAATACCAGATAGTGGTCTTGTCAAACACATCTTTTAATTGTTTATATGTAAAGCAAGACATATAGTTAAAGGACATATAGTATAAATATGTTAAATGTATTTGTAAATATTAAATATGTGTATATTAAAATATTTGTGATGTGCTTAGTGATTCCATAAGATATTATTCCTGTGAGAAGTTTATGGTTGTGTGCCACTATGACATCATAAGGGGGAATTGCTAGTGCAGTTATCTAAAGTTCAAGCTCTAACATTCAAGGTCCCATACCATGCCCTGGTCTTCCCAGGCAGTCTCCCATCCCAGTACAAACCAGGTCGTTAAAGCGCATTGGGCGGTGCTGATGTCCGTGGCCCTTGGCCACTTGCCTATACAGCTAGGGTTACAGTGGGGGGCTGATCCTCTGGTAACCATGAGAGGTTGACTCCCCACTCACATCTGTATTGCAGCATGCCTTGCCAGATGGCAGTAGGTACCATTTTTATGATGGTCTTTGGTATGACCTGACCGCAAGTAGAACTCCCGATCTCCCAATCAAGAGGCAGACATGCTAACCACTACGCCAGCTCACGGTACTAGTGCAATTGTAATCGTGTTTAATAGTAGAAACATTTTCAGCCTTTTCAATCACAAGTAGTCAGATTTTGCTCTTAAATAAAAAGAACCCCACCACTTCTCAGCAACATCCAAGGTGATGAGAAACATAATGAGAAATCTAGAGTAGATGTAGTGGAGACAGCAAAGGATGGATTCAAATTTGCAGATTGCAATGAGGATACAATATATGGCGCAGTTGTGCTGAGTTTCAACAGACTCACTCATCCAGGTGGTGGTCTACAAGATGATGAGTATGGTGGCATTGATGGTTGTATTACCCATTTGTTAAGGGGTTTACAACATCAACAACCCAACCCACCCAACCTTCATCTAATTTCAGTATTGTCAGAACAGCACAGGGGAAGTTATATACGTACAAAAGACAAAAACATTTTTATTTGCTTGAATGCCATAGACTAACAGGCATGACTTATGGCCGTCTGTTCTGCGAGTGACAAACTGCTTTCTGTTTGGAGCTTCTCTCCTGCAGAAATAATGTATAAGCTTCCCGAAAGGCTTTCAGGGGCATTTTTCCAACAAGACTACACGACTCACGCCTTAGGCTACGGTCCCATTACAGCTCATGTAGCTTTGCGATGGGTTATCGATGAAAATGAGGCTGTGGCGGTGGGGGCGTGGCCAAGCGTCAGTCTGTGAATGGAGAATGGAGTCAGGGAAGGTAAGTAGCAGAATCACTGCACCTGATGTGAATTAGCCTGTTTGTGTGTCACCCCCAGTGACCGCGCCCTTTAAAAGGAGAGAGAGGGCAGAGAAAGGGGGCTCTCCCCCAACCTGGATGCTTGTGTGCGTGTGTGAGAGTGAATAGAAAAGCTGAAAAGCTAAATAAAAGAGTTTTTGAGAACTCAGTTCTGGCCTGCCGTGCTTCTGTGCTCCACCCACTTAGAATCCTTGCTACAGTGGTGCTGAAACCCAGGACTCAGAGTACGGAAGAGAACAGCCCCATGGAGTCCTCCCCCTTCAAGGACCTGGTCCATGCCCTCGCCACAGCCCAACAGAGCCAGCACCAGGCGCTGGTCGCCCTCCGGAAGGAGCAAGAACAACGGTTCGAAGCCCTGGTGCTGGCACAGCAGGAAGATCGCCAGGCTTTCCGGCACCTGCTCCCATCGGCAGGGTCCGCCATCACCACTGGCGTGGGCCCTCCCCACCTCACCCTAACGAAGATGGGTCCGCAGGACGACCCCGAAGCCTTCCTCACTCTTTTTGAGCAGGCAGCAGAGGCGTGGGGTTGGCTGGTGATGCAGCGCGCCTCCTCCCCCTGCTAATGGGCGAGGCGCAGCTGGCCGTGCTACAGCTCCCCGCCGACAGCCGGCTGGTCTACGCCGACCTCCGCAGGGCCGTCCTCCAATGTGTGGGGCACACACCGGAACAGCAGCGGCAGCGCTTCCACGCGCTGTGCTTGGAGAAGGTCGGCCGGCCGTTCGCATTTGGCCAGAAGCTCCAGGATGCCTGCCGGCGGTGGCTGAGGGCCGACAACCACAATGCCAAGGGAATCAATCATCAACCTGGTGGTGCTGGAACAATTCGTCGCCCGACTTCCGGGACAAACTGCGGAGTGGGTCTAGTGCCATCGCCCGGTGTCACTGGATCGGGCCATCGAGCTGGCGGAGGGCCATATGGCAGCTGTTCTGGCGGCAGGACAGCGTGTCTCCTCTTCTCCCCTCTCTTCTCTCTTTCCCTCTCCCCCGTTCCTTGTCCTCACCCCATTCCCCCACCGCAGAGGCGGGGGCCGGCTCCACCCCAGCCGGCCCGCCGCACCCGTGGTGCCCTACTGTTTTCTACTTCCATGTGTGTGTCTTCCCCCCCTCAGGTGAGTGAGCTCCGAAACACCAGTGCAGAGGGAGACCCTGGGCTGGTATGCTGGCACTGCAGGGAGCCGGGGCACCTCCAGCATCAGTGCTCGGCAATGGAGGTGGGCGCAGTGGTCCATATCCCCGACGCACCAGAGACCGCCCTCGATTGGACCGGAGCATATCGCATACCGGTGAGTATCAAAGGGGATACGTATCAGGCTTCGAGCACTGCGCGAACTCTATGGGTTAGTGGGAATTAAGCCTATCCGCACCAGCGTTTATCACCCACAAACGGATGGCTTAGTCGAACGGTTCAATTGCACCCTCAAAAACATAATTAAAAAATTTGTAAGTGAGGATGCACGCAACTGGGATAAATGGCTCGAGCCTCTGTTATTCGCAGTGCGAGAGGTCCCACAAGCCTCCACGGGGTTCTCCCTGTTCGAATTATTATACAGGCATAAGCCGCGTGGCATTCTAGATGTGCTGCATCAAAATTGGGAGGAGGGACCTTCAACAAGTAAAAATGAAATTCAGTACATTCTCGACCTGCACGCCAAACTCCACACACTCACGCACTTAACCCAAGAGAATTTGCGGCAGGCCCAAGAACGTCAAGTCTGTCTGTACGACAGGGGCACGCCCCTTAGGGAGTTCACACCAGGAGATAAAGTACTCGTGTTGTTGCCCACGTCGAGCTCCAAATTGATTGCCAGGTGGCAAGGACCCATTGAGGTCACACGGCGAATCGGGGATGTCGACTATGAGGTGAGGTGAATGGACAGGGGCGGGGCATTACAGATTTACCACCTCAATCTGTTAAAACTTTGGAATGAGGAGGTCCCCGTGGCATTGGTGTCGGTGGTTCCAGAGAAGGCGGAGTTGGGGCCGCAGGTTCAAAAGGGAAAATTGACATCGCTCACCGCTCCAGTCCCCTGTGGAGACCACCTCTCTCCGACCCAACTCACGGAGGTCACCAAGTTGCAGACAGAATTTTCTGATGTGTTCTCGCCCTTGCCTGGCCGCACCCACCTCATAGAACACCACATTGAGACGCCCCTGGGGGTAGTAGTGCGCAGCTGCCCTTACAGACTGCCTGAACACAAAAAAGTGGTTTGGGAAGAACTTGAGGCCATGCTTGAAATGGGCATCGTCGAGGAGTCCCACAGTGACTGAAGCAGCCCGGTGGTCTTGGTTCCCAAGGCCGACGGGTCGGTCCGGTTCTGTCTGGACTATAGAAAAGTCAACGCGGTGTCTAAATTTGATGCGTACCCAATGCCTCGTATTGACGAGTTGCTCGATCGACTAAGCATGACTTGTTTTTATTCGACACTGAATTTGACAAAGGGATATTGGCAGATCCCCTTGACTCCGCTATCCCAAGAGAAAACGGCCTTTTCCACACCGTTTGGCTTACACCAGTTCATCACACTTCCTTTCGGCCTGTTTGGGGCACCCGCTATGTTCCAGCGGCTTATGGATAGGGTCCTCCGCCCCCCACCCCACCTACGTGGCCGCATACTTGGACGATATAATTATTTATAGTAATGACTGGCCGCAACACTTACACCTCCAAAGGGCCATCCTTAGGTTGCTGAGGCGAGCGGGTCTCACAGCCAACCCGAAGAAGTGTGCGATTGGGCGGGTGGAAGTATGGTATCTGGGCTTCCACTTGGGCAATGGGCAGGTGCATCCCCAAATCAATAAGACAGCAGCGATTGCGGCCTGCCCGAGGCCCAAGATCAAAAAGGGGGTGAGACAGTTCCCGGGGCTGGCTGGCTACTATCGTAGGTTTATACCTAATTATTCAGACGTCACCAGCCTGCTGACTGATCTCACTAAAAAGGGGGCTCCAGATCCGGTCCAGTGGACGGAGCAATGCCAGCGGGCTTTCTCTGAGGTAAAGGCTGCATTGTGTAGGGGGCCACTGTTACACTCCCCTGACTTTTCTCTCCCCTTTGTTTTGCAGACGGACACGTTGGACAGAGGGCTGTTCTGTCCCAGGAGGTGGAGAGGGAGGACCGTCCAGTGCTGTACATCAGCCGGAAGCTGTCAGTGCGCAAGGGCAGGTATAGCACAATAGAAAAGGAATGCCTCGCCATCAAGTGGGCAGTCCTCGCCCTCCGCTACTACCTGCTGGGGCGCCCTTTCACCCTCTGTTCAGACCAAGCGCCCCTGCAGTGGCTCCATCGCATGAAGGATGCCAATGCACGGATCACCCGAGGTGGTCCACAGGCCGGGAGCGCAGATGGTTGTGGCGGATTTCCTCTCCTGTTGGGGGGGGGGGGGAGTCAGCTGCAGGCCAGACGGCACCCCCACCGCCCAACTCAGGCCAGGGAATGTGGCAGCAGGGGCGTGGCCAAGCATCAATCTGTGAATGGAGGGCGGAGTCAGGGAAGGTAAGTGGCAGAATCACTGCACCTGACATGAATTAACCTGTTTGTGTGTCTCCCCCAGTGACCGCGCCCTTTAAAAGGAGAGAGAGGGCAGAGAAAGGGGGCTCTCCCCCAACCTGGATGCTTGTGTGCGTGTGTGAGAGTGAATAGAAAAGCTGAAAAGCTAAATAAAAGAGTTTTTGAGAACTCAGTTCTGGCCTGCCGTGCTTCTGTGCTCCACTCACTTAGAACCCTTGCTACAGAGGCATTTGGTGGCAATGCTTCCCCAAGTTTCAGGAAGTATTCCCAACCCCATTTGCGAGTATTCACCATTTAGTTTGCCAACAAAAACATCGCCACCAAATTTCAGTGCATGCAGTGAAATTTTTTGTGACATTTTTGGCCACTCACAAGATGTAGACGCACCAAAAAACAACTCGCGAAGCTCGGAGAACATTCGCTGTGCATCGGATGATTGGTGGTGATGCTACCAATT
This sequence comes from Neoarius graeffei, assembly GCF_027579695.1. NCBI lineage: Eukaryota > Metazoa > Chordata > Actinopteri > Siluriformes > Ariidae > Neoarius > Neoarius graeffei. The sequence goes on along the minus strand of NC_083570.1, from coordinate 57,988,241 downwards.
TTTCATCGCCAAGAATTCACAAACCCATTGTGAGCTGTAGTGTGACCAGGGCTTTATGCACCATGGTATCCTATAGATCAACATCTTACATAAAATGCTCAAGCCACCTCGTTTGGCTGTCAAAAGGCAGCCTTAAGCTAATGAAGATGATGAACAGTCACCTAACGTGAAAGAAATATGATCCTCCAAGTATATCTTCCATTTTAACCATAAACAGAAAGGAGTTTATTCCGTTTCCCCATTGAAACAATAATAAAAAAAATGCCGTCTACTATAATATGTCTGATGTGTGTGAGTGTGTTTAGGAAGGTTATATTGGTATTTTTAATCAGGAGAACTAAGAGGCTACAGTTAAATGGTAACATTAACCATATTGGACAAAATGTTGGTTGATAAACTTGTTGATTGTCTATAACATTGCATCAGTAATACAAGTTAGTGACTGATTGGCATAAACACAAGAATAGTGGGCAGTTAAATACTACTGATAGTCCATGTTATTTTGAGAACTGAATGAGATAGACTGAACATCAGCCTCACATCTGAGGAAAGCTATCTAGTGGTATAACTTAGCTATCGATGATTTAAGGTCAAGGCAGAAAAACTAAGAAAACAGTAAGCTACATTTTCGTTTGTTTTCCTCAAAGTGTACATGTTTGATAAAATACTGGGATTTGACCATTGGGTTTGACCAAAATCTAAATGTAACCAGCAAATTCATTTTCGATGGACTGAGGCAAATCATTTTCTATTTCTCATAAAATTACATTAGCCTACCTAATGTTAGCTAAAGTTAGTTAGTCAAGGTTTAAAACTAGAAAATGTCAACTTCAAGCTTCCCTCTCAAAATTTTCATTGAAGTGGTACTTTATATCCTACTTTCAGTCTTTTGTCCACATAGGCAATATTAAACTTGGAAGGATAGTGGTGAACCATCAACTTTGCAGAAGATATGTGGTCCCAAAAAAATCCTGACTGACAGAGATGACTTAAATGCTTGGTGAAATTGTAAAAAAATCAGCAGTAGAACTCACAGCTATGTTTAATAATGAAAGTAGGAGCATTTCCACATGCACAATGTGATGAGAACTCACAGCATTGGGACTAAACAGCTGTGTGGCCATAAGAAAACCACTTGTTAGTGAGGCTAACCGGAAGAAAAGGCTTCAAGTTGCTAGGGAGCAAATAGATTGGACTCTGGAGCAATGGAAAAAGGTCATGTGGTTTGATGAGTCCAGATTTACTCTATTCCAGAGCGACTGGCGCATCAAGGTAAGAAAGGAAGTGCATGATGCAATGCACCCATCATGCATGGTGACCACTGTACAAGCCTCTGGAGGTAGTGTTATGCTCTGGGGTTGCTTCAGTTGATCAGGTCAAGGTTCGGCAACATTACGTGGCAATAAAATGAAGTCAGCTGATGACCTGAATGTACTGAATGACCAAGTTATCACATCAATGGATATCTTCTTCCGTGATGGCTCGGGAATATTCCAGGAAGACAATGGCAAGATTCATTGGGTTCAAATTGAGAAAGAGTGGTTCAGGAAGCATGAGTAATCATTTTCACACATGAATCGGCCACCACAGAGTCCTGACCTTCACTCCACTGAAAATGTTCGGGATGTGCTGGAGAAGACTTTATGGAGTGGTTCACTTCTCCCATCATCAACACAAGATCTCGGCAAAAAATTAATGCCACTCTGGATGGAAGTATATAGTGACTTTGCATAAGGTTGCCATGGCGAATGTGCATTGTAATCAAAGCTAAATATGGTCCAATGAAATATTAAAGTATGTGACTATTTTTTTCACCAGTCAAGTCAAGTTATTGTCAATTATTGTCAATTTACAACAAAGGCACATTTTCGTATATGTATATTTTTCACCACTGTTTTGCCCCCCTCCCCCACCTTGCATAGTGCCCCATGCGAGGCATATATTGCATACCCCCTTGTTGCACCTCTGGGCTTTAAACCCAGATCCACAAAACATCATGATATTTTGTCTAGAGGCATAAAGCAATAAAATAAGAAAATAAGGGTAAAGGTGTCATGATCAATGATCTATCTACCCTTCCATCCATCCACACATCCAACTACTGCATGCATTTATTCATCCACCAGTGTCTGTTGGTTCACTTACACAGTGATTTGACTCCAGGGTCTGGCAGCTATTCTGGCACTCTATTCCTTTTTGTCCAGGTTCAGCATCCGAACAGTTAAAGTAGACCTTAGGAGCTAAGCAGGCTAATACAAATTTGAACGTACAATAAATCAATCAATTCCAAAAGATCAACTCAGTTACTGTATTAGTAGAAAACTTAAAGGTATGAAATTAAGACTCACTAGTAACAGGATTAGATCCAGTGCAGTGTACTGTGCCACCTCTGCAAGTGCTGTGGAAAAGCAGGATAAAATCAGACATGTTTAATCCTAAAAAAAACTTCATCAAAACTTTAACAATATATGTAATCACTGTTTAAAAGTCACATTTTTACCATGTAGTTCCAGCCTTGCTGATGACCTGCATGGGGGCTAAAACCTCACTGTCGAAGTAACAGGGGCAGTCGGAGGCAGGCACACATTCACCCACATCATTGAGGTAGGTGTTCTTGGGACAGCCACAACCATCCACAGGCGTATGGGACAACGAGCAGGTATGGTCGTTTTCACTAAGAGAGCGGCAGGTCTTCCTACAGCTGGTCTGATTATAGGAGTACTCCATATTGCTTGGACAATTCTTTGTGAATGTGTCTGCACAAAAGATTATCATAGTGTATGAATTTGTTTTGTTTGGTTATTTTACTTTTGAAATAGAAACACAAAAATATCATCAATATTGTGTTAAATGTGATTGTTGGCTACTTTATTTGTAATGGAGTCAAAAAGAGTGCTGAAATAAGCTCATGTAGAAATCCTGATGACTAGAAGCTAGAAACAAAAACAATACTGTAATCCACATAACCAAACAGGAATTAGAAGCCAAGCATTTGTCACACATATACTCAAGCACAGACTTAAGTGCACAGTGAAATTTAACCTCTGCATTTAACCTATTTGAAGCAGTGAACAGACACATGCACACACAAGTGAGCAATGAGCACACACACATACTCAGAGCAGTGGGGAGCTATGTTACAGCGACTGGGGAGCAGTTGTGGGTTAGGTGCCTTGCTCAAGGGCACTTCAGCCCAAACTCAGGCCATGGCTGCTCCATGTTAGCCTAAATGCACGTCTTTGAACTGTGGAGGAAACCGGAGCACCCAGGGGAAACCCACGCAGACCATGCAAACTTCACACAGAAATACCCGTCAGCCGCTGTGCTCGAACCCAGAACCTTCTTGCTGTGAGATGACAATGCTAAGCACTACACCACCATGCCGACCCACATTCTCTATCAAAATAAAAATGTTTGTATGTTTAGGATGCTGATCTTTGCAAGAAGAAATAAAAACTAGGTACATTGCTACAAACCATGCTGTCAGTATAGATCATTCAGGGTGGCACGGTGGTGTAGTGGTTAGCACTGTTGCCTCACAGCAAGAGGGTTCTGGGTTCGAGCCCAACAGCTGGTGGGGGCCTTTCTGTGTAGAGCTTGCATGTTCTCCCTGTGTCTTCATGGATTTCCTCCGGGTGCTCTGGTTTCCCCCACAGTCCAAAGACATGCAGTTAGGTTAACATGGGGGTGGCCTTGGGCTGACATGCCCTTGAGCAAGGTGCCTAACCCCTAATTGCTCCCTGGGTGCTGTAGTATGGCTGCCCACTCTGGGTGTGTATCTGCTCACTGCTTCAGATGGGTTAAATGCAGAGGATGAATCTCACTGCGCTTGAAGTGTGCATGTGAGAAATAAAGGTTTCTTTTTCATATCTAATTATTATGTTTTTGAAAGATGTAAAAAGCATTTTAGACAATTGATGAAGGCATCTCAAGGTACCTCATGAAGTGGAAATAAAGTGAACTAGCAGTCACAACATTTTTATTACCTCTGCCAACTTTGTTGGAGGAGGTTATGTTTTCACCTCCATTTGATTGTTTGTTTGTCTTTTCCCAGCATAATGCAAAAAAAATAGTGAATGAATTTTGATGTAATTTTGAGGAAACGTGGGCCATGGACCAAGGAACAATTGATTAGATTTGGATGTGAATCCAGATATGTATGTGGATCCAGGACTTTTTTGTCTGTTCCTAACATAACTCAAAAAGTAGTGAACGGATTTTGATGAAATTTGGCATCGAGATTTAGTATTATCCTAGGTTAAAAGTGATTTGATTTTGATGTTGATCATATGTGACTTGGTGGAGGTATGCACTCTATGAAGTGCCCTCCTAGTTCACATTGTATTTGTTGAGGCTTTCAGTCAGTCTTTATCTACTGTAATTGCATTTCATAGAAAGGTGGTGGCTTCACATTCAGATGATGATGATGATGATGATGATCATGATGTTCATTCATTCATTCATTCATTCATTAAAAAAATACTTACCACACATGTGATCTCTCCAGCCTTCTAGCATTACACCTCTGGTAGCACATGCATAGACATAGGAAGACACAGCAGCACACATGCACTCCTCACTTTGGGCACAGATACATGTATCATACATGCATCTCTAGAGGAAAAAGGGCAATATAACTGAATGTTTAGTATACTTAAGTGGTCACCAACTTTTCATAAAAACAACTGACAGGTCAAAACCTACTTCTACGTAATCCTTTGGGTTGACTTCAAAATGACAGGCAGAAAAAGGTCCTGCTGGATTACTGAGCATCTCACACCATTTCTTGGCATATATCTCTGAAAGAGAATTTTAAACTATAATTGGATAAAAGTTTTAAAAGGATTTTATGAAGCAGGTTTTTTTTTTTTTTTTTTACTTTTGTTGCATACTGATATGTTCTAAAGGTTTGAAGCATGTACCTTTTTTCACACTCATACTACAGGGGTTAAAGAGACTAATACTATAATCTTGACATAGCGTGGTCTTCCATGTGCTGGCGAATGTTGTGGCTGTCCCCTCTATGAGACCTGATTCTGTCTTAAAATCATCTCCCTGTTTGCCATTGAAATTCCCACACAGACCTAACAGAAGAAGAACATGTATTAGTCATGGAAGCTTTCAACAGAAAAAAAAAAAAATCATAATGCTCCAGATGTTAATGTAAGCGTACCACTCAGTGTTTCCTTTTGTTCTGACTTGGCTTCCAAGTACACCTGCATAACTGGAACCAGCTGAATGACTATCTTAAGACTAGGTGTCTCAGCAATAATAAAGAATGTGGAAAGCTTGAAGATTGACATGTCCACTGGAAAAAAAAAAGTTAGAGAACTCTACTTAGATAGGAATAATAAATAATTACAAGTTCTATCCATCCATTATCTCTAGCCGCTTTATCCTGTTCTACAGGGTCACAGGCAAGCTGGAGCCTATCCTAGCTGACTATGGGCGAGAGGCGGGGTACACCCTGGACAAGTCGCCAGGTTATCGCACGGCTGACACAGAGACACAGACAACCATTCACACTCACATTCACACCTCCAGTCAATTTAGAGCCACCAATTAACCTAACCTGCATGTCTTTGGACTGTGGAGGAAACCGGAGCACCCGGAGGAAACCCACACAGACACAGGGAGAACATGCAAACTCCTATAAACAAGTTAAAACCACAAAATTTATCCTGAGGCAAAAATTATTTTCTAAAAACTCACCAGTAAAAATTGGAAGCATGGTTGTAACATCATTTAGAAATACATTGCCAGTGGATGTGATAGTAACCTGTATATGAGAAATTGAGACATTATTAAATGCATGTACAGTATGTGGACATATTAACAAAAAAGTAATTTGGTTATATGTAATATATAAATATATAAATTTAGGCCTAAATTGTAAAAGCCATTCCACTAGACTGTTTCAAACATGGAACTGTTGTAAACATTAGTTAAAATAATGTTGTGATTTGAAAAACGGGTTACTTAATAAAAGCATACATGTTTAATTTGTCTGAACTTCTATTTTAGTTGTTAACCGTATTACTAATTTTGAGTTACAAACATGCAATTTGCAACAACTACTCTGAAGACAGTCAACCTGAAGTCATTGTAATGTCAACCTTATTATTAAGGACCAAGAATTGAAAGCATGTATGTACCTACTGTGCCTGTTATTATTATTATTATTATTATTATTATTATTGGTTAAGCAATGAAGGTGTGTAGATATCGAATGAGTTTGTTAGTTTTGGCACACTGTGTAGGCATACTGCCAATAGACATTGTACCAATTTGGGGCTCTGACCCTCAATACCACTAGTGCCACCACTGGGTTAAATTTCAAGGTCCGTTTATGTTTATAACTCCTGAACCATCATGAGGAAATTCTTTTTTTTCATCACATAAATCCTGAGGTCATGCTGACCATATGATGTCATTTTCTGCTATATTTGATTTTTTTTTGTCATTTTGAGTTTTTTTTTTTAATATTTAAAAGTTTTCAAAGCCTGCAGTTTTTGTTCAGTTGCCATCAACATTGGCTCAGACTGGTTGATCTTCAGATAAAGCTACATAAAAGGTATCAGAAGGATTAGTCAGTTGACCTAATCCACATGTCTTTGGACTGCGGGGAAAAACTGGAGCACCTGGAGGAAACCCATGCAGGCACAAGGAGAACATGCAAACTCCACACAGTAAGGTCCCAATTGGCCAGCAGATTCAAACCCAGAACCTGCTTACTGTAAGTTGACAGTGCTAAACCCTGTACCACCATGTCACCCACTGATTTGTTATCAGAAAATATGGTAATTTAATTAAGTATCATGTCTTGAGGCAGCCCAACAATATTTGTGTCACTAGGTGGTACTACAATAACAAAATCATAAAAGTGCTCATAAATCTACTTGACTGCTTGATCGAAAATCATAATTCCTTTGCCATGTGAGTCATTGGAGACTGCTGCTTTGAAGTTAGGCATTGCTTTTTAATTCTGCAGTATAACATGGCAGGCGTTTTGAAGCAGCCAAAAATGATGAGGTCATATATCTGCAGTACTTCTTTGCATCACCACAAAACTTGAAATCTCGGTTCATGACCACTTCCTGAGGGAGTACAAAACATTGGTGTCATTTGAGTCACAAGGTGACACCATGGCTTGTTTGGCCACACAGTAGCTGCTCATCTCATCTCGTTATCTCTAGCCGCTTTATCCTGTTCTACAGGGTCGCAGACAAGCTGGACCCTATCCCAGCTGACTACGGGCGAAAGGCGGGGTACACCCTGGACAAGTTGCCAGGTCATCACAGGGCTGACACATACACAGACAACCATTCACACCTACGGTCAATTTAAGGCCTCTGCATGCTCTTGCGACAAGGCTTTTGCAGATAGCTTTTCGCAGACAGTTGTAATTTATTGTTGAGCGGGGAGTAATAGGCGTGCGTGATGTTATTCACTGGCACAACGCAAGGGGGCGCGAAGTCGCTAGGAGTAGTTGGTGGGTGTGGTTAGTGGAGTGTTTCTCCTCCGGTTACTTATAATGACTAGAACTTTTTTTTTTATAATGACTAGAACTGGAGTCGTATAGATGTACGTACTTACTCAATCAACCGCTCTTCATGCTGCTCCATCTTCACTCGTGTTTTTAAAAATGCCCGTCGTGAAAACAAAACAAACCAGGAAAGTAGGGAAGCGGAAGTGCGTGTACAGCAGATGTAGAGTGGACCACTCAGAGCCCTCTTGTCTGTGACGCTGTCTGCGAGGCTTCTGCGGTGGTCACAATTTTTGGGAGGTGTGCGCAGAGCGTCTGCGAAGGTGGGGGGGCTACACAGACGCTATCTGCGACACCGTCTGCGAGGACTGGGTTGTCAGCATAAATTGGCCTTTAGAGTCACCAGTTAACCTAACCTGCATGTCTTTGGACTGTGGGGGAAACCAGAGCACCTGGAGGAAACCCACGCGGACACGGGGAGAACATGCAAACTCCGCACAGAAAGGCCCTCATTGGCCACGGGGCTCGAACCCGGACCTTCTTGCTGTGAGGTGACAGCGCTAACCACTACACCACCGTGCCGCCCTGTACCTAGACATATTCAGATCTATTTAGTCCAATATGTGACCATCACCTTCAGGCTCACAGATTTAAGATGCACTAATCATAAAAATATAACAGTGGACCATAAACCTTTTAATAAAGTGCTTACAGAGTATTTTGAGACGATGAACTTCACAGAAGTCAGACATGTTTCACTTTCTGTCATGCCACACTGTGCTAGATGCACCAGCACTTTCACATCATTAATGCTATCCTGTAAGGAAACAAAAGACATATTTAAAATGCTATCATGATGCCTATAAATTTTAGTACTATTTATCCACACCTTACAACTTCTGCATGAGTGACAACATTACAGAGAGCATTTTGGTACTGTATATGGAGTGACAGTTCTTGTTCTTAAATATTGTTAGTGGCAGTGACCTTGGAAAGAAGATAATCACAGTTTCCATGGAAGCTGTAAGCTTTGCCATCATACGTGATGATGTGAGACCCTCCCAGCAAAGAGCAGGTGCTAGTGCAATTCAGAGTATGGCAATTCCATTGCCCACTTGAACAGACACTGACAAAAAACAAAATAGACATTAAAATAAGGATACACTTTAAAACGTATATAGTTTATAACCAAGAAATACACTGTACAACCAAAGGTTTGTGGACAACTGACCAATACATACGTGTCTGTTTTTCCTATTTGTATATTTGCCTTCCTCAAACTGTTGTCAAGAATTTGGCATACAATTGCATAGAATGTCATTGTATACTATAGGATTACAATTTCAAATTTCTTAAACTAAAGGACCTAGTCCAAACTTGTTCCAGCATGACAGTGCCCCTGTGCACAAAGTGGTTTGCCAAGGTTGGATTGGAAGAACTCCAGTGTCCTACACAGGGCCCTGACCTCAACCCCACTGAACACCCTTGGGATGACCTGGAACTCAGACTACACCCCAGTCCTTCACTCCTCATCCAGCAGTAATGCCTGCCCTAACTAATGGTCACTAACATGCCAAAATGTTGTGGAAAGCATCCCTTGAGAGTTGTGGTTATTATAACAGCAAAGAGGGGATTTAATCTGAAAAAGCCATATAGTATACAAGTGCATCTCAAACGATTAGAATATATTGTGAAGAAGTTCAATATTTTCCATCAGTTATTGAAAATAATATTTAATATATTATACACTCATTACATGTAAATTCAAATATTTCAAGCATTTTTCTATTTTAATTTTGATAATTATGGCTTACAGCACCATCTCAAATCTAATTCTAATCTCAAAATATTATAATATTTAATTTTGAGTTTGAATAAAACAGTATAAATACTGTGTATCTCTTGGTCTAGTTCAGTACACGCAACCATAATCATGGGGAAGACTGCTGACTTAACAGTTCCACAAGGAGGGTAAGCCACAGAAGGTCATTGCTGAAAAGGGTGGCTGGAAAAGGTGCACAAGCAACAGGGATGACCGCAGCCTTGAGAGGGTTGTCAAGAAAAGTTGATTCAAGGACTTGGGAGAGCTTCACAAGGAGTGGACTGAAACTGGTGTAGGTGCATGAAGAGCCACCACGCACAGACATCTTCAGGAAAGGGGCTACAACTGTCGCATTCCTAATAACAAACCACAACTGAATCAGAGACACCATCAGAAGGGTCTTACCTGGGCTAAGGAGAGAAAGAACTTGCTCAATGGTCCAAAGTCCTCTTTTCAGATGAAAGTAAATTTTGCATTTCATTTGGAAGTCAAGGTCCTAGAGTCTGGAGGAAGAATGGAGAGGCACAGAATCCAAGGTATTTGAACTCCAGTGTGAAGTTTCTGCAGTCTGTGATGATTTGGGGTGCCATGTCATCTGCTGGTGTTGGTCCACTGTGTTTTATCAAGTCCAAAGTCAATGCAGCCGTCTACCAGGAGATTTTAGAGCACTTCATGTTTCCATCTGCTGACAAACTTTATGGAGATGCCGATTCCCTTTTCCAGCAGGACTTAGCACCTGCTCACAGTGCCAAAATTACTACCAAATGGTTTGCTGACCATGATATTACTGTGCTTGATTGGCCAGTCATCTCGCCTGACCTGAACCCCATGGAGAACCTATGGGGTATTGTCAAGAGGAAGATGAGAAACACCCGACCCAAAAATAGAGACGAGCTGAAGGCCAAAGCAGCCTGGGCTTAAATAACACCTCAGCAGTGCCACAGGCTGATCGCCTCTGTGCCACACCGCATTGATGCTGTAATTCATGGTAAAGGAGCCCCATCCAAATATTGAGTGTATAAATGAACGTACTTTTCAGAAGTTGGAGATTTCTGTATTGTCAATCCTTTTTTTGATTGATCTTAGGAAATATCCAAATAATTTGAAATACTGGATTTCTGATTTTTATAAGCAATAAGCTATAATCATCAAAATAAAATAAGGCTTGAAATATTTCACTTTATGTGCAATTAATATAGAAAATAAGAAAATGTACCTTTTTAAATTAAATTACGAAAAGAAATGAACTTTTTCACAATATTCTAATTGTTTGAGATGCACTGGCATATACATATGTATGTATCTACTGTATGTATGTATCTATGTATTTATAGATGGATGGATGGATGGATGGATGGATATGCTCTGTTAGGCCATGTTAAGGTTTGTTGTCCTAGAAGAGATCACTCCTACCTATATTAAAATGTGATCAGTCAAAATAATTTTGTATTGCTTTGCAATTTGTATTGATTTGCACCTTTCCCTCTAAACAGACAAGTTGATCCAAACCATGGCAGCAGTGTGTGTGTGTGTGTGTGTGTGTGTGTGTGTGTGTGTGTGTGTGTGTGAGTACACATTTATTTACCATTGTTGACAAGTCCTTGTAAACGATTCCCCTGGTTGATAGGTTTTGCCATTGTGGGTGCAAGGGCATTCATCAACAGAGATGCAACCAGTATTTCCAATGTCATCTTGCACAGTTCCTATACAAAGAGAATTACAAATTTAAATGATTTACTGAACTGCTCTGAGTTTCCCAAAAGCATTGCAACACAAAGACCATTGTTAAACGATAGAGCGACCAGCCCAGTGAACACGCCATCTCTCTCCTAGTTAAGATGCTCTTAGCATTAAGAGGCTAAGGCTACGTTTACACTAGACCGTATCTGTCTCGTTTTCTTCGCGGACGCACTGTCCATTTACATTAACCCCCCTGAAAAAGCGGGGAAACGGGAATCCGCCAGCGTCCACGTATTCAATCTAGATCGTATCAGCTCCGGTGCTGTGTAAACATTGAGAATACGCGAATACGCTGTGCTGAGCTCTAGCTGGCGTCTCATTGGACAACATCACTGTGACATCCACCTTCCTGATTCGCTGGCGTTGGTCATGTGACGCGACTGCTGAAAAACGGCGCAGACTTCCGCCTTGTATCACCTTTCATTAAAGAGTATAAAAGTATGAAAATACTGCAAATACTGATGCAAATACTGCCCATTGTGTAGTTATGATTGTCTTTAGGCTTGCCATCCTTCCACTTGCAAGTAATAAGTGATATGCGCTGGGATCTCACACACAGCGGCTCAGTCCCGAATCGTGGCTTGTTCACTTCACTCGCGCGCTCTGTGAGCTGCGCAGGGCCGGAGTGCACACCCTCCAGAGGGCACTCGCTGTTCAGGGCGGAGTGATTTGGAGCGCAGGATGCCTGCGGAGCCGAGCGTATCCGCGTATTGGTGTTGCTGTGTGCACGGCTAACGGTTTTAGTGTCAACGCGAATCGTTTTAAGAACGTTAATCTGATGATCCGCTGATTCGACGTAATGTAAACGTAGCCTAAGTCTTGGGCACATACAATGAAATGCTGTAGAGCAAAGATGCCTGGAAAAACAATTAAATTAAATGTTTCTATATTTAAAACAAGACTATAAAGAGCAGTAAACAGTAATAAATGAAACAAAGTCAGTATTTGGTGTGACGACCCTTTGCTTAAAAAAATACTAGTCTCAGGTATAGTTAGTGCAGTTTTATAAGGAAATGAGCTGGAGGTTTTACTGAGCATCTTACAGAACCAGACACAGTTCTTCTGGACACTTTGTCACACTTGTTTCTTTTTTTGCAGCAAAACCCAGCAGCCTTCATTATTGTTTTAGTCTGAAAAGTGTCTTATGTTTTTTAACATGCTACTTTCTTAACTGACATACAAACATTTTTCTGTAACATTTTATTTTGTGCTGGAAAACTAATATTTGGACCTCTAAAATGTTTTTGTACTGACTTGATAATGTAGACATCATAAAATAAAAATCTATAACAAAGTTTTCACTAAAAAATAGGGTACCTAAAGCCTCACTCACAACCCGCCGTAAGTGTTTTGGACACGCACAGGTTGCAGGGTTTGGTAGCTCGCAGCCATACCGTAGGGTCGCGGTGAACCTGGGGGAAGTTTGGGGGAGGAGTACGGGCAAAGCACTTGTCAAGTACAGGTTACACAACTGACTTCCTCGAGACATGGGAAAAATTGCACCGTTGGCCCGTGGCAAGCGTATGTCTGACGCTCGTGATCAGTGCGTGTTCAGTGAGTGTGGAGTGTGTGAGACTTGCATTTTACCAGTTTCCTGCACTAGGAGTACGGGCCGCACTTGTGAAGCATGTGTGACGCATGTGATTAGCACGTTACAATCACTCATAACTTGCGTGTGATGCAAACCAGGAGTGGGTATAAAACCAGCGTGTCTGCAGCATTCTGCATCTGTCTTTCGGCTGAAGAACATTGGATATTTTGTGGGAAAAAAAAAAAAAATTCAGTTTAAAGTTTAGAAAATGGGACCCAAGAAGAAGCGAGCAAAAGTGACAAGTAACCCAGCCTGAAACAGCAGAGGAGGAGAAGGAGGAAGAATTTGATGATGGTAGCAGCACCGGTGAGCCCTGCGCGGACAGGAAGAAGTTTGCCTTCAAGCCGGCAGAAGGCACAGCACCCTACCAGAGGTATTTTCACAGGGAAATACACATGCTTTAAACATTCATTTCAGTATCTATATGCTTATGTAATTAATATTATGTATGCTGATTTTCATGTATGTTTCAGCTAATGACGCCCAGAAGTGAGGACACTGCAATCCCATCATCGCTGTCAGGCCATTGTGCCATGCTCAGTGATAAGGACAAGGACATCCCGACACCCCGTCCCACCACTCAGCAGGAGCAGGACAGTAGCTCGGAGTCAGAGTGTATTTCAGTGCTCAAACTGTTGGGTTATTTAGTTGGAATTTTTTACAATGTAATAAATACGTTATTTACCAGCTGGGAGGTCCATATCGTGAAATACGAAGTCATGAAAGTACTGGGCGAGGCCCTCTGGGCCGAGGTCAGTATTCAAGGCCAAGGTCACGGTATTTCACCATACGGACCGACCTTAAGCTGGTAAATAATATTTTTTTTCTTTACCAAATTCTAACAGAAAACGAGAGCGCCCGAAAGGGAAAACTGAGCCGAGCCACCGTTTTGATTCCTCATTCACAGCTGTAATGCAAATTGCTTCCTCCTCAGTATACAAGTGCACTTCCATGGCAGGAAAAAACAAACAAACTACATTTTGCCGCCTATGTAGTCCCCTATTTATACAAAATTGAGTCATTCAGGATTCAGCCATGTTTTTGCTCGGCGTTAGCAACAGTTAGAGGTTTTTAGCTTTCTCCTGAAATGTTTTCTTTAATTTCTTCTTCCTCAGGGCAGTAAAACTCGCTTTCGCTGTGAACGCTATCCATGCTGTAAAATTAATGCTATTCATGGGCGATTGCTCTAAGACAATGAGGGAGGCTCAGCCTCCTCTAAAAATTCTGGATCTGAAATAGCAATGTTATAAGTTATAACATTGCTATTTCAGATCCAGAATCATAGAAATATATGTGCTCAACCCAACTACAGTGCGAAATCATTCCGTTATAACTTTCCCCAGTTTGCCTAATGTGTGCGTGAGTTTTTCCCCCTCGTGACAGCGCGATGCAGCGCAGCCTCAGTGGACTTCAATGGCATTTGGGAGCTCTGCGCTTTTCAATCTCAAAATGCAAGACGGTTATTGGACAAATACTGAGAAAACGCCCGCCCCACGGACTCCGAGCCTCACAGTGGGAGGGACATGGCAAAGCTTTCCGCGAGGAGACTGGTGATTGGTGAAAGCGGCCAGATATTTTCTTTGATTGACAGCTCGTTTCAACTATAGACAGGCAGCGGTGAATTTCAGTTCAGTCCCATGCGGAATTGCAAGTGCTGTGGTGTATTGTAAGAGATCAGCTTACATTTCGATTTCATTCATTACATACGGTTTCTACCAGCTTTTTTAGTTTGTATATATTTTCATTGTAAATAAAGTGTAAATATAGTGTTGTCAAGTTTGCTATCTTAGTTCCAGAAATTTCGTTTATTTGAGTGACTGAACTTGAACTTGAGGGGGCTAGTCAGCTAGCAAGAAAGCTGCGCACGGATACCAAGCATTGCTGATTTAATTTTAGCGAAGCCATTTGCCAGTCTTCCTTTCGAGGAAAAAATTAAAATTAAAGAGCAGGGTAGACCAACGCCTCAAATTGACTTGGTGAAAAAGGTAGGGAATAATACTCGTTCCTTTCAGCTCTCCTGGTATGAGAAAGTGAATTGGCTTACAGCAAGTGACCCACATCAACAACAGTAAATAGGCTACTTTAGTAATATGTCATGGATGGACCAAAAATATAGAATCTATTTAAAATGTTTATGCTGAGTATATTATATTGGAATATATATTTTTCTGGATATGAATTAAACACAGCTACAATTTGGAAAACATTTTTAAACAAAAACACAGCCGAGAACATTTCACACTACAGACCTGGATTAAAAGTGAAGGGTTATCAAAATTGTCAATAAAGCATTTTTCAGTCAAAATAAGTAAAATATAGGGAAAGTGTCATTGAATGAAATGTGTGGCACCCAGCTCTATGTTTGGCTCCCCAAGGTCAGTGCTTGTGCCTATTCCAGAACACTCTGCTGTTACTGCTGAGGTTCCTGACTTGGTTCAGGTGTACAAAAGGAGTACGGGTCCCATACATAGTGTATGCGTTCTTGATTTGTCGCAAGACCCATAGAATTTGCATGTGCAGGACCAAAAGTCTCCACGGGCATTCTGCGACCTTCTAGTGTCGCGCATGTCTCAAGCATGGTTTTTCCAAATGTTTTGCTGTAGACCGCCTGCAGCAGCACGTACGGCGGGTTGTGAGTGAGGCTTAATACTTCTGCACAGTTTATTTATTTATATATATTCTCATCTCATCTCATTATCTCTAGCCGCTTTATCCTGTTCTACAGGGTCGCAGGCTAGCTGGAGCCTATCCCAGCTGACGACAGGCAAAAGGCGGGGTACACCCTGGACAAGTCGCCAGGTCATCACAGGGCTGACACATAGACACAGACAACCATTCACACTCACATTCACACCTATGGTCAATTTAGAGCCACCAATTAACCTAACCTGCATGTCTTTGGACTGTGGGGGAAACCGGAGCACCCAGAGGAAACCCACATGGACACGGGGAGAACATGCAAACTCCACACAGAAAGGCCCTCGCCGGCCACGGGGCTCAAACCCGGACCTTCTTGCTGTGAGGCAACAGCGCTAACCACTACACCACCGTGCCTCCCGTTTTATATATATTATATAAATAAATATAAAAGTTTGTCTTACATAGTTTTACTTTTTTTTAAATTCAATTAAAGTAAGCAACAAAGTCCACCCAAGCCTATCAAGTGAATTGTAAAGTAGCTCAGTGATTTTTGAATGTGAATGAACTTATAAAAATGACGTTACAGCCAAAGTAAATTGGACTGAACTTTGAATGGATTTAAGAAATAAAGAGACAGATACAAACAAACAAACACATAAAGAAAAAAATATGTTTACTTTGGCGTCCTTCAGGGGGCATAAATTAAAAGATTTCTGACTTGGTTCCAGTTGTCTGAGATGGTTTATTCAGGTTTACCACATGCTCAGCATCTCCAGCTACAGACATGATGGTTTCTGGTCAGGTTGACTAAACCATCTCAGGTAACTTGAATGAAGTCATATGATTTAGACTAAACTTTGATCAGTAATAACAGGATTGGATGAAAACCTTTGCTCATGCCCCCCTACAGGACACGAAAGAAAAATGGTCATGTTCTACATGTTGCTAGTTTGAAGTGTGTGTGTGTGTGTGTGTGTGTGAGAGAGAGAGAGAGAGATTATTGCTACTCATTAGCAAAGTCTTACCAGATGGACAGACACATCCATCCACACAGTGATCTGCACAGAGTTGGGTCGCCTCCTGGTTAGAACAGGTGTCTGTACATGGACTCCCACACTCACTGTGCACCATGCTTAATGGACAATTTATTTCTACACAGGAGAAAAAACACCAGACTGCATTAGCTGAAAAGATAACTATAGTTCTGTTTCACCTCTCCTTATCACCAGTGGTGGTGAACATCACCTGGAAACCTTCTTGTGCACAAATCCATATAGAGCGAGTACAACCTCAATTCCAAGAAAGTTGGGACACTGTGTAAAGTGTAAATAAAACAGAATGCGATAGTTTGCAAATCATGGAAACCATGATTTGCAAATACCATGTTGTCTTTGTACTATTTTCATATCATTGAAAATAGTACAAAGACAACACATCAAATGTTGTAACTGAGAAAGTTTATTGTTTTCTGAAAAATATATGTTCATTTTGAATTTGATGTCAGCAACATGCTTCAAAAAAGTTGGTTCAGGGACATGTTTACCACTGTGTTGCATCACCTCTACTTTTCACCAGGACTCTTTTACTACAGAGCCACGTAGTTTTAATGTGTACAGAAAGCGGTTTGGCACCGTCTTGCTGAAAGAAGGAAGGCCTTCCCTGAAAAAGATTTTGTCTGGATGGCAGCATATTGCTCTGAAACGTGTATCATTCAGCATTAATGATGCCTTCCAGATGTACAAGCTGCCCATGTCATGTGCACTAATGCACCCTCATACCATCACAGATGCTGGCTTTTGAACTGTGCACTGATAACAAGCCGGATGGTCCCTCTCCTCTTTAGCCTGGAGGAGGTGGTGTCCTTGATTTCTAAAAAGAATTTCTACTTTTGATTCGTCAGACCTCGGGACAATTTTTCACTTCGCCTCAGTCAATTGTAAAAAGAGCTCGGGCCCCGAGAACGTGGCGGTGTTTCTGGATATTGTTTATATCTGGTTTTAACTTGCATTTGTGGATGCAGTAATTAACTGTTTTCACAGACGATGGTTTTCTGAAGTGTTCCTGAGCCCATACAGTGATTTCCACTACAGACACATGTCTGCTTTTAATACAATGTTGCCTGAGGGCCTGAAGATCACAGGTATCCAATGTCAGTTTTCAGCCTTGTCTCTTGCATACAGAGATTTCTCCAGATTCTCTGAATCTTTTAATGATATTTTGTACTATAGATGATGTGATCCCCAAATTCTCTGCAATTTTACACTGAGGAATGTTATTCTTAAATTGTTGCACTGCTCCCCCATGCAGTCTTTCACAGAGCAGTGAACCCCTCCCCATCTTTACTTCTGAGAGGCTCAGCCTCTCTGGGATGCATTTTTTATACCCAATCATGTTACTGACTTGTTGCCGATTAACCAAATCAGTTTTTGTTAGCATTACGCAACTTTTTCAGTCTTTTGTTGCCCTGTCCCAACTTTTCAGAAATGTGTTGCTGACATCAAATTCAAAATGAGTATACAACCCCGATTCCAAAAAAGTTGGGACAAAGTACAAATTGTAAATAAAAACGGAATGCAATAATTTACAAATCTCAAAAACTGATATTGTATTCACAATAGAACATAGACAACATATCAAATGTCGAAAGTGAGACATTTTGAAATGTCATGCCAAATATTGGCTCATTTGAAATTTCATGATAGCAACACATCTCAAAAAAGTTGGGACGGGGCAATAAGAGGCTGGAAAAGTTAAAGGTACAAAAAAGGAACAGCTGGAGGACCAAATTGCAACTCATTAGGTCAATTGGCAATAGGTCATTAACATGACTGGGTATAAAAAGAGCATCTTGGAGTGGCAGCGGCTCTCAGAAGTAAAGATGGGAAGAGGATCACCAATCCCCCTAATTCTGCGCCGACAAATAGTGGAACAATATCAGAAAGGAGTTCAACAGTGTAAAATTGCAGAGTTTGAACATATCATCATCTATATCATCAAAAGATTCAGAGAATCTGGAAGAATCTCTGTGCGTAATGGTCAAGGCCGGAAATCACAAAATGGGCTGAGGAATATTTCCAGAGAACATTATCTGTGAACACAATTCACCGTGCCATCTGCCGTTGCCAGCTAAAACTCTATAGTTCAAAGAAGAAGCCGTATCTAAACATGATCCAGAAGCGCAGATGTCTTCTCTGGGCCAAGGCTCATTTAAAATGGACTGTGGCAAAGTGGAAAACTGTTCTGTGGTCAGACGAATCAAAATTTGAAGTTCTTTATGGAAATCAGGGACGCCGTGTCATTCGGACTAAAGAGGAGAAGGACGACCCAAGTTGTTATCAGCGCTCAGTTCAGAAGCCTGCATCTCTGATGGTATGGGGTTGCATTAGTGCGTGTGGCATGGGCAGCTTACACATCTGGAAAGACACCATCAATGCTGAAAGGTATATCCAGGTTCTAGAGCAACATATGCTCCCATCCAGACGACGTCTCTTTCAGGGAAGACCTTGCATTTTCCAACATGACAATGCCAAACCACATACTGCATCAATTACAGCATCATGGCTGCATAGAAGAAGGGTCCGGGTACTGAACTGGCCAGCCTGCAGTCCAGATCTTTCACCCATAGAAAACATTTGGCGCATCATAAAACAGAAGATACGACAAAAAAGACCTAAGACAGTTGAGCAACTAGAATCCTACATTAGACAAGAATGGGTTAACATTCCTATCCCTAAACTTGAGCAACTTGTCTCCTCAGTCCCCAGACATTTACAGACTGTTGTAAAGAGAAATGGGGATGTCTCACAGTGGTAAACATGGCCTTGTCCCAACTTTTTTGAGATGTGTTGTTGTCATGGAATTTAAAATCACCTAATTTTTCTCTTTAAATGATATGTTTTCTCAGTTTAAACATTTGATATGTCATCTATGTTTTATTCTGAATAAAATATGGAATTTTGAAACTTCCACATCATTGCATTCCGTTTTTATTTACAATTTGTACTTTGTCCCAACTTTTTTGGAATCGGGGTTGTATATTTTTCAACAAACAATAAAATTTCTTAGTGTCAACATTTAATATGTTGTCTTTGTACTATTTTCAATGAAATATAAGTTTTCCATGATTTGCAAATCTTCACATCCTGTTTTTATTTATGTTTTACACAGTGTCCCAACTTTTTTTTTGATTGGGGTTGTACAATATTGTGTTTGATAGCAATAAATACAAAGTTTTCACTTTCTTTTTCTCACCTCATGCATGTGTCCATGCTTTCTTGCATTTTCTTTTCATTTTTCTATCCCTACTTGCTGTCTCTATCATGTTATTTGTGTTTGTGATAAACCATTCCATGCTTTTTCTTGATTTTCAGCTCAGTCTTAGTTTTCACTGCTTCACTGTATATGACACCTACATTCATACATTGTTATTTTAAATTATTATACTGACGTACCACAGAACTCGCTGGATCTCCAGTCTCCTGGTTTTCCCCCAGCATGTGCACACTGACGTGAGAACTCGGATATTGTGTTGCATATGCACATATGCTGACTGCTGTTGCACTGACACAGGTCAACAAGACAAGCTTTCAAATACACCTTTGTGGGCAACAAGTTATGACAGCTTTTGAATGCAGGGTGGTAAAGTAGTTCTTTGCATTTGTGTTTCTGTGAAGGATTAAAAATACATATTAAGTTACTCCCTTATGTAGGCTTCTTCATGACCTGGGAATCAACACACAGATTATTTTTTCCAAAGAATAATTGAGTGCCAATGGGCAAACAAAATCAGTGTTGTTAAAGTATGACAAAACTTTTGTGAACGTTAACTTGTACATTAATATTGTGGGCTGGGAGTGAAACTCTAAAACATAATGATAGTTTATACCATTTTCCGGCAGTGTTTCTGGGGACTAAGCTGAGTCTGCTCACATGGTTCAGTGGGTTCATCCATCTTCCATTTACGGCCAAATTCTTCTGCAGTTAATGTTTGACCTGTAAAATGAATTTAAAAAGTGGATATCACTAGTTAAAGCAGCAAACTATATGACTGAGGTCAAAAATTGTATCCCAGCTGAGAAAGTTTTTTTCTACATATACAGCACCTTAGGTGGTTCTTGAATGGCACCACAAAATAAGTGTATATGCTCACATATTGTAGCATTTGATGCAATGTCATTCATATAGCTTAGAATCTTTAATACTGACCATACAGTACCAGTTAAAATTTTGGACACTCCGACTCATAGGTTTTTCTGTATTTTGACTATTTTCTACATTGTAGAACAATACTGAAGACATCAAAACTATGAAATAGCATATGGGACCCTGTAGAACAGGATAAAGCAGCTAGAGATAATGAGATGAGACAAAAAAAGTGTTAAAAAACAAAATATGTTTCACATTTTAGATTCTTCAGCGTAGCCAGCATTTACCTTGATGACACTTTGCACACTATTGGCATTATCTTAACCAGCTTCATGAGGTCGTCACCTGGAATGCTTTTCAATTAACAGGTGCCTTGTCAAAAGTTAATTAGTGCAATTTATTGCCTTCTTAATGTATCTGAGATCCAACAGTAAATAGTAAATAATAACAATACAGTAAATAGCCCTATTCCACAACTGTAGTAATCCATATTATGTCAAGAACCACTCAACTAGGTAAAGAGAAACGACATCCATCATTACTTTAAGACATGAAGTGTCTTTTAATTAAAAACATATATATTCTATTCACATTCACTGGATATGAGCAACCGCGTGCTCTGATTGGCTATTCTATGACTAGGATATCAGCTCATATACTGTGCAGAGAAAAACAAAATGGCGGCGCATGTAGCTGAACCAACCAACGAGAGATAGATATTAACAGCTCAATGAAAAGACATCAAATGAATAATATGTTCACAAAATAACCAGTAGCCATTATCCATAATGATATCTGCTAAAATGTCTTTGACAGTAGAATATTGAAGAACCACTCTATTATTTGAATCATTAATAATAAACACAGAAAAATCTAACAAGGCTTCAGCGCTCCAACTCTGTCCCATTACATACATATTGTGTGTCCCAATCTAGAAATTATATAATTTATTTAAACGACTGATACAGTATATTATAATGCATATTACATTTTGTGCATATTATGTACTACTATAAAATAATTATGCATTTAATTCAAACTATATACATATCTAATTTAATCATTTTCAAGATTTCCCAATTACCAAACATGCACTAAGGCATGGTTCAGGTTAATTGGGACAGCCTTAGAATACAATAAGTGGAGAGAGGAACAATGAAGGGATATAATAGCTGCATAAACAAATGCATGAAACACTCCATGACTATGGTTTATTGATGGACTGTTGGATTTTATGTGCATTACATGCTGTTTTTATGAAACATCTTAATAAGCAGGGAATAAAATAAAGACTTAGGCCTACTTGTGGTTACGCAGAAATGTTTACTTTGCATTGCGCATTGTGTGCATTGTGTTCGTAATAAATTTAGAGATTGATGTTGATGTGTTATACTGCTACGGCAAAAATAAATAAATAAATAAATAAATAAATTTTACTTGCCTCATAGTAGTGATTTTCACTGTGATTATTACTTAATCTGTTCATTCTGAATTTTAGGAAACATTGATTCTAGCTTTGGAAACTAATTAAGATGTTCTAAACCTTGTTATTGCTGTTATTGCTGTAAGACATGAATTTCTGAACATTCCTTATGCCAATACCTTCATCAATTTTACTCAGTCTACTGTGTTCATACAATATTAGAATATGGTGATGAGGAACTTGGATGAGATTTCATCCACTCTAAATTGTAATACTCATTGATTATATGAGTGAGTGAGTGAGTGAGTGAGTGAGTGAGTGAGTGAGTGAGTGAGTGAGTGAGTGAATGAGTGAGGGAGACAGTGAGAGTGAGTGAATGAGGGAGTGAGTGAGGGAGTGAATGAGGGAGTGAGTGAGTTACTGAGAGTGAGTGAGTGAGGGAGTTAGTGAGAGTGAGTGAGTGAGTGAGTGAGTGAGTGAGTGAGTGAGTGAGTGAGTGAGTGAGTGAGTGAGTGAGTGAGTGAGGGAATGAGGGAATGAGTGAGGGAGTTAGTGAGAGTGACTGAGCAAGTGAGAGAGTGAGTAAGGGAGGGGTGAGTGAGTGAGTGAGTGAGTGAGTGAGTGAGTGAGTGAGTGAGTGAGTGTGGGAGTGAGTGAGAGTGAGTAAGGGAGGGGGTGAGTGTGGGAGTGAGTGAGTGAGTGAGTGAGTGAGTGAGTGAGTGAGTGAGTGAGTGAGTGAGGGGGTGAGTGTGGGAGTGAGTGAGAGCGTGAGTAAGGGAGTTAGTGAGTGAGTGTGAGTGAGTTAATGAGAGTGAGTGAGTGAGTGAGTGAGTGAGTGAGTGAGTGAGTGAGTGAGTGAGTGAGACAGTGAGAGTGAGTGAATGAGGGAGTGAGTTACTGAGAGTGAGTGAGAGAGTGAGCAAGGGAGTGAGTGAGTGAGTGAGTGAGTGAGTGAGTGATTGGGTCAGTGAGTGAGTGAGTCAGGAAATGAGCTACAAGGCACTTCTTAGCAAAAAAGAGGACTTATGCATAGTTTGTACCTTTGCTCTTTGGACTTTATTTGTAATTAATGTGGCTCAGGGTGGCACGGTGGTGTAGTGGTTAGCACTGTCGCCTCACAGCAAGAAGGTCCTGGGTTCGAGCCCAGCGGCTGGCGAGGGCCTTTCTGTGTGGCGTTTGCATGTTCTCCCCGTGTCTGCGTGGGTTTCCTCCGGGTACTCCGGTTTCCCCCACAGTCCAAAGACATGCAGGTTAGGCTAATTGGTGGCTCTAAATTGACCGTAGGTGTGAATGTGAGTGTGAATGGTTGTTTGTCTCTGTGTGTCAGCCCTGTGATGACCTGGCGACTTGTCCAGGGTGTACCCCGCCTCTTGCCCATAGTCAGCTGGGATAGGCTCCAGCTTGCCTGCGACCCTGTAGAACAGGATAAGTGGCTACAGATAATGGATGGATGGATGGATGGATGGATGGATAATGTGGCTTACCATTTTCAATGAACTCATTCTGCAGGATGCCATTGAAGTCCCCGCAGAGTCCACATGTTTTATTCACATAGGTTGTGGACATCTCAATCTGGTGATGCAAACAAAGATTATTTTGATTGTTAATATTGTTAATTTTATTGTTATTTTAATTGTTTAATTCTTGAAAACACAAATGTCATATACATTACCAGTCAAAAGTTTGAACACATCTTCTAATTCAATGTTTTTTCTTTATTTGTATTAATTAAAAGACACTTCATGTCTTAAAGTAATGACAGATGTCGTTTCTCTTTACTTAGTTGAGCGCTTCTTGACATAATATGGATTACTGCAGTTGTGGAATAGGGCTATTTACTGTATTGTTATTATTCACTATTTACTGTTTGATCTCAAACATTAAGAAGGCAAGAAATTGTACTAATTAATTTTTGACGAGGCACTTGTTAATTGAAAAGCATTCCAGGTGACTCCCTCAGGAAGATATTATATATATATATATATATATATATATTGCAGTTTTTGTTTACCACACAATTCCATATATGTTCCATATGTTATTTCATAGTTTTGATATCTTCAGTATTGTTCTACAATGTAGAAAATAGTCACAATACAGAAAAAACTATGAACAACTAGGGGTGTCCAAACGATTGATCCTGGACGCACACATTTTTTTTAAGGACATTATTACACTCTCTTAAATTTGTAGGTTAAGTGAGCTCAAGATAAGGTTGCCAAATATGTTGGTTCATTTTTTCTGTATATAACTCACAAAAATAGATGACTAGTAAGATTTGATCTTTAAAGTTTTCCACGTTAAAAAAATTCCCTGTTTGATTAGATCGAGAAATTTAATTTGACATCCTGTTTATTGTTTTCCCTTTGTGTGGAAACACACTTTACATGAACCAAATATTTGCATTTAGACTTTGAGACCATTGATATACTATATATTTTTATATACACATACACTACCTGTTAAATATTTGGACACACTTTCTAATTCCATGTTTTTTCTTTATTTTTATTGATTAATAAAATGGCTTAAAGTAATGATTGACTGTCATTTCTCTTTACTTTTTAAATACAGAACAACTTATGAATGAGTTGGTGTGGCCAAACTTTTGACTGGTGTTGTATACACACATTTTTCTTTTTAAGGACAATAATACAGTGGTACACTGTAGGTTAAGTGAGCTCAAGATAAGGCTGTCAAATATGTTGGTTCATTTTTTCTGTATCTAACTCACAAAAAAAGTTTTCCAGCTGAGCAGATAAGGGATTAAGCTGCCTCTTACTTTCACAACATTAACTTAACTATTGTATGAAATATTATCCCAGTTTTGAAATGTCTTACTGCTGACTTCCTATCAAACCTTTTGCAACTGAAATGAAACTCAAACTGTACCGAGAGAGAGTTGTCTTGATCCCAAAACACTGTCAGTCCTAACTTGGAGCTGATTTTAATGTAATTGGTCACTTTCTCAATCCGAATTCCATAATGATAGCCTGGGATGATCAATCTGTTTAAAAGTGGTTAAGAAAATGTTAAACATCACATAAAGACAGTATGGCTTTGAATTGAGAAATCATGGGAACATGATGCTGGTAAATTCTCAGCATATACACTCATAAGATTTTGCCTGTTTATATTGTCTTTGCAGTGACAAAAGTACTCACACTTCATTGTTGATGGTAAGGTTGCCTTGGTAAAGCATAATTACGATCCCTTCCAGCTTTATGGTAAAAGAGCTCATTTTAGCAAGGCCATCAGTGTATTCCCTCCTCATTTGGATGTTAAAATCAGCGAGGGTGCTGTCACACATGGTGGCAAGTATGTAGTTACAGGTGTAGGGCAGCTGGAAGAAATTACCATCAAATGTATGGAAGTGGAAGTTTCCCCAAGTACTGCAGATCTGTCCATTATGAGCAGCACCTATAAACATTTTCTTTGGGTTAAATTTTACATTGCTTTGGACAATCAGTTGTGGAATTTTGGAAGAAACAGAAATGTTTACCTGCAGCATTGCTAACGATCATCTTCGTTTGTGTCTCCAAAAACACTTAGATGGAAAACAAAATAGAAGGATGATTCAGTTGCTGTATATATTACTGTAACACTGCTCACTGAGGGCTGTATTCAGAATTGCATAGTTACAAATTAATACCCACATAATTATTCAGACCTGAGGTGTGATTATGCACACTTACAGTTGAGGTCAGAAGTTTACATACACTCATCATGGACTTGGATGTCATGACAATATTGGGCTTTCAATGATTAATTACAACTGTTCTTGTTATGTGTCAGAATGATTGTATGACGTATGTCTTTAATAGATAAAAAAAACAAGAATTTAGTGCACAAGTTTTCATTTCTTTTGGATTTTCTGAAATCATGTATGATCAAAAATATACATGCACCCAACTAGATTATTAATTCAGTGGTGCTGAAAGTTCTGAAATGTCTTTTAACCTGCCAAGGCAAAGGCCTCTTAACTTGCTGTTAATGATCATAATTGACTACAGCTTCTTGAGGAAAATGTTATGGTCAGATAAGACAAAGATTGAGTTGTTTGGCCACAATGACCAGAGGTATGTTTGGAGGACAAAAGATGAGGCATTGAACCCCAACAACTGTTAAGCATGGTTAAACAAAGTGGATGGAATACTGAAGAAGGTGGACTATCTCAGAATTCTTCAGCATAACCTCAAACCATCAGCTAGACAATTGAAACTTGAATACAGTTGGGTGGTCCAACAGGACAATGACCTGGTTGTGGAATGGATAAATCAGGATATTATTAAACTTTTGGAATGGCCTTCCCAAAGTCTTGAACTGAATCCTAGCGAAAATATGTGGACTGTGCTTTAAAGTTGTGTCCATGCCAGTAAACCAACAAATTTATTTGAACTCTATTAATTCTATCAAGAAGAGTGGTTAAATATCTAACCAGAATTCTCCCAGAAGCTTTTCCATGGCTACAAAAAGCTTCTGGTCAAAGTGAAACTTGCTAAGGGACACTTAATCAAATATTAAGTGTGCTGCATGTGTAATTTTGTTCTAGTTTTAATTTCAGAAAACCCAAAATAAATTAACACTTGTGCACCAAATTCTTATTTTTTATATTAAAGATGCATGCTGTAAAATTGTTCTTCCCCAGAAAAAGAACAGTTCAATGAAATCATTTAAAGGTCCCCTTGCATCGTGTTTTCATTAATTGTGCAGTGATCTCTAGTATGAATGAATGCCCTGTGAGCCGGTTTTGGCAAAAAAAAAAAAAGCTGTGGTTCTCCTGTTTCAGGCTGTTCTAGTTTGGTGGAGGAGTGGGTGGCGGGAGAACGACAGGATTTCAGCTCTTACTCATTAATATTCATGACATGTAAACGTTTTACCTTTGATTGGCTAACAGCACTGTGACACTACCTCCAGTGGGTCAGAACAAGCGGATGTGGGTGTCTTACTACGGCGAGAGAGAAGGAACAAACCGCGAAAGGAAAAATACCGCGTGCAGACGTCATTGATGTGCGACGCAAGGAAATAAAATAAATTCAACAAATGTTTGGGTTTTTACTGAACAAAAATGAATAAAATGAACAAGTGACTTAAAAAAAGAATGTGGGTACCTTTGTAAAAACTGTTTTGATTGCCTATTATGGTCTCGACATCGATGTTTTGACCAATGGACCTTTTCACGGATACCGCCATTTTGGATTTGGCACGGTGCACTCTGGGACCGTTTGGGGACAAACAAACGCCTGAACCAGGCAGCATGGCAAACTCTTGTGTGGTCTGATAGCATCTTTAGGTCACTCCGGTTGATCAAACGCAGCCACAAAGGACGCCACTTGATAGGACACGAATGCCACTTAAGTTCTTTTACATGATCTTTGATAACTAATCTGAAAAGAAATAAAAACATACAGTGTGGCAAAAAGTATTTAGTCAGCCACCAATTGTGCAAGTTCTCCCACTTAAAAAGATGAGAGAGGCCTGTAATTTTCATCATAGGTACACTTCAACTATGAGAGACAGAATGGGGGAAAGAATCCAGGAAATCACATTGTAGGATTTTTAATGAATTAATTGGTAAATTCCTCGGTAAAATAAGTATTTGGTCACCTACAAACAAGCAAGATTTCTGGCTCTCACAGACCTGTAACAACTTCTTTAAGAGGCTCCTCTGTCCTCCACTCGTTACCTGGATTAATGGCACCTGTTTGAACTCATTATCAGTATAAAAGACACCTGTCCACAACCTCAAACAGTCACACGCCAAACTCCACTATGGCCAAGACCAAAGAGCTGTCAAAGGACACCAGAAACAAAATTGTAGACCTGCACCAGGCTGGGAAGACTGAATCTGCAATAGGTAAGCAGCTTGGTGTGAAGAAATCAACTGTGGGAGCAATTATTAGAAAATGGAAGACATACAAGACCACTGATAATCTCCCTCGATCTGGGGCTCCACGCAAGATCTCACCCCGTGGGGTCAAAATGATCACAAGAACGGTGAGCAAAAATCCCAGAACCACACGGGGGGACCTAGTGAATGACCTGCAGAGAGCTGGGGCCAAAGTAACAAAGGCTACCATCAGTAACACACTACGCCACCAGGGACTCAAATCCTGCAGTGCCAGACGTGTCCCCCTGCTTAAGCCAGTACATGTCCAGGCCCGTTTGAAGTTTGCTAGAGAGCATTTGGATGATCCAGAAGAGGATTGGGAGAATGTCATATGGTCAGATGAAACCAAAATAGAACTTTTTGGTAAAAATTCAATTTGTCGTGTTTGGAGGAGAAAGAATGCTGAGTTGCATCCAAAGAACACCATACCTACTGTGAAGCATGGGGGTGGAAACCTCATGCTTTGGGGCTGTTTTTCTGCAAAGGGACCAGGACGACTGATCCGTGTAAAGGAAAGAATGAATGAGGCCATGTATTGTGAGATTTTGAGTGAAAACCTCCTTCCATCAGCAAGGGCATTGAAGATGAAACGTGGCTGGGTCTTTCAGCATGACAATGATCCCAAACACACCGCCTGGGCAATGAAGGAGTGGCTTCATAAGAAGCATTTCAAGGTCCTGGAGTGGCCTAGCCAGTCTCCAGATCTCAACCCCATAGAAAATCTTTGGAGGGAGTTGAAAGTCCGTGTTGCCCAGCGACAGCCCCAAAACATCACTGCTCTAGAGGAGATCTGCATGGAGGAATGGGCCAAAATACCAGCAACAGTGTGTGAAAACCTTGTGAAGACTTACAGAAAACGTTTGACCTCTGTCATTGCCAACAAAGGGTATATAACAAAGTATTGAGATGAACTTTTGTTATTGACCAAATACTTATTTTCCACCATAATTTGCTAATAAATTCTTTAAAAATCAGACAATGTGATTTTCTGGATTTTTTTTTTCTCATTTTGTCTCTCATAGTTGAAGTGTACCTATGATGAAAATTACAGACCTCTCTCATCTTTTTAAGTGGGAGAACTTGCACAATTGGTGACTGACTAAATACTTTTTTGCCCCACTGTAAATTTCAATATCTTGGCTCAGATCAACATAGCTCAGATATGTGCCACATGTGAAAAAAGATAGGATTATGGGCACACCTGTGTTTACCTGTACTTCCAGGTAAGTGTGTTATCTATGTCTTGATTTAGATCAGATCTATAGGTCTACAGTCTAATAGGATTAATAAACTTAAGATTGATAATAACTTATACATTCACTTATTGTTAACCTATTTTTCAACAAATGAAACAAGCCTAGGTCCTATATTTAAATCACCATTTTTGAAACGAACTCCTGAGGCCTAATGTACAGTAGAGTCTAAACTAAGCAACCTTTATCCGAAAATTTCAACTAAAGGGTAAACCATGGTAATGTCATGTTTATAAAGTCCCCTCTGACCGATGATACTAAAACATTAATAATAATACCATTATAATACTATTATGGCTATAGTCTACACGTAGTATAGTATTGAATCAATTTTGTGCCAAAATGTTCATACAATACTTTTGAAATATAAAAAAAAAACGATAAGTCAAAATTAAAAAAAAAAAGTCAATGTTTTTTAGACTGGCAAACAAATTATTCGTGTAATCGTGCAAAATATCAGTCTATTACTCTTCAGAAACCTTTTATTTTTGTTCCGTGTCTTTCTCAGTTTTGTTTGCCGTAATTTATTTGGGTTGCGATTCCAGCTTTCTCGTTTGCGCTCCCTGACTTTTTGCTTGCAGTTTTGGCACAAACTTCACGTGTGGGTGGGCTGTCCAGGAATGCATTCCCATTGGCTAACTTGTGTTTGACTGACAGCTACGCTCAGCCATTCCCCCGGAAGCTGTTGCAGCCATTTCCTACTCGGATTTTGGCGGACTGTTTGACGAGTGACCGATCCATTGACGGTAAACAAGGATCGAGTGGACTTCAGTGGCGACTATGATATTGAATTAATTCAACAAAGTGTAAGACGGGACAAATGTGCTGTATGTGTTGCAGCAGTGCACATTATGCAGGCGTGTTTAACGTTAGCAAGACAGCTATTATATTGGGTAGTGGAGCTAAGTCTAACATTTGACTTGCCACGAAACACCTGCATAATGTGTCAATGGATCGGTCACTCGTCAAACAGTCCGCCAAAATCCGAGTAGGAAATGGCCGCAACAGCTTCCGGGGGAATGGCTGAGCGTAGCTGTCAGTCAAACACAAGTTAGCCAATGGGAATGCGTTCCTGGACAGCCCGCCCACACGTGAAGTTTGTGCCAAAACTGCAAGCAAAAAGTCAGGGAGCGCAAACGAGAAAGCTGGAATCGCAACCAAAATAAATTACGGCAAACAAAACTGAGAAAGACACGGAACAAAAATAAAAGGTTTCTGAAGAGTAATAGACTGATATTTTGCACAATTACATGAATAATTTGTTTGCCAGTCTAAAAAAATTGACTCTTTTTTTTTTAATTTTGATTTATCATTTTTGTTTGATATTTCAAAAGTATTGTATGAACATTTTGGCACAAAATTGATTCCACAGTATAGTACTATTATATTCATAATATCGCTCACCTGTCCTTATACCGTTGATCATTGTTGCATTTATAAACTGCACATCGATCAACACCACCCATTTCACTCTAGGAGTAAAACACACACTGGCAGGACAAATGAGTACGAGGCTTTTATGACTTAATTACTAACACAACGTCTACAACAAGTTTGCGTAGGCTGACATCTCACATGGGATGCTTTGTTTGTTCCCAAACGGTCCCAGAGTGCACCGCGCCAAATCCAAAATGGCAGTATCCATGAAACTGCTGATAACAATGTAGATAACACGAATTTTACATCACATTCAACGAGATTAAACAAGACTAAAGATGGCGACTTACAAATAATGTGTAAACATCGTTGGAGTTAAAGTTTGAACAGCATGAAGGAACATACCCCAACCCCCCGAAATTAATTAAAAAAAATTCTCAACGGATTTGGCATAATATAAAAAGGTCGTTTTTTACTCAGAAAAAGCAGAAAACTCTCATCCCTGCCTAGCTTGTGACCATGTCATGCATGCTAACGTGGAGAATATGAACATGCTATTTTGGAACAAAAAGTTCATGTTTTACTTAGAGCTGGTGGTTGGTACAGATCCAGGTATTAAAAACAACCTCGAAGCAGAACCACTACTGAAGGCACCGAAGTTTGAAAAGTCACTGTGGTTGAAATGATTAGAACACAGTACTAACGCTGCATTATACTTTGCTGGTGGTGTTCCAAAGATAAATTCCAACCATTTCTTCTTCACCTCTTCTATCTTGGGCAAGAAATGCAACATTGATGTGTTACTGCCACAAATAACACAGGCACGAACTTGTTCAGACATGTTTTCAACTTGCTGATAGGTCCTCTTCATTAGCTACTGACGAGATGGGCTCTGCTCAGTGTAGCCAGATACTGCTGACGTTTTCCAGCCCAAAATATGTTCAAAACCCACCAAAATGCACTTAAAACCACCCAATCTGGCAACACTGGCTCTGCTGTCTCTCCTCGCGCTTAAATCCGACCTTCCTTCCCGTGGGCGGTTGCAAGCCAAGGTGGGCGAGGCCATGAATACTAATTTACGAAGTGACGTAAGATCGTGTGGCTTTTTCTGATCCGCTTGTTTTTCCGACTATTTTCTTTCATAGGCTAATACAGGGAATGGGGGTAGAATTACATTTTCACATGCAGCATGCATATGCAACTCGGAGTGAACTATGGTATTTCAAAAAGAGCCAGTATTAAACGTTTTTGGTGGGAGGGCACCTTTAAAGCCCAATATTGCTATGACATTCATGTTCCTGATGAGTGTATGTAAACTGACCGCAAATGTATGTGCTAGTCTGGATTTGCATGTGCAGGGTTGAGGTTGCCATAAAAAGTAGGCATAGGCATGACTTAAGTGTATTATTCTGGAGCGATATGAAGTCTAATGCCACTGTTTGACACTTTGATCTAACCATAATATGCAGAGCATTTTTTAAGGATTTTCCACTAGGAGACCAAGTGGTCTGGGCAATACAATCACAGGCCCCAGAGTCCATGCGGCTGCACTGCTGCGGCATATTCTGTGATGCAAAATGGTTCACCAATCACCATACAGACAAACACACTACAGTGACTACACAGCTATCAAGAGCAATTACCAAGCACAAATGTTATGTCAAAGACACTCAAAGTTACACAGTAATGACATCGGATTCTGACATCAGCCATCTCAGTAACCAAATTTTAGTTTTGTTTTTCTTAACCAACATGATCTTGTGTGTATATCTTATAACATAGATCTTCATTTCCCTTGTTAAATGTATACTTACATGGTACTTGGTTAATTAATTGCAACTGATTGAACCAAATGATAAGACATAACTTGGTTTAAAATTTGGTCTCCCAGTGAAGCTGGTTTGGCATTGACTAGGAGACCAAATCTGGCCACTGGGAGACCATTTGGTCTCCCGTCATGCTGAAATTCATGTTTTGTGCTGTACTTACACTGAAATAACTACGGAATATCAATGGAGGCTAATATTAGAGGACAATATTAAATACATAAATGAAACTATAAATTAACTTATAGTATTTTCCATATAACATCTCTGAAATTTTTTTCCTCATTCAGGAGATCAGACAAGACGGTATCTTAACTGAAGGCATTGCTTATCTTAAGGAAATTTTAAGTGGGTAAAATTCTGAACTATAATTATAGGCGATAACTGTTCATGCTTTCTGGATGTAATTCATCCAGAAAGCATGAGCACATACTCAAACAATAATATGTGCTGGATAAAGTGGTATTTTATAAAACACTGAATGACGAGTTGGAAGCCTCATGTGTAGTGAATAATGTGATAATTACAACTAGAATGCATTCAAAAATACTGTATTTTAACACCTAGACTCTATACTCAACTCTTTATGAGATGTTAATTTGAATGCTTGCCATCTCCTCATTTATATACTGCAGTATCATATTTTTTGTCTATTTCTTTTTGTTTATTTTTTAAAGTATTGATTTATGTGACATCCTTTGGTTATATCCTTAAAAAAAAAAAACATGATCTGCATTTTCAATTAACATTTTCTATCCTCTGATATTTTTTTCAATCCCAAAAGCCCATTATATCAAAAGTTAAGTAATAGAATCAATCTTATCTACTGTATATTAATACAATTATATGATATACTGTACATTGAACTGCATACCTGGTATCATTGTCGGTGTCATCATTTCTATTTCAGGAGGCACAGGAGGTTCCAGAAGAAGAATGATTTAAAAAAATACATAATCGTTAAACCCCAAATGACTAAATACACTGATATGTTAACAATTGCCTCTGCATACAGACAGGAAAAAGAAACCAAACAGAAAAATATATACTAAATACGTTACACTGAAATATACATAATACAGTTGATTTCTTTGCTTTCAGAAGTGTAGGATCCTTTTCAACCCTAAAGAAGGAAGCACTGCTCGTGGCACATGGCAAATTTTATTCTAACCAGAAATGATTGTTTCAATCAGGCATAACAGAAATTATAACAGTGGAAAGCCATAGTTAAATTCTACATAACCTTTCCAACCTGTTTGTTGCGTTGACTGTAGTCCAGTTATTATTGTTAGCCAACTCAAAAGCCATAATTGTGACATCTTTGCACATCCCATAGATGCCAGGCCACTGCTGTAAAACGCTGCTCAACCCCCTCTCAGTCGTACTTCTGCAGGAAAATGGCTTTTATGCACCATACTGATCTGGTTGAATGCTGATGAGGGTGGAGTAACAGCTAACATTGTAATTACTTATCCAGTCAGTATATAAAAATAAATATTTACCATATACAAGTTTGTGTTTGATATCAAACATGGTTTAAGTAAACTTTCATCAAACTATGCCTGAGTGATAAACGTTTTACTTAACACAAGATGGTGCACGAATCACTCTCTTATACAAAAACAGGTATGCAAGTTTGTTTCTAAAGAAGAAGTACTGATCTATAATAAAACTTCCTTTTCTTTGTATACTTTTTAAAGAGGAAAGAAAATGGCTTTTAAACACAATATGATCACAGTGTTTAAATGATGTCTCTATCAAAGAGTTGTTGACTAGGCAAGCAAAGTCTTTAACTCCTTGCAATGTACACTCACTGGCCACTTTATTAGGAACACCCATCCACCTGCTGTTTTTATGCAGTTCTCTAATCAGCCAATCCCTTGACAGCAGCACAATGCATAAAATCATGCAGATACAAATCAAGAGCTTCAGTTAATGTTCACTTCAAACATATCAATGGGAAAACTTGTGATCTCTGTGACTTTCACTGTGGCGTGGGTGTTGGTGCCAGATGGACTGGTTTGAGTATTTCAGAAAGTGATGATCTCCTGGGGTTTTCACACACAACAGTCTCTAGAGTTTACACAGAATGGTGTGAAAAACAAAAAACACTGAGTGAGTGACAGTTCTATGGGTGGAAACACCTTGTTGATAAGAGAGGTCAGAGGAAAATGGCCAGACGGGTTCAAGCTGCCAGGAAGGATATCGCAACTCAGAGAACTGTCTCTGATATGTTTGCTGGGTTTGGTTTTGTTCTAAGTATTGGTTTCCAATGCATATGCTATTGGTATTTGTGTTTACAACCAAGGTAAATTTTGTGTGTGTGTGTGTGTGTGTGTGTGTGTGTGTGTGTGTGTGTGTGTGTGTGTATGGTGATGACAAGTTGCAGGGCTTAGGGTGGGAAGTCTATATGTGTGTATTTTGATTAAGAAACAATAAAAAAATGTTAATCATAAAAAAATGTCTTTTGGTTTTATTGAGGCTTTTACTTTACCATTTCTGGTTGGTACATTTATTCATTTGCTCACACTGTGTGAATTATTTTAAATATAACTTATTTGGTGATCATTCACATCTGTCAACTAAATATGACTAAGTGCTATTATTGTGATATAAATATGTAAATATCAGTGTATAGCAATGCATTTTGGTCGTAATATAAGAATTAGTGGCTCAATGGTAGAATTATTGCCTCCATGAAGGAGGCCTGAGTTAATTTCCTTGTCAATATACAACTCTGTTTGGGGGAAGTGGAGCTCAGAGGTTAAGGCACTTGACTACTGATCTGAAGATTGTGCTTAGTTGTTTCTATTTAATTGCATAGATAAACATGCAGGGCGGCACGGTGGTGTAGTGGTTAGTGCTGTCGCCTCACAGCAAGAAGGTCCGGGTTCGAGCCCCGTGGCCGGCGGGCGAGGGCCTTTCTGTGTGGAGTTTGCATGTTCTCCCCATGTCCGCGTGGGTTTCCTCCAGGCGCTCCGGTTTCCCCCACAGTCCAAAGACATGCAGGTTAGATTAACTGGTGACTCTAAATTGACCGTAGGTGTGAATGTGAGTGTGAATGGTTGTCTGTGTCTATGTGTCAGCCCTGTGATGACCTGGCGACTTGTCCAGGGTGTACCCTGCCTTTCGCCTGTAGTCAGCTGGGATAGGCTCCAGCTTGCCTGTGACCCTGTAGAACAGGATAAAGCAGTTAGAGATGATGAGATGAGATAAACATGCATTTTATAAAAGTATAAGTCCAGTAAATGCAGTACAGTACCCCTTTTCTTAAAAAAAGAAGTATGCACTGTAGAAACAGAGTAAGACTTAAAGCTGATGGAAACACTGGGATTATTATTAGTATTACTTTTGCTTGTGTAACAGAGTTAAAAATGCACTTTATTAAATATTATTTCCAATTTGTATTTGTAAGTTTTATTTATCATTTTATGATTATTTTGAGTATTTATGAATTTTATCTCTATGAGTTATTTTCATTTACCATTATTTTATAAATTTTCCCTGTGTTAATTACCCTCCTGCACTCTGCCCTTTTCGTTCCTCCTGGGCTTCTGTAGCCCCACCCCTCTGCCCTCACAGTCCTGTTGTGTTCTGCTGAGGGAGCAGAGGTGTAGGAAGGAAGAGACAGAAGATTTATAATCTATGTTGATGTCTTATGCAGGGAGAAAATAAATACAGGAAAGCAGCATCTCGAGTCCTCTTC
Organism: Neoarius graeffei; assembly: GCF_027579695.1. Taxonomy (NCBI): domain Eukaryota; kingdom Metazoa; phylum Chordata; class Actinopteri; order Siluriformes; family Ariidae; genus Neoarius; species Neoarius graeffei. Next base: position 57,952,342 of record NC_083570.1, on the reverse strand, counting down.
CTTCATGCCCAAACACACACCCGTTACACTTGTAATGGAAAGATTTGTCACCTCATCTTTGCCAGTGCTGCTGAGACGAAACTCTGAAAATGTATCCAGAATTGCTGGACTTTTGGTTCTTGTAGTAAGGCTTTTGGTTCTTATAGTAAGACTTTTGGTTCTTGTGGTTCCAAAACCTGTTTCGGGAACCCTTGACATGAGGCAAGAATACATTGTCAAAGGGATACGAGTCCATTGCATGGCACCAAGCACATGCACATTCACACCGAGGGACAACTTATTGCAGCCAACATGCATGTTTCTGGGGAAATTAGAGGAAACTCAAACAAACACAGAGAGAAGATGCCAAACCCAACATGTGACTGCAATGCTATGGTACGTCACCATGCCACCAAGAAAGATATATATATATATATATATATATATATATGGCGGCACGGTGGTGTAGTGGTTAGCGCTGTCGCCTCACAGCAAGAAGGTCCTGGGTTCGAGCCCCGGGGCCGGCGAGGGCCTTTCTGTGTGGAGTTTGCATGTTCTCCCCGTGTCCGCGTGGGTTTCCTCCGGGTGCTCCGGTTTCCCCCACAGTCCAAAGACATGCAGGTTAGGTTAACTGGTGACTCTAAATTGACCGTAGGTGTGAATGTGAGTGTGAATGGTTGTCTGTGTCTATGTGTCAGCCCTGTGATGACCTGGCGACTTGTCCAGGGTGTACCCCGCCTTTCGCCCGTAGTCAGCTGGGATAGGCTCCAGCTTGCCTGCGACCCTGTAGAAGGATAAAGCGGCTAGAGATAATGTGATGTGTGATGTGATATATATATATATATATATATATATAAAACTCATGCCAAATCAATTATGCGGATGATGAAGAAGAGGACTTTCAAAGTGGATCACTCAAGGCCCGGGTTAACAACAACCTCCACTGGAACTGTTTCCCAGCAGGGTACGAGTGGAAACTGTGCTACTGGTGGGAAAAGGAAGAGAAAGAGAGGTGGAAAGAGAATTCAGAAGGAATGTGAGCATAGAAAGAGGTAAAGAGAGTCTCAGAGGTAAAGAGAATGAGTGACAGAGTGATGAGTGTGAAGTTGGAAATTGAAGGGGTGATGAAGAACATTGTCAGCACATATCGCTTCTTGGTCTTTTGGCTAAGATCAAGTATAGTATCTGTTCTTATCAGTTGGGCAGCACAGTGGTGTAGTGGTGAGCACGGTTGCCTCACAGCAAGAAGGTTCTAGGTTCTAACCCAGCGGCCGGCGAGGGCCTTTCTGTGCGGAGTTTGCATGTTCTCCCAGTGTCCGCGTGGGTTTCCTCTGGGTGCTCCGGTTTCCCCCACAGTCCAAAGACATGTAGTTAGGTTAATGTGGGACGGCCTTGGGCTGAGCGAGGCACCTAACTCCCAACTGTTAGCATGGAGTAACTCTGGTGCTGTTAGCATGGCTGCCCACTGTTCTGGGTATGTATGTGTGCTCATTGCTTGCATGCGTGTGTTCACTGCTTCAGATGGGTTAACTGCAGAGAGAAAATTTCACAAGTGTGTGATGAATAAAGTTGTTCTTTCTTTCTTTCTTTCTTTCTTTCTTTCTTTCTTTCTTTCTTTCTTTCTTTCTTTTCTTCATATGCCCCTCAAGTGGGGTGCAAAATGGAGGAGAAAGAATTCTGGAGTGAGTTCAATGAAGTGTTGTACTATCTTCCTTACCTAGAAAAAGAACCATGAAATCACTGAAAACCTGTGTGGCAGCAGGGGTGTGGTCAAGCATCGGTCTGTGACCGGAGGGCAGAGTCAGGGAAGGTAAGTGACAGAATCACTGCACCTGAGGTCTATTAACATGTGTTTGTGTGTCTTCCCCAGTGACCGCACCCTATTTAAAGAGAGAGCGAGAGCAGAGGGAGAACTCTCTCCCCAACCAGACGACTTGTGTGTGTGCGTGCGTGCATGTGTGGCTGGGAGAGTGTTCAAGCTGAAAGCTGAAAATAAAAAGAGTTTTTGAACTTAATTCTGGCCTGCCGTCATTCTGTGCTCCTCCCACTCATATGAACTGCCACAGTGGTGCTGAAACCCGGGACGGAGCACAGGAAAAGAACAGCCCTATGGAGTCCTCCCCCTTTGCAGACCTGGTCCATGCCCTCGCCACGGCCCAGCAGGGCCAGCTCCAGGCGCTAGTCGCCCTCCGGAAGGAGCAAGAGCACCGGTTTGAGGCCCTGGTGTTGGCGCAGCAGGAAGATCGACAGGCGTTCCGGCACCTCCTCGCGTCGGCGGGGTCCACCACCTCCATCGCCGCGGGCCCTTCTCCCCGCACCCTAACTAAGATGGGCCCGAATGATGACCCCGAGGCCTTCCTCACACTCTTCGAGCAGGCAGCAGATGCCTCGGGCTGGCCGGTGGAACAGCGCGTGGCGTGCCTCCTCCCCCTGCTAACAGGCGAGGCGCAGCTGGCCACGCTACCGCTCCCCGCCGACCGCCGGCTGGTCTATGCGGACCTTCGCCGGGCCGTCCTCCAGCGGGTGGGGCGCACCCCTGAACAGCAGCGACAGCACTTCCGCGCTCTGTGCCTGGAGGAAGTTGGCCGGCCATTCGCGTTTGGCCAGCAGCTCCGGGACGCCTGCTGGCGGTGGTTGAGGGCCGACAACCGCGATGCTGAGGGAATCATCGATCAGGTCGTACTGGAGCAGTTCATCGCCCGCCTACCAGAGGGGACCGCGGAGTGGGTCCAGTGCCACCGCCCGGCGTCGCTGGATCAGGCCATTGAGCTGGCGGAGGACCATTTGGCGGCTGTTCTGATGGCAGGACAGCGGACATCCTCTTCTTCCCTCTCCTCTCTCTCTCTCTCCCCCTCTCCTCCTGTGTCTCGTCCTCACCCCATTCCCCCACTGCGGAGATGGGGGCAGGCCCCATCCCAGCCGGCCCGTCGAACCCACGGTGCCCTCCCATTTTTCCCTTCTGTGTCTGTCTCTTCCCCACCTCAGGTGAGTGAGCCCCAGAATGCCGGTGCAGAGAGGAAGCCCAGGCCGGTTTGCTGGTGCTGCGGGGAGCCAGGCCACCTCCAACAGCAGTGCTTGGCAGTGGAAGTGGGCGCAGTGGTTCGGATCCCCAATGCGCCAGGAGCCGCCCTTGATCGGGCTGGAGCGTATCGCATACCGGTGGTATCCAAGGGGATACATATCAGGCATTGGTGGACTCTGGCTGTAATCAGACCTCAATTCACCAAAGCCTGGTGCAAGATGAGGCATTGGGGGGAGCACAGGGGGTGAAAGTGTTGTGTGTGCACGGGAATGTTCACAGCTACCCTTTAGTGTCGGTCCACATTCTTTTCTGAGGGGAAAAATTTAGAGTAAAGGCGGCGGTTAATCCTCGCCTCACCCACTTGATAATTTTGGGGACTGATTGGCCGGGATTCGGGGAGTTAATGAGCCATTTCGTGAAGAGTGGGTCCTGCCGTAGTTCAGCAGGGGGAGGTCCCGGTGTGGCATTGGCGGGAGCAGCTGTCACAGAGCCGTCTACGTCATCTCCGTGTCAGAGTGAGGAGCAGCAGGCTCCTCCTCCCTCTCTCGGGGAATCCCTCGCGGATTTCCCGTTAGAGCAGTCGTGAGACGAGACTCTGCGGCATGCGTTTGACCAAATGAGAGTAATCGATGGTCAAACGCTCCAGCCAAACGCCACCCCATCCTTCCCCTATTTTTCTATTATGAAGGATAAATTATACAGAGTGACGCAGGACACTCAGACTAAAGAGCAAGTCAAGCAGCTTTTGATTCCAAAGAGCCGCCGGGAATTGGTATTCCAGGCGGCTCACTTTAATCCCATGGCTGGACACTTAGGGCAGGATAAGACACTAGCCCGAACAATGGCCCGGTTCTATTGGCTAGGGATTCGCGGCGATGTCCGTAGGTGGTGTACGGCGTGCCGTGAATGCCAGTTAGTAAATCCAGCGGCCATTCCAAAAGCGCCTTTGCGCCCTCTCCCATTAATCGAGACCCTGTTCGAAAGAATTGGGATGGATCTCGTCGGGCCATTAGATCGGTCAACATGAGGGTACCGCTTTATTTTAATTCTGGTGGACTATGCAACGCGATACCCAGAAGCAGTGCCTCTTCGCAATATCTCAGCACCCAATATTGCGAAAGCGCTCTTCCGCGTCATCTCCCGAGTTGGAATCCCAAAAGAGATTCTGACTGACCAAGGCACCTCATTTATGTCACGTACACTGAACGAACTCTATGGGTTATTCAGAATTAAGCTGATCACACCAGCGTTTTTCATCCACAAACAGACTGTTTAGTTGAACGGTTCAATCGCACCCTCAAAAATATAATTAAAAAAATTCGTAACCGAGGTCGCATGTAATTGGGATAAATGGCTCGAACCCTTGTTATTTGCAGTGCGAAAGGTCCCCCAAGCCTCCACGGGGTTCTCCCCATTCGAATTGTTATATGGGCGTAAGCCGCGCGGCATTCTAGATGTGCTGCGAGAAAATTGGGAGGAGGGACCTTCACCAAGTAAAAATGAAATTCAATATGTTATTGACCTGAGCGCAAAACTCCACACACTCACACACCTAACCCAGGAGAATTTGCGGCAGGCCCAAGAACGGCAAACCCGCCTGTACGACAGGGGTATGTGCCTTAGGGAGTTTGCACTGGGAGATAAAGTACTCGTACTGTTGCCCACATTGAGCTCCAAATTGATCACCAAGTGGCAAGGACCCTTTGAGGTCACACGGCGAGTCGGGGACGTTGACTATGAGGTGAGGCGAATGGACAGGGGTGGGGCGCCACCTCAATCTGCTCAAACTCTGGAACGAGGAGGTCCCCGTGGCGTTGGTGTCGGTGGTTCCGGAGAATGCGGAGCTGGGGCCGGAGGTTCAAAAGGGAGCATTGGCATCGCGTACCTCTCCGGACAGAACAATGCAACAAGGGTAACTCTTCAAGTTCATGCAAGAGGACCTCTCTGTAGGATCTCTCCATCTGTCAGTTCGCCAATCTAATATATATTATATAATATTATGAGTTCAATGAAGTGGTTGAAAGGATACCAAAAAAAGGAAAGAGTGGTGATTGAAGCAGACCTAAATGGATATGTTGGAGAAGGGAACAGGGGTGATGAGGAGGTGATGGGTAGGTACAGAGTGAAGCAGAGAAATGTGGAAGGGCAGATGGTGGTGGATTTTGCAAAGAGGATGTAAATGGCTGTAGTGAATACATACTTTAAGAAGAAAGAAGAGCATAGATTAACATATGAGTGGAGGAAAGTGTTCTCAGGTGGACTATATTTTATGTCGGACATGCAATCTGAAGGTGATTGGAGACTGCAAAGTGATAGCAGGGGAGAGTGTAGCTAAGCAGCATCGGATGGTCGTTAGGAGGATGACCTTAGAGGTATAAAAAAGGAAGAAAGAAAGAGAAAGCTAAACCAAAAATCAGATGGTGGAAATTGAAGGAGGAAGATTGTAATTCAGAATTTATGGATATGGTGGGACAAACATTGGGTGAAGAGGTACGAGATGATTGGACGACTATAGCAGAAGTGGTGAGGGAAACAGCTAGGAAGGTGCTTGGACAAAGAAGGGAAGACAACGAGACTTGGTGGTGGAATGAGAAAGTCCAGGAGAGTATAAGGAGGAAGAAATTGGCAAAACAAAACTGGCATAAAAAGAGAAATAAAAAAGCAGGCAAGAATACAAGTAGGTGCAACGGAAAGCAAAGAGAGCAGTGGCAAAGGAAAAGGAAAAGGCGTATGATGAACTACATGAAAGGTTAGCTAGTAAGGATGGAGAAAAGGACCTGTACCAATTAGCACGACAGCGAGATCAAGCTGGGAAGGATGAGCAGCAGGTTAGGAGTGTGTGTTGAGAAGGTGGATGGAGTACTTTGAGAAGCTGATGAATGAAGAAAATGAAAGAGAGAGAAGGTTGGCTGACATGGAGATAGTGAATCAGAAGTACAGCAGATTAGCAAGGAGGAAGTAAGGAGAGCTATGAAGAGAATGAAAAATAGTAAGACAGTCGGCCCAGATGATATACCAGTGGAGGCATGGAGATTCTTAGGAGAGATGGCAATTGACTTTTTGACTAGATTGTTTAACAAGATCTTGGAAAGTGAGAGGATACCTGAGAAGTAAAGAAGAAGTATACTGGTACCAATATTCAAGAACAAAGGTGATGTTCAGTGCTGCAGTAACTATAGAGGCATAAACTAAAGAGATCATTGTTGACTTCAGGAAAAACCAACCCAGCCACGCTCCACTTCTCATCAACAACACGGCCGTGGAGGTGGTCAATAGCACCAAGTTCCTGGGGGTGCACATCACAGACAACTTCACCTGGTCTGTGAACACTGCGTCACTGGTCAGGAAGGCACAGCAACGTCTGCACTTTCTGCGTAGGATGAGAAGAGCCCACCTACCCCCGCTCATCCTCACTACATTCTACAGAAGCACCATAGAGAGTGTTCTAACCAGCTGCATCTCTGTGTGGTGTGGAGGCTGTAGTGCCTCTGACTGGAAGAATGTGAGGAGAGTGGTGAGGACAGCAGAGAAAATCATTGGGACTTCTCTTCCCTCCATTCAGGACATTGCACCAAGGCGTTGCATGTCTCAAGCCAGAAACATCATCAGTGACCCCTCACACCCTCACTATAGACTGTTCTCCCCTCTGGCCTCTGGAAAGAGGTTCCACAGCATTAGGTGCAGGACCACCAGGCTCTGTAACAGCTTTTCCCCCAGGTCACCAGACTGCTGAACTCCAAACTCAAACTCTAAACTTCTATTTATAACTTGAACATTTCCTAATTCCACAGGTCACTTTATACTATTGCACTTTATAATATTTTTGCTGCTGCATAATTTAATTTAATTTAATTTAATTTAATTTAATTTAATTTAATTTAATTTAATTTAATTTAATTTAATTTAATTTTATTTTATTTTATTTTATACACTTCATATTTATTTCTGTGCTGAGCCAAATTGCAACAAAATTTCATTTAGTGTGCACTTGTTGCATACTGAATGACAATAATGGTTGTTTAAGTCTAATAAAGTTGACCAGCCACAGCATGAAGTTATAGGAAAGAGTAGTGGAAGCTAGGCTAAGAGGAGAGGTAGAGATACGTGAGCAACAATATGGTTTCATGCCAGCAAAGAGTACTACAGATGCAACATTTGCTTTGAGAATTTGATGGAAAAGTCCAGAGAAGTCCAGAAGGAGTGACATTGTATGTTTGTGGATTAAGAGAAGGCATATGACAGGGTGCCAAGAGAGGAGTTGTGGTACTGCATGAGGAACTGAAGAATGGTGGAGAAGTATGTGAGATTGGTGCAGGATATGTATGAGGACAGTGTGACAGCAGTGAGATGTGCAGTGGGAATGACGGAGACATTTAAGGTAGATGTTGGATTGCACCAGGGTTCAGCCCTAAGCCCTTTCCTCTTTGCAATGATAATGGCCAGGTTGACAGAAGACACCGGGCAAGAGGCCCCATGGACAGTGAGGTTTGCAGATGATATGATCTGTTGTGAGAACAGGCAGCAAGTGGAATAAAACTTAGAAACATGGAGGTATGCACTAGAGAGAAGGGGAATGAAAGTCAGGAGGAGTAAGATGGAGTAGATGTGCATGAATGACGATGAGAACAGTGAAATGGTACAGCTACAAGGAATAGAGGTGGTCAAAGCAGATGAGTTCAAATATCTGGGGTCAACTGTACAAAGTAATGGCGAGTGCAGAAGAGAAATGAAGGAGAGTGCAAGCTGGTTAGAATAGATGGAGGAGAGGGTCGGGAGTGATTTGTTACAGAACAGTACCAGCAAGAGTGAAAGGGAAAGTGTACAAGAGTAGTAAGACCAGTGATGTTGTATGGTTTGGAGACAAAAAGACAGTAGGCTGAACTGAAAGTATCAGAGTTGAAGATGTTGAGATTTTCAATGGGAGTGACAAAGTTGGACAGGATGAGAAATGAGTATATTAGAGGGACAGCACATGTAGGACGGCTTGGAGACAAAGTGAGAGAGGCAAGATTGAGATGATTTGGACATGTACAGAGGAGAGATCCAGGGTATATTGGGAAAAGAATGCCAGAGATGGCATTGCCTGGTAGAAGGAAAAGAGGAAGACCATAGATAAGATTTATGGATGTGGTGAAGGAAGACATGAGGACAACTGATGTGACAGAAAAAGATACGGAGCATAGGAGGAGGTGAGGGACATTATCCACGGTGGCAACTCCTAACGGGAATGGCCGAAAGAAGAAGATTATTACTGTAGTACACCTGACACCGGGCGGCACGGTGGTGTAGTGGTTAGTGCTGTCGCCTCACAGCAAGAAGGTCCTGGGTTCGAACCCCGGGTCCGGCGAGGGCCTTTCTGTGTGGAGTTTGCATGTTCTCCCCGTGTCCGCGTGGGTTTCCTCCGGGTGCTCCGGTTTCCCCCAAACACATGCATGTTAGGTTAACTGGTGACTCTAAATTGACCGTAGGTGTGAATGAGTGTGAATGGTTGTCTGTGTCTATGTGTCAGCCCTGTGATGACCTGGCGACTTGTCCAGGGTGTACCCCGCCTTTCGCCTGTAGTCAGCTGGGATAGGCTCCAGCTTGCCTGCGACCCTGTAGAAGGATAAAGCGGCTAGAGATAATGAGATGAGATGAGACACCTGACACCTACATATGTGATAATGATATTTTCACATATCATTGGTGGATGAATGCTTTAATCTCTGTAATATTGTACTTAATATTTGCTAGTTATCACAAAGGAAACAGTCGAATTTTAAAGTGAACCCATCTCACTCATATTACCATATTGTTTACTTGATGTCTGCTTGGTGCACGGTGAATTACAACAGAGAATCAGACCATAACTGATGCTATTTCTTCATATTAAATAGTCTTACAGATCACAAGTGAGCAAAAACAAACCAAAGACTTTTAATATTGCACTTTATTTAAACAGTTACATATATTTGAATTGAAAAGCAAAGCGGTGCTTTAAAAGACACATTTGAAAATAAGCATGATAAAGCACTTGAAATCTTTTCTAAATATCTGAGAGAAAAATGCAGACATCCTTAAGGGAGTCTGACGCTGCACTGCATCATAGGAGTATCTCCTATAATTTTTTCTTCTGCTGCTGCTCCTACTCCTCTTGCTGCTGCTGCTGCTGGCCTCCTTCAAGACATTTAGTCTGGTCACAGCTGCATGCCTCCACATTCATGTAGCGGTAGGGTACTATATCTCCATTCAGGCATTCCAGATCCACTGTGCGCCAACTAGTGCGGCTCGCTTTGCAACAGCTACAAGTTGAAGAACTCACGTCAGTGTACCTGTAACAGACAGACAGACAGACAGGTATGAAATACCGCAGCATGATTGAATGATCAAATCCGATTGGTCAGAAGGTGTATATTATTGTTGTATAACTGCATGGCTTGGACAGTAACCCCATCTGTAACAGAGGTAATATTAGGTTTAATTTAATATGTTATTGTTTCTACAGCAACAACTCATATACAGGAACTTGTATGGAACTTGTATTATTGACGTGGTGAAGTGTTTTTGTTAGGAGTCACAGGTCTGAGCACTTTGTAGCTGCCATAGTGCTTTGTAAAGTTTCCCAGTATGGGAATGTCTTAATTATAGAGGAGTTTGTGCTTTATGGTTTCTTAGTAAAATGACAAGCTGCATTTTTTTTTGTCCCATTAACTTCAACATAGGGGCAAAGGAGATGCTGGTCAGAGACTGACTGTTTATAACTGCTATAATTCAAGTGCTAACAGGAACCAAGTTGTCTCATGGACGTTCCACAATATTAAATGTAACTATCAACTGTCAAAAAGCACAACATGGTGTTCAATAATTAAGTAAAAAATTGTAGTCATTGGCAAATCACTGTAGTATAAGTGGAATAACACACTTCAGATGCACTGTTTTAGAAAAACGTTATACTCTTGGGTAGTAATGGAACATCACCTCAAGGTGTATTATTCTCCTCTAGCATGCTCCTTTGTTTGTAATTCCTCATAGAGTACCAGTCAAAAGTTTGGACACCCCTACTCATGCATAGGTTTTTTCGTATTTTGACTATTTACTACATTGAAGAACAATCCTGAATACGTCAAAACTATGAAAGATGGAACATTTATATGGAATTATATGTTAAACAAAAAAAGTGTTCAAAAAAACAAGATATGTTTCATATTTTAGATTTTTCAAAGTAGTCACCATTTACCATGACGCTTTGCACACGACTGGCATTATCTATCTACATCACTATCAGGGGAAGCCATAGCCTAAAGGTTAGAGAAGCGACTTTGGGACCAACAGATTGCTGGTTCGATTCCCTGGACCAACAGGAATGGCCGAAATGCTCTTGAGCAAGACACCTAAACCCCAACTGCTCCTCAGGTGCTGCAACACAGCTTCATCCCCAGATGGGTTAAATGCAGAGAAAGAATTTCACTGTGCTCTAATGTACATATGACAAATGAAGGCTGAAATAAAAAAAGTCTTCACCAGCTTCATGATGTAGTCACCTAGAATGCTTTGCAATTAACAGGTGCCTCATCAAAAGTTAATTAGTGCAAATTCTTGCCTTCTTAATGTGTTTGAGATCAACCAGTAAATAGTAAATAATAAAAATACAGTAAATAGCCCTGTTCCACAACTGTAGTAATCCATTTTATGTCAAGAACCGCTCAACTAAGTAAAGAGAAATGACATCCATCATTACTTTAAGACATGAAGTGTCTTTTAATTAATAAACAAAGACATTTTTTAATTATAAGTTGTGTCCAAACGTTTGACTGGTACTGTATATAGATACATTAAAATTTCATGTGTACTGTATGCGCGTGTGTGTGTGTGTGTATACTCACATGCTGTAGCTGTTACAGTGTCCTTGACATTGTGTTTGCGCCACGGTGTTCTTTGACCAGCAGTTGTTGTGACTGATTGAAGCAAAAGTGGTCTCTACTTTACATCCTGTGTTCGTCTCCACACCTACCGTACACACACACAGACACACACGATACCATAATTTTCTTGAACCACTGTAGCTGTTGAATAATTGGGTATTGTCTGTTTCCAAAATGCACATTAATATTAATTAGATCCATTATTGTATAGTGCTACTCACAGACTGGGCAGCAGCCATCAGCAGTAACTTGCATGGTACCCTGCAGATAAAGATCACACCAGAACATTTATGCTGTTGTATGGTTGTAGCCCAATAATCAGTCCTTCTACAAAAACATACTTAACTTTCCTTTTTTTCAAATTTGTATTATAAATCCCAACAATGACTGGACTGACAACTGTTTCTACAATAAAATTCCTTATTATTACTATAGATGGGAACCAGTAAAGAATAAATGTTTTTGCATTTTTGAAGTTATGAACTTATGGAAAAACAGGATAGATTCTAGAGGGCAGAATTTATGAGAAACATTAAACAGTCGTTCTTGGGATTAATCCCCCCACCCATATTATATATATATATATATATATATATATATATATATATATATATATATATTCTACATTGCCATTTTTGTCTTATGTGTTAATTTAATCAAGGATGCAATTTAAGCGTGCATGTCAAATCTCTTAAAGTTAGTCTTGTGTGTGTGTGTGTGTGTGTGTGTGTGTGTGCGCGCGCGTGTGTGTTTCTTACAGGCTGGCAATTTGTGATGTTGAATGGTGGGCACTGGATCTGATAGTTAGTAGTAATATATTCTCCATTAATCAGTGTGCAGATGAACTTCTTACAGGCATCATTTGGCGGAATCCATACTTTTCCATTCTGCACATAGACCAGTATGCATAAAATCTCACAGAATACTTCAAAACAACAACAACAACAACAACAAAAAAAAAACCTTAGAATTCACATTTGTGTGAATTTTAGAGTACTGCTTTTCCAGCTTTATTTTTGTAACTAATAGCTAAAACATGTCTGTGAAGATTCTCAATCATCCAGGTCATAGTAAACTGTGGGTGGTAGAAATGACTCGCCGTTCACACCCAGCCTCCAGTGACCCACACCAACATGATGTCTCAATGACACCTTAGATGAGCTGGTCATCAGAATTCTGATTCTGATCCAGGAGAGGATAAATAGCTGATACTCCCTATTAGTCAGACAGAACTGAGGAAGCCTTTCGGACGAGAGGTGAAACGTTTTCAAGAATCTTCAAGCAAGTCCAGTTGCCCTTTTCTACCACCCACAGTTTAATAGCTAAAACAGTTTTAAAAAATACAGCAAAATATCTTTATTTTTGTCCCATTAGAAATCATTATAAAATATTGTAGTTGTTTAATGAATGGTTCAAGCTATAACTTGTACACTTGTACTTACACTTTCCCAGTGTTTGCATATTATTTAATATTAAATAGACACAAGTGTTTTACTGGGAAATATGCCACTCGTATTTTTCATTTGAACTACAACTGTGACATATTAATCTAATATACCATGCACTGAGAGGCTCTGGTTGAAATTACGACTTCTCTAAGGTGACTGGCATTGTACTATTTTGTGAGGGGCGCAGCAGTACGATGCCAGTCACCGAAGAGAATCCATAATTACTGGTGCCTCTCAGTGCAGTGTATATTTGATTTATATTCCTCATCAAAAAATTCAAAAATAAAAGTGTTAAGATTGAATCTTGGCATAAACTCACTGGAGGCATCCATGTTTGTTGTTTACATTGGAGCAACCTTTGAACTGCGCATGTGCAGTGTACCATGTTATCGCCTGCCTCGCTAGGCATGATCACGATACGTAGATCTACACATACAGAAATGCTTGCGGAGCCACAGCTGTGATTCGAGTCGGCTGTATAGCTTGAAATCGCAACATCAGTTCATGGTATATCCAGGATATACCATAACTGACTCACACCATCTTTTTTATACATTTTTGAGTCATGAGATATATTGCTTAATCAATGGTGGAGCTATTTTATGCCACAGGAGCCATCCTTGGCCAATCCCAGCACAGGAATTTTTTGATGAGGGATATAATTTCCAATGTCTTCACTCGTGAGGAAATCGATGATTTGTTTTGATAAATGTGGGTACTTTTTGTTTGTGAATGCGTCTATATAATAAAAAGAAAATCACACATTAGCTTGAAAATATGAAGTTTGTCTTCTCATGTTGAAAAATTCATATTTTTCATATGAAATACATCGCGGATCTGAGTGTTATATTTCCTGATATTTCACTCCAATGACATCACTCCCAGTGTTTTCCTGCTGACTAGACATGCATTGTCAAAGTGGAGAACCAGTTCAAAATTCAAATTCTTTTGATTAACTTGCGTATTTTTTTTGTGTGGATGTGTCTATATAATATAAAGAACATCACTCAGTGGCACGAAGATATGAAGTTTATCTTCTCATGCTGAAAAAGATATTACTTGTTTCGCTTTGCTCACTTGTGATATATACATTCACCACTTGAAGATAAACTTCGTATCTTCACAAAACTGTGTAATATCCTATATTTCCTATGGCTCAACCTCAATGTTCTCTGATCGTTACCTCCAATGTGTGTACTGTGCTGTTGTAGTTCACAATACATTTGTTCTGTACGCATTTGCCACAGCATTCAGCAGTGTCTGATTCCACATACTTATATCCCTGAGAGAGAGAGAGAGAGAGAGAGAGAGAGAGAGAGAGAGAGAGAGATATTCATGAGATTGTATCAGTTCCACTGTTTGAGCACTGTTCTTATTCACTTATATTTATTTTTTTCTGCACAAATTGGGAAACTGCATAATAGCAAACAAAACAATTGAATGCAAATGACCAAATCAGTTGTCACTATTCTGTTTTTCATCACAGCATAAAAACATCTGTTTGCTCGCTAGAAAAAGCATTTCCTTTTAATGAAGAAGGTACTGAACTCATGTAAAATACAGATCAGTTGATACGTTACTACATACGAAACATTATTAATTAATAGAATCATTATGCGTCTAACAGAAATAGTACAATATTAGACTTGCCAAATGTATTGCCATAACAGAAACGAGAAATTAACCCATATACTAAATACAATGCGCTGGAATGCACACACATTTGAGCGAAGCCCATTAAACTGTATGAAAAGACAACATGGTGTTGAGTTTTACAGTGTTTTAGCCAGATGATTTTTTTTCCAATTGTGCTGCTCTTTGCACTGATGGTCATGGTAATACCAATAATTTAGAATACTGTGACTTATTTTTGCATATGATCATGAAAATATGGGCCATACTGGATGGGATGGAATACAACAGTTACTCATTTATTCATTCTGCAGCTGTTTTTACACAGAGTGGCAGTCAATCAAGGCATGATACAATCCTAGCAGTGTTAAGGCATTTGACCAAGGACCATTCAGTGGTTTGCTAGAAGGCTTACGATTGAAACTCACAACCTTATGATCATTATCTTTGAGTCTCAATGTATATTCATACTCCTTTCATTTCAGACCCAAAACAGACATTGTTCTGTAGCGAACTGAAGCTATAATATGTAGACAAGCAGTTTATCAATAAAGTAACACATTTGTTCAAATTGTTATGTGGACTGTGGGAGAAAGTTAACCAAAACTCACTGTTTCACACTTCTCATCGCAATCCACAGGTGTACAATCGATCTTAAACAGTTTCGTTTCTGGATTCTTATCCCAGGTACACCGACAGTTCTGGCAGTCAACCACAGGGACTGTAGTACCAGGCTGGAATAGAGAGTTTAATATGGAATTATTCATAGAGGACATGGTTGTTATAACTACAAAATATGCAACACATAGTGTAGCTTCTATGTGACATTTTAGCAAATCTGCAATCTTTCTCAGTTACCTTATACTCCAGTCCTTTATGGACACAGACTTCCTTTGCCTCTGCAAGAACAAACCATGTCATTGTAAACAAATATTTGAAAACATTTATATTATGATGAGAGATGCAAAATAATATTCCTATTTGTCATTAGTGTTAATACCGCAGGTTAACTCAGGGCAGCATTTGTCTTCAGGCACTTTGAGTGAAGGAGTGTAGCCGATTGGACACTGGTCATTTACACTGGGACATGTGCTGCTATCACATCCTGAAATGAGTGCAAGAAAGTCAAGAAAGTGGAGTCATGTAAAACACAAATTTACACCAAACCATGTTGCTGGTTTCAGTGAATGCCAGCAGTAGAATTCAACAGAACAAGAAGTCGTTATCTTTACATTATGAATCATGAATCATACAGACAAACACTACATAATGAATTTTATTCTCCAAAACCATTTCACATTTCTGTATTTGGTAGAATGAATGTACAACAGAAGAATCACAAGCAAAGACTAGGCAACTAAAAAATGAATAATGATGTTATCTTACGGCAGGTAAGCTCAGTGCAACAGGCATCCGATGAATCTGTCACATTGACCACAGTATATCCTGGCTCATTGCAAATGACTACTTTGTTGCTGTTTGAACACACTCTTTCTTTGCACACGACGGATACAGATGTTTCATCACAGACACAGTCCTGGCAACCCTGCTGGAACGTTTCTCCAAACTGCCATTTAAAATCAAAGACAATATTATGGCATTATTTGTTTTACAGGTCCTACATCTTACATGTCCATATCTTCTTGCATATCTTCTTGCAGTCATCTGCTCATCCAGGCAGAATTGCCCACAATCTGTGTGTGTGTGTGCACGTGTGTGTGTGTGTGTGTGTGTGTGTGTGTGTGTGTGGTGCCACGGGATTTTTGCTCTGTTTACAGAATGCATAGAAACAGCGTTGAAAAGCGCATGATATTTTGCACCATTTTCGCTGGCTGATCCAGTAACTATCAACGAATAATCACCTCAATAGCAGCCCTATGGGATACATTTACCATTTTGAACATCATCCACAACTGTGTTGGACTGAGGCTGGTTCTAGAGGAATTGAGACAGGGACTTGTTTTAAATGACTATTGTGTAGTTACTGTCCTGAACCGGAAATGAGTCAACACTCGACAGTGTCCATTCATTGTACATGTATTGGCTGATTGTGAGTCCTGGGCTCCATGTTTTCAACACTGCATGTTAAGAGGTTAGAAAGAATAAAAACACATTTTATGACTGACTATCTTGTATCAACAACAGTTCTAGCTTTCTTGGTAACATTTTGTCCAGGTTAAAGTTGGTGCCATGTTTGAAATAGAGTATCAGCAACTAATATTCTGACATAATTGGCACTGTGCTAAAAATGAATTTGGCATATATATATATATATATATATATATATATATATATATATGCACAAACAGTGTCAGTCAAAACTTTGGACACACCTTCTAATTTAATTTTTTTCTTTATATTTATTAATTAAAAGACACTTCATGTCTTAAAGTAATGATGGATGTCGTTTCTCTTTACTTAGTTGAGCAGTTCTTGACATAATATGGATTACTACAGTTGTGGAATAGGGCTATTTACTGTATTTTTATTATTTACTATTTACTGTTTGATCTCAAACATGTTAAGAAGACAAGAAATTGCATTAATTAACTTTTGACGAGGCACCTGTTAATTGAAAAGCATTCCAGGTGACTACCTCATGAAGCTGGTTAAGATAATAGAAAATGCCAATAGTGTGTAAAGCGTCATCAAGATAAACGCTGGCTACTTTGAAGGATCTAAAATATGAAACATATTTTGTTTTTTTTATCACTTTTTGTAGAAAATGGTCAAAATACAGAAAAACCTATGAATGAGTGGGGGTATCTAAACTTGTGACTGGTACTGTCTGTCTGTCTGTCTGTCTGTCTGTCTGTCTGTCTATCTATCTATCTATCTATCTATCTATCTATCTATCTATCTATCTATCTATCCCCTCATTCATTAGGATGCAGTGCTGCAGCACAGCAACCTATGGGCTCCCCTAGGGGAGCCCATAGGTTGCAGTGCAAAGCACTGCAACTATTGTTCTTCTACGTATTTCTTCCTCTACTTCTTATTATTATTCCTACGCAAATTTCGATTTCGAATAACTCAATAACCGTACGTCGCACACAGACAAACAATATATCAAAACGTGCGGCTTGATCGGACTCACTATGTAATTACTTTTCTCTACAGAATACGATTTTTTCGCGACGTAGTTGCGAAAAAATCGTCGAAACCCCCCCCATTCATTTCTATGGAATTAATTGAAAAAAAAAGCACTTTTTCAACGTTTTTCAAACGTCCGCTGCTCTGGCATACTTTCACCTAGAGACGTGATTCAAACTCTAAAACGTAGGAAAACTTCTCCTCTGTGGATCTGGTATTCAACTTTTCTGCTAGGTTCTACACTTTCGGATCAGTCCCGGCTCAAATGCCATGTGGGTTCCGGGAGAAAATCCTGCTTTTGAATGGGTGTCTATTGCGTTACACACCAGTGAAGCTCGTTAACTTAGAGTGTAGACAGCTTGAAAAAAAAGCTCAAACTTTCTCGCTTAAACTGTGGTTTCAGCCACAAATTTCACTCTACAGACATGATTTTCTCAAAAGTAGTAGTAAAACTTGTCCTGATTCACACAATGTGTCTACCTAAACGATAGGATTTACAGTTTTTGAATGACAAGCCTCAAACTGAGGACAGGGCAGCCGAGAGGCCTCATTGACACCCATTATAAACGTGACAGAAAAGTCACTCATTTTTAACTCGCTCTAGTGTCCTCATTTTTAAGACTACAGACAAAAAATTACATCAGTTTATTCACGAGACCCTTCTAGCACTCACTGTGAAAGAATTTTGTGAATAGCTGCTTTCGTTGTCGAGTTATTTGTCATTGTTCGAGGCCTGCTCCTTAGTAAAAAAACAGCAGAAAACTCAAGACTATAAATGTGACAGAAAAGTCACTCATTTTTAACTCGCTCTAGTGTCCTCATTTTTAAGACTACAGACAAAAAATTACATCAGTTTATTCACGAGACCCTTCTAGCACTCACTGTGAAAGAATTTTGTGAATAGCTGCTTTCGTTGTCGAGTTATTTGTCATTGTTCGAGGCCTGCTCCTTAGTAAAAAAACAGCAGAAAACTCAAGACTATAAATGTGACAGAAAAGTCACTCATTTTTAACTCGCTCTAGTGTCCTCATTTTTAAGACTACAGACAAAAAATTACATCAGTTTATTCAGGAGACCCTTCTAGTGCTCACTGTGAAAGAATTTTGTGAATAGCTGCTTTCGTTGTCAAGTTATTTGTCATTGTTCGAGGCCTGCTCCTTAGTAAAAAACAGCAGAAAACTCAAGACCTTGTGTGTCTTAGCTCATTGACACCCATTATAAATGTGACAGAAAAGTCACTCATTTTTAACTCGCTCTAGTGTCCTCATTTTTAAGACTACAGACAAAAACTTACATCGGTTTATTCAGGAGACCCTTCTAGCACTCACTGTGAAAGAATTTTGTGAATAGCTGCTTTTGTTGTCGAGTTATTTGTCGTTGTTCGAGGCCTGCTCCTTAGCAAAAAACAGCAGACACCTGACAAAATCTTGTGTGTGTGTGTCTTAACTCTCCTGTTCAGGCCCGTCGCCATGCCGACTGGGGCCAGTAAGGGAGCGGGGGTGGGGGGGGGGGCTGCTGTCTCAAGCACACACACAAATCATGGCATTGTAGCTTCACAATGCAGGTCACACCGCTTCATAGCAGGTCACACATTCACGGCCAGCGAACATGCGTGACCGGATTGCTTCACGCACTGCATCCTCTCACAATTTCCCCCGGGGAATTGTCCAGTCTAGTTATTATTATTCCTACGCAAATTTCGATTTTGAATAACTCAATAACCGTACGTCGCACACAGACAAACAATATATCAAAACGTGCGGCTCGATTGGACTCGCTATGCTATTACTTTTCTCTATAGAATACGATTTTTTACGAAAAAATCGCCCAAAAAAACCCCCATTCATTTCTATGGAATTAATTGAAAAAAAAAGCACTTTTTCTAACATCCGCTGCTCTGGCATGCTTTCACCTAGAGACGTGATTCAAACTCTAAAACGTAGGAAAACTTCTCCTCTGTGGATCTGGCATTCAACTTTTCTGCTAGGTTCTACACTTTCGGATCAGTCCTGGCTCAAACGCCATGTGGGTTCCGGGAGAAAATCCGGCTTTTGAATGGGTGTCTATTGCATTACACACCAGTGGAGCTCGTTTACTTAGAGTGTAGAGAGCTTGAAAAAAAAGCTCAAACTTTCTCGCTTAAACTGTGGTTTCAGCCACAAATTTCACTCTACAGACATAAATTTCTCAAAAGTAGTAGTAAAACTTGTCCTGATTCACACAATGTGTCTACCTAAACGATAGGATTTACAGTTTTTGAATGAGAAGCCTCAAACTGAGGAGAGTGCAGCCGAGAGGCCTCATTGACACCCATTATAAACGTGACAGAAAAGTCACTCATTTTTAACTCGCTCTAGTGTCCTCAATTTTAACACTACAGACAAAAAATTACATCAGTTTATTCAGGAAACCCTTCTAGCGCTCACTGTGAAAGAATTTTGTGAATAGCTGCTTTCGTTTTTGAGTTATTCGTCGTTGTTCGAGGCCTGTTCCTGAGCAAAATACAGCAGAAAACTCACAAGTCCTTGTGTGTCTTGGCTCTCCTGCTCAGGCCCATCGCCATGCCGACTGGGGCCAGTGAGCGAGCAGAGGAGGGGGGCTGCTGTCTCAAGCACACACATAAATCATGCTCAAAATTTCAAACTTAAACTGTGTTTTCAGCCACAAATTTCACACTACAGACATAATTTTCTCAAAAGTAGTAGTCACACTTGTCCTGATTCACACAATGTGTTTACCTAAATGATAGGATTTACAGTTTTTGAATGAGAAGCCTCAAACTGAGGAGAGTGCAGCCGAGAGGCCTCATTGACACCCATTATAAACGTCACAGAAAAGTCACTCATTTTTAACTCGCTCTAGTGTCCTCATTTTTAACACTACAGACAAAAAATTACATCAGTGTATTCAGGAGACCCTTCTAGCGCTCACTGTGAAAGAATTTTGTGAATAGCTGCTTTCGTTGTCAAGTTATTTGTCGTTGTTCGAGGCCTGCGCCTGAGCAAAAAACAGCAGACACCTGACAAAATCTTGTGTGTCTTAACGCTCCTGCTCAGGCCCGTCACCATGCCGACTGGGGCCAGTGAGGGAGCAGAGAGAGGGGGGGGCTGCTGTCTCAAGCACACACATAAATCATGGCATTGTAGCTTCATAGCAGGTCACACATTCACGGCCAGCAAACATGCGTGACCGAATTGCTTCGCACACTGCATCCTCTCACAATTTCCCCCGGGGAATTGTCCGGTCTAGTTCTAATAGTTATTGTCTTCATGACTTGCTGGACTAACAAGGAGAACACACTTTGCTGATAGACTACAAAAGTACCAATCGGCCAGTTGATGTTGACATGACAGGTATGATGATATGTAAAATCAATAAAAATGCATGGTAAAGTATCAGTGAATGTTATCGAATAATTTTTACAACCTAAGCAAGAAGGACCTGAACTTACATTTCGTCCTTGACCAGAGGGGTCCAAGCATCCTGCAAAGACAGAGACAAATCAAACATTTTGGCAAATATTACTATACTGTATTATTATTATTATTATTATTATTTAATTTTTTAACATGGTGGACAAATAATCTTTGCTTGTGCACCAATTATGCAAGTTGAGCATGGCACAACTTCACAGTTGTTTTAAAAACTCACTACAGACTGCACACAAATTTTTACAGTCCAAATGGTAGAAGTGTGACATTTGTTTTGTCCTTGAAAGGGACATTTCTGGAGCATGTTGTGTCTGGAAAGTAGTAGTACAGTATGTTGGTTATCCAGTGGAAATAATTATTTCAGTTAAAGAAATATAGCAATGATTCGTTTAAAAAGTTTATCAAGTTCAATAAAAATTAAAAATTGATTATTAAATGCCACCACATAATACCAAGATGTTTTGGAAGGTTGTACCAAGCCCTTCCTCAGTGAAACCCATAAAATGCATCAGCTGAACTTGAAACGACAACTCAAATTTTATCTGGTGGTCAAATGAGACCAAAATCTAAATATTTGATCATGAACATCATCTGAATGAAAAATGGACGCAGCTGTTTTATGTCGGGGTTTTTTTCATGGCTGGTAGTCCAGTGGCTTCTGTAAACAATTATGGTAATTATGCTGAGTATCATGATATTTCAGCCCTTAAACCTTGTAGCCTCTGCCAGGAAGTTTAAATTTGGCTGTAAATGGATTTTCTCACAATATAATTAACCCTACTTTAACCTGTGCTCTGGAAAAGGGCATCTCATCTCATCTCATTATCTCGAGCCGCTTTATCCTTCTACAGGGTCGCAGGCAAGCTCGAGCCTATCCCAGCTGATTACGGGCGAAAGGCGGGGTACACCCTGGACAAGTCGCCAGGTCATCACAGGGCTGACACATAGACACAGACAACCATTCACACTCACATTCACACCTACGGTCAATTTAGAGTCACCAGTTAACCTAACCTGCATGTCTTTGGACTGTGGGGGAAACCGGAGCACCCGGAGGAACCCACACGGACACGGGGAGAACATGCAAACTCCACACAGAAAGGCCCTCGCCGGCCACGGGGCTCGAACCCAGGACCTTCTTGCTGTGAGGCGACAGCGCTAACCACTACACCACCGTGCCGGGAAAAGGGCATCCACATGTAATTTTATGTTGTCATGAAAATTATCTGTCTTTATAGAGATGACTGTACACTTATCTCATTCAATCAGGTTATAGAGACAGGCAAACACTTACCACACTTGTCAACACACACTGCTGACTCCTTACTGAAGAGCTTTGTGCCCTCGGGACAGAAACAACCCTCAGTAGTGATCTTCTGTTGGTCTCCAGGGCTTATAATAAAAATAATAAAACAACTTAACCTTTAGAAAAATCATCCTCATCTGATTACATCTGAATAATGGTCTTTCTTGACATTAGAAATAAAAATGCAGTCTTTAACTTTTTGCACTGAATTTACATATCAGTCACCTTTATCACTAGTCCTTATCATTTTTA
The DNA here is from genome assembly GCF_027579695.1 of Neoarius graeffei. NCBI lineage: Eukaryota > Metazoa > Chordata > Actinopteri > Siluriformes > Ariidae > Neoarius > Neoarius graeffei. Next base: position 57,930,278 of record NC_083570.1, on the reverse strand, counting down.
CCTAAATCAAAAAACCTGCATTACTGAAGTCATACACAACCACTTCAGATAAGATTAGACAGATTATATACAGTATGTATATTGGTTAGTATAGTGTGCTAAAACACACACACTATTATGTAGTGATTATTAATGAGAGATTAATTAGATATAAATGCACACTTGTCTTTGCAGGTTGGTTGGTCAACAGGTCCACAGGCTTGGAACACTTTGTCTGCTGGACAGTTGGTTGCTGGGGAATTGAGATACAACATATAGTGTTGTTATGGACAAACTGTTCAAACGACGCTGAGGGCATCAACACATTATCATTACACACTTAATCCAAAAATTATGCTTGTTATTGCTTCACATGCTTTTTGTTTTCTGTTACTATGTTCTCATGACATTGGGATGATGCAAGTTCATAAAATGGCCTGCTGCATATGGTCACTTGGCTTACGGCATAGATCAGTGTGGTTCCTCCAGTTTATGCAGACCCCAAGGTGTGAGCAAGCGATTGCATAGGTCTGAAGACTGGTGCAGACCACATCTTGGTTGCTCATATGACAACTGTCAAACTGGCAGCCAGTGACATAGTTTTCAGGGGAGAGGAGGGGATGACACTCCTTAAACAAACTGGAAAAAAAGGTGAGCAAGATTTGTAAAAAGTTGCATATGCTATGGGAAAGACTGAAGTTTTGGTGCTCACATGGTGCTTGTTATAAGGATGCAAAATGAGCAGTATAATACAGTATATCAGTTGATAATCTGCCCACATTAGTCCAGTTCCAGGTATCAGACTCTTGTGGCAAGTTGCAAACAGGTATCAATGCAAACAAAATATCTAAAAAATGATGACTTTTTGTTTACTCTGCACCTTTTAAATGAATTTAACGATATTAGTTTACAAAGAAAAAAGTCTGTCCATTTTTGAAAGTGAAACTTAGCAAAGTAGATCATGTATGTCAAACTCACTCGCTTTTCAGAAGCTCACACACTTTGTTGTTTGGACAAGAGGGTTTTGTGGGTGCAGCTGTTTCTGGATGGACTGGTGGTGATTTGCAAGTGGATTCACTCTTGTCTTTAGCTTGCCAATAGTCTGCCATTACTGCACAGTCATCTACAAGTCTCCCATCTGGTAGCATGCAGTCATCAGCCTGGTTGTTGTTGCAGGTACCTGAGAGAATTAAAAGTACAAGACTTGGGCAATTTAATTATGCATATGTTATGCAATTATTTAATACATTGAAATGAAGTTTAACACTAAAATAAAATAATCACGATGAGCTCTTGATGCCAGGCTTAATGTCTGTAAATAAATAAGTATATATTTCTTGATATTGTTTTAATTTAGTTGAATTTATTTGAATCCTTTATTAATCCCTCATGGTCATACAGTGTTCCACTTAATTTCACTGCACACTATGACAATGGACTCAACAAATTTAAGAGAATTGTTGTTTTATTGTAAAATAGTTGCATTTTTATTTCCATACCACAGTGTCCTTGAGTGTTGTTCCCAAAATGTTGGAATGGCAAGTTGACACTGAAACCAGTGATTCCAAACATCACAACAACGTTCAACCTTGGAATCCTCAGGATCAAGTTCAAACCTGAGCTCACCACAGTCAGATCTTTTTGCGCAAATGGTAATTTCAAAGAAGAACCCGCCATTAAAGCCTGTATTGATAAAAGTAAGATAAATTAACCACAATTAAACAGTTACTGGCTTAGATTAACCAGTTCAATTCCAGATATGACTATATTTTCATGAGTATTCATTTCCCTGTTAAGAATTTTTGACTATAAGAAAATCAATCATGTTTGTGTAGATGTTCTTCTGCTAAATCTCACCTCCAGTTTGGTAGCTCCTATAAGGTTGTTGTTTTTCAGCGTGATCACTAATTTATTGTACTCCACAATAATAGCCCTCGGGCAGGACACAGGCTCTCGAGGGTCACAATAGACATTATCAATATAAATTTTCAAGTTATATTTAGGATTGATTTCCTCCACTAATACATATGTGCATTCTCCTTGATAACTATAGAACAGTCCATCAAATGTTCTATAGTGAGGATCACCCCAGCCTTCACAAAAGCCTGAAATGGAGAAAATATTTTATTGTTTGGATTTCCTACATGCATTGGCCTTACTTAGTCAACAGTCACATAATGATCTAAATTTGGGAGCAAAGTGAATGAATCAATTCTAAATATTTCATTAATATGAGTATTATACTTTTGTTTGGACTTTAGATGGGAGCATGCCTTTCACTCACAGTCACAAGCGTGTTGTTTACAGCAGTAATTCTCATCATACACTTCCACAGGCTTTTGGCGATTTAAACAAGTGATGTTTTGAAGAGGTGGACATGGGTATGGGATGATCTCTACAGTATAGTTTTCAATGCACCTGGCCATTGTGCAGTTACAGATCTCAAATGTCTCATTTTTCTATCAGCAGAAAAATTAGCACATTTTAATATTGGTCTATGCATCATCATACAACATAATAGCTTACAATGGCATGCACATATTCACAAAATATTATAAATGTAATTGCCATTCTCAGTTGGGTGAATGTTTAATTTTAATTTAGTAAAAAAAATGATGTTTTCAAGTTCTATCATCCAGACCTTTGAAAGATCTAAGGATCTCAAAATATATTCACACAGTTGCTGTAATTTATGTTTTTCTGAGTTGTTTTACAATTGTTTTACTGGATTTTCCCCCCAGTGCTATTACATTTAGCTGAAGATACAAAGCATTTAGTTGAAGATACATTTACCCATTAATGAAATGTCAGGAAAGCTTATCAGACTTCCCAAATTTAGGGTCTGAGGGTAAAAATTGTACTTGCCATATTAATCTTACCTCTAAATATAATTAAAAACATGCTGTCAAATACAGCCAAATGGGCTTAGTTATGTAATTAAAAACATTCAAGGAAAAAAAAAACTGTGAGAAGTATCCCGTCAGTGTGAGTTGAAAAGGCCTGATTCTGCACTGTATTATTTATGTGTGCCACTGTGTGATACTTACATGTACTCCCCATGGTGGACAACCCCCGCATGGAGCTGTTGTGTTCTGTATTACACAACTTGGAGAACAGATCATGGTCAAACATGTACCTAAGCCAATTTCTTTATTTTTAATTATCGTTTCACCTATAAGAATGAAAAGTAAGGGAGAAAAATGTTAATGTGACAGAATAATGTGTTATGTAAGGCTCAATTAAAAAAGTGATTTAAATGGATTTTGAAAAAATTAAACACAAATATTGCTTTACACTATAAACTACATTCAATTACTTTATAAGGTAATGAACTGTATTAAACATAGAATAAATTTCTAACCTGGCTCATAAGATGTTCCATTTATTACGCAGACACATGGAGTTGTTCGAACAGATGTAGAGGTTGTGGGAATAGTATGTGTAGTTCGAGGGGTAGATGTGGTCTCAGTTTGAGTTGTTGTACTGATTTCCCCTGTTGTAGTTGATACAGGTGATGTTGTTGCTGTCGTTGTTGTCACTGGAGTAGTTGTTGCTTTAGTTGTTGTTCCAGGGGTAGATGTGGTCTCAGTTTGAGTTGTTGTACTGATTTCCCCTGTTGTAGTTGATACAGGTGTTGTTACTGCTGCTGTTGTTGTCACTGGAGTAGTTATTGCTTTAGTTGTTGTTCCAGGGGTAGATGTGGTCTCAGTTTGAGTTGTTGTACTGATTTCCCCTGTTGTAGTTGATACAGGTGTTGTTACTGCTGTTGTTGTTGTCACTGGAGTAGTTGTTGCTTTAGTTGTTGTTCCTGGGGCAGATGTGGTCTCAGTTTGAGTTGTTGTGCTGACTTCCCCTGTTGTAGTTGATCCAGGTGTTGTTGTTACTGCTGTTGTTGTTGTTGTCACTGGAATAGTTGTTGCTTTAGTTGTTGTTCCAGGGGCAGATGTAGTCTCAGTTTGAGTTGTTGTACTGACTTCCCCTGTTGTCGTTGATACAGGTGTTGTTGTTGCTGTCGTTGTTGTTGTCACTGGAGTAGGTGTTGCTTTAGTTGTTGTTCCAGGGGTAGATGTGGTCTCAGTTTGAGTTGTTGTACTGATTTCCCCTGTTGTCGTTGATAAAGGCGTTGTTGTTGCTTTTGTTGTTGTTGTCACTGGAGTAGTTGTTGCTTTAGTTGTTGTTCCAGGGGTAGATGTGGTCTCAGTTTGAGTTGTTGTACTGATTTCCCCTGTTGTAGTTGATCCAGGTGTTGTTGTTGTTGCTGTTGTTGTTGTCACCACTGTAGTAGTTGAGGCTTTGGTAGTTGTTCCAGTTGTAGGTGTCTCAGTTTGAGTTGTTGTACTGATTTCCCCTGTTGTAGTTGATCCAGGTGTTGTTGTTGTTGCTGTTGTTGTTGTCACCACTGTAGTAGTTGAGGCTTTGGTAGTTGTTCCAGTTGTAGGTGTCTCAGTTTGAGTTGTTGTACTGATTTCCCCTGTTGTAGTTGATCCAGGTGTTGTTGTTGTTGCTGTTGTTGTTGTCACCACTGTAGTAGTTGAGGCTTTGGTAGTTGTTCCAGTTGTAGGTGTCTCAGTTTGAGTTGTTGTACTGATTTCCGCTGTTGTAGTTGATCCAGGTGTTGTTGTTTTTGCTGTTGTTGTTGTTGTCACGGGAGTAGTTGTTGCTTTAGTTGTTGTTCCAGGGGTAGATGTGGTCTCAGTTTGAGTTGTTGTACTGACCTCCCCTGTTGTAGTTGATACAGGTGTTGATCTTGTTGTTGTCAGTGGAGTAGTTGTTGCTTTAGTTGTTGTTCCAGGGGCAGATGTGGTCTCAGTTTGAGTTGTTGTACTGACCTCCCCTGTTGTAGTTGATCCCGGTGTTGTTGTTGTTGTTGTTGTCACTGGAGTAGTTGTTGCTTTAGTTGTTGTTCCAGGGGTAGATGTGGTCTCAGTTTTAGTTGTTGTACTGATTTCCCCTGTTGTAGTTGATCCAGGTGTTGTTGTTGTTGCTGTTGTTGTTGTCACCACTGTAGTAGTTGAGGCTTTGGTAGTTGTTCCAGTTGTAGGTGTCTCAGTTTGAGTTGTTGTACTGATTTCCCCTGTTGTAGTTGATCCAGGTGTTGTTGTTGTTGCTGTTGTTGTTGTCACCACTGGAGTAGTTGAGGCTTTGGTAGTTGTTCCAGTTGTAGGTGTCTCAGTTTGAGTTGTTGTACTGATTTCCGCTGTTGTAGTTGATCCAGGTGTTGTTGTTTTTGCTGTTGTTGTTGTCACCACTGTAGTAGTTGAGGCTTTGGTAGTTGTTCCAGTTGTAGGTGTCTCAGTTTGAGTTGTACTGATTTCCCCTGTTGTAGTTGATCCAGGTGTTGTTGTTGTTGCTGTTGTTGTTGTCACCACTGGAGTAGTTGAGGCTTTGGTAGTTGTTCCAGTTGTAGGTGTCTCAGTTTGAGTTGTTGTACTGATTTCCGCTGTTGTAGTTGATCCAGGTGTTGTTGTTTTTGCTGTTGTTGTTGTTGTTGTCACGGGAGTAGTTGTTGCTTTAGTTGTTGTTCCAGGCGTAGATGTGGTCTCAGTTTGAGTTGTTGTACTGACCTCCCCTGTTGTAGTTGATACAGGTGTTGATCTTGTTGTTGTCAGTGGAGTAGTTGTTGCTTTAGTTGTTGTTCCAGGGGCAGATGTGGTCTCAGTTTGAGTTGTTGTACTGACCTCCCCTGTTGTAGTTGATCCCGGTGTTGTTGTTGTTGTCACTGGAGTAGTTGTTGCTTTAGTTGTTGTTCCAGGGGTAGATGTGGTCTCAGTTTGAGTTGTTGTACTGATTTCCCCTGTTGTAGTTGATCCAGGTGTTGTTGTTGTTGCTGTTGTTGTTGTCACCACTGTAGTAGTTGAGGCTTTGGTAGTTGTTCCAGTTGTAGGTGTCTCAGTTTGAGTTGTTGTACTGATTTCCCCTGTTGTAGTTGATCCAGGTGTTGTTGTTGTTGCTGTTGTTGTTGTCACCACTGGAGTAGTTGAGGCTTTGGTAGTTGTTCCAGTTGTAGGTGTCTCAGTTTGAGTTGTTGTACTGATTTCCGCTGTTGTAGTTGATCCAGGTGTTGTTGTTTTTGCTGTTGTTGTTGTTGTCACGGGAGTAGTTGTTGCTTTAGTTGTTGTTCCAGGGGTAGATGTGGTCTCAGTTTGAGTTGTTGTACTGACCTCCCCTGTTGTAGTTGATACAGGTGTTGATCTTGTTGTTGTCAGTGGAGTAGTTGTTGCTTTAGTTGTTGTTCCAGGGGCAGATGTGGTCTCAGTTTGAGTTGTTGTACTGACCTCCCCTGTTGTAGTTGATCCCGGTGTTGTTGTTGTTGTCACTGGAGTAGTTGTTGCTTTAGTTGTTGTTCCAGGGGTAGATGTGGTCTCAGTTTTAGTTGTTGTACTGATTTCCCCTGTTGTTGTTGATCCAGGTGTTGTTGTTGTTGCTGTTGTTGTTGTCACCACTGTAGTAGTTGAGGCTTTGGTAGTTGTTCCAGTTGTAGGTGTCTCAGTTTGAGTTGTTGTACTGATTTCCCCTGTTGTAGTTGATCCAGGTGTTGTTGTTGTTGCTGTTGTTGTTGTCACCACTGGAGTAGTTGAGGCTTTGGTAGTTGTTCCAGTTGTAGGTGTCTCAGTTTGAGTTGTTGTACTGATTTCCGCTGTTGTAGTTGATCCAGGTGTTGTTGTTTTTGCTGTTGTTGTTGTCACCACTGTAGTAGTTGAGGCTTTGGTAGTTGTTCCAGTTGTAGGTGTCTCAGTTTGAGTTGTTGTACTGATTTCCCCTGTTGTAGTTGATCCAGGTGTTGTTGTTGTTGCTGTTGTTGTTGTCACCACTGGAGTAGTTGAGGCTTTGGTAGTTGTTCCAGTTGTAGGTGTCTCAGTTTGAGTTGTTGTACTGATTTCCGCTGTTGTAGTTGATCCAGGTGTTGTTGTTTTTGCTGTTGTTGTTGTTGTCACGGGAGTAGTTGTTGCTTTAGTTGTTGTTCCAGGCGTAGATGTGGTCTCAGTTTGAGTTGTTGTACTGACCTCCCCTGTTGTAGTTGATACAGGTGTTGATCTTGTTGTTGTCAGTGGAGTAGTTGTTGCTTTAGTTGTTGTTCCAGGGGCAGATGTGGTCTCAGTTTGAGTTGTTGTACTGACCTCCCCTGTTGTAGTTGATCCCGGTGTTGTTGTTGTTGTCACTGGAGTAGTTGTTGCTTTAGTTGTTGTTCCAGGGGTAGATGTGGTCTCAGTTTGAGTTGTTGTACTGATTTCCCCTGTTGTAGTTGATCCAGGTGTTGTTGTTGTTGCTGTTGTTGTTGTCACCACTGTAGTAGTTGAGGCTTTGGTAGTTGTTCCAGTTGTAGGTGTCTCAGTTTGAGTTGTTGTACTGATTTCCCCTGTTGTAGTTGATCCAGGTGTTGTTGTTGTTGCTGTTGTTGTTGTCACCACTGGAGTAGTTGAGGCTTTGGTAGTTGTTCCAGTTGTAGGTGTCTCAGTTTGAGTTGTTGTACTGATTTCCGCTGTTGTAGTTGATCCAGGTGTTGTTGTTTTTGCTGTTGTTGTTGTTGTTGTTGTCACGGGAGTAGTTGTTGCTTTAGTTGTTGTTCCAGGGGTAGATGTGGTCTCAGTTTGAGTTGTTGTACTGACCTCCCCTGTTGTAGTTGATACAGGTGTTGATCTTGTTGTTGTCAGTGGAGTAGTTGTTGCTTTAGTTGTTGTTCCAGGGGCAGATGTGGTCTCAGTTTGAGTTGTTGTACTGACCTCCCCTGTTGTAGTTGATCCCGGTGTTGTTGTTGTTGTCACTGGAGTAGTTGTTGCTTTAGTTGTTGTTCCAGGGGTAGATGTGGTCTCAGTTTTAGTTGTTGTACTGATTTCCCCTGTTGTAGTTGATCCAGGTGTTGTTGTTGTTGCTGTTGTTGTTGTCACCACTGTAGTAGTTGAGGCTTTGGTAGTTGTTCCAGTTGTAGGTGTCTCAGTTTGAGTTGTTGTACTGATTTCCCCTGTTGTAGTTGATCCAGGTGTTGTTGTTGTTGCTGTTGTTGTTGTCACCACTGGAGTAGTTGAGGCTTTGGTAGTTGTTCCAGTTGTAGGTGTCTCAGTTTGAGTTGTTGTACTGATTTCCGCTGTTGTAGTTGATCCAGGTGTTGTTGTTTTTGCTGTTGTTGTTGTTGTCACGGGAGTAGTTGTTGCTTTAGTTGTTGTTCCAGGCGTAGATGTGGTCTCAGTTTGAGTTGTTGTACTGACCTCCCCTGTTGTAGTTGATACAGGTGTTGATCTTGTTGTTGTCAGTGGAGTAGTTGTTGCTTTAGTTGTTGTTCCAGGGGCAGATGTGGTCTCAGTTTGAGTTGTTGTACTGACCTCCCCTGTTGTAGTTGATCCCGGTGTTGTTGTTGTTGTCACTGGACTAGTTGTTGCTTTAGTTGTTGTTCCAGGGGTAGATGTGGTCTCAGTTTGAGTTGTTGTACTGATTTCCCCTGTTGTAGTTGATCCAGGTGTTGTTGTTGTTGCTGTTGTTGTTGTCACCACTGTAGTAGTTGAGGCTTTGGTAGTTGTTCCAGTTGTAGGTGTCTCAGTTTGAGTTGTTGTACTGATTTCCCCTGTTGTAGTTGATCCAGGTGTTGTTGTTGTTGCTGTTGTTGTTGTCACCACTGGAGTAGTTGAGGCTTTGGTAGTTGTTCCAGTTGTAGGTGTCTCAGTTTGAGTTGTTGTACTGATTTCCGCTGTTGTAGTTGATCCAGGTGTTGTTGTTTTTGCTGTTGTTGTTGTTGTCACGGGAGTAGTTGTTGCTTTAGTTGTTGTTCCAGGCGTAGATGTGTTCTCAGTTTGAGTTGTTGTACTGAACTCCCCTGTTGTAGTTGATACAGGTGTTGTTCTTGCTGTTGTTGTTGTCAGTGGAGTAGTTGTTGCTTTAGTTGTTGTTCCAGGGGTAGATGTGGTCTCAGTTTGAGTTGTTGTACTAATTTCCCCTGTTGTAGTTGATACAGTTGATGTTGTTGCTGTTGGATTAGTTGGTAGCTGGGTAGTTGTTCCATTAGGTGATTTTTGAGGTGCCACTGATGTAGTATATTTGGTAGTTGGCCCTGTTCTAAGTGAACCATGTGTTTCTTCTGTTGTCTTCGTAGGTGTTGGTGATTTAGTTGTTGTTCCAAGGGTAGAAGTGGTCTCAGTTTGAGTTGTTGTACTGACCTCCCCTGTTGTAGTTGATACAGGTGTTGTTCTTGCTGTTGTTGTCACTGGAGTAGTTGTTGCTTTAGTTGTTGTTCCACGGGTAGATGTGGTCTCAGTTTGAGTTGTTGTACTGACTTCCCCTGTTGTTGTTGATACAGGCGTTGTTGTTGCTTTTGTTGTTGTTGTCACTGGAGTAGTTGTTGCTTTAGTTGTTGTTCCAGGGGCAGATGTGGTCTCAGTTTGAGTTGTTGTACTGACTTCCACTGTTGTCGTTGATCCAGGTGTTGTTGTTACTGCTGTTGTTGTTGTCACTGGAGTAGTTGTTGCTTTAGTTGTTGTTCCAGGGGCAGATGTAGTCTCAGTTTGAGTTGTTGTACTGACTTCCCCTGTTGTCGTTGATACAGGCGTTGTTGTTGCTGTCATTGTTGTTATCACTGGAGTAGTTGTTGCTTTAGTTGTTGTCCCAGGGGTAGATGTGGTCTCAGTTTGAGTTGTTGTACTGATTTCCCCTGTTGTAGTTGATCCAGGTGTTGTTGTTGTCACCACTGGAGTAGTTGAGGCTTTGGTAGTTGTTCCAGTTGTAGGTGTCTCAGTTTGAGTTGTTGTAGTGACTTCCCCTGTTGTCGTTGACACAGGTGTTGTTGTTGCTGCTGTTGTTGTTGTCACCACTGGAGTAGTTGTGGCTTTGGTAGTTGTTCCAGTTGTCGGTGTCTCAGTTTGAGTTGTTGTAGTGACTTCCCCTGTTGTCGTTGATACAGGTGTTGTCGTTGCTGCTGTTGTTGTTGTCAGCACTGGAGTAGTTGTTGCTTTGGTAGTTGTTCCAGTTGTAGGTGTCTCAGTTTGAGTTGTTGTACTGACTTCCGCTGTTGTAGTTGATCCAGGTATTGTTGTTGTTGCTGTTGTTGTCACGGGAGTAGTTGTTGCTTTAGTTGTTGTTCCACGGGTAGATGTGGTCTCAGTTTGAGTTGTTCTACTGACCTCCCCTGTTGTAGTTGATACAGGTGTTGTTGTTGTTACCACTGGAGTAGTTGTGGCTTTGGTAGTTGTTCCAGTTGTAGGTGTCTCAGTTTGAGTTGTTGTAGTGACTTCCCCTGTTGTCGTTGATCCAGGTGTTTTTGTTGTTGCTGTTGGTGTTGTTGTCACGGGAATAGTTGTTTTTTTAGTTGTTGTCACAGGGGTAGATGTGGTCTCAGGTTGAGTTGTTGTACTGACCTCCCCTGTTGTAGTTGATCCCGGTGTTGTTGTTGTTGTCACTGGAGTAGTTGTTGCTTTAGTTGTTGTTCCAGGGGTAGATGTGGTCTCAGTTTGAGTTGTTGTACTGACCTCCCCTGTTGTAGTTGATACAGGTGTTGATCTTGTTGTTGTCAGTGGAGTAGTTGTTGCTTTAGTTGTTGTTCCAGGGGCAGATGTGGTCTCAGTTTGAGTTGTTGTACTGACCTCCCCTGTTGTAGTTGATCCCGGTGTTGTTGTTGTTGTTGTCACTGGAGTAGTTGTTGCTTTAGTTGTTGTTCCAGGGGTAGATGTGGTCTCAGTTTGAGTTGTTGTACTGATTTCCCCTGTTGTAGTTGATCCAGGTGTTGTTGTTGTTGCTGTTGTTGTTGTCACCACTGTAGTAGTTGAGGCTTTGGTAGTTGTTCCAGTTGTAGGTGTCTCAGTTTGAGTTGTTGTACTGATTTCCCCTGTTGTAGTTGATCCAGGTGTTGTTGTTGTTGCTGTTGTTGTCACCACTGGAGTAGTTGAGGCTTTGGTAGTTGTTCCAGTTGTAGGTGTCTCAGTTTGAGTTGTTGTACTGATTTCCGTTGTTGTAGTTGATCCAGGTGTTGTTGTTTTTGCTGTTGTTGTTGTTGTCACGGGAGTAGTTGTTGCTTTAGTTGTTGTTCCAGGGGTAGATGTGGTCTCAGTTTGAGTTGTTGTACTGACCTCCCCTGTTGTAGTTGATACAGGTGTTGATCTTGTTGTTGTCAGTGGAGTAGTTGTTGCTTTAGTTGTTGTTCCAGGGGCAGATGTGGTCTCAGTTTGAGTTGTTGTACTGACCTCCCCTGTTGTAGTTGATCCCGGTGTTGTTGTTGTTGTCACTGGAGTAGTTGTTGCTTTAGTTGTTGTTCCAGGGGTAGATGTGGTCTCAGTTTGAGTTGTTGTACTGATTTCCCCTGTTGTAGTTGATCCAGGTGTTGTTGTTGTTGCTGTTGTTGTTGTCACCACTGTAGTAGTTGAGGCTTTGGTAGTTGTTCCAGTTGTAGGTGTCTCAGTTTGAGTTGTTGTACTGATTTCCCCTGTTGTAGTTGATCCAGGTGTTGTTGTTGTTGCTGTTGTTGTTGTCACCACTGGAGTAGTTGAGGCTTTGGTAGTTGTTCCAGTTGTAGGTGTCTCAGTTTGAGTTGTTGTACTGATTTCCGCTGTTGTAGTTGATCCAGGTGTTGTTGTTTTTGCTGTTGTTGTTGTTGTCACGGGAGTAGTTGTTGCTTTAGTTGTTGTTCCAGGGGTAGATGTGGTCTCAGTTTGAGTTGTTGTACTGACCTCCCCTGTTGTAGTTGATACAGGTGTTGATCTTGTTGTTGTCAGTGGAGTAGTTGTTGCTTTAGTTGTTGTTCCAGGGGCAGATGTGGTCTCAGTTTGAGTTGTTGTACTGACCTCCCCTGTTGTAGTTGATCCCGGTGTTGTTGTTGTTGTCACTGGAGTAGTTGTTGCTTTAGTTGTTGTTCCAGGGGTAGATGTGGTCTCAGTTTGAGTTGTTGTACTGATTTCCCCTGTTGTAGTTGATCCAGGTGTTGTTGTTGCTGTTGTTGTTGTCACCACTGTAGTAGTTGAGGCTTTGGTAGTTGTTCCAGTTGTAGGTGTCTCAGTTTGAGTTGTTGTACTGATTTCCCCTGTTGTAGTTGATCCAGGTGTTGTTGTTGTTGCTGTTGTTGTTGTCACCACTGGAGTAGTTGAGGCTTTGGTAGTTGTTCCAGTTGTAGGTGTCTCAGTTTGAGTTGTTGTACTGATTTCCGCTGTTGTAGTTGATCCAGGTGTTGTTGTTTTTGCTGTTGTTGTTGTTGTCACGGGAGTAGTTGTTGCTTTAGTTGTTGTTCCAGGGGTAGATGTGGTCTCAGTTTGAGTTGTTGTACTGACCTCCCCTGTTGTAGTTGATACAGGTGTTGATCTTGTTGTTGTCAGTGGAGTAGTTGTTGCTTTAGTTGTTGTTCCAGGGGCAGATGTGGTCTCAGTTTGAGTTGTTGTACTGACCTCCCCTGTTGTAGTTGATCCCGGTGTTGTTGTTGTTGTCACTGGAGTAGTTGTTGCTTTAGTTGTTGTTCCAGGGGTAGATGTGGTCTCAGTTTGAGTTGTTGTACTGATTTCCCCTGTTGTAGTTGATCCAGGTGTTGTTGTTGTTGCTGTTGTTGTTGTCACCACTGTAGTAGTTGAGGCTTTGGTAGTTGTTCCAGTTGTAGGTGTCTCAGTTTGAGTTGTTGTACTGATTTCCCCTGTTGTAGTTGATCCAGGTGTTGTTGTTGTTGCTGTTGTTGTTGTCACCACTGGAGTAGTTGAGGCTTTGGTAGTTGTTCCAGTTGTAGGTGTCTCAGTTTGAGTTGTTGTACTGATTTCCGCTGTTGTAGTTGATCCAGGTGTTGTTGTTTTTGCTGTTGTTGTTGTTGTCACGGGAGTAGTTGTTGCTTTAGTTGTTGTTCCAGGGGTAGATGTGGTCTCAGTTTGAGTTGTTGTACTGACCTCCCCTGTTGTAGTTGATACAGGTGTTGATCTTGTTGTTGTCAGTGGAGTAGTTGTTGCTTTAGTTGTTGTTCCAGGGGCAGATGTGGTCTCAGTTTGAGTTGTTGTACTGACCTCCCCTGTTGTAGTTGATCCCGGTGTTGTTGTTGTTGTCACTGGAGTAGTTGTTGCTTTAGTTGTTGTTCCAGGGGTAGATGTGGTCTCAGTTTGAGTTGTTGTACTGATTTCCCCTGTTGTAGTTGATCCAGGTGTTGTTGTTGTTGCTGTTGTTGTTGTCACCACTGTAGTAGTTGAGGCTTTGGTAGTTGTTCCAGTTGTAGGTGTCTCAGTTTGAGTTGTTGTACTGATTTCCCCTGTTGTAGTTGATCCAGGTGTTGTTGTTGTTGCTGTTGTTGTTGTCACCACTGGAGTAGTTGAGGCTTTGGTAGTTGTTCCAGTTGTAGGTGTCTCAGTTTGAGTTGTTGTACTGATTTCCGCTGTTGTAGTTGATCCAGGTGTTGTTGTTTTTGCTGTTGTTGTTGTTGTCACGGGAGTAGTTGTTGCTTTAGTTGTTGTTCCAGGGGTAGATGTGGTCTCAGTTTGAGTTGTTGTACTGACCTCCCCTGTTGTAGTTGATACAGGTGTTGATCTTGTTGTTGTCAGTGGAGTAGTTGTTGCTTTAGTTGTTGTTCCAGGGGCAGATGTGGTCTCAGTTTGAGTTGTTGTACTGACCTCCCCTGTTGTAGTTGATCCCGGTGTTGTTGTTGTTGTCACTGGAGTAGTTGTTGCTTTAGTTGTTGTTCCAGGGGTAGATGTGGTCTCAGTTTGAGTTGTTGTACTGATTTCCCCTGTTGTAGTTGATCCAGGTGTTGTTGTTGTTGCTGTTGTTGTTGTCACCACTGTAGTAGTTGAGGCTTTGGTAGTTGTTCCAGTTGTAGGTGTCTCAGTTTGAGTTGTTGTACTGATTTCCCCTGTTGTAGTTGATCCAGGTGTTGTTGTTGTTGCTGTTGTTGTTGTCACCACTGGAGTAGTTGAGGCTTTGGTAGTTGTTCCAGTTGTAGGTGTCTCAGTTTGAGTTGTTGTACTGATTTCCGCTGTTGTAGTTGATCCAGGTGTTGTTGTTTTTGCTGTTGTTGTTGTTGTCACGGGAGTAGTTGTTGCTTTAGTTGTTGTTCCAGGGGTAGATGTGGTCTCAGTTTGAGTTGTTGTACTGACCTCCCCTGTTGTAGTTGATACAGGTGTTGATCTTGTTGTTGTCAGTGGAGTAGTTGTTGCTTTAGTTGTTGTTCCAGGGGCAGATGTGGTCTCAGTTTGAGTTGTTGTACTGACCTCCCCTGTTGTAGTTGATCCCGGTGTTGTTGTTGTTGTCACTGGACTAGTTGTTGCTTTAGTTGTTGTTCCAGGGGTAGATGTGGTCTCAGTTTGAGTTGTTGTACTGATTTCCCCTGTTGTAGTTGATCCAGGTGTTGTTGTTGTTGCTGTTGTTGTTGTCACCACTGTAGTAGTTGAGGCTTTGGTAGTTGTTCCAGTTGTAGGTGTCTCAGTTTGAGTTGTTGTACTGATTTCCCCTGTTGTAGTTGATCCAGGTGTTGTTGTTGTTGCTGTTGTTGTTGTCACCACTGGAGTAGTTGAGGCTTTGGTAGTTGTTCCAGTTGTAGGTGTCTCAGTTTGAGTTGTTGTACTGATTTCCGCTGTTGTAGTTGATCCAGGTGTTGTTGTTTTTGCTGTTGTTGTTGTTGTCACGGGAGTAGTTGTTGCTTTAGTTGTTGTTCCAGGGGTAGATGTGGTCTCAGTTTGAGTTGTTGTACTGACCTCCCCTGTTGTAGTTGATACAGGTGTTGATCTTGTTGTTGTCAGTGGAGTAGTTGTTGCTTTAGTTGTTGTTCCAGGGGCAGATGTGGTCTCAGTTTGAGTTGTTGTACTGACCTCCCCTGTTGTAGTTGATCCCGGTGTTGTTGTTGTTGTTGTCACTGGAGTAGTTGTTGCTTTAGTTGTTGTTCCAGGGGTAGATGTGGTCTCAGTTTGAGTTGTTGTACTGATTTCCCCTGTTGTAGTTGATCCAGGTGTTGTTGTTGTTGCTGTTGTTGTTGTCACCACTGTAGTAGTTGAGGCTTTGGTAGTTGTTCCAGTTGTAGGTGTCTCAGTTTGAGTTGTTGTACTGATTTCCCCTGTTGTAGTTGATCCAGGTGTTGTTGTTGTTGCTGTTGTTGTTGTCACCACTGGAGTAGTTGAGGCTTTGGTAGTTGTTCCAGTTGTAGGTGTCTCAGTTTGAGTTGTTGTACTGATTTCCACTGTTGTAGTTGATCCAGGTGTTGTTGTTTTTGCTGTTGTTGTTGTTGTCACGGGAGTAGTTGTTGCTTTAGTTGTTGTTCCAGGGGTAGATGTGGTCTCAGTTTGAGTTGTTGTACTGATTTCCCCTGTTGTAGTTGATCCAGGTGTTGTTGTTGCTGCTGTTGTTGTTGTCAACACTGGAGTAGTTGTGGCTTTGGTAGTTGTTCCAGTTGTAGGTGTCTCAGTTTGAGTTGTTGTACTGACTTCCCCTGTTGTAGTTGATCCATGTATTGTTGTTGTTGCTGTTGTTGTTGTCACGGGAGTAGTTGTTGCTTTAGTTGTTGTTCCAGGGGTAGATGTGGTCTCAGTTTGAGTTGTTGTACTAATTTCCCCTGTTGTAGTTGATACAGGTGATGTTGTTGCTGTCGTTGTTGTTGTCACGGGAGTAGTTGTTGTTCCAAGGGTAGATGTGGTCTCAGTTTGAGTTGTTGTACTGACCTCCCCTGTTGTCGTTGATCCAGGTGTTGTTGTTAATGTTGTTGTTGTCACTGGAGTAGTTGTTGCTTTAGTTGTTGTTCCAGTGGTAGATGTGGTCTCAGTTTGAGTTGTTGTACTGACTTCCCCTGTTGTCGTTGATAAAGGTGTTGTTGTTGCTGTTGTTGTTTCATTTAGACATTCACAACACCATACTTGAATTTCATAATTAAAACATTTGTATGGGCGTTCTGTCTGTTTACTCTTTTCACACACTAAACCAAATGAAACATCGCACTGCACAACCTGACCTGTTTCTTGTACAAACTGTTCAAATGTCATATTAGGATTATCCACAGGTCTGCAATTGATGGTTTCTGGAAGTTCGCATATCTCATTTCCCTTATTTTTTATATGTTCATAGGTTTCTAAATCATCTCCTCCTTCTTCCACTGGGTCAGAGACACTTAACCATTTAGACCATTTACATTCATAGATGCATGGTGTAGTTGTAGGAGGTTCAGTCGTCGTTGTTGCCTCAGTTTGAGTTGTTGTAGTGACTTCCCCTGTTGTAGTTGATACAGATGTTGTTGTTGTTGTTGCTGTTGTTGTCGTCACTGGAGTAGTTGTTGCTTTAGTTGTTGTTCCAGGGGTAGATGTGGTCTCAGTTTGAGTTGTTGTACTGACTTCCCCTGTTGTCGTTGATACAGGCGTTGTTGTTGTTGGTGGTGGTGGTGTTGTGGTAGTACCACAGGGGTACCGGTCCTCAATGACAGTGCCATTTATGCATGTAGCATTGTAACATGTTCCCATATTGTCCGTTCCATTGTATATGGAATCAGTATCATTATATGCTGTTCCATTGTAAACGCAGCATCCTTTAAGAAACAAACATTTATTCAGTATTATCACTGATGGAATTACTCAATTAATTAATCTTCATTCAAATAAAGCATTGACTAGCTATATCATGTGTGTCCTATCTTCTTGGGTGCACTTTACAACAAATTCTTCATGACCTTGTTGCATGTGTTTTGCTCCCCTACCCAACTCATATTTCACAAGAGTGAGACAATTATCACAACAAAATTGGAATTACACTCAGTAAAAAAATAATAGAAACCTAAGGACAATAGCTAAATTTAGCATTTAGCTGTTTGTTCTCAGATTTCTGCAATGCATGTATCTCACAGTTATTTGGTATGCTAGTCTTAAGTGACTTAAAGTAGCATAAATCAGGCAGTTTTGACTCAGTTATGGCTCAGTTGTTGAGGCTCTGGACTACTGATCAGAAGGACTTGAATTCAACCCCTGGCCCTTGAGTAAGGCCATTATAAATGCCATATCATGGCTGAACCTGCACTCTGGCCATAGTTGTCTAACAAGTTAAGATATATGGTGAAAATATATAATAATTTCAATGTATTGTGATAGTAGAATGTAACATATGTATACTTGTTTATGTATACTTGTATATCATGAAATCCAACAAAGCGAGATGAGTAAGATCAGATAAATATATAGAAACAAAGAATATTGTTCCCCTAAATGCCACTTGTGCTACCATGTGAGCTTTTCAAAGTGAGGTATTATTTTTAGCATAGTTGTTTAAAATCACATGAGTAATGTCATGGCAGTGAACAACCTAATAAATACATTTAATCTTTTGTGTTGCAAAGCATTTTGTTTACAGTGCTAATGAATCTGAACGTATCTGAACGAAAACTGGAAAAACCTTTCAATTACTGTACATTCTCATGTCCTTGTAATATGTAACAATAACATGATTGTCTCTGTGTGACAAAGATAGGGCACCATGTATGGTGTTCTGTATGTGCTTACCAGTTTTGGTTACACATACTTCTGTTCCATTTTTATCACAATGACTGAAAAAAAAATCAAGAATATACAATTTATATACATTCAGCGGAGTCAGTGGGTACATTCAGCGGAGTCAGTGGGTGCATTCTCATACAGAGTTAAATGTTATAGAATTAGTTGTTGGTCATACCATGATTGGCATGGTATTTCAGTTGGTATTTCCTCCCCAGGCTTATACTCAGTGCCATTTTTGTAGCATGTAGGACATATCACAACGCAAGTCTGAGTTGCCTCATCAAAAATAGGCTTGTCCTCTGGACATGTGGGATAACACCCTGTTTAAAAAAAAAAAAAGACTTTTAACATAGTGTATCCTGATTTTTCCTTGCTTTAACACAAACTATTTGTATGATATGGCCTTGAGCCTTTTGAGTCAGGTTAGAGCAAGGAAAAAGAGCAGGAATTACGTTGGAATTGGTAGCGAGCATCACTGTTTCAAAAGCAAATCATACAGACAGAGAGAGTATAGTATAAACAATCAGGACTGGATGTAGACTCACCCTCTACATTAGGTAAAGAGTTGTTGCAGATGCCTTGAGTATTGAGGCAGGTTTTGTAGCATGGTGTGTGACAGGGACTGTAGTGCCATGTGCAATCAAACTGGTGATTGTAGTAGTCACAGAACACAGCTTTTCCATGGAAAGTTACACACATACAAATCAATTTAGCATCCCAATAAGGAGTTGGTAAAGCTTAATCTGTGTACAGCTTAGTGATGTGGTATACTCCCCTGGATTCATGGTTTACTTCTTTTGATATAAATGTATAAAATGTAACTGTTTATTCCATTGTAAAATACAATTGTGAGTTTTAGGTTTCTGTTTAGGACTGTTTCCAAAGAATGCAAAACACTGTTTCTTGATCTTTATTCTTTCGTGTTTTTAAAACCATGTGCAGAGGTAAATGTATGAAAAATATGGAAAGTAAATACAGTTGTTTATAAACTACTTAAATGCGGCACAAAAGTTAAATGGTCTATATAGAGACTAAGCATTGAAAACATCTCTGTGACCTTTCAGTATATGGTATTAAGTTACAACCCCAAATCAAAAAAAAGTTGGGACAAGATGTTGAAATTGAAATTATATCTGAAACTGAAAACAATCATCTTTGACTTGTATTGCACTCAAAACAATACAACAGCACATTATTTGATGTTTGACCTCATGAAATAAACACATTTCAATTTTGATTACTGCAACATGTTTAAAAAAGTTGGAACGGCGAAGCATTTACCGCTTTATAATATTGTCATTCCTTCTCACAACACTCAAAAGATGTTTAGGGACTGAAGACACCAAGTGATGAAGTGTTTCAGGTATTATTTTGTCCCATTCTTCCTGCAAACAGGTTTTAAGGTTGTCATAGTACGACACACATTAGGACAGTACGGGGTCGTCGTTGTCGCATTTTTCATTTCAAAATTCACCACACTTACTTGATTGGGGACAGAGGGGACAGGTACCCTCTTCTTCCACAGCCATGCCTTTGTAATGTGTGCAGGATGTGGTTTTGCATTGCCTTGGTGAAATATCCCTGGAAAAGATGTCGTCTTGAAGGCAGCATATGTTGCTCCAAAATCTCAATGTGCTTTTCTGCATTAAAGCTAGATGGCCTTTTGATTTCATAAAATCAGTGAAATTTAGTTCCCTCTGAAATTTGGTCATTGTGATATATGTTTATTTCTGTAATATCTCATAAAATATCAGGCCATTCTGTGGCTGGGAAGTTATTTAATTTGAGGGGATTCCTGAACAAATAATATGCATGAAATTGCTTGCTTCGCGCAGTCAAGCAGACAGAAGAAGTCAGTGTGCACATGTGCAGGTTTACCTTCTTCTTCTTTTGGGTTTTACGGCAGCTGGCATCCACAGTGTTGCATTACTGCCATCTACAGGTTTACCTAGACTGTGCACTGACAGTTACATCATTCTGTCACTAAACAAACAGCTGATCACACCGAGGTGCTCGCTGACCGTCGATATTTATTAGTTTGGTCCTGCGTTTCCTTTCCTTTGCAACATAACG
The DNA here is from genome assembly GCF_027579695.1 of Neoarius graeffei. Classification (NCBI taxonomy): domain Eukaryota; kingdom Metazoa; phylum Chordata; class Actinopteri; order Siluriformes; family Ariidae; genus Neoarius; species Neoarius graeffei. Next base: position 57,910,830 of record NC_083570.1, on the reverse strand, counting down.
TCTTTTCTTCTTGCTTTCTGTTACACTAGTCAGTCTTTCATGTTTCATTTGCACACTCATGCCCTCCATTTTTCTCTCCTGTTTCAAATTGTATCCCACAATGCCTTGCACGAACAGGGAATGCCCACCATGTGATGCATGATGTAGTATCTTGAATTGGGTCATGATAAAGCAGGGAAAAAAAGCTGAGAATTTAGGGCCACGTGGCCATAAATTCATTAATTGTTCTATTTAAAAAAAAAAACTAATAAAATTGGAAGTCTGTAATTTGAATTCTGTAGCTTTTCTTCCACTAAGCAAAAATAATTGGGTGTTATGGAAAATTCTTTTTATGACTTGCACTTGAAAAATCTGAAAGGCAGTCTACTGTTAATGCTGCCATCACAGAAGTGTAAGTTACCTTTGCCAAGGGCACTGACACAACCCTGTACCATGACAGACCCTGGCTTTTGGACTTGTTGCTGCTAACAGTCTGGATCCAGAACAAATGGTACCCATTTCTTCCAAAATAGACCTGAAATACTGATTTGTTTGACCACAATACACGTTTCTACTGTGTGATGGTCCATCCCAGATGCCTCAGAGCCCAGAGAAGTCAATGGTGCTTCTGGACACAGTTTACCTAAGGCCTTTGCACATTAAAGTTTTAATTGGCATTTGTGGATGTAACTCTGTATTGCAGAGCTTGACAAAGGTTTGCCAAAGTAATTCCGAGCCCATGTGGTTATATCAGCTACAGATGAATGACGGTTCTTGATGCAGTGCCGTCTGCGAGATCAGAGATCACGGGTGTTCAGCTTAGGCTTGCACCCTTGCCCTTTATGCATCGAAATTCCTCCCAATTCCTTGAATAGTTTAATGATATTATGCACCATAGAGGGTGAAATATCCAAATCCCTTCCTATCTTTCTTTGAGGAACATTCTTTTTAAACATTTCAATAATTTTCTCACATATTTGTTGACAAACTGGAGATCCTCGACCCATCTTTACTCCTTAAAGACTAGGCCTTTCCTGGATATGGATATTGTACCCAAATCATGATTACAATCACCTGTTGACATCGCCTGTTTCAAATCACATCATTATTTAATTGTTTTACCTCATTACTAGCACTAAATTCTCCTGTCCCAACTTTTTTTGGAATGTGCTGCAGGCCTGAAATGCAGGAATTGATGTATATAAACAAATGAAATTAAGTTCACTCAACAAAACATGAAATAATTTGGGTTTATACTGTCTGCAATGGAATACCTGTCAAAGTAAATTTAGAAATCACTGCTTTCTTTTTTATTTGCTTTTTCTATACTGTCCCAATTTTTTCTGATTTGGGGTTGTACTAATAGAAGTCATTTATAAATGTGACATTCATCGCTGGATACATAGGTATTGGATATTATAAAGGAGAGGAGGCTTACGACAGATCTCTGGGGTTCTCCAGGCCACACAGACTCCTGCTTCATTACAGGCTTGTGCATAAGCTGCCACAGCAGTGCATAAACACTCACAGTCCCCACCAGTATCACATGAACATGAGTCTTTTACACAGTTTTCAAAATATGGGGTCCAAGCCACCTGCAAACATATATTCAACCAGATGTTTACATAATATCTAAGATTCTCCCACCTCACATTTTAAATAATGGCATTATAAAAATAAGCTTTGGGTGACTGTACCTTATTGTGGCAAGCTTTGAAAGTGTCAGATTTAATGATGCTGCACTGCAGTTTTGCCCAGGTGTAGCGGGTAGGTGTTTTAAAACACGGATCAAAGTCTGGCTTAGCATCTGGGCACTGGCTGAGTACTTTCCAGCTGTTTACAAACTGCAGAACATCAGAAACTTGCAGCAAGCTTTGAGTGGTAAAGTCATCTTTGCCATTTTCATTGTAGTTTCCGCACAATCCACAAACCTCTCCCTGGAAAGCAATTAGATATATATCCAGCCTTACAAGTTGTGATCAGAATTATGTAGGTTACAAATTGTTCTTTGCTATTGTGATTTGTGAATTAAAACAATTCAGTTTGGCTCAGTACTTTTGACTCACCATATGCTGGGGTTGAAGAATGATGCGGACTGTCGTTTTACGGTCCCACAACACTGTTAGGCCAATGTCAGATTCTATGACCAGGTAAAGACCCACATTTCTCTCAGTGTACTTAATAGATAGACCTGTTTCAAGCTCAATTTCTGTTATTTTACCATCCATCAATTGCAACTCTGTTTTCTGTTAAGATACAAACAAAACATAGTCTAAGTACAGCATGCATTTACCTAAATGCATAATTACATACCTTTACTTTGATGTCTTAATTAAAGTAATTTAATTGAAGTAATTCAAGTAGGTACACACAAAGAAATGCTGTGCAGCATAGATGCTTTCAAAAATAATGAAATTCAACATCTCTATATAAACAAAAATATTATAGTACATTATACTAAGAGCAGTAAACAGTAATAAACTAAACAAAGTCAGTATGTGCTGTCAATATTTGTCATCTCAGGCACAGTTTGTGAAGTTAGCTGGTAGATGTTTTGATCATCTTAAAGAATCAGCTACAGTTCTTCTGGAGACTATCACATCTGCGTCTTTTATTGATTGATTGATTGATTGATTGATTGATTGATTGATTGATTGATTGATTGATTGATTGATGCAAAACTCAGCAGCCTTCATGGGGGGGGGGTGTCTCAAAAATGGTCTTTTATGTAGAACATTTGCTTTCTTTACTGACATACAAACATTCTTCTGTCATGTTTAATTTTTTTAAGTTTGGAAATCTAAAATGTTTTATACTGACTCAAAAATGCACAGATCATAAAATAATCCTTTATCAGAAAATTTAACAAGTACTAAAAAAATGAGTGCCAAAGAGTTTTGCATTGTACTGTATAAGTTGTAATTGATTAATAATATGCTCTTACTCCCAATACAATTCGAACAGCTTTGGAACAAGTGGTCCCTGTTGTCCCACATGGTACATTCTCGGTGATCACATGAAATGTCCCCGTCTTATTTCCACACTTGTTCTTTAAAGCAGTAGAAACAAGTATTATTAGAAATACAAGAGTCCATATGGTTTCATATGACATCAGCTTATCCATGCATGTTGAATAGATTATTTGTCGATGACGATATTCTTCTGTGACCCTATGGTCAGCATTTCTAATCAGTGCATTAGACTGTTAAAAAAAATTACTGAAAGTGATAAAAGAAATTTTGCAAAGTGCAACATTAGATACCTGGAGAGCTATATAACTACAATCTCCACTAAAACCAAATATTTGCTTATCGAAAGTGTTGTAATGTCCACTGCCATAGATGGTGCAACTGCCAGGGCATTTTTTCTCGGTGCAATCCCACTCGCCACCTTTACAGGTGCTGGAAAATAATGAAACAGACAATTTAGACTTCTACTTATTATCATCATTTTTAACTATTTTGATATCACTAATTATTACTGAAACAGTTAATATAATAAAATGTACTATAAAGCAGACTCAAACAGGGTTGTGCATTCACACAGTACAGATATTTGCCGTAGCTTGTTTAAACTCATTTTAATACTGAAATAATATATCCAATATTTTAACACCTGAAGAATAAGATTACAAATGTACCATTTGTTACAGTGGTCTGTTATTTGAGAACCTGGAGCATAAAAGTAACTGTCATGTTTGCAAGGGCAATCATGCTCCTTAACACAGAAACCACGACCATCATCAAGCAGGTCTTCAGGACACTTGCATCCTGACTCACAGTCGGTGAGATACTGAAATGAGAAATGTGAAACAAAATGAAAAGATAAAACCATACTCTTAATTTTAAAAAAAACACATGTAAGTGATTCTACAGATTTTAGTCTGCTGACAACAGTTGACTGTTTGTGTGAATTGTGAATACAGTTGCTACCATTTGAATAAACTATAAGGCATCATGAATGTTTTGAAAAGTAAAGTGAAGAATAGTGTGCAAGCTAAGAATATGTATAAGCATAAATGGTACATTTCAATTATATAAAGAATTTTTCATTTCATGTTTGAGAAATATACTTAGAATATTTTTTTTCCTGTAATATGTAAATATCTAATGCATGTAATACCTTTTGAATTATACTTCACTATCCTGTAAGAAACTGCACGGAAATATACTTAAACAAAATTATATTTAATTGTCATATCAATTTAAGAGTATTGTTTAAAAATACACTTGAAAGCAATGTTATATTTTAGCTGTTTGTGAAATCCTCATATGAAATTGAAAGGACATTTGAATGCCCTCTCTTGTAAAAGAAAATGCATTTAAATGTCTTAAAAACACAATTACTGTGATAAATGCATGACACTTACTTGTACTAAATGTATTGTTTTGGAACAAAGTTAAATGGCAGTTAAGCTATGTTTAAATATATAATTCATTTAGTTGAGCTTTCAAGCGCTCCTTTTTCTCAAACAACCTATCTGCATTCAATTCATTCTGCATTATTATACTTGAAATACATTATAAATATACTATTGGGAGTATTGCTGCACACTGTACCAGTAAAAAGTTTGGACGCACCTTCTAATTCCATGTTTTTTTCTTTATTTTTATGAATTAAAAGTCACTTCAGATCTTAAAGTAATGATGGATGGTGTTTCTCTTTACTTAGTTGAGTGGTTCTTGACATATGGATTACTACAGTTGTGGAATAGGGCTATTTACTGTATTTATTATTATTTATTCTTTACTGTTTGATCTGAAATGCATTTAAAAAAAACAAGAAATTGCACTAATTAACTTTTGACGAGGCACGTGTGTTAACTGAAAAGCATTCCAAGTGACTGCCTCATGAAGCTAGTTAAGATAATGCCAATAGTGTGCAAAGCGTCATCAAGGTAAAAATTTCGCTTGTAAAAATTCTACCACGAAGACACTAATGCTTTATATGCGTTCTCTTCTAAAGTGGATCAGCTTGGAAAGGACTCAATTAGAAAGGACTAACACACTCCACAGTTACACAAAACTTATCCACACCGATGTGGTATGACATGAAGTGGATTATTTTCATACAGTCGTATAGGCCTGAGTTTCCCAAAAGCATCACAGCACAAAGATCATCGTTAAATGAGGGAGTAAGCAGCACAATGAAGACTCTCTCTGCTGGTTAAGACGCTCTTAGCATTAAGAGGCTTTTGGGAAACCCACCCCAGTCTGGTGTGTGTTGTTCCACTTATACCACAGCAATTTGCCAACAATTACAATGTTTCATTTATTAATCGTGGATTATAATTATAGTTTGAGTTAATGCTGTGGAACGTCCAAGAGACAAGTTATTTCTTGTTATCACTTACGTACAATATAGCTGTGATAAAGCTCACCAGCCTCTCTCTCTCTCAAAAAATGCTGCTTGACACTTTACCAATAAACCAGTAAGCGTAAGCTCCTTTGCCCAGATTTCTCATCTCCTAACAAAATGTTTTACTTTATTAAACAGTTTTTCTTTAATCTGTCTATTAAGCTATTGTTCTTAGATTATGTGGACTGTCCACTGTACACGTTCTTGTGTTTGCCCTGTTACTGTAGAAACAATAAGATATTTGAAGAAGTGCATTATCATTAACCATTATCAGTTGTTCATATTACAACAGCACAATTACTCTCGGAGCTGTGCTGTTATACAAAAATAACACACATCTTCTAACTAGTCCGACACGAGAATTCAAATGTACTGCATTATAGAATAACGTGTATCAAGTGAAAACTAGATTAATTTATTTTTTATGTAATAATGGCCAGTTTTTGGGAGCGCATTCTGACATTTGGACTCTCCTGTGGATAAGAAGAAAATACAAGCACAATATGTACGTGATACTCACACAATCAACGTTCTTTTGTGCGCATGTTGGTGCACACTCTAACCCATGCTGATCCGGCCCTGCAGTACTGCAGTTAAAGAAAGTCTTTGGAGCAACACACTCTGTGGGATACAGAGAGGGTTAAGAAGTATGCAAAATTTATATACTCATAAAGCATTTTATTAGCCCTATTTAAAACTAACTGATAGGATAAAGAATTCTGTCGGAATGTGTTCAGTTCATTCAATTCTGTCAACTTATTGTTGCGCAAAGGTAAATTTACTAACCATGAATAATATCCCACGATTGGCACTGAAGCTTTCCATTTTTACAAAGACTAAAAGAGCAGACACAGTACAGGGTTAAGTATTTGCTTTAACTGCACTGTATTTAATGCATGTCATGTTTCTGACTGACTGTTAACCACTTACCAGTGCTCATTTTTGATGTTGATTGACTTGCCAGGTTTAATGTGCTCTCCATTGTAATAGCAGGGGCATTTCTCTATAGGCACACAAACATCATTCTCACTCTTATAGAGCCCTTCTGGACAGGCACACCCATCCACGGGCACGTACTCAGTACTGCAGCCCTGACGTTCCAAGCTAAGGGAGTCACATGTGCGCTGGCATTGCTGAATCTTGTAGATGAAATCCTGTGACGCTGGGCAGCTTGTACTGTATTTATCTGTATTTGTAAGAGACATAAGGAAATAAGGTAAATATGTAAAATACGTTAAAAAATTGCTAATAGTATACAATACTGATTTAACCTCCTGAGACCCTGCATCCTCAGATGGGGCATTATAGTTTATAAGTTAAAAAGCTTTCCAAGCGAAAACTTGGGTCTCAGAAGGCTCAAACATAGCTACTATTAACGAATAATACATTTATATACAGTATAGTGTCAGGAGTCTCAAGTCCCTCCCTGTTCTGCCCCTCCTCCCCCTTCCGCCCCCTGCCACAGATTCTGCCCGAACACCCCCCTGCCCCCCTTCAGCATCTGACATCATGTCACGCTCACAGTTTCCCCTCCCCCCCAACACACACACACACACACACACACACTCAACATTCATTAACACTGAACTCAGGGACTGCACATTTCACTTTACCTCGCTCATTTGCACTATTCCGCACTACCTCACCTTAACAGCTATTAGTTTATTGTTTATACTGCTTATTTCATGTTTACCTGCTATACCTCAAGTGCCCTTGACTGTTATTTTATGTCCCTTTGCTCCAATTTATATGTGTGTATGTATGTGCATGTGTGTGTATATATATGTGTGTGTATGTATGTGTGTGTATGTATATGTGTGTGTGTATATATATATATATATATATATATATATATATATATATATATATATATATACCTGTGAGTGTTTAGTCTCTGTCTATTTCTTATCTAGAGTGTTTATACTGTTTATATTGTTTATTTCAGTTATTCTATTTTTATTTATTGCATTGCCTGTTTGCACCGTGGGTCAGAGAGGACTGAAATTTCATCTGTGCTGTATGTCAAGTATGTATAGCATATTCGACAATAAAGTTGACTTGACTTGACTAGTGTGTGTATATATAGAGTATCTGTCTGTCTGTCTGTCTGTCTGTCTGTCTGTCTTCTTGGCCACTCCCATTAAGGGTTGCCACAGTGGATGATCCATTTCCATCTCATCCTGTCTTCTGTATCTTCCTCTGTCACGCCAGCCACCTGCATGCCTTTCACCATGTCCATATACCTTATCTTTCGCCTTCCTCCTTTCCTCTTGCCTGGCAGCTCCATTTTCAGCATCCTTCTCCCAATATACTCAGCATCTCTCCATCACTCATGTCCAAACCAATCCAATACAATCCTCCCTTTCTTGCTTCATCTCCAAACTGTCCAACCCAAGCTGTCCCTCTAATATAATTATTCCTAATCCTGTCCATACTCAACACACCCAATGCAAATCTTAACAACTTTCACTCTACCATCTCCAGCTCTGCCTATCTATCTGTCTATCTACTAGCTATCTTTTCTGTAAGATACACACACTGGCCACTTTATTAGGTACACCCATCCACCTGCACAATGCATAAAATCATGCAGATACAAATCAAGAGCTTCAGTTAATGTTCACTTCAAACATTACAATGGGAAAAACTGTGATCTCTGTGACTTTCACTGTGGCATGGGTGTTGGCGCCAGATGGACTGGTTTGAGTATTTCAGAAACTGTTGATCTCCTGGGGTTTTCACACACAACAGTCTCTAGAGTTTACACAGAATGGTGCGAAAAATAAAAAAAATATTGAGTGAACGACAGTTCTGTGGGTGGAAAAACCTTGTTGATAAGAGAGGTCAGAGGAAAATGGCCAGATTGGTTTGAGCTGCCAGGAAGGATATAGTAACTCATATAATCACTCTTTACAACTGTGGTGAGCAGAAAAGCATCTCAGCATGCAGCAGCAGAAGAAAACATTGGGTTCCACTCCTGCAGCCAAGAACAGGAATCTTAGAATCAAGAACAAGTTCCTATTAAAGTGGCCGGTGAGTGTGTGTGTGTGTGTGTGTGTCATATATATATATATATATATATATATATATATATATATATATATATATATATATATATATATATATACACATACTATAATCAGAAAGTAGTTAGGTATTATATAGTACTACTTTTTTGTTCCTGCTTCATCCCTCCTTTATTGAACAGCATTCCCATATATTTTGCTTTAAAAGCATTCCCATACATTTTGTCATGCTGGCACACACTGATAAAAGAGCTTTATTCCTACCACACACTGTGTTTCTCCAGTTTTGCAGGAACAACCCCTTTGCTGCGCATGCTTGAACGTAGGAGGAAACGACAGCACACAAACAGTCCTCGCTCTTCTCACACGTACAGCTTGAGTATTTACATCTCTGTATATTGTCAAAGACAAGTTTTTGCACTGAAATGTTTTTGGGGTATCTGATTAATGTAAAGTGATCCAAAATGCTTAGGTTACCTTGTAGTAGTTTTCTGGGTTAACAGTCGAATGGCATTTGGCAAAAACGCCTTCCTTCTCCTTCAGTTTAGAGCACCAGTGCTCTGCAAATCTCTCTAAGGATCATTAAATATACATTAGGAATACCTTGATTAGGTTCTTAAAGGGTTGTTTTGTCTATGACCACAGCAACTTTAATATTTTTGTTTAACTCTTCTTTGAGAGAAAAGCAGAATGTTGAAGTTCTTCTCACCGCTGTCTATGTTGTAGCTGCACGGGTCATCAAGCCTCTCAGTACTGTCAAGACAGTTGGTCTGAGCCTTCCAGGAATTCCCAAAGGATGTAGCTGTCCCTTCAACTATACCTTGTGGGGTCCTCAGTTCATCAGACAGCATCTTGTTGAAGTTTCCACACAGACCTGCACCAAAACGCAGCATTGAGAGAAAGGAAGCATGTATGACTGCTCAGAATATTTCAAGACAAGGTTCTTTTCACTCACAGTGATATCAGACCATTTAACCTTAACCTGGAATTGGTCTTAGTTATGCATACACAGAGTAGAGCAAAACAACTCAAAGAGACACATTCAGTCATGTTGTGTTATATCTACTTGTTTTCTTGATTACTCATGAAATAATTAAATGAGGACGAGTACTCACCACAGGTCTTGGACTGGAATCTCTGATCCAGCCTGATGTAGAGCTGCATGAGTGGAACCAGCTGTACCTGGATCTGGAGCTCAAATGTGGTCTGCAATATGATGTAGTAGGACGATGGACTGAATACTGTGAATTCAACTGGAAAACAAAGAACCAAAGGTCTTACAAAGGTGTGGGACTTAGTTTGGGAATCATATTAAATACCTTGCAACACAAGTCCAGTTGCTCTACAATGATGCTATATATCATATTTCAAGCTTTAAGCTCGATTACACAGCATTAAATATTCAGGATAGAAAAGTGCACACAATAAAGGGTCAAAAAGTACTGTGTTTAGATAAGGTTTAAGTGAGTTACTCGTAATAAGTGACCTCTTAACACCAGTAGTGAACACAACAATTATTATAGCAACTAATATCTTATACTTTAAGTGCTGCCTTAAAGTGACTTCCCACTAGGTCTAAAAATGCTGTAATACGTTATTCTTACCAGTGGTGTAAGGGAGTGATATATCTCCATTATGCTTTACTGTGCCATCATCTTTGATGATTAAGACCTGGAGAAGACAGATTCATCATCAGGTTGGCCAGCATTTTATTTATTTACATACTTAGAAGAAGAAAAACAACAAATTTATTTATCACATGTACACCCGGAGGAAACCCACGGGGAGAACATACAAACTCCACACAGAAAGGCCCTTGTCAGCCACTGGGCTTGAACCCAGAACCTTCGTGCTGTGAGGCGACAGTGCTAACCACTGCACCACCGTGCTGCTTAACTATTGATTTAGTTCAGCATTTTAACAGGAATTAGCATGTCTCAAAACTGTGCTAGAAAATTACCAGGGGCAGCTCGTATCAATGGGCTAGCAGGGCTATTTTTTTTTTTTGAAACCAAGTATAACAGCCCCACTAGCAGTCGTACAAAAAGCACACAGAATGTTATGAAGCGAGGCTGTGGGCAAATAGTAACGAGCCTGGTGTTGTAGGTTCATGCAGCCAGTCAGCGACAATCATGTGACGTCACTACACAGCATGACACACACCCCTAATTTTGAGCTCCAGTCGGCTAATATGTTCCAGCCCATTTTGGTGACATTTCTGTAATACATCACCAGTAGGCTTATTACAGACTCAGTCGCAGGTGTAATGGATATGAACGAAGTGGATTATTTACTCTATCATTATTTTTCTGCTAAAATATGTTTGGGGGAGAAACTGAAAGTTGATAGACTGAGCAGACACTGTCTTATCAAAGTACAAATTACACAAAAGGACAGTTGACAAACCCATAAATTTAGTGGGGTTTTTTTTTTTTGCGCTTTTGTGTTATTATCCTAATTTTAGTTATAGTGTAATGAAATACATCAGTGGTTGACAGACTGGAAAACTGATGCTTACATTATTCTTGTCATTGTTGAGTTGTATTCGAATTGATTTCAGGCAAGTGTCTGTTTTCTGGTCAACACAAGGAGCAAGTTGTGCCAAAATAGCAAACTTTGAGTCCACACAGTCCTACAGAAAACAGAGGGGAACATAGAAAACATCACGGTTACATGTTAGTTCTCTCACTGAATAAACAAACTCTCTGAAAAAGATGTGTGAAATTGAGGTGTCATGCACATATACTGTAGATATAACATTTTTTCTGGATCGATCGAACATAAAACATAGTCTATTCATGTATTCTCAATTACCTTGGAAAGAACATAATAGCAGTTTCCATGGAAGGTAAATTCTTTTCCATCAAATGTAGTGAAGTGGGAACCCTCCTGCATAAGACACACACCTGGGGCAGGCAGAGTCTTGCAGATCCACTTTCCCTGCTGACACACACTAAGACACACAGCATTATCAGTCCGCAGCACCTCACCAAACCAATACACTTACAAGATGAATAAACTATTTGTAATGTCTTGGTATGGTGTGGTTATAAAATACAACCCCAATTCCAAAAAAGTTGGGACAAAGTACAAATTGTAAATAAAAACAGAATGCAATAATTTACAAATCTCAAAAACTGATATTGTATTCACAATAGAACATATCAAATGTCGAAAGTGAGACATTTTGAAATGTCATGCCAAATATTGGCTCATTTGAAATTTCATGACAGCAACACATCTCAAAAAAGTTGGAACAGAGGCAATAAGAGGCTGGAAAAGTTAAAGGTACAAAAAAGGAACAGCTGGAGGACCAAATTGCAACTCATTAGGTCAATTGGCAATAGGTCATTAACATGACTGGGTATAAAAAGAGCATCTTGGAGTGGCAGCAGCTCTCAGAAGTAAAGATGGGAAGAGGATCACCAATCCCCCTAATTCTGCACCGACAAATAGTGGAGCAATATAAGAAAGGAGTTCGACAGTGTAAAATTGCAAAGAGTTTGAACATATCATCATCTACAGTGCATAATATCATCAAAAGATTCAGAGAATCTGGAAGAATCTCTGTGTGTAAGGGGCAAGGCCAGAAAACCATACTGGGTGCCCGTCATCTTCGGGCCCTTAGACGGCACTGCATCACATACAGGCATGCTTCTGTATTGGAAATCACAAAATGGGCTCAGGAATATTTCCAGAGAACATTATCTGTGAACACAATTCACCGTGCCATCCGCCATTGCCAGCTAAAACTTTCAAAGAAGAAGCCGTATCTAAACATGATCCAGAAGTGCAGACGTCTTCTCTGGGCCAAGGCTCATTTAAAATGGACTGTGGCAAAGTGGAAACTGTTCTGTGATCAGACGAATCAAAATTTGAAGTTCTTTATGGAAATCAGGGACGCCGTGTCATTCGGACTAAAGAGGAGAAGGACGACCCAAGTTGTTATCAGCGCTCAGTTCAGAAGCCTGCATCTCTGATGGTATGGGGTTGCATTAGTGCGTGTGGCATGGGCAGCTTACACATCTGGAAAGACACCATCAATGCTGAAAGGTATATCCAGGTTCTAGAGCAACATATGCTCCCATCCACACGACGTCTCTTTCAGAGAAGACCTTGCATTTTCCAACATGACAATGCCAAACCACATACTGCATCAATTACAGCATCGTGGCTGCGTAGAAGAAGGGTCCGGGTACTGAACTGGCCAGCCTGCAGTCCAGATCTTTCACCCATAGAAAACATTTGGCGCATCATAAAATGGAAGATACGACAAAAAAGACCTAAGACAGTTGAACAACTAGAATCCTACATTAGACCAGAATGGGTTAACATTCCTATCCCTAAACTTGAGCAACTTGTCTCCTCAGTCCCCAGACATTTACAGACTGTTGTAAAGAGAAAAGGGGATGTCTCACAGTGGTAAACATGGCCTTGTCCCAACTTTTTTGAGATGTGTTGTTGTCATGAAATTTAAAATCACCTAATTTTTCTCTTTAAATGATACATTTTCTCAGTTTAAACATTTGATATGTCATCTATGTTCTATTCTGAATAAAATATGGAATTTTGAAACTTCCACATCATTGCATTCCGTTTTTATTTACAATTTGTACTTTGTCCCAACTTTTTTGGAATCGGGGTTGTAAAATCGGCACATCATATTACCAGCATGAGATTAGAATAGAATTGAAATGATTTTGTTCTGTCAATCAAAATTGCAGTTACCATTTTTCATCATCCTTGACCAGAACCTCTCCAGGGTTGTACAAATTGTCATGTTTACACTGGCACTGATCCTTAGTGATACAACCTCTGTTAGACAGATCATCATACACGGTACCTGCAGCAGCCAAATCAAAATCCTATTTTAGTCAAAAATAAATGTTTGTCATGTGACTACTTGTCTATAAACCTGGGTGTCATTGTATGTGTATATGACTGACCAGATGGGCAAAAGCAGCCATCCATCTTGTGTTCCTCACACAGTGAGCTGGTGTCTGTGTTTGAGCACGTATCCAGACAAGGGGAACCACTCTCAGAGTATTCCATGGTAGAGGGGCATTTGATAGCTGAGTGAGTAAAAAAAAAAAACAGTATCGGGTCAATGCAGCTTGGATTAGGACTGTATTGGGACTGATACAGGTAAAAAATATTTCAACCTAGGTGTGATTTTTTTTAACCTGGGTTAAAATGTTTTAACCTATGGTAGTTCATAATTTCCAACCTAGGTAAATATCTTGGATGATCTAATATTTTTAAAAAGGAATTTTCCATCACTTCTTTTGTCTCTCTTTCTTCTATCCACTTCCTTTCTGTCTACACCTACCTAGTATTTCCTCTTGTCTGCCTGTGTACCTATTCCCTTCTCCCTAATTAGCATTTTTTAAATACCTTTTTACATACTTAACCAGGATTCGAACTCAGAACCTTGACTCTTAGCCCAACATCATAACCATGAGACCAGCAACAATTATGATGGAAGGAGTGATATATATTTTGAATTTATTAATGAGCCCAGTCTTATTACATCATCAAGTCGTTTAAAATACAAAGTCTTCCCAAATCCTAACCCTAAACCTAACCCGAGATATAGTAAGTCTCCCTAATACAAGTAGCAAATTATGAACTGGGTTAAAAATTCTAACCTAGGTTGAAAAATTCCACCTGACCAAAAATTCTGACCTGTAACAGGACTAACAGTGATAGCAATGATAATTCACAGGACTGTCTGCATTCTTTCAGGTCAGTATGTTGCAACAAGTAAGCAGTAACATTACCATGTTCATTATTAAAGAGGATTTAATAATAGAGTCTTTACCACAAAAGGTTGGTGTTCTCCAGTTAGGTGGCGTTCCTCCTGCATGGGAGCACTGGCGTGAGTACTCGGACAAGGTGCTACAGAGAGCAGTGTTCTCCACGTCCGTTGAGAGAGGGGCGCACCTGTCCATCATGCAAGCTTGAATATAATGCTCTGGACTCAAAATGTTCTGACAGGAGGACCAGGAATTCTCCATCAGCAGCTCGGAACAGCCTTCTCGCTGCACACATGACAAGCACAGATCTGCACTGATTCTTCATAAACATCACTGTGAACTGTCTTTCCTCAAGTGGTTTGTGTAAAACAGCTGACAGCGCAGTTAAGAATTTTATGAACAAATTAATATAAATTAGGAGCACTTAGTTATAATAACTTCTCATAAATTAACATGAGTTTTACCAGATTCTCAGATAACATAGTGGGGCAGTATAACACATTACAAACTAGGAAAAACAATTCAGGAATATAACTGAGAATTTAAATGGCAAAATTTCAAAGGAATTATGTTGCTGGAAGAATTTTCTGTATCTTACAAATGATTGACACTTCTCGTCTGTGCTGTTTTGACTGTCAGTTTCTTCATAAGGGTCCTCACAGACGTGAGTGGGGTTATGGATCCTGTGTTTGTTGCCAAACTCAATAATGCCAGTTATACGACCTGAGTGAGACAATAGATATAAACATCTGTTTGGTCAACGATGCAAAGACACTCGCTTAAAAGAAGACCTCTTCCTCCTTGGACCACAGTATATTTGTCTTAACAGAATAAAAAAGCTTGTTTGGTGCAACTGACCATCACTTAGGAACTCGTTATAAACAGGAACTCCATTGAAATCTCCACAAAGTCCACAGCTCTGATTAGAATATTTAGGGTCCAGTTCCAGCTGGTTTAAAAAGGCAAGGAAATGTGCTTGGTTAATAATAGTTTTTACAACTAAACATTTCTCATGGCTTCTTTGCAACACACACACGCAGTTGTCTTACTATCCATATGAAGACCTTCCATTAACATAATTATTAATGCAGCTAATTAATAATACACCTCTCCCAAAACATTGTCTTCATAATATATTTTATAATTTTTAAAATGAATTTCTTTTCCTTCTTTTTTTTCTAGAAAAAACAGTTGCCTTTGTGGGGACCAGCCAATGCCCCACGAGGTCAAAAACTGAGATATTCACATATTAGATGTCAGATATCCTCCTTCAACGTTCAGCAATTTTTCTTGCTCTCTTTTTTTCTCACCTCCATTATTTTTTTGGCTCGCATTAGTTTGTCCCTCTAGTTGATGTAGTTGAACTTGAGGACATATGAGTTTCTTTTTTAGACTTGTTTATCTTTAACTTTGAACATGTATATTTATCAAAGAGAGGGGACAAAAAGAACAGGTAAGGTGGACAAAAAGAACAGAAATTTAGCAAATTAACTGAGCAAATCCATTAAAAGAAAGTGAGGGCAAGAAAAGGGGAAAAAAGAAAAATGTATTCTAAAAGTTTTTAACTAGTTTTGAACTGTGATATTGAAAGTGGTAGGTTGTGGGGGGGGAGGGAGGGGGAAATGAGAGGAGGGGGGTTGCACATTATTGCTTCATGTATTTATCTATTATTTTTAACATGAGTTTCTGAAATTTTGGCATTTACCTCTGCTAATTTCACATAAATTAAACATTTTCATTCAATTCTGTTTGCATGTACAATATGTTGCTTGAATTAATAAGCTGCTGAAATGCAACATCAGCAATTATTATACATACAGGACACTTTTTCGATGGAATAAATACGTGTTCTATTCCCTTCTAGCGGGTTTCATTCATTTGGTTCGATATCATGCAATATTGTTATCATGTCGCTTATCCTACATGAATTACGCCACTCTACCCAATGGAGAATCAGCATTGAATATGGTTTATGATATTGCATGGTTGTCAAGACAACATGACATCACACATCAGAGCTGATGCGAATATTCACTGAGAGTTTTCTGCTGCGCATGCGCAGAAGCATTTCTTTGTTCTCCGGCAGCGCCTGCAGTAAACTGTCGCAGTGAACTGAAAATGCCATAAGATTTGTATTACACATAAAACCTCTGCCTTAGTAAGCAACTGTGACAATTTGTAAATAAACATGGCTGCCAGGTTTGTTCTATTGAATGTGTATGTATAATAATAATAATAATAATAATAATAATAATAATAATAATATTGGCTGGCTTTTTTCATGGTATATCAGATATATTCCATTCAGCTAGCATGAAGCTGACCTCATCTTCATTTCATTCAATCTCATGCTAGCTGAATGGAATACATCTGATAGACCATGAAAAAAAGCCAGCCAATATTTTTTACTTACTCAACAAGCATTCTACAAACATTCACAAAGTGTACATGTTAAACTTTAATGGCGATATTACCGTGATAGCATCAGCTCTATTCCATAAGATGCTGAGGCCCAGTTTGGCATAAACTTTAATATAGATAGAGTTCTCTTCAAGCATTATCCCTCCTACATAGTGTGGGAGTTTAACACTAATGTGAAAGACAGAGAAAGAAAGAAATGTGGAACAAAAAGCAATGGTTATTTCAACTCATTAGGAATTAAGAAAGTAAAATTCTAAACCGTAACAAAATGGTTCACAACATGATGAAAGATATGATTATTTTGAAGAATTATGTATCTTACATTTCGCTGTTCACCATAACCAGGTTCTTGGTGAGCTCAATGGGCATGTCTCCAATAGTGATCAGCAATCTGGTGATGTATGGGTTGTCAGCTGTCCCTGCTCTTTTAGCATGCACAGAGAAACCCTGCACAGACCCCTGGCAGTCAGAGACTAGGTTGTATTCACAAGTACCTCGGTACTGGTAGAAATCTCCATCAAACGTCTTAAAGTGGAAATTTCCCCACATGCTACAAATGTTGCTGACATGGTTGCTCCGGCGTACTGGGGGTAGGAGGAGAAGCAGGACAAGACATTAAGCAAAGACATGCATTGAAATTAGTTACTTTGGAGTTGTTCATCTTTTAAAGGTTTTACTTCAGTGATTCAACTTCAGTTGATCCGTGACGATACTGAACTCCCCCAGGATTTTGTAGCATCACTGTACAATTGCCAGTGAGACATAAACTTTTACAACTGCAAACAGGATACGCAGTAGCACAAGAACAGTCCTATCAAAATTTTAGTTCCTTTTCTTTTCATTGCCTTTTAATGCACAAAAGAAAACAAACAGGCCATTCTTACACAATTTTGTGTATCTGCTTTTCACATTTAAAATTTTTCCTTGTTACTTGTTTTTATTTATTTATTTATTTTTTTGCTTCATGTTATATTCATTCAGAGGTTTTTCTACATTGTAGAACAATACTGAAGACATCAAAACTATGAAATAACATCTGGAACATATATGGAATTATGTGGCAAACAAAAAAGTCTTAAAAAATCCCAAAATATTTCATATTTTAGATTCTTCACAGTAGCCAGCGTTTACCCTGATGACACTTTATACACTTTTGGCATTATCTTAACCAGCTTCATGAGGTAGTCACCTGGAATGCTTTTCAATTAACAGGCGTGCCTCATCAAAAGTTGATTATTACAATTTCTTACCTTTTTAATGTGCTTGAGATCAAACAGTAAACAGTAAATAATAAAACTATAGTAAATAGCCCTATTCCACAACTGTAGTAATCCATATTATGTCAAGAACTGCTCAACTAAGTAAAGAGAAACAACAGCCATCATTAATTTGAGACATGAAGTGTCTTTTAATTAAAATAGCTAAAATAATTTATTAACAATAAATAAATACATAAATGTAATTAATTCAATTAAAATAATAAAAACATTAAATAAAAAATATTGTATTTCAGGACAAAAGTTTTACTTTGTGGCATAATACATTTACAGCATGTGTTGAGAACCCTTGTGTCTTTTTATATGAGTAAATCAACAAAAAAAATTAGTAAACCCATACACTCTCTAATGATATGCATCAAGTAATTATGTTAAACATTAGAATCTCTTCTTCTTCATACAACTGCTCCCATTAGGGATCACTACAGAAGATCTGTTCTGCATATTTGATTTGGCATTGGTTTTCACCGGATGCCCTTCCTGATACACCCTCCCCATTCTATCCTGGCCTGGGACTGGCACTAAGTATGCACTGGCTTGTACAATCCCAGTGGCTGAGTATTTTACCTAATTTGCATGTCTTTGCACTGTGGGGGAAACCAGAGCCCCAAAGGAAACCCACCCAGACATGATGAGAACATGCAAACTCCACACAGAAAGGCCCCTATCAGCCATGAGGTATGAGCCCAGAACTTTCTTGCTGTGAGGTGACAGTGATAACCACTTCACCACCGTCCCGCCCTGCTAAATAGAGGAATCTTAATATACTAAATACATTCTTTACACCTTTCTGAAACCCTGTTTCTTGATATTACATTTTCAAAAATTATTTCACATTTACAAATATTAAATTCAGATTTCTGGACAATATGATGCTACAAGACTGTTCAAAGCATCGATCATCTCTTACCCCTTATTGCGTTCACCTGGAGGCCATAGGTCAAAGCTAGGGCCAGAACACAGAGTGTAGATATACTCCACGCCATGGTGGATTTGAAGGTGGGTCTTTCCACACTCCTCAAGTCAAACACATGTACTGGTACTTCGACCAGCTCTGACCCCTTATATTGATTTTACTCAGTCCTCAATGTCACACTCCCTCTCTGGGAGGAACCCAAAGTCTACAAAACTTTTTTTGAGGCATGACAAATAAAAGGCCAGTGTGGTATCTTTTTGGTCCTCTGTGTGTATGGGTGTGTCTGTGTGTGGGTGTGACCAGTGTTTGCGTGAGGGTGTGTACAGACCTTGAGCATGGATGCCTAAAGTGTAGTGGGATGTTTTTAGTGTTGCTTCAGGTCAATAATAAGAACCTCTGATTTACCAATATTCACTTTGTTGATCAAATTATGGCTCCTAATCTGGGACATCATTTTAGAATCAGTATCAAATAATAGAATTGAATCAGTCGAATTCAGTTTTCGGGTGAGTCATTTCTCTCCTGTGAAAATGAGTTCAGATATCAGTTCACGATAAAAAAAAAATGATAGCCTTAATAAATTATGTGAATTTATTTCTTCTCTCCAACTGTCATGACAAGTTTTGGATAAACTCAAATTTAAAAGTTTTCCAAAAAAAAATGAAGCTTAAAGTAATACTGTTCTCAGGGGCGTCGTGGCTCAGGTGGTTAAGGCGCCATACCATAAATGTGGGCGACCCGGGTTCGATTCCGGCCCGAGGTCATTTCCCGATCCCTTCCCGTCTCTCTCTCCCGCTCATTTCCTGTCTCTACACTGTCCTATCCAATAAAGGTGCAAAAAGCCCAAAAAAAAAAGTAATACTGTTCTCTCCACTACTTGTGAGTTTTGTTTATGTTCATGGAACTCATGTCTGTAAGATATAAGTTGATGTTCGAGTTGAGTTGACTCGTGTTTTTATGGCAGCAGGTGAACTTTTGTTTCTGACTTTAACCAGCTTGAAAAGTTTTACTGTTTGCTTTACTGTTTACTTGAAAAGTTTTACATTATGGAAATATATATATATATATATATATCATCTCATTATCTCTAGCCGCTTTATCCTTCTACAGGGTCGCAGGCAAGCTGGAGCCTATCCCAGCTGACTACGGGTGAAAGGCGGGGTACACCCTGGACAAGTCGCCAGGTCATCACAGGGCTAACACATAGACACAAACAACCATTCACACTCACATTCACACCTACGGTCAATTTAGAGTCACCAGTTAACCTAACCTGCATGTCTTTGGACTGTGGGGGAAACCGGAGCACCCAGAGGAAACCCACACAGACACGGGGAGAACATGCAAACTCCGCACAGAAAGGCCCTCACCAGCCACTGGGCTCAAACCCAGGACCTTCCTGCTGTGAGGCAACAGTGCTAACCACTACGCCACTGTGCCCCCCTTGTATTATAATAATAATAATAATAATAATAATTATTATTATTATTAAGGCAATTTGGTGTCTGAATGAATAATAATTAATAATGAATGTTTATATATAACCATACACAGACTATTAACCATACACAGAATCCACAGATGATAATTTATTTTCAGGGACTTTGAATTTGTGTAATACAGTATATTGAAACCTGGTATAATGGACTGCTTCATAAATGCCATCAGAGGCTGCAAATAAATAACACCCAGATCAACCACCTGAGACAGGTTTGTGTTTGCTTTCCAGTATTTAAAAAAAAACATGATTAACTGTCAGTGATTATCAGAAATGGCTTCAGCAAATTAGGATTATGTAATAAAACAATCTGAAGCAAATATTTGATGATTCAAGCCAGTAGCGTGCATACAAAACTTGTAGTAAGTTTACATTATGTGGTAGCCACATCAGCACAAAAAAGTTAAAGATACAATCTTCGGACATCAAATATGTTTTGACTGATTGACTACATGTGAAGTAAGAGAGAATTATGTAAAAAAAAAAATTTTTGGCCAAATGCTTACTATGGTTTATTGAGTTACATATGGAGAGGTTATTGGCATTGTCTGGATGAGTAAAAATATAAATCCATTAACAAACACAATAGTACTTTAGTTTTTGTAAGCAGGTGTAAGAGCAAAAATGTTTTAATAACATAAGGCAAAGAGTACACACTTCAGTATACATTTTTGAAGCAATAAAACTAAGTCAACACTAACCATGAGAACAAATAAGTAAAAAACACACAGTTCCTTAAAGGGACACAAGTCTTAAAGGGAATAAATTTGAGTCTAAAGTCATTTCTTAAGAATTTATGAAAGGAGTTGAACAGATGCCATCTTATTTAATAATTAATTATTCCAACTAATAATTATTGCAGCATATGAAGGAAATGTGTACCAAGTATGTGTAATCACCAGTCGCATGCGCGCACACACACCTGTCCATAAGTCATTCTGCTTTCTCTTGCATAATTATAGATTTATATATAGTTTTAAATGTTTATCTCAAGGGGTAGTGGTGGCTCAATGTGTTATGGGTTACTGATCAGAAGGTTAGAGGTTCAAGTCTTAGCACATAGCCAGGTGGCTACTGTTGGGCCCTTGGGCAAAGCTCTTGATCCTATTGACTCAACCTAACCACATCAACCCCCAATATAAAGGTGGGGGGGATATAACAAGAAAAAATATTTTTCTCTAACTTGGTTTGTACAAGTGAGGAGATGAGGGATGATGACTTTTCTTTTGATATCCATCAACATCATCTTAACTAGGTTCCTTCTCTGGATATTCAGGCCTGAGGATGAGGATTTTACAAAATGATTAAAAACATTACTTCCTGGTTACTCAACTCTCTTGGATAAGGTTCTAGTAAAATCCTTATTCCTGTGTGTGATAGACCAGAGATAACATTGACATGTTGATAATCCTGTAGCTGTGTCACTACTCTGGATGCTGTCTGTCAGAGCAGGAAACAAGGGATTCATTAACTCACCAAATCGAGATCACATCCTGCTCCTGTCCTTGTCTCATTACCTTTCCGCAAGTTATCATGACCCCACCTTACACAGAAACCTGACGCACACATCCTAAATCCACACTGTCAAGTGCTATACCAGAGTTTCACAGACAAGTGCTATACCAGAGTTGACAGGAACTGAAGCTGTAGCCATTGGGCTAAATACACATTGCTATGTATTACTCAACAGGCCCTTAGTCTAACTTGGTTTCAGAATAAGCCTCAGGTATTAAGCGCCAAATATTTATTCATCCACACAACATTCAGCTATTGTCACTACCTTGCAATACAAGTTCTAATACACTATTTTGTCATCTCTTTGCATACCTTTACATGAACAGTATAATAAATGCCACAAATGAGACAGAATGAGAAATAAAGTAGAGCTTTACTTAAAATGTAGGGCGTAATATAACTTTATCTCCAGCTCAAGTATAACTGAAGAATAAAATGCAATGCATTTAGACATATACAGGAGGATGCCTAGGTATACCAGCACCCAGAAACATGTTCCCTTATTCTTATTTCCTCTAAAGTTCTCAAGCAGCTTATTTAGACTGGAGGCTTTTATGTGAAAGCAGTTTAGTTCTAGTAAGCCAGAACATTGCCAACAACACTAAAACATATCATTATGGCCTTCTAGGCCCTGACTTTAATACCCTTAATATAGCCCAAATGTAACAAAAGTAACTGCTAAATAGTAGTTGTAACAAAACATTCTTTCTGTTACACACAAATAGTAAAGTTAAAGAAACATATAGTGATTATATTGTTATTATCGAAAAACATATATCATTTATTATTATTATTATTATTATTATTATCAATTATTACATTTTTGGGTTCACTTATGGGTCCATTAGTCTTACAGTGTCTGATGTTCTGTTTTCTAATACAAATAATGGATGTCAATAAATAGAAGGCCAAAGGGACATTTTAACAAAGTCAAGATACATCTCCACTATATCGTCAAAAGTATGTGGACATCTGAGCATGTGTTCCTTCTCCAAAATGTTGCTACACAGTCTGAAGAATACAACTGTACAGGGTGTCTTTGTATGATGTAGAATTAAGAATCCCTCTTCAATGGAACTACCCCCCACTGTAACCCTAGCTGTATAGGCGAGAGGCAGAGGGCTATAGAATCGGAGATCGGCGCCGCACCCATGCACCTCAAAGAGCTGGTTAGTACTGGGATAGGAGACTGCCTGGGAAGACTAGATCCTGGCATGGAAGAGACTTTGACTTGATTGACTTGACTTCAATGGAACTCAGAGGCCCAAACATTTTCCAGCAGCACAACGCCCCATGCATAAAGTGAGCTCCATGAAGACATGGTTTGCAAAGGTTGGAGAGGAAGAACTCAAGTGTCCTGCACAGAGCCCTGACCTCAACCCTACTAGACTAAAACACTGACTCCACACTAAAACACTGACTCCGCACTGACTACTGCATTTTTCACCTAATATCAGTGCCTGCCCTCACTAATGCTCTTGTGGCTGAATGATCAAAAAATTCCCGCAGTCACACTCCAAAATCTATTGGAAAGCCTTCCCAGAAGAGTGAAGGTTATTATAACAGCAATGGAGACTAAACCTGGAATGGGATGTTCAACAAGCACCAGGCAATTGGGCTATTGTCCACATACTTTTGGTCATATAGTATAGCTTTCATAAGATCTGACAGCTTGTTTACCCCCGTGCAGTTTTGGTGATCATAGGCTTCATGCTTCCCTGCTGTTCATATGCCCCTCCAAGGACAAACACATGGTCCCAGCCCATAGTTGCTCTGAAGATTTCTATTTTCAAAGGAAGGATGCCCACAAGAGCAAATGACTAGATAAACAAATGATATTAATATAGTGAGAAGTCTATTGACACTGCAAAAGGTACTTGCATGTGTTTGCATAGTTACCTTGTGAACAACCACTTCTGCTTGCATTATTATTACTATAATGATAATATCATGTTACTGGAATGCTATTGAATTATTTTAACATTATACTGTATAATGAACATGTGGAATAAACATTTATGCACTCATCATCGACTGCATCAGGAACACCTTTACACCTTCATACTCATGCACTTATCCAATCAGCCAATCATGTGGCAGCAGCACAATGCAAATAGTCATGTAGATACAAGTAAAGAGCTTCTGTGAGCTTCTATGACGCATTCTTCACAATGTGGACTTCCCAAAAATTTTTATCTCAGTTATGACCCTGCTTGATATTTATACTTATTTTCTAATAACTACGAGTGTTTCATCTTATACTACAGCAAGTCACCAGTATTGACGGTTTTTAATATATTAAAGAATGACACATTAAACTTTTTAAACCACTTTTATTACATTTAATGCTGTAGAACATTAATGTTGTAGAAATTTCTCTTGAAGCCTTTCCCATGTTGAAAAACTAACTGACACTGGAGATGCCCTCCAAAATGTTAAATAAACATCTCTTTACAAAAGCATCACCATATTAACAACGAAACATTTTTCTTTGCTGAATGACAACACATTTTTAAAAATATATTAATTTGGTTTATCTGCCATACAAGTCTTTGTGAATAAGTTGTTACTATAGAATCCATAACACAAGTCTTGAATCACCAATTTATTTCGCCATAAAGACTGGTACATTATCCAGCTTATTATACTGCTGATGTTGTCCAACATTAATGTCATTATTAAAGCAACAAATTTTACTGGAATTCCTTCTGCGGCTTGATGTCATTGGACGTGGTCCGTCAGAGTCTATAATCAGAACTGTGTCCATGGCAACTGTCTGTTTGTCACAAATGCAGCATAGAGACAGATGTAATTGCAGGGAAAATGTTTATTAACAGGTGTGCTATATACAAAAGTAAGGCAAGGTGAGAGTAATGAAAACAAACGAAACTGAAACAAAACAAACAGAAACCAGAGTCACTAAACAGAGTCATTTAAACAGAGTACTTAAACATGGCAAGGACGTGGACTTGGACTCAGGCTCCAGACTAGACGTGGACTTGGACTCTGGACTAGGCATGGACTTGGGCTCATGCTTCAGACAAGACATGGACTTGGGCTCCAGACAGGACATGGACTTGGGAATAGACATGGGCTTGAGCATGGGCATGGACCATGACATCAGTATGGCCATGATTTTGAACATAGGCATGGGCTAAGGCATGGGCATGGACTCAGGCATAATACTGGGATTGAGCATGGGCATGGACCCTGATGTCGGCATGGGCATGAATTTGAATGTGGGCATAGACACAGGCCTCAGCATGGGCATGGACTCAAGTATGACTCTGGGCTTGGACTTTGACCTTGACATGGACATGGACTTACAATCCCAATTCCAAAAAAGTTGGGATACTGTGTAAAACATATATAAAAACAGAATGTGACAATTTGCAAATCATAGAAATCCTATATTTCACTGAAAATAGTACACAGACAACATATCAGATGTTGGAACTGAGAAATGTTATTGTTTTTTGAAAAATATATGCTCATTTTGAATTTGATGTCAGCAACACCTTTCTGAAAAGTTGGGACAGGGGCAACAAAAGACTGAAAAAGTTGTGTAATGTTTAAAAAACAAACTACTTTGGTTAATTGGCAACAGGTCAATAACATGATTGGGTATAAAAAGAGCATCCCAGGGAGGCGGAGTCTCTCAGAAGTAAAGATGGGGAGGGGTTCACTGCTCTGTGAAAGACTGTGTGGGAAAACAGTGTAACAATTTAAGAATAACGCTCCTCAATGTAAAATTGCAAAGAATTTGGGGATCATATCATCTATAGTACATAATATCATTAAAAGACTCAGAGAAGCTGGAGAAATCTCTGTATGCAAGAAACAAGGCTGAAAACTGACACTGGATGTCTGTGATCTTCAGGCCCTCAGGCAACACTGCATTAAAAGCAGACATGTGTCTGTAGTCGAAATCACTGTGTGGGCTCAGGAATGTTTCAGAAAACCATCGTCTGTGAAAACAGTTCATTATTGCATCTGCAAATTCAAGTTAAAACAAAATATAAAAAATCTCCAGAAACTCCGCCACCTTCTCTGGGCCCAAGCTCTTTTACAATGGACTGAGGCAAAGCGGAAAATTGTCCCGAGGTCTGACAAATCAAAAGTAGAAATTCTTTTTAGAAATCAAGGACGCCATGTCCTCCAGGCTAAACAGGAGAGGGACCGTCCGGCGTGTTATCAGTTCAAAAGCCAGCATCTGTGATGGTATGAGGGTGCATTAATGCACATGACATGGGTAGCTTGTACATCTGGGAAGGCATCATTAATGCTGAATGATATATACACGTTTCAGAGCAATATGCTGCCATCCAGACAAAATCTTTTTCAGGGAAGGCCTTCCTTCTTTCAGCAAGACAATGCCAAACTGCTTTCTACACATATTAAAACTACATGGCTCTGTCGTAATAGAGTCCGGGTGCTAAATTGGCCTGCCTGCAGTCCAGACTTCTCCCCCATTTAAAACTTTTGGCGCATTGTGAAATACAAATTATGGCAAAGGAGACCCCAAACTGTTGAACAACTGAAATTGTCTATCAGGCAAGAATGGGACATTTCTCTTTCAAATTTCATTTCTCAGCAATCGGTCTCCTCAGTTCCCAAACGTTTACAGAGTGTTGTTAAAAGCAGAGGTGATGCAACCCAGTGGTAAAAATGTCCTTGTCCCAAATTTTTTTAAATGTCTTGCTGACATCAAATTCAAAATGAGCATATATTTTTCAAAAAACAATAACATTTCTCAGTTTCAGCATTTGATATGTTGTCTTTGTACTATTTTCAAAGAAATATAGGGTCTCCCTGATTTGCAAATTATTGCATTCTGTTTTTATTTATAGTTTACGCAGAATCCCAACTTTTTTGGAATTGGGGTTGGAAAATATTCATGACAGTTTCATATAAAACTTGTTAAAACAGTTTTATTAATCCACTAGCTTGTTAGACAGTTGACAGTTTGTGTCATGTAAGGGTGGTAGATGGATGTAAGTGAAGGAAGAGTTTTATTAAAAGCACACTAGCAAACAGAGACAAAGGCAGAGTCAAAAAACAGGCAGTGGCTGAGTGAGGCACAGACAGGATATTGGAGGTAATACAATACTCAGTCCAAAAACACAAACACAGTAAAAACCAGTAAAGTGATACAAAATCCAAGGCTTGGTAATGTCAGACACAGGGTACCGAGTGTATACTTCACAAAGCCTGTGTGTTACTGAAAGTTCTGATATGTATGCACTGTGATTCCACTCCAATAAGGAACAGGTGCATCCTAATGCACCTAATGGGTTTGGAGTTCAGCAGTCTGATGACCTGGGGGAAAAAAACTGTTACAGAATGTGGTAGTCTTGCAGCTAACAATGCGGAACCTCTGTCCAGAGGCCAGAGGGGAGAACAGTCCATAGTGAGGGTGTGAGGGGTCACTGATGATGTTTCTGGCTCGAGACATGCAGCGCCTTGGTGCAATGTCCTGAATGGAAAGAAGAGAAGTCCCAATGATTTTTGCCACTGTCCTCACCACTCTTCTATCATCAGGAAGCTTGTTGGAGCCGACTGGGTTGCCAAGTTCACTACCCTACGCACTTCAACCCTGGCCCTGGTTTATTCTATAGCAGGATATGCTGCCGCTGTCTGGTTGCACAGTATGCACAGCAAGGCTGTTGATACAGCCCTTAACGGTGCAATGAGGCTGATTTCAGGAACGCTAAAGTCCACCCCCACAGTCATGCTACCTGTGGTCTCTGGCATCCCTCTTCCCTCTATTCGACGCGTGGGTCTAGCCTCGCACCATATAAACAAAACACCCCAGGCATCAAATCGTGCCCGCCAATCACAACGCAAGGTTTTTGTTTGGATTCTTTGGGCGGGCTTTTGCAGGAGTGACGACAAAGCTGCGCGACGCTGGAGAAAGCGCAACAGGAAAGATGGCTACGGCTAGTGAACAGCGCGTGTTTGACTCCGCTTTGGAATCAGTTTTAGAAGAATTAGACTTGGAGTTTTCGTTGAAACATGAGCAGGAAGAGGCTCTCCGCTCATTCCTTTTCAAGAAGGACGTTTTCGCTGTTTTGCCAACCGGCTATGGCAAAAGTCTGATCTACCAGCTGGCTCCACTCGTAGCCAAAAGGATGGGGCTAGTTTGTGCAGTACGAAGAATTAATAAACAGCTTTGAAACATTACTTTTTGATTGTTTCTTATTTTCCCGTTATTTTAAATTTAAGGGAAATTATTTCACCAAACACCACTAAATAAAAACTCTCAAAAAACAGTTTAAGCAAACCCTTGAAAAACACTTGAAAAAAAAATGAGTGTATGTGGTACAGACTCCAAACTTGTGGTCATTATCTCCAAACTTCTTAATATCTAGAACCTGTTTATTAATTAATACGCATTTTGAAAAATTATTTATTTCAAGGCCTCCCCCACTGCTTTCTGTCGCTCTGACTACGTCACAGTCACTGTTGTGCTGATTGGTCAGAGCATTGGCCTATACGCACAGAAACAGTTTGAAAGACAGCGGTTTGTTCCTCCCACCCCCTTCGGAAATGTCTACGAGCGAGGCCAGACTAAATATTCACATTTAGTCTGGCTTGCCAGGCTAGTTATCTCTAGTATGAATGAATGCCCTGTGAGCCGGTTTTAGTGAAAAAAAAATGCTGTGGTTCTCCTGTTTCAGGCTGTTCTAATTTGGTGGAGGAGTGGGTGGCGGAAGAACGACAGGATTTCAGCTCTTACTCATTAATATTCATGACATTTAAATGTGTTACCTCTGACTGGCTAACAGCAATCAGTAAATGTGTTACCTCTGATTGGCTAACAGCACTGTGATGCTACCTCCAGTGGGCCAGAACAAGCGGATGTGGGCATCTTTTTAAAAACTGTTTTGATTGGCTATTATGGTCTCGACATCGATGTTTTGACCAATAACAATGTAGATGTGGCAGCGGGGGTGTGGCTGAGCGTCGGTCTGTGAATGGAGGGTGGAGTCAGGGAAGGTAAGTTGCAGAATCACTGCACCTGACGGGAATTAACGTGTGTTTGTGTGTCTTCCCCAGTGACTGCGCCCTATAAGAGGAGAGGGAGAGCAGAGGAAGGGAGCTCTCTCCCCAACCAGAACACTTGTGTGTGTGTGTGTGTGTGTGTGTGTGTGTGTGTGTGTGTGTGTGTGTGTGTGTGACTGGGAGGGATTCATTCATTTATTTATTTATGTATTTAATTGAATACTCCCTGCAGCAGCGGCTCTCATCAAGGCACGAGGCACGGAGTGAAGCTTGCCTCGGGGTGTGTGGGGGGAATAACGTCCCCTGGCTGGGAGCTGACAGGCCCTGGCAGCGCTGGTTCGTTCGGGAGAGGGCAGGGGTTGCTGGCTGCCAAGTCTGGGGAAGCTGGGACCTCCCCTGCCCGAGTTACGAGCGTGCAAAGTCAGGCTGGAGCCGCCGTTGAAACGAAACTGATGCGGAGCACCGCGCCTCGGGGCGAATTACGTCTCTCTCCTCGTGCTTTCTTCCCATGGGCGGTCGCAAGCCAAGGTGGGCGAGGCCATGAATACTAATTTTCGAAGTGACGTAAGATCGTATGGCTTTTTCTGATCCGCTCGTTTTTCTGACTATTTTCTTTCATAGGCTAATACAGGGAATGGGAGTAGAATTACATTTTCACATGCAGCATGCATATGCAACTTGGAGTGAACTATGGTATTTCAAAAAGAGCCAGTATTAAACGTTTTTGGTGGAAGGGCACCTTTGAACACGAAAAATGAACTAACTAATTAAATACATAAGGGACACAAGGATGTTTACATACCTTAGTTCATTATTCTGACTGATGAACACGCATGCATACATGTCAACCTATATGGAATGTCCGTATTTTATACGGATTTGATTCAATAAATGTAGTATACGAGCGTACAAATAAAGTTATACGTATTCTTTAAAAAAAACTTCAATATTTATTTAGAGCTATAATCAATTCCCACGATGATAAAAGAGCGCATAACATTTACAAACGTACTGTACACCACAGAAAGCACAAACAGCCAGTAAAGAGTCTTATGAAATCGCGCGTTATCTTGTGGTAGCAAGACTTCGTTCCACTTTTGATCATGCACACACCGCATTGTGAGAATCCCGCCAACCGGGAAGTAATATTTTGTTTGAAACGCGTATTTCCACCTGAGCGACTTTCACTAGCGACTGAAAAGATTCTGAATGGGCACTCCGGCAAGATCAACACAGACACTTGCTGTGACATGCAGCCTAGTGAGGTATTGGTGCAGACTGCTAAAAAAGCTGTCATGGAGTACAATTCAGAACATTAGAGTGACACTTTGTGTTTTTGTCAAACATTGGAGCTTTGTATTCATTCTGAAGGTTTATTGTTATTAATATTGAATAAAAAGTAACTTGGACATATCATTGTTAATTATCAATGATAATTTATCATTCAAATTTTAGGTAAATTATTTTAATTTGCATCTTATAAGGATTTTATAAGGGAAATACGGATTTTGGAGGTTGGTTATACAGGTTTAATTGACCAAAGGTTGACATGTATGCGCATGTCTCAGGGAAACAGGCCATATTTCCCAGAATTCCTATACAGATTTCCTGTAACAGAAGGTGTGGTTTAGCTGACATTTGCATTGAGATAAAACAAGCAGATCTTGACGTCAGTTGGTGTTGATGAAGATGCCTCAGGTGTTTATAAAAAAAAAAAGGGGGAAATAAATAAAAAATTATTATTCGTGTTACTAATGTATATCCTGGAAAATACACCTGAAACAGAAAGGACGCTATTAAACAAAATCTCCTTCAGACATCTGAAACTATTGTGACCTTGAGCCTTAAAACAGCTCCGTATTCTACTGACTACTCTTCTGCTCTTTTTCTCTCTCCTCTTCTGATGTTATGATAATATATTAATATACAGTGGGGCAAAAAAGTATTTAGTCAGCCACCAATTGTGCAAGTTCTTCCACTTAAAAAGATGAGAGAGGCCTGTAATTTTCATCATAGGTACACTTCAACTATGAGAGACAGAATGGGGGGAAAGAATCCAGGAAATCACATTGTAGGATTTTTAATGAATTAACTAGTAAATTCCTCAGTAAAATAAGTATTTGGTCACCTACAAACAAGCAAGATTTCTGGCTCTCACAGACCTGTAACTTCTTCTTTAAGAGGCTCCTCTGTCCTCCACTCGTTACCTGTATTAATGGCACCTGTTTGAACTCATTATCAGTATAAAAGACACCTGTCCACAACCTCAAACAGTCACACTCCAAACTCCACTATGGCCAAGACCAAAGAGCTGTCAAAGGACACCAGAAACAAAATTGTAGACCTGCACCAGGCTGGGAAGACTGAATCTGCAATAGGTAAACAGCTTGGTGTGAAGAAATCAACTGTGGGAGCAATTATTAGAAAATGGAAGACATACAAGACCACTGATAATCTCCCTCGACCTGGGGCTCCACGCAAGATCTCACCCCATGGGGTCAAAATGATCACAAGAACGGTGAGCAAAAATCCCAGAACCACACGGGGGGACCTAGTGAATGACCTGCAGAGAGCTGGGACCAAAGTAACAAAGGCTACCATCAGTAACACACTACGCCGCCAGGGACTCAAATCCTGCAGTGCCAGACGTGTCCCCCTGCTTAAGCCAGTACATGTCCAGGCCCGTCTGAAGTTTGCTAGAGAGCATTTGGATGATCTAGAAGAGGATTGGGAGAATGTCATATGGTCAGATGAAACCAAAATAGAACTTTTTGGTAAAAACTCAACTTGTCGTGTTTGGAGGAGAAAGAATGCTGAGTTGCATCCAAAGAACACCATACCTACTGTGAAGCATGGGGGTGGAAACATCATGCTTTGGGGCTGTTTTTCTGCAAAGGGACCAGGACGACTGATCCGTGTAAAGGAAAGAATGAATGGGGCCATGTATCGTGAGATTTTGAGTGAAAACCTCCTTCCATCAGCAAGGGCATTGAAGATGAAACGTGGCTGGGTCTTTCAGCATGACAATGATCCCAAACACACCGCCCGGGCAACGAAGGAGTGGCTTCGTAAGAAGCATTTCAAGGTCCTGGAGTGGCCTAGCCAGTCTCCAGATCTCAACCCCATAGAAAATCTTTGGAGGGAGTTGAAAGTCCGTGTTGCCCAGCGACAGCCCCAAAACATCACTGCTCTAGAGGAGATCTGCATGGAGGAATGGGCCAAAATACCAGCAACAGTGTGTGAAAACTAGAGTTGAGCCGGATACTCGGCTGAAACGAGTATCCGGTACGGATAAAGCACTTTTGCCGAGTACGAGTATTATACGAGTAATACGAGTCAATATCTGTGCTCGGACTGAATGAAAATCCTCACACAGTGTCACAGCGCCCCTCCCCTACACACACCGCTCTGCTCACTCACACTGAGAACAGCTCTCTGTCTCTTTCCGTTAACATTTCGGGTTTCTTCAGCTTCAAGTTTTGTTTTTATTTCAGTTTGTACTTACTTATAACCAGTAGAGTTCTGGTAAACGTGGGTTCATTCAGACGTGGTGCTTGGTAGAAAGCGACTCGCGTTGCGTCTCTGCCTGTCGGAGATTTTTAAAAAAAATTTTTTAACCGTCGGTGAAAAACAGTTTTTTTTACTTCATGCATTGAGTGTCTGACACTTTCTTGCTGTAATTCATGTAAAAATAAAGGTAGTAGTGGTATAAGTATTACAAATTAAGCTACACACACACACACACACACTCTCTCTCTCTCTCTCTCTCTGCCAGTCGTCGGAGTTTGTTTGTTTTTTTAAAACCGTCAGTTGGCTCTAACCAGTTTTATTTTACTTCACGCACTGAGTGTCTGACACTTTCTAGGTAGTAGTGGTATAAATAATATTACAAATTAAGCTACACACACACACACACACACACACACACACACACACACACCTGGTGTGGAAATAAAAAAAATCAAAAAGAACAAAAAAAAAAATCACACTGATCATAAAAAAAATTAAAAGTTAAAAAAAGAAAGTTGAGTATGAAAACTCTTGTTCATTACATTTCATAATTGCAACTGCATGTGTTGTATTCATTGTTGCAAAACTTGTTCTGTAAATAGTTCGTTTGCTATCGTGATCAAAACCATTGATCTGAAACTCAATGCTGATGCTGTCCTGTAAATAGTTTTCTAATCAGCAATAAATATAACAATTTCTGATCAACCCACGTCAATTGCATGCTTAAAATAACATACTGGTTAAAGCACCGCCCGTTTCAAGACAACCAGACCCACTTCCTGGTTAAATCCCACCCACTTCCTGGTTAGGCCCTGCCCACTCCGAGTACGGATACGGATATAGGTAATTCATAGGGTTAACGGATACAGATACAGATAATGCTCGCTCAGTACTCGCTCATCCCTATTCAGATTTTTCAAGTTTAGGTCATTAAAAGACTTTTCCCTGACACCCAATTATTTTTGTTTAGTGGACCAAAAGCTACTGAATTCGAATCACAGACTTCTAATTTTATTAGTTTTTTTTTAATAGAATAATTAATGAATTTCAAGCTTCGTGGCCCTAAATTCTCCGCTATTTTTTCCTGCTTCACCGTGACCCAATTCAAGATACTATGTCATTCATCACATGGTGGGCTTTCCCTGTTCGCACAAGGCATTGTGGGATACAAATTTGAAACAGGAGAGAAAAATGGAGGACGGGAAAGCTTGGCGGTTGAGAAGAGGTTTGCTGTGGGCTCGGGGGGAGTAGCAGAGTGAAGCGAAGGCATTTCAGGTTGCTATTCGGAATATTTTAGCGTCCGGAAGTTTGAGAAGAAGGCTTTTTTTTTTCTGACCAGCTGTAGGGGGGTTGAGGTGTGATCCGGGAGGAAGCAGGATGGCAGGCGAGGATGAGGGAGAAGAAATAGATGGTATGGAGCAAGGCATTGACCCAATACAGGCTAATGAAAGACGCACTGAAGCAGGTGAATTTCAGACGGTC
Source organism: Neoarius graeffei (assembly GCF_027579695.1). Taxonomy (NCBI): domain Eukaryota; kingdom Metazoa; phylum Chordata; class Actinopteri; order Siluriformes; family Ariidae; genus Neoarius; species Neoarius graeffei. Next base: position 57,877,087 of record NC_083570.1, on the reverse strand, counting down.
AATCACAACAAGAGAAGGAAGGGACAATCATCTGAATCTGACGAGAGCAGTAGGGAGGAAGGTAAACCAACTGAATTAAAAGTAATACTTCGATTTCAATCCCCGTGTACTGTCAATCCCATAAAGGCCAGTGAAGAAGTTCACAAACTGGTCGGAAATGTTCCTGCAGTCTGGCCTTTGAGAGATGGTAATCTAATGATTGTTTGTCGAGATAGAGACCAACAACAAAGTTTAATGAAGTGTAAGATGTTCTTGGGGAAGTGATTAAACCACAGGTGTGGGAAGAGAGAGGAAAAGTTTTGGGGGTGATTTCAGGAGTATCGACCGACATGTCTGAAGAAGAGATTAAAACTAGTGTGAGGGGTGCATGAGTTATTAAAGTGAAACTTCTACCTATCACAAGAAATGGAATTAAAAGTGCAAGTCTGTCTGTTATGCTGGTGATGGATGAGGATAAATTGCCAGACAGGATTAAAATTGGGTATGTCAGTGTAATGGTTCAATACTGGTGGGTGGAGCACAGAGGACGGCAGGACAGAGATCAGGTTCAAATTAGCGTTTATTGTTACACTTTTCAGTCAAACGATTACTCAAACAGACACACACACGACGGGTGTCTCGTTCAGGGATGAGCCCCTCTGCTCTCTGCTCTCCCTCCTTACATAGGGCGCGGTCACTGGGAAGACACACAAACACAGGTTAATTGCTCTCAGGTGTAGTGATTCTGCCACTTACCTTCCCTGACTCCGCCCTCCTGTCACAGACCGGAGCTTGACCACGCCCCCGCTGCCACATGCCCCCACTGCCACATACCCCCACCGCCCGACTCAGGCCGGGTGGCTGTCCGGCCTGCAGCCGACTCCCCCCCCCCCCCCCTTGATGGGAGAGGAAGTCCGCCACCACCATCTGCGTCCCCGGCCTGTGGACCACTTTGAAATTAAAGGGTTGGAGTGCCAGATACCAACAGGTGATCCGCACGTTGGCATCTTTCATGCGGTGGAGCCACTGGAGGGGCGCGTGGTCCGTACAGAGGGTGAAAGAGAGCCCCAGCAGGTAGTACCAGAGGGCGAGGACCACCCACTTGATGGCCAGACACTCTTTCTCTATGGCACTGTAGTGCCCCTCACGCACCGACAGCTTCCTGCTGATATACAGGACAGGGCGGTCCTCCCCCTCCACCTCCTGGGACAAAACCACCCCCAGCCCTCTGTCCGATGCATCGGTCTGCAACATAAAGGGGAGAGAAAAGTCAGGGGAGTGTAGAAGTGGCCCCCCACACAGTGCAGCCTTTACCTCCGAAAAAGCCCGCTGGCATTGCTCCGTCCACTGGACCGGATCTGGTGCCCCCTTTTTAGTGAGATCAGTCAGCAGGCTGGTGACGTCTGAATAATTAGGTATAAACCTATGATAATAGCCAGCCAGCCCCAGGAACTGCCTCACCCCCTTTTTGGTCTTGGGCCTAGGGCAGGCCACAATCGCTGCCGTCTTATTAATTTTGGGACGCACCTGCCCGTTGCCCAAGTGGAAGCCCAAATACCGTACTTCCACCCGCCCAATCGCACACTTCTTTGGGTTGGCTGTGAGCCCCGCTCGTCTCAGCGACCTAAGGACGGCCCTCAGATGTTCGAGGTTTCTCTGCCAGTCATTACTATAGATGATAATATCATCCAGATAGGCGGCCGCATACATGGCGTGAGGGCGGAGGACTCTGTCCATCAGCCGCTGAAACGTAGGGGGTGCCCCAAACAGCCCAAACGGAAGGGTGACGAATTGGTGTAAACCAAACGGTGTGGAAAAGGCCGTTTTCTCTCGGGATAGTGGAGTCAAGGGGATCTGCCAATATCTCTTCGTCAAATCCAGCGTCGAATAAAAGCGAGCAGTGCCGAGTTGATCGAGCAACTCATCAATACGAGGCATCGGGTATGCATCGAATTTAGACACCGCGTTGACTTTTCTGTAGTCCACACAGAACCGGACCGACCCGTCGGCCTTGGGTACCAAGACCACCGGGCTGCTCCAGTCACTGTGGGACTCCTCGACGATGCCCATTTCGAGCATGGTCTCGAGTTCTTCCCGAACCACCTTTTTTTTGTGTTCGGGTAACCTGTAAGGGCGGCTACGCACTACTACCCCCGGGGGCGTCTCTATGTGGTGCCTTGATCAGTCAGAATCTCTTTCGGGATTCCAACTCGGGAGATGATGCGGAAGAGTGCCTCTGCAATACTGCGTGCTGAGATATTGCGCAGAGGCACTGCTTCTGGGTATCGCGTTGCATAGTCCACCAGAACTAATATAAAGCGGTACCCTCATGCTGACCGATCTAATGGCCCGACGAGATCCATCCCAATTCTCTCAAACGGGGTCTTGATCAATGGAAGAGGGCGCAAAGGCGCTTTTGGAATGGCCGCTGGATTTACTAATTGGCATTCGCGGCATGCCGTACACCACCTACGAACACCGCCGCGAATACGCGGCCAATAGAATCGAGCCATTATTCGGGCTAGTGTTTTATCCTGCCCTAAGTGTCCAGCCATGGGATTAAAGTGAGCCGCCTGGAATACCAATTCCCGGCGGCTCTTTGGAATTAAAAGTTGCGTGACTCGCTCTTTAGTTTGAGTGTCCTGCGTCACTCGGTATAACCTATCCTTCATAATTGCAAAGTAGGGGAAGGACGGGGTGGCGTTCGGCTGGAGCGTTTGACCATCGATTACTCTCACTTGGTCAAACGCATGTCGCAGAGTCTCGTCTCGCGATTGTTCTAATGGGAAATCCGCGAGGGATTCCTCAATAGAGAGAGGAGGAGCCGGCGGCTCCTCACTCTGATGCGGAGATGACGTAGATGGCTCTGTGACAGCTGCTCCCGCCAAAGCGACACTGGGACCTCCCCCTGTCAAATGGCAGGACCCACTCTTTACTAAGCGTGTCATTAACCCCCGAAATCCCGGCCAATCAGTCCCCAAAATTAAAGAGTGGGTAAGGCAAGGATTAACCGCCGCCTTCACTATAGATTTTTCCCCTCTGAAAAAAATGTGGACCGACACCAAAGGGTAGCTGTGAATATCCCCGTGCACACACAACACCTTCACCCCTGTGCTCCCCCCAATGCCTCATTTTGCACCAGGCTTTGGCGAATTGAGGTCTGATTACAACCCGAATCCACCAATGCCTGATATGTAGCCCCTTGGATACTCACCGGTATGCGATACGCTCTGGCCCGATTGAGGGCGGCCTCTGGCGCATCGGGGATCCGAAACACCGCGCCCACTTCCATTGCCATGCACTGTTGTTGAAGGTGGCCCGGCTCCCCGCAGCGCCAGCAAACCGGCCCGGGCTTTCCCTCTGCACCGGCATTCTGGGGCTCACTCACCTGGGGGGGGAGAGACAGACACAGAAGGGAGAAACGGGAGGGCACCACGGGTGCGGCGGGCCGGCTGGGGTGGTGCTGGCCCCCATCTCCGCGATGGGGGAATGGGGCGAGGACAGGACACAGAAGGAGGGGGAGAGAGAGAGAGAGAGAAGAGGAGAGAAGAGTAGACGCCGTCTGCTGTCCTGCCGCCGGAACAGCCGCCAGATGATCCTCCGCCAGCTCGACTGCCTGATCCAGCGACGCCGGGCGGTGGCACTGGACCCACTCTGCGGTTCCTGCTGGTAAGCGAGCGCTGAACTGTTCCAGCACCACCTGGTCGATGATCCCCTCGGCGTTGCGATCGTCGGCCCTCAACCACCGCCAGCAGGCGTCCCGGAGCTGCTGGCCGAACGCGAACGGCTGGCCGACCTCCTCCAAGCGCAGAGCGCGGAAGCGCTGGCGCTGCTGCTCTGGCGTGTGCCCCACGCGCTAGAGGACGGCCCGGCGGAGGTCCACGTAGGCCAGCCGGCGGTCGGCGGGGAGCTGTAGCGTGGCCAGCTGTGCCTCTCCCATTAGCAGGGGGAGGAGGTGCGCCACGCGCTGCTCCATCGGCCACCCTGAGGCTTCTGCGACCTGTTCAAATAGCGTGATGAACGCCTCGGGGTCGTCCTGTGGGCCCATCTTGGTGATGGTGAGGAGAGACGGGCCCGCAGCCAGAGCGCTGGTGGACCCCACAGACGCGAGGAGGTGCCGGAACGCCTCGCGGTCTTCCTGCTGGGCCAGCACCAGGGCTTTGAAGCGCCGCTCTTGTTCCTTCCGGAGTGTGACGAGCGCTTGGTGCTGGCTTTGCTGGGCCGTGGCGAGGGCGTGGACCAGGTTGGCGAACGGGGAGGACTCCATGGGGCTGATCGGTTGGTGCTCCACTCTGGTCCCAGGTTTCGGCACCACTGTAATGGTTCAATACTAGTGGGGGGAGCACAGAGGACGGCAGGACAGAGATCAGGTTCAAATTAGCGTTTATTGTTACACTTTTCAGTCTAACAATTACTCAAACAGACACACACACGATGGGTGTCTCGTTCAGGGATGAGCCCCTCTGCTCTCTGCTCTCCCTCCTTATATAGGGCGCGGTCACTGGGAAGACACACAAACACAGGTTAATTGCTCTCAGGTGTAGTGATTCTGCCACTTACCTTCCCTGACTCCGCCCTCCTGTCACAGACTGGCGCTTGACCACGCCCCCACTGCCACAGTCAGTTACAGCGTTAGACCATATATCCCCCCCCATGAGGTGTTACAAATGCCAAAGATTCAGACACATTACCATGGTATGCATGGCTAAACCCCGCTGCGCCAAATGTGGGGGCGAACATGATTATGGCAAATGCGCTGAAGGTACAAAAATAAAGTGCTGTAATTGTGGGGGCGAACATAGTGCGGCATATAAAGGGTGCGAGGAACAAAAAAAGCAGTGCAAGTACAGAATGTGCGAGCAAAGGAGAAATTGTCTTATGCTGAAGCTATTAAGAAAGTGAATAGCAAAGCAAAGCCCATCGCCCGAGTACTTTCTGCCTCCCAGCCTCTACCGCAAACATTTGTTCAAACTCCGAGACACAATGTCAACGACAACACCCTCATTGTAGACAAACGGAAATTTGTTGCATTTGTGGTGGAATGTATTAATTGTTCAGCAACAGTAGAAAGTAGGACACAAAAAACCTACCGGTATATCATCATACGAGCAGCTAAGAAGTATCTTGGAATGGAAGATCTGTCCTTTGGAGCAATTAATGAAATACTAACAGCAAAGGTAAATGAAAGTCAGCAGTCATGTGGTGGCGGATTGTGATGGTACTGTCCATACTGCAGTGGAACGCCAGAAGCTTAATAGCAAATGGCCAAGAATTTAAGTATTTTATTGAAAAGCAACATGATAAACCAAACATCATATGCGTACAGGAAACCTGGTTGAAACCATCACTAGACTTCAGAATATTTGGATACACAGCTATACGGAAGGATAGAGGTATAAGACCAGGAGGAGGAGTAGCTATGTTCATCCAACAGGGTCTTAGTTATAAGCCTTTAAAATTAAATATACTGTAGAAGCGGAAGTTATTGGGAGGCGGCACGGTGGTGTAGTGGTTAGCGCTGTTGCCTCACAGCAAGAAGGTCCTGGGTTCGAGCCCCAGGGCCGGCGAGGGCCTTTCTGTGCGGAGTTTGCATGTTCTCCCCGTGTCCGCGTGGGTTTGCTCCGGTTTCCCCCACAGTCCAAAGACATGCAGGTTAGGTTAACTGGTGACTCTAAATTGACCGTAGGTGTGAATGTGAGTGCGAATGGTTGTCTGTGTCTATGTGTCAGCCCTGTGATGACCTGGCGACTTGTCCAGGGTGTACCCCGCCTTTCGCCCGTAGTCAGCTGGGATAGGCTCCAGCTTGCCTGCGACCCTGTAGAAGGATAAAGCAGCTAGAGATGATGAGAAGTTATTGGGACTGAAGTGTGGGCTGGGGATACAAAGTTTGAAGTGGTTAATTTTTACAATCCATGTCTAAAGATTACAAGAGAGCTACTTGAGAGAATCTGTGGGCAAGTAAGTAGTAAATTGATTTTTGTGGGGATTTTAATGCTCACAACACACTATGGGGAAGTAATAGAACAGATGACAATGGGCGGGTAGTCGAAGAGTTTATGGATCATTGTAAGTTAGTGTGCATGAATGACGGAAGAGGGACAAGATTTGATGTGTTGCGTGGGGTGGACTCAGCCATAGATCTCACTATAGTATCAGAACAGGTAGCAGGAACCACTCAGTGGGAAGTGCTTAAAAACTCCTTAGGAAGTGATCACTTCCCTATTTTGGTCAAGATAAGAGAGCACTATGTTCATTTGGAGGACAATTTGCATCCTAGGCGGAATATGAGAGAGGCCAATTGGGGACTATATAACATGAACGCGGATGTTAAACTTATGGGGGTTCTGTCACATATCGGTGATGATGTCGAGGAATTGAACTCAGTGATCACGGCTATAATATGTGACACTGCAGAGGAAACCATAGGTAAATCCACTGGCGTCAGGCAAAGGAAAATGGTCCCTTGGTGGACAAATGATTGCAAAGCAGCTGTTAAGGCTAGGAATAAAGCATTTAAGAAGATGAAATTAAATAACTCTTTTGATAATCTAATAGCATATAAACAAGCTCAGTCTAAAACTTGAAGGATTATTAAAGACACTAAAAAGAAATACTGGAGGGAATTCTGTGGCACCCTTGGGTCAGATACTAAAATTGAGGATGTGTGGGGCATGATTAGGAGGATGGGAGGAATAAGGAGGGATTTTTCTTTGCCAGTGCTTAAAGATAATGATTCTGAAGCAGTAACGAATATTGAAAAAGCAGAGATGCTTGCTGCAGCCTTTGTGAAAGTTCATAGCTCCCACAATCTGTCTACTGATGAACTAGTATGGAGGAAACAGGTGATACAGGATAATGCAGAACTATTGGGCAGGAAGGAAGTCAGTGATAACGCACTTGATAAAGATTTTACATTATTTGAGCTGAAGAGAGCTCTCATTGGTGCAAAAAATACTTCTCCAGGCAAAGATGGAGTATGTTATAAACTAATTGAACAGCTATCTGATATGTCTAAGAGTGTAATACTAAAACTGTATAATAAGGTGTGGGAACAGGGACGGCTACCTTCCTGTTGGAAGCATTCTATAATTGTCCCTATACCAAAGCCAGGCAAGGACAAAACGGAGGTCAGGAGCTATAGGCCAATAGCTCTAACGTCAAACTTGTGCAAATTAATGGAAAGAATGTTGACTAAGAGATTGGTGTATGAGATTGAAAGGAGAGGTCTATTCTCTCCGCATCAGAGCGGTTTTAGGACTGGGCACACCACCATGGATCCAATTGTCATTTTAGAGAACAAAATTAGGAAGGCCCAGGTGAACAAGGAGATGGTTTTGGCAACCTTTTTCGACATAGAAAAAGCCTACAATATGTTATGGAAAGAGGGCCTTTTAATTAAACTGAACAAAATGGGAATTGGTGGGAAAATGTATAACTGGATTAAGGACTTTCTGAATAATAGGACTATAGAACCCCTCCTTGAACTGCCACCTTATTGTGGTGGAGGGGTTTGTGTGCTTGAATGATCCTAGGAGCTATGTTGTCGGGGGCATTATGCCCCTGTCAGGGTTTCCCAAGGCAGACAGGTCCTAGGTGACAGGCCAGACTAAGAGCAGTTCACCAAAACCCCTATGGAGAAAAATCCGAGGACCGTGACGTCGCCCGGGATGATGCAGCCGGGGCCCCACCCTGGAGCCAGGCCCGGGGTTGGGGCTCGTATGCGAGCGCTTGGTGGCCGGGCCTTTGCCCATGGGGCCCGGCCGGGCTCAGCCCGAAGAGGTGACGTGGGCCCGACCTCCTGTGGGTTCACCACCCACAGAGGTAGCAGTAGGGGACTGGTGCAATGTGGATTGGGTGGCAGTCGAAGGCAGGGGCCTCGACGACCTGATCCCCGGACACAGCGGCTAGCTGTTGGGACATGGAATGTCACTTCGCTGGGGGGGAAAGAGCCTGAGCTTGTGCGGGAGGTTGAGAGGTACCGGCTAGAGATAGTCGGGCTCACCTCCATGCACAGCTTGGGCTCTGGAACCCAGCTCCTCGAGAGGGGCTGGACTCTCCACTTCTCTGGAGTCGCCCGTGGTGAGCGGCGGCGGGCTGGTGTGGGCTTGCTTATAGCTCCCCAGCTCAGCCGCCATGTGTTGGAGTTTACCCCAGTGAACGAGAGGGTCGCCTCGCTGCACCTTCGGATTGGGGAGAGGGCTTTTGCTGTTGTTTGTGCCTACGGCCCAAATAGCAGTATAGAGTATCCGGCCTTCTTGGAGTCCCTGGGAGAGGTACTGAGGAGTGCTCAGACTGGGGACTCCATTGTGTTACTGGGGGACTTCAATGCTCACGTGGGAGATGACAGTGACACCTGGAGGGGCGTGGTTGGGAGGAACGGCCTCCCCGATCTGAACCCGAGTGGTGTTTTGTTATTGGACTTCTGTGCTAGTCACGGTTTGTCCATAACGAACACCATGTTCGAGCGTAGGGGTGTCCATAAGTGCACGTGGCACCAGGACACCTTAGGTCGGAGGTCAATGATAGGCTTTGTAGTTGTTTCATCTGATCTCCGGCCCTATGTCTTGGACACTCGGGTGAAGAGAGGGGCTGAGCTGTCAACTGATCACCACCTGGTGGTGAGTTGGATCCGCTGGCGGAGGAGGAAGCTGGACAGACCTGGCAGGCCCAAACGTATGGTGAGGGTCTGCTGGGAACGTCTGGCCGAGCACTCTGTCGGGGAGGTCTTTAACTCCCACCTCCGGGAGAGCTTTTCCCAGCTTCCGAGGGAGGCGGGGGACATTGAGTCTGAGTGGACCATGTTCTCTACCTCCATTGTGGACGCAGCTGTTCGGAGCTGTGGCCGCAAGGTCTCCGGTGCCTGTCGTGGCGGCAATCCCCGAACCCGGTGGTGGACACCAGAAGTAAGGGATGCCGTCAAGCTGAAGAAGGAGTCCTATCGGGCCATGTTAACCTCCAGGACTCCCGAGGCAGCTGACGGGTATCGGCAGGCCAGGCGTGCTGCAGCTCGGGCAGTTGCGGAGGCAAAAACTCGGAACTGGGAGGAGTTCAGGGAGGCCATGGAGAAGGACTATCGGTCGGCCTCGAAGAAATTCTGGCAAACCGTCCGGCGCCTCAGGAGGGGGAAGCAGTACTCTGCCAACACTGTTTACAGTGCGGGTGGGGAGCTGTTGACCTCGACTGGGGACATTGTCGGGCGGTGGAAGGAATACTTTGAGGATCTCCTCAATCCCACCATCATGTCTTCCACTGAGGAGACTGAGGCTGATGACTCAGAGGTGGACTCGTCCATTACCCAAGCCGAAGTCACTGAGGTGGTTTGCAAGCTCCTCGGTGGCAAGGCACCGGGGGTGGATGAGATCCGCCTTGAGTATCTCAAGTCTCTGGATGTTGTGGGGCTGTCTTGGTTGACACGCCTCTGCAACATCGCGTGGCGGTCAGGGACAGTGCCTCTGGAGTGGCAGACTGGGGTGGTGGTCCCTCTTTTTAAGAAAGGGGACCGGAGAGTGTGCCCCAATTATAGGGGAATCACACTTCTCAGCCTCCTAGGGAAGGTTTACTCCAGGGTACTGGAGAGGAGAATTCGACCAATAGTCGAACCTCGGATCCAGGAGGAACAATGCGGTTTTCGTCCTGGTCGCGGAACACTGGACCAGCTCTATACCCTTCATAGGGTGCTCGAGGGTTCATGGGAGTTTGCCCAACCAGTCCACATGTGCTTTGTGGATCTGGAGAAGGCATTCGACCGTGTCCCCCGTAGTATTCTGTGGGGGGTGCTTCGGGAGTATGGGGTTCGGGGCTCTTTGCTAAGGGCTGTCCGGTCCCTGTACGAACGGAGCAGGAGTCTGGTTCGCATTGCCGGCAGTAAGTCAGACCTGTTCCCAGTGCATGTTGGACTCCGGCAGGGCTGCCCTTTGTCACCAGTTCTGTTCATAATTTTTATGGACAGAATTTCTAGGCGCAGCCAGGGGCCAGAAGGAATCCTGTTTGGGAACCACAGGATTTCATCTCTGCTTTTTGCGGATGATGTTGTCCTGTTGGCTTCTTCAAACCAGGACCTTCAGCATGCACTGGGGCGGTTTGCAGTCGAGTGTGAAGCGGCTGGGATGAGAATCAGCACCTCCAAGTCCAAGGCCATGGTTCTCGACCGGAAAAGGGTGGCTTGCCCTCTCCAGGTTGGTGGAGAAGTTCTGCCTCAAGTGGAGGAGTTTAAGTATCTCGGGATCTTGTTCACGAGTGAGGGAAGGATGGAGCGTGAGATCGACAGGCGGATCGGTGCAGCCTCCGCAGTGATGCGGTCGCTTTACCGGTCCGTTGTGGTGAAGAAGGAGCTGAGCCAAAAGGCGAAGCTCTCAATTTACCGGTCGATCTACGTTCCGACTCTCACCTATGGTCATGAGCTTTGGGTAATGACCGAAAGGACAAGATCGCGGATACAAGCGGCCGAAATGAGTTTCCTTCGCAGGGTGGCTGGGCGCTCCCTTAGAGATAGGGTGAGAAGCACAGTCACTCGGGAGGAGCTCGGAGTAGAGCCGCAGCTGCTCCACATCGAGAGGAATCAGCTGAGGTGGCTCGGGCATCTTTTTCGGATGCCTCCTGGACGCCTCCCTGGGGAGGTGTTCCAGGCATGTCCCCCCGGGAGGAGGCCCCGGGGAAGACCCAGGACACGCTGGAGGGACTATGTCTCTCGGCTGGCCTGGGAACGCCTCGGTGTTCTTCCCGAGGAGCTGGCCGAGGTGTCTGGGGAAAGGGAAGTTTGGGCTTCCCTGCTTAGACTGCTGCCTCCGCGACCCGGTCCCGGATAAAGCGGAAGAAGACGAGACGAGACGAGGACTATAGAAGTGAGAGTTGGAGCAAGTTTTTCTGGTACATATAATATTGAAAATGGAACTCCACAATGGAGTGTGTGCAGCCCTATTTTGTTCAATATTATGATTAATGATGTGTTTAATGATGTAGACCTTAGAATTGATAGGGCCCTCTATGCTGATGATGGGGCCCTATGGATGAGGGGTAAAAGTATCTGTAGCCTAACAGTGTTTCCCACAGACCAGGTAGCAATTTGTGGTGCTCCACTGTACCGATGAGGGAATCGTGCGCAGTGGTGTTGTGGCGGTCGGTGGAGTCAGTCATTGGGGTGTATGCAAAGTGTTTACAGCGGGCGGTGTTCAAACACACAGTATTTTTCTTCAGAGTCACCTGCTGGGACTATTTTAAAGCTACAAGAAGCATTTGAGATTATTCAGTTCAATCTAAGTTCTTTTAAGTTCTTTAAGAGAAGACAGCTAAAACAATTTTTACCAGAACCCTGCCTAGTTTCATTCCTCGACCCAACTTTACATTACAGGACAGACCATTAGTTTGCTGGGCTGATGTTGGTGGAAAACCTGTCTTTTAAATTTATGAAAATTACTCACCAAAATTGAAGTTATAGTTTTTACCTTAGTTTTTTGCCTTTTTGGTGGCAATCTTTCAATCATTCTTTAGTTGACATTCAAGGAATAAATTGCAAAAAACAAGCTGGAGGTTTTTATTTTAAATATTGAACTCAACACTTACCTCAACCAATACTAAAATGAAATAAATAGTATAATGTAACAACAAAATAATAATAAAATATCATAATTAGATGTAAGAAACCACTTAAGGTAACACCAAGGCAACTAACAATAATGAAAAAACATTACCCTAATTGGTGCAAAGCCTGCATGCCCTATCAGAACATTTAATTCAGCTGCCAGTGTGTGTGCGTATCAGTGATGCAGTGATGGTTTATCTACTTCACCAATAAAGCTAATAAATATGTTTCTTAAAATATTCAGATTAGAGATGCACCGATTGCAATTTTTTGGGCCGATTCCGATTTTCCATGGAGTGTGACCTGCCGATACTGATTTTGGCCGATTCCGATTTCATTTTTTCAAACCACTTCACAGCACACACACAGACCATTTTCTTTAATAGAACATTCTGCCAGATTTTCAGTAATAAATTTTCAACACCTCAAAGGTTGAAAACAAACAAAAAGACATTGTTCTTTGTAAAATCTTTCTTCATGTTTGGTATTAACATATTAATTCCTGAAATAGGAAATTCACACAAACATTTTTTTCTTTTCCCATCCAATATCTGGCACAAAAACAACTTCCCCCTCATATATTATTTGCCTACTGCTATGGAACACACTTTCATAAGCCTATTTAGATCTGAAAACGTATGCCTTATAGAACAACCCATTTCTTCATTCAGTATCAAAATACAAAAATAATTTCCAGTCATACTTATACCATAGCCATTCTATCATCTTTGTCAAATGTGTATTTGTAGAGTAATTTCCAATGGAATCAAGTGCAACCAAGGTTGTAAAACAAACAAAAAGACATTTCTCTCTCTCTCTCTCTCTCTTTGTACAAATCTAACTAGATGTTTGGTAATAGGCTAACATATTAATTCCTGTAATGGGAAATTCACACAACCACAAACATTTTCTTCTTTTCACATCCAATATCTGGCACAAAAAAAATCACTATATTTGGATATCCAAATATAGTGATTTTTTTTTTTTTTGTTAACGGCGCGCGCGCCGGAGCTCGTTGGGCGCGCAGGACTGACACTGTTCTGCGCAAGCGCAACACAATCGCACTAGAAAGCATGTTCAAGCTGCCAGAGGAGCTGCAGTCTTTTTAGTTGCGAATTGCGAGTATTTCCACTTTCATCTCTATGTGATACACAAGTTTTGATCAGCAGAAAATCGGCATATTTTAATTCTGACCGGCCGGTCGCTGGTCATGGCCGATCACGTGAAAATCGGCCGATTCCGATCGGCAGCTGGTCAATCGGTGCATCTCTGATTCAGATTTTATGCTTCAGATAGCATCAACTAGGCATCCCCGCGAGTATAACATTTTATTTAGGCTAGTGGGAAATACTTATTTATTGTGAATGTCAAGCCATTATTAATAACTTGCATGAATGCTGAAGCGGGATAAACGGGATAATGCAATAAGGCCGGTTCCTCGCGTCAAGCTGCTACTGTCTGCATCAAAATTGGTTTATAGCCTGACTCAGGGATGTCCGTTTCCTGTAAGCCAAGAAGGCTATGATAAAGCTCATCATGAGCACGACGTAGGCTACCTTTTAAAATAAGGGGTCGGAGGCGAATCGGGAAGGCTGCGTTATTTTTAATTAGCCTAACAGGACTACTTGCAGTCCGGGTATATGCGCACCGGCAGGCCTGTGGACACGCCTCTCTCTCTCTCTGTGTGTACACGCCTCTCCGTTTCTCTCTGTGTGTGCGTGCGCGCGTGAACAAGAAGAGAGAGCACTATGAATGAACGGAACGATACGCAACAAATTTTTTTTTTCTTTCAAAATCGCGAGTCTGATTGTGTGGCGCTAGGAATCCAGTGTGTGGCGCTGCGCCACACAATGGTCTATGTATGGGAAACCCTGCCTAAAGAGTAGGACACAAGCTGCTATAAGTCAAGTGGAGAAATGGTCTCATGAGTGGGGTTTTCATTTGTCTGTAGAAAAGATGCAGGTCATTTGTTTCTCCAAAAAAAGGGTCAATCCTAAGATGGATCTTAGATTGTATGGGCAGCTACTTAAGCAGGTAGAAAGTATAAGGTACTTAGGTGTATGGTTTGATGTGAAACTTTCCTTTAAAGTACATTTACAGAAAACAGTAGACAAATGTAAGAAGAGTATTAACATATTGAAATGTTTAGCAGGAAGTGACTGGGGGGCAACAAATACATCCCTAAAAAGAATATACACTGCACTGATCAGACCGGCCCTTGATTATGGGTGTATAGTAGGGCTGTAAGAATATGCGTATCGAAATCGAAATCGCGATATGCAGAGCCACGATCCGTGTCGCGATACAAGAAGGCAGAATCGCGGTACACCCTTTCAAACTTCTCCTCAGCCCAAAAACAGAGGCGCTTCCAAACTTCAATTTATGAATACTTTACTTTTTATTTAAATTACATTTTAAACTTACTTAAATTACTTTTATTTTTTTATATCTATTAGTAAGTCGTTTTTTCGCCGACCTGCGACAATCTTCTGCGAGTCACGCAACGTCCACACTCGCCACTGGCAGAGCATTCATTTCTTTTAAGCGGTCGCCATTCTGGTTGCGACGCGGGGAGCGAATCTGTAAACAAGCAGCTCATTGGCTGGCTAGGTGTGCCACAAGCCAATCACAATCACTTGACCGGAAAGGCATGTCTGCTTGGGCGGAAGCCTTCTGCGGCAGTTACATTTTGACACGCGAGCAATGTTTCACCATAAAAATTCCGTAATTTCCATCTGTTTTCCGCGATCACAGAAAATCATTGGCCCTATGAGAGTGAGACAGTGAGAGAGCCACCCCCCCAAAAAAAATCTTAATGGATTTACACGATTTGGAAAAATTACTTTTTCAGAACCGAAAAAAACAGAGCTTCCGGCTCAACAGTATTATTTTGAGAAATAAAACAATCTTTGGATATACATTTGTTCATTTTTGCATACATATTACTCATTCTCTGCAGTGGTCTGAATTATTTGTTATTAAATAGTTAATGTAAGTAAGTAAATGTTAATAAGTCAAATTTACTACTTTAAAAAAACATTTTAAAAAATCGTGGGTGTATCGAATCGTGGGTCAAAAATCGCGATACGAATCGAATCGTGAGTTGGGTGTATCGTTACAGCCCTAGTGTATAGTGTATAATTCAGCAACTAAGACTTCTCTTCTAGAACTGGACAGAGTGCAAGCTAAAGCCTTACGCATATGCTGTGGTGCCTTCAGGACCTCATCCATCCCAGCGCTTCAGGTAGAATCAGGGGAGATGCCACTGGATCTCAGAAGGCTTCAGTTATCAAGTATGTACTGGTTAACCCTTCAGGGACACAACGACAGTACCCTACCAAAAGAGTAGGTACTTATAGATTGTTGGGAATATGAACATTCTGTACATAGCTTTGGGTGGGAGGGAACCCAGCAGGCAAATCAGGTGGGGTTAGGTGGTATCCCTGTATGTAAAACTTCTGCCAGACCTATCATTCCCCCTTGGATTTTTTGTTTTCCCCAAGTCAACATGGAAGCAAAGGAGATTGTTAAACCTGGAGGTGTTTATCAGACTGTACAACATTATATCGATATAATGTTTGATGACACAGTCCAAATTTATACCGATGCTTCAAAGGACCAAGATGGCAAAAAAGGTGCGGCAGTACACATCCCTCAATTTAATGTTCAAATTACAAAAAGGACATCAGATTTTCTTTCAATTTTTTCAGCTGAAATGATAGCAATAATATTGGCCCTGCAATGGGTAGAGGAGACAAAACCCAGTAAAGCGGTAGTATGTTCAGACTCAATGTCTTCATTAACTAGTATTCTTAGCGGAAGGTCTTCAAGCCATCAAGATCTTTTGGAAGAAATACATCAGATAATATACAAGATAACACAGCAAAAAACATTTCTGCAGGTTTTTTTTGGGTTCCTGCCCATAGAGGAATTCAGGGTAATGAGGCAGCAGATAAGTTGGCAAAAGAAGCAACTGGGGCTGAGCACGTAGAACTTGAAGTTCCTTTAAGTAGATCAGAAATGAAAGTTATACTTAAGGAAAACATTAACAAATTGTGGCAGGATCGATGGGACCAAGAGGAAAGGGGAAGACATCTGTACAGCTTACAGAAGAAAGTTGGCATTAGATGGAGTGGGGAACTGAAACGTAGAGAGGAGGTGTGGATTACAAGGCTGAGGATTGGACACACAGGTCTGAATAGTGGGTTACACATTGTGGGAAAGCACCAGACAAGAGCCTGTATGCATTGTGGAGAAAGGGAGGGAGTGGAACATGTTTTAGTTCACTGTTCAGCGTACTCTAATGAGAGGGAGAAGATGCAAAGGGCAATTAAGACACCCATATCACTGAGTACCTTGCTTAGTGCACCCAACAGACAGACAGCAGCTATAGTCAGGTACCTGATGGAAACAGGATTAGCCAATAGAGTCTGAAGTTATCACTGCTCTCCATTTTTTTTTTTTATCAGTTTGATAAAGCAGTAGTATAACTCCCTCAAGGATCACACCTCAGCCCTGTAAATGGCGGTAGTGCACGTCGTATGCAAGCTGCCAATAAAAAACACAGAAGAAGAAGAAATGGAGGACGTGAGTGTGCGAATGAAACGTGAAAGACCGACTACAGTAACAGAAAGCAAGAAGAAAAGATATTATGTTGCGAAGGAAAGGAAATGCAGGACCAAACGAATAAATATCGGTGGTCAGCGAGCACCTCGGTGTGATCAAGTGTTCGTTTAGCAACAGAATGATGTAAGCGTCAGTGCACGGTCAGGGTAAACCTGTAGATGCGCACATGGACTTCCTCTGTCTGCTTGACTGCTCGAAGTGAGCAATTTCATGCACATTATTTGCTCAGGAATCCCCTCAAATTTAAAAAAAAAAAACCTTCCCAGCCACAGAATGGCCTGATTTTTTTTTTTAGATATTACAGAAATAAACATATCACAATGACCAAATTTCAGAGGGAACTAAATTTCACCGATTTTATGAAATCGAAAGGACTTCTAGTTTTAAGTAGTGACAAGTCTGTATATTACAGTAGATGGAGTTTAGCTGCTTGTCGATTTATTTCACAATTTTGATGTCTTCAGTATTGTTCTACAATGTAGAAAATAGTCACAATGCAGAAAAGCCTATGAGTGAGTAGGGGTGTCTAAACTTTGACTGGTACTGTTTGACTAACTTCATCAAAAACTAGCATTTCCTTGTTTGCTCTTCGCACTACAAACTCACTCATGTTCCTGTTCTGTGGTTTTGTTTAAAACACAACACCAATTACAGTGGTGCTTGAAAGTTTGTGAACCCTTTAGAATTTTCTATATTTCTGCATAAATATGACCTAAAACATCATCGGATTTTCACACAAGTCCTAAAAGTAGATAAAGAGAACCCAGTTAAACAAATGAGATAAAAATATTATACTTGGTCATTTATTTATTGAGGAAAATGATCCAATATTACATATCTGTGAGTGGCAAAAGTATGTGAACCTTTGTGTTCAGTATCTGGTGTGACCCCCTTGTGCAGCAATAACTGCAACTAAACATTTGTGGTAACTGTTGATCAGTCCTGCACACCGGCTTGGAGGAATTTTAGCCCATTCCTCCGTACAGAACAGCTTCAACTCTGGGATGTTGGTGGGTTTCCTCACATGAACTGCTCACTTCAGGTCCTTCCACAACATTTTGATTGGATTAAGGTCAGGACTTTGACTTGGTCATTCCAAAACATTAACTTTATTCTTCTTTAACCATTCTTTGGTAGAATGACTTGTATGCTTAGGGTTGCTGTCTTGCTGCATGACTCACCTTCTCTTGAGATTTAGTTCATGGACAGATGTCCTGATATTTCCCTTTAGAATTTGCTGGTATAATTCAGAATTCCTTGTTCCAACAATGATGGCAAACCATCCTGGCCCAGATGCAGCAAAACAGGCCCAAACCATGATACTACCACCACCATGTTTCACAGAAGGGATAAGGTTCTTATGTTGGAATGCAGTGCTTTCCTTTCTCCAAACATAACGCTTCTCATTGAAACCAAAAAGTTCTATTTTGATCTCATTTATCCACAAAACATTTTCCAATAGCCTTCTGGCTTGTCCACATGATCTTTAGCAAACTGCAGATGAGCAGCAATGTTCTTTTTGGAGAGCAATGGCTTTCTCCTTGCAACCCTGCCATGTACACCATTGTTGTTCAGTGTTCTCCTGATGGTGGACTCATGAACATTGGCTAATGTTAATGTGAGAGAGGTCTTCAGTTGCTTAGAAGTTACCTTGGGGTCCTTTGTGACCTCGCCGACTATTACACACCTTGCTCATGGAGTGATCTTTGCTGGTCGACCACTCCTGGGGAGGGTAACAATGGTCTTGAATATCCTCCATTTGTACACAATCTGTCTGACTGTGGATTGGTGGAGTCCAAACTCTTTAGAGATGGTTTTGTAACCTTTTCCAGCCTGATGAGCATCAACAACGCTTTTTCTGAGGTCCTCAGAAATCTCCTTTGTTCGTGTCATGATACACTTCCACAAACATGTGTTGTGAAGATCAGACTTTGATAGATCCCTGTTCTTTAAATAAAACAGGGTGCCCACTCACACCTGATTGTCATCCCACTGAATGAAAACACCTGACTCTAATTTCACCTTCAAATTAACTGCTAATCCTAGAGGTTCACATACTTTTGCCACTCACAGATATGTAATATTGGATCATTTTCCTCAATAAATAAGTGACCAAGTATAATATTTTTGTCTCATTTGTTTAACTGGGTTCTATTTATCTACTTTTAAGACTTGTGTGAAAATATGATGATGTTTTAGGTCATATTTATGCAGAAATATAGGAAATTCTAAAGGGTTCACAAACTTTCAAGCACCACTGTACATAACAGTAATTACTGAGAATAAAAAGAGTCATGTGTATATAATAATATAATTAAAAACAATGATCATTTTCAAACAATGATCATTTTCATTCATAACTTCACTGTTTTATGTGAAATACATAATTATCTCTATATCAAGTAGTCATATTTACTTTACTTACAATGTGGACAGATAGTCATGATTTACTTACAGTAAGGCGTGGATTATGGGACTTGGCAATTACTCCCAACAGGATATCTGGAGTTTTGAACTCCTGTAGAAAACCAGCCACATCCTAAAGACAACAAAAGACCGTGAACGTTGTTGACAAGAACACAAATAAAGCCTGAAATAATACGGATGAGTGAAGAGAAGCCGAATTTGCTTGTCCAGAAATACGCTTTGTAATAAGCTGCTTCTTGCTTGTGTTATTACAGTAAAATTATTTGTAGAGTCAAGCGTGCTTTACTGTTATTCCTCCATATCATCCATCAGCATGAAATGTTTCTGCAGAACTATGGTGTGACGTGTGAGACAAGTGCTGATTAAACAAGAAGTACACAGGGCAGTGCATGTTTCGCTAGACAGGTCAACAGAACAGTCCTGGATTACAAAGATTATAACATTAGTGTAAACATTTCCCAGTAACTTCTGACTCTACACTATTGTATAGTTCATTTGGGAAACTATCCTGTTAGCAAAAGGGTGGAAAAATAAACTGACCTTCATGTGTGTAATGCATTTCAAGACTCTAAATCATCCTTTCATTGGTTGAAATAATAGTCACAGATAAAAACCATGCATATAACATCTTGTCTTTGAACAATAGCCAAAGACAAGTGACTGTGTTCATATGATGTGCATAGAATATGCATAAAATTCTTCCACAGTTCAAATATTGAATTATATATGTACACACACACACACACACACACACACACACACACAAAACGTCAAATGTGATATGGTGTACCTTACCTTGTCCATGGCCATATCCCAGACTTTACACAGCTCCTCCTCAAGCTCATCCGACAGTTCTGTCAGACCTTCTCCCTGTTCGGAGTCCTGCTCTGTCACCATCTACAAAAAACAAAACAAAACAAAACACTTATTCATAAGCCATTCTGCTATTCCATCTGTACTAATTTCTTATAAAGATCCTCTGAAAGCTCAGTGAATACCTGTATAAGGCGGGTTAAGGTGCTAAAGAGCCAATGCTTGCTATACACAGTCTCTCCAATAGCATCATCCTCTTCAGCTGTCTCATCATCTCTGTCAGGAGGCGGCAATGGGTTACGGTCCATCTGTGGTGAGTCTTGGGGAGAAGATCGTCATGTTGTCATTTTGCCTCTTCAGTGCAGTTCTCATTACCATCGGAGAATGTAATGAATATCTCATCTCATCTCATTATCTCTAGCCGCTTTATCCTTCTACAGGGTCGCAGGCAAGCTGGAGCCTATCCCAGCTGACTACGGGCGAAAGGCGGGGTACACCCTGGACAAGACGCCAGGTCATCACAGGGCTGACACATAGACACAGACAACCATTCACACTCACACTCACACCTACGGTCAATTTAGAGTCACCAGTTAACCTAACCTGCATGTCTTTGGACTGTGGGGGAAACCGGAGCACCCGGAGGAAACCCACGCGGACACGGGGAGAACATGCAAACTCCACACAGAAAGGCCCTCACCGGCCCCGGGGCTCGAACCCAGGACCTTCTTGCTGTGAGGCGACAGCGCTAACCACTACACCACCGTGCCGCCCCATGTAATGAATATAATAACTGTTAAAACTGATACTTCGTATTTATACAGTCTATATTGTGCGTTTTATAGTCCTCGGTAACCTGGCTCCCAAATTTCCGATCGTGGATCTGTAAAGTCAGTCTATCTACAGGGTGTCAGAACAGTCAAAACCCAATGAGAGTAAAACTGCTTAATTTTGTAGTTATTTACAATATACATATGCTCTACATGTTCACACTTACATATTCCCTTAGTCCCTGGCATTTCAAACACCCTTTATATTTACGCGTATTGCCGACTTCCGGTAATGACGGGGTGCTGAGAGGCTGCTAGATTTCAACCCTCCTGCAGTGGTATCAGATAAATCCTTAAAAGCTAAAATTCTACTCACAAGCGATAAGTAATTCTGATTCATATCACAATGTCACAACGTCGAAAGCAGGCTGCTTCCCAAAAAAAGCAAAATCAAGAGAAAGTTATCGAAGAACAAGAGGATAATCCTGACCATGGTGAAGAGGGGGAGACGGAAGAAGATGGTGATTGTGAGTCTGTTGAAGCCGTTGACTTTAGCCCTAGCAACGCAGATGTTATGAATGCAATAAAGGGAATGGAGAAACGTGTAACAAATAAAATAGACGGCGTGTTTGAAATGATTAAAGAAGTCACAGAAAGAATGAAAGTAGTGGAGGAACGCATTTCTGGAACAGAAGATGAAGTAGTGCAACTTAGGACTTGCACCAACACTTTAGAGGCCCAAGTGAAGTTGCTGATCGAGAGGGCAGACGACATGGAAAACTGATGTCGGAGAAATAATCTGAGGATAGTGGGCTTACTCGAGAATGAAGAAGGGCGAGATGCATGCAAATTTCTAGAGAATTGGATCCCGTCAATACTAGGAATGAATGACACCACTCTCGCATTAGAACGTGCACACAGAATTGGCCCACAACCACAGAAGGTGGATGATGTTACGCCGCCTCCTCCAATAACTCTCATTATGAAGTTTCTAAACTACAGGCAGAAGGAACAGGTAATGAGGGTGGCTAAGGCCAAAGGGACACTTAAATATAAGGATCACATCGTCCGATTCTTCCCTGACATCTCTGCAGAAACCCACAAGAAGCAGAGGGCTTATGACAAAGTAAGACAGAAGTTACGCGAAAGGGGAATCAACAAGCATCGTATCGTTTTTCCTTCACGGCTGCTCCTCATCTACGAAGAAAAATCCAGGCTGTTCAACACCCCTGCTGAGGTGGAGCACTTCATCGAAGATTTGGGTAACGAGTGAAGGTAGAGACGTTTGTTTAGAACCCTGCTTAAGAAAGGCAAGATGTTTGAATTTTTTTCTTCATAATAATAATAATATAGACTGAAAACAATATTCAGACTTAGGGATAGCTAAGCATGGCAATAGACATTTTTCTTTTCTTGAATTAGCTCAGACAGTTGCCATGAAACAAGTTTGATTCTGCCTGCAAAATCCTGTCCTTATTTTTGTTTAGCATACATCTGGATGCTTTAATAAATTGGACTACCTTTAGTTCAGATGGACTATCTTTACTCAATTTGGATAGTTAAAATTAATTTTCAGAAACCTGAACATTAATCAGAGAATTTTTGTTGTTGTTATTATTTTTCTCCTTTCTTGTGGTCACCCTGTCCACTCTTTGTATTTGGTTAATCCAAAGAGTTTAGAACTAATAGTTCAAAGTGACAGCTTCCTCTTTTTGCAAAGTTGAGATAGGTTGAGATAATCTAATTTTGCCTTAATGTTTTATGAAAATGAGAGATGTTTAATTTTATTGGAAATTGGAGTAGAAGTAGAGCATCAAGGTTAAAGGTTGTGCCAAGATAATAGAAAGAGAGCAGGCCAACCAGTAGTTAGCTCCTCACAGGTGTGTGGATCTGACAAACCCATACAGGGAGCGAACATTGAGGGGGGAGGGAAGACCCACATTGGATGGGATTATATGGGATTTAAATTTACTTTAAATATGTGTTTTAAGTTTTTTTTGTGTGATTTGTTGGTTTTTGTTTATGCTTCTCAGTGGTAACTCATGATATAGGAGGGGTGCTTGGAATGAAGATACCACTCATAAAGTGTGATGTCTGAAACTGGAAAGGTGAATTTCCTAACTTGGAATTGTAGGGGAATGGGTAGCCTTAAAAAGATTAAGCAAATAATGGATAGAATCAAGCTGTTACAAGCAAAAATAATCTTTTTACAGGAATCACACATGACAGCAGGTGATACAGTTAGAATACAGAGGAGATGGCGGGGTCAGGTGTTCTCATGTTGCTATGCCTCAAATGCTAGGGGGGTAATGATACTTGTTCATAAAACCATACCCTTACAAGTGGAAAAAATAACAAAAGATCCAGCAGGCAGATTTATTATAGTCCAAGGGGTTTTATTTGGAGAAAAAAGTTAATTTAATTAATGTATATGGCCCTTATGACAATAATCCTGCTTTTCAGCTGTTCGTTTAGCAACAGAACGATGTAAGCGTCAGTGCACGGTCAAGGTAAACCTGTAGATGCGCGTATGGACTTTCTCTGTCTGCTTGACTGCGCGAAGCGAGCGATTTCATGCACATTATTTGCTCAGGAATCCCCTCAAATTAAAAAAAAAATAACTTCCCAGCCACAGAATGGCCTGATGTTTTTTTTTTTAGATATTACAGAAATAAACATGGGCGGCACAGTGGTGTAGTGGTTAGCGCTGTCGCCTCACAGCAAGAAGGTCCGGGTTCGAGCCCCGTGGCCAGCGAGGGCCTTTCTGTGCGGAGTTTGCATGTTCTCCCCATGTCCGTGTGGGTTTCCTCCAGGTGCTCCGGCTTCCCCCACAGTCCAAAGACATGCAGGTTAGGTTAACTGGTAACTCTAAATTGACCGTAGGTGTGAATGTGAGTGTGAATGGTTGTCTGTGTCTATGTGTCAGCCCTGTGATGACCTGGCGACTTGTCCAGGATGTACCCCGCCTTTCG
This sequence comes from Neoarius graeffei, assembly GCF_027579695.1. Lineage (NCBI taxonomy): Eukaryota > Metazoa > Chordata > Actinopteri > Siluriformes > Ariidae > Neoarius > Neoarius graeffei. The sequence continues at coordinate 57,853,922 of NC_083570.1, read as the reverse complement.
CCCGTAGTCAGCTGGGATAGGCTCCAGCTTGCCTGCGACCCTGTAGAACAGGATAAAGTGGCTAGAGATAATGAGATGAGATGAGAAATAAACATGTATCACAAGGACCAAATTTCAGAAGGAACTAAATTTCACTGATTTTATGAATGTAACAAATATAATAACTGTTAAAACTGATACTCCCTATTTATACAGTCTATATTGTGTGTTTTATAGTCCTCGGTAACCTGGCTCCCAAATTTCCGATCATGGATCTGTAAAGTCAGTCTATCTATAGGGTGTCAGAACAGTCAAAACCCAATGAGAGTAAAACTACTTAATTTTGTAGCTATTATTTACAACATGCATATGCTCTACATGTTCACACTTACATATTCCCATAGTCCCTGACATTTCAAACACCCTTGTGGCAGCAGGGGCATGGCCGAGCATCAGTCTGTGAATGGAGGGCAGAGTCAGGGAAGGTGAGTGGTCGTGTCACTACACCTGTTGTCAATTAACGTGTGTTTGTGTGTCTCCTCCAGTGACCGTGCCCTATGAAAGGAGAGTGAGAAGGGGAGGTCAGCACCGAGGGCTTGCCAGTAGCCTGTGTGTGTACTGTATGTGTGTGTGAGAGAAAGAGTTTGAGTTGTGTGCTGAAAAGCAAGCATAAAGGGAGTAATTGAGACACAAACAACCGCCTGCTGTGCTTCTGTGCTCCACCCACATCAGCGTCTCGCTACAGTGGTGCTGAAACCCAGGAGAGTGCAGACGGGAACAGCCCCATGGAGTCCTCACCGTTCAAGGACCTGATCCATGCCCTCGCCACAGCCCAGCAGAACCAGCACCAAGCGCTGGTCGCCCTTTGGAAGGAGCAAGAACAACAGTTCGAAGCCTTGGTGCTGGCCCAACAGGAAAACTTTCAGGCGTTCTGGCACCTGCTCGCATTGGCGGGGCCCACGACCGCCACCGGAGCGGACCCTCCCCACCTCACCCTAACGAAGATAGGTCCGCACGACGATCTGGAAGCCTTCCTCGTGCTCTTTGAGCAAGCAACGGAGGCATGGGGTTGGCCGGTCGACCAGCATGTGGCACGCCTCCTCCCCCTGCTGACGGGTGAGGCGCAACTGGCCGCACTGCATCTCCCCGCCGACAGCCGGCTTGTGTACATGGACCTCCGACGAGCCATCCTCCAGCATGTCGGCCGCTCCCTAGAGCAACAATGGCAGCTCTTCCACTTGCTGTATTTGGAGGAGGTCGGCCGACCATTTGGATCCGGGCAACAACTCCGGGACGCCTGCTGGTGGTGGCTGAGGGCAGACGACCGCGATGCCGAAGGAGTCAATGATATACATAGTGAGGAGTGGGTCCTGCAGTAATCCATCTGGGGAAAGCCCCGGAGTAGCATTGGCAGGAGAAGCTGTCACAGAGCTGTCTACGTCAGCACCACATCAGGGCAATGCACAGAGTGAGGAGTGCCCCACCACTCTTCCCTCTCTCAGGGATTCCCTTGGGGATTTCCCATTAGAGCAGTTGCGAGACAGGACTCTGCGGCATGCATTTGACCAATTGAGAGTAATCGATGGTCAAATTCTCCAGCCAAATGTGGCGCCGGCCTTCCCCTACTTTGCTATTATTAAGGATTGGTTATACCGAGTGACGCAGGACACTCAAACTAGCAAAAAGACCACACAGTTATTAATTCCAAAGAGCCGCTGGGAACTCATATTCCAGGCAGATCACTTTAATCCCATGGCCAGACACTTAGGGCAAGATAAAACACTAGGCTGAATAATGGCCCGGTTCTATTGACCAGGGATTCTCGGGGATGTCTGTCGGTGGTGTGCGGTGTGCCGCGAATGCCAATTAGTAAATCCCACGGCCACTCCAAAAGCACCTTTGTGCCCTCTCCCTTTAATCAAGACCGCTTTTGAAAGAATTGGGATGGATCTCGTCGGGCCATTAGATCGGTTAGCACGGGAATATCACTTTATTTTAGTTCTGGTGGACTATGCAATGTGATACCCAGAAGCAGTGCCTCTTTGCAATATCTCAGCACACAGTATTGCAGAAGCACTCTTCCGTTTTATCTCCCAGGTCGGGATTCCGAAGGAAATCCCGACAGACCAAGGCACACATTCATGTCACGCACACTGTGTGAGCTGTATGGGTTACTGGGGATTAAGTCTATCCGCACCAGCGTCTATCACCCACAAACTGATGGCTTAGTGGAACAGTTTAATCGAACTCTCAAAAATATAATTCGGAAGTTCATAAGTGAAGATGCATGTAATTGGGATAAGTGGCTCGAGCCCCTGTTATTTGCAGTATGAGAGGTCCTGCAAGCCTCCACAGGTTTTTCACCATTGGAATTATTATATGGGTGTAAGCCGTGTGGCATTTTGGACGTGCTACATGAAAATTGGGAGGAGGGACCTTCACCTGGTAAGAACGAAATTCAATACGTTCTTGGCCTGCACGCTAAACTCCACACACTCACACACTTAACCCAGGAGAATTTGTGGCAGGCGCAAGCACATCAAGTCCGACTGTACGACAGGGGCACGCGCCTTAGAGAGTTCACACCGGGAGACAAAGTACTCATATTACTGCCCATGTCGAGCTCCAAATTGGTCACCAAGTGGCAAGGGCCCTTCAAGGTCACACGGCGAGTCGGGGACGTCGACTATGAGGTGAGGCGAACGGACAGGGGTGGGGCATTGCAGATTTACCACCTCAATCTATTAAAACGTTGGAATAAGGAGGTCCCCGTGGTGTTGGTGTCAGTAATTCTGGAGAAGGTGGAGCTGGGGCCGGAGGTTCAAAAAAGAAAATTGACATCGCCCACCGCTCCAGTCCCCTGTGAAGACCACCTCTCCCCGACCCAACTCTCAGAGGTAACCCAGCTGCAGAAAGAATTTTCCGATGTGTTTTCGCCCCTGCCCGGCTGCACCCACCTCATAGAACACCACATTGAGATGCCCCTGGGGGTGGTAGTGCGCAGCCGCCCTTACTGCCTGCCCGAACACAAAAAAAAGGTGGTCCAGGATGAACTCGAAGCCATGCTTGAAATGGGCATAATCGAGGAGTCCCACAGTGACTGAAGCAGCCCAGTGGTCCTGGTCCCCAAGACCGATGTGTTGGTCCGGTTCTGTGTGGACTATAGGAAAGTCAACGCGGTGTCTAAATTTGACGCGTATCCAATGCCTCGCATTGACGAGTTGCTAGATCGATTAGGCACTGCTAGTTTTTATTTGACACTGGATTTAATGAAGGGATATTGGCAGATCCCCTTGACTCCTCTGTCCCGAGAGAAAACGGCCTTTTCCACACTGTTTGGCTTACACCAATTCATCACACTTCCTTTTGGGCTGTTTGGGGCACCCACGACATTCCAGCAGCTTATGGACAGGGTCCTCCACCCCCACACCACCTACGCAGCCACGTATCTCGATGATATTATCATCGACAGCAACGACTGGCCACAGCACCTCGAATACCTTAGGGCCGTCCTATAGTCACTGAGGCGGGTGGGTCTCACAGCTAACCCAAAGAAGTGTGCAATTGGGTGGGTGGAAGTACAGTATCTGCGTTTCCACTTAGGCCATGGGCAGGTGTGTCCCCAAATTAATAAGACTGCAGCGATTGCAGCTTGCCCGAGGCCCAAGACCAAAAAGGGGGTGAGACAGTTCCTGGGGCTGGCTGGCTACTATCATAGGTTCATACCTAATTATTCAGATGTCACCAGCCTGCTGATGGATCTCACTAAATGGGGAGCACCAGATCCAGTCCAGTGGACAGAGCAATGCCAATAGGCTTTCTCTAGGGTAAAGGCTGCACTGTGTGGGGGGCCACTGTTACACTCCCCTGACTTTTCTCTACCCTTTATTTTACAGACAGACGTGTCGGACAGACGGCTGGGGGCCGGGGGAGGGGGAGGAGCGTCCCATGCTGTACCTTAGCCAGAAGCTGTCAATGCGGGAAAGCAGGTACAGCACGATAGAGAAAGAGTGCCTAGCCATCAATTGGGCAGATCTCGCCCTCCAGTACTACCTGCTGGGATGCCCTTTCACCCTCTGTTCGGACCACGCGCCCCTCCAGTGGCTCCACCGCATGAAGGATGCCAACGCGCGGATCACCTGTTGGTATCTTGCCCTCCAGCCATTTAAATTCAAGGTGGTCCACAGGCCGGGGGCGCAGATGGTGGTGGCGGACTTCCTCTCCTGTCGGGGGAGGGGAGTCAGCTATAGGCCAGACGGCTCCCTGGCCTGAGTCGGGCGGTGGGCTTATGTGGCAGCAGGGGCATGGCCGAGTGTGCGTCTGTGAATGGAGGGCGGAGTCAGGGAAGGTGAGTGGTCGTGTCACTACACCTGTTGTCAATTAACGTGTGTTTGTGTGTCTCCTCCAATGACCGCGCCCTATGAAAGGAGAGTGAGAAGGGGAGGTCGGTGCAGAGGGCTTGCTAGTAGCCTGTGTGTGTGTGTGTGTGTGTGTGTGTGTGTGTGTGAGAGAGAGAGTGTGAGTTGTGTGCTGAAAAGCAAGAATAAAGGGAGTAATTGAGACACAAACAACCGCCTGCCGTGCTTCTGTGCTCCACCCACATCAGGGTCTTGCTACATATATATTAGTTTAAAAAAGTGTCCCGATCCAGTAAAAATCTACAGAATACCATCACATAACGTGAATTAGGGTGTCTCATTTGGTTTACATAAGCACTTGATAAGTCTCATGCTGCTAATCAGACAGATTATCTGATAAATGGTCAGTAATGTTATATTGTAATTAGTGACCTGTTATTTAATTAAGCTTAATTAACGGTACTGAAATTGTATTAATTGATCAAAATACTGCAAATAAATACCGTATTTTGAATAATTACAACCCCGATTCCAAAAAAGTTGGGACAAAGTACAAATTGTAAATTAAAGCCGCAAGCGGCCTCGACGGGCCCTCACGCCAGCGGCCAGGGGGGGCGGGGGCATGCGTCCCCGCGAAATACCGTAAAGAGTCTGCTTGCCAAGTTTGACCAATCAGAAGCTGCAATATCATTTGTGCCATAACCAGCACCCCCAGGGGTGAAAGTGCACAAAATTTGGCGGATATGTCAGGAGAGCTATGAAGAGTTTGCGTATGAAGTTTGATGACAATTGAGTAAATAGAAGATGAGAGATAGATTTTTGAAGAATAAATTTTTTGGTTTTTCCCATGTCAGAAGGTGGCGCTATGCTGTACATGAGCGATTATGAGTTGGAGAAATAAGTGTCTACAACAGCAACGCACTATCACAAGGTAGTGGTGTGAAGGAAAAGCATTATGGAATTATTTACCAAAAACCCGTTTTGGGAGAAATAGCGTCGGCCAAAAACAGCGCCCCCCATGGACGAAAATTCCCAAAATGCGGTATACATGACATGGGCGGTAGTAAGAGGGTGGCCGTGAAGTTTGACCAAATTTGAGGAAAGATTGGATTGTTTGCCCAAAAATAGCGCCCCCAGTGGCGAAATATCACAGAAAATGGGGAACATGTCAGAAGCCCAATGAGGGATTTGCGTGTGAAGTATGAGCAGTTTTGAGCAATTAGAAGATTTGTTATGAATTTTTAAGCATGTAAAATTTTGCATTAAAAATTGATTGACGTATAACTTCTGAGCGGTTTAAGCTACGTGAAACTTATTTAGTAACTTTTGTCAGCCATGTCTGTAGATGATGTGTATCAATTTTGGTGACATTCCTATGAACAGTCTAGGAGGAGTTGCGCCGTCTTCGTGGCCATGCATTTCGCACAAAAGTGAAATTACCTCACTTCCTGTTGGGCGTGGCTAATGCATTGGCATTACATTTTTGTCCGGCTTAGTGAGATACATATGCGTACCAAATGGCATGCCACTCCTACAAACTACATGGCAACCAGGCACCTTAAAGCGGGAGGCCAAAATCACAACGAGTTAGGGGGCGCTATAGAGGCCCTGAGGCCCGGCTGGATCTGGGCTTTTGGTTCTCAGTAGCGGTGGCAGTCTAAGAAAAAGGAGCCAAATTTCGTGCGTTGTCGACCATGGCAAGCGCCCCAATAAGGGTCTTGAAAAGAGTTTGCTTGCCAAGTTTGACAAATCAGAAGCTGCAATATCATTTCCGCCATAACCAGCACCCCCAGGGGCGAAAGTGCACAAAATTTGGCGGACATGTCAGGTGAGCTATGAAGAGTTTGCGTATGAAGTTTGATGACAATTGAGTAAATAGAAGATGAGATATAGATTTTTGAAGAATAAATTTTTTGGTTTTTCCCATGTCAGAAGGTGGCGCTATGCTGTACATGAGCGATTATGAGTTGGAAAAATAAGTGTCTACAACAGGAACGCACTATCACAAGGTAGTGGTGTGAAGGAAAAGCATTATGGAATTATTTACCAAAAACCCGTTTTGGAGCAATTGCGTCGGCCAAAAACAGCGCCCCCCATGGACGAAAATTCCCAAAATGCGGTATACATGACATGGGAGGTAGTAAGAGGGTGGCCGTGAAGTTTGACCAAATTTGAGGAAAGATTGGATTTTTTGCCCAAAAATAGCGCCCCCAGTGGCGAAATATCACAGAAATTGGGTAACATGTCAGAAGCCCAATGAGTGATTTGCGTGTGAAGTATGAGCAGTTTTGAGCAATTAGAAGATTTGTTATGAATTTTTTAGCATGTAAAATTTTGAAGTGAAAATTGATTGACGTATAACTTCTGAACGTTTTATCCTACGTGAAACGTATTTAGTAACTTTTGTCAGCCATGTCTGTAGATGATGTGTATCAATTTTGGTGACATTCCCATGAACGGTCTAGGAGGAGTTGCGCCGTCTTCGTGGCCATGCATTTCGCACAAAAGTAAAATTACCTCACTTCCTGTTGGGCGTGGCTATGCATTCATAGAACGTTTTTTGTTCGTCTCAGTAAGATACATATGTGAACCAAATTTCGTTCCTCTACGACAAACTATATGGCAACCAGGAGCCTTCGAAAAAAGGCAAAATTTTCAAGGCGTTAGGGGGCGCTATAGAGGCCCAGAGCCCCGCCCAGATCTGGGGTTTTGGATCTGAGTAGCGTAGGGGATGCCGATAAAATGATCCAAAATATGCGCGTTTTCGTCCACAGGAAGTGCCCCAAAAAAGGCCGAACAGCGACCGCGACTAAGGAATAATAATAATAATTAAAGCCGCAAGCGGCCTTGACGGGCCCTCGCGCCAGCGGCCAGGGGGGGCGGGGGCATGCGTCCCCGCGAAATACCGTAAAGAGTCTGCTTGCCAAGTTTGACCAATCAGAAGCTGCAATATCATTTGTGCCATAACCAGCACCCCCAGGGGTGAAAGTGCACAAAATTTGGCGGATATGTCAGGAGAGCTATGAAGAGTTTGCGTATGAAGTTTGATGACAATTGAGTAAATAGAAGATGAGAGATAGATTTTTGAAGAATAAATTTTTTGGTTTTTCCCATGTCAGAAGGTGGCGCTATGCTGTACATGAGCGATTATGAGTTGGAGAAATAAGTGTCTACAACAGCAACGCACTATCACAAGGTAGTGGTGTGAAGGAAAAGCATTATGGAGTTATTTACCAAAAACCCGTTTTGGAGAAATTGCGTCGGCCAAAAACAGCGCCCCCCATGGACGAAAATTCCCAAAATGTGGTATACATGACATGGGCGGTAGTAAGAGGGTGGCCGTGAAGTTTGACCAAATTTGAGGAAAGATTGGATTGTTTGCCCAAAAATAGCGCCCCCAGTGGCGAAATATCACAGAAAATGGGGAACATGTCAGAAGCCCAATGAGGGATTTGCGTGTGAAGTATGAGCAGTTTTGAGCAATTAGAAGATTTGTTATGAATTTTTAAGCATGTAAAATTTTGCATTAAAAATTGATTGACGTATAACTTCTGAACGGTTTAAGCTACGTGAAACTTATTTAGTAACTTTTGTCAGCCATGTCTGTAGATGATGTGTATCAATTTTGGTGACATTCCTATGAACAGTCTAGGAGGAGTTGCGCCGTCTTCGTGGCCATGCATTTCGCACAAAAGTGAAATTACCTCACTTCCTGTTGGGCGTGGCTAATGCATTGGCATTACATTTTTGTCCGGCTTAGTGAGATACATATGCGTACCAAATGGCATGCCACTCCTACAAACTACATGGCAACCAGGCACCTTAAAGCGGGAGGCCAAAATCACAACGAGTTAGGGGGCGCTATAGAGGCCCTGAGGCCCGGCTGGATCTGGGCTTTTGGTTCTCAGTAGCGGTGGCAGTCTAAGAAAAAGGAGCCAAATTTCGTGCGTTGTCGACCATGGCAAGCGCCCCAATAAGGGTCTTGAAAAGAGTTTGCTTGCCAAGTTTGACAAATCAGAAGCTGCAATATCATTTCCGCCATAACCAGCACCCCCAGGGGCGAAAGTGCACAAAATTTGGCGGACATGTCAGGTGAGCTATGAAGAGTTTGCGTATGAAGTTTGATGACAATTGAGTAAATAGAAGATGAGATATAGATTTTTGAAGAATAAATTTTTTGGTTTTTCCCATGTCAGAAGGTGGCGCTATGCTGTACATGAGCGATTATGAGTTGGAAAAATAAGTGTCTACAACAGGAACGCACTATCACAAGGTAGTGGTGTGAAGGAAAAGCATTATGGAATTATTTACCAAAAACCCGTTTTGGAGCAATTGCGTCGGCCAAAAACAGCGCCCCCCATGGACGAAAATTCCCAAAATGCGGTATACATGACATGGGAGGTAGTAAGAGGGTGGCCGTGAAGTTTGACCAAATTTGAGGAAAGATTGGATTTTTTGCCCAAAAATAGCGCCCCCAGTGGCGAAATATCACAGAAATTGGGTAACATGTCAGAAGCCCAATGAGTGATTTGCGTGTGAAGTATGAGCAGTTTTGAGCAATTAGAAGATTTGTTATGAATTTTTTAGCATGTAAAATTTTGAAGTGAAAATTGATTGACGTATAACTTCTGAACGTTTTATCCTACGTGAAACGTATTTAGTAACTTTTGTCAGCCATGTCTGTAGATGATGTGTATCAATTTTGGTGACATTCCCATGAACGGTCTAGGAGGAGTTGCGCCGTCTTCGTGGCCATGCATTTCGCACAAAAGAAAAATTACCTCACTTCCTGTTGGGCGTGGCTATGCATTCATAGAACTTTTTTTGTTCGTGTCAGTAAGATACATATGTGAACCAAATTTCGTTCCTCTACGACAAACTATATGGCAACCAGGAGCCTTCGAAAAAAGGCAAAATTTTCAAGGCGTTAGGGGGCGCTATAGAGGCCCAGAGCCCCGCCCAGATCTGGGGTTTTGGATCTGAGTAGCGTAGGGGATGCCGATAAAATGATCCAAAATATGCGCGTTTTCGTCCACAGGAAGTGCCCCAAAAAAGGCCGAACAGCGACCGCGACTAAGGAATAATAATAATAATAAGAATAATAATAATTAAAGCCGCAAGCGGCCTTGACGGGCCCTCGCGCCAGCGGCCAGTGGGGGCGGGGGCATGCGTCCCCGCGAAATACCGTAAAGAGTCTGCTTGCCAAGTTTGACCAATCAGAAGCTGCAATATCATTTGTGCCATAACCAGCACCCCCAGGGGTGAAAGTGCACAAAATTTGGCGGATATGTCAGGAGAGCTATGAAGAGTTTGCGTATGAAGTTTGATGACAATTGAGTAAATAGAAGATGAGAGATAGATTTTTGAAGAATAAATTTTTTGGTTTTTCCCATGTCAGAAGGTGGCGCTATGCTGTACATGAGCGATTATGAGTTGGAGAAATAAGTGTCTACAACAGCAACGCACTATCACAAGGTAGTGGTGTGAAGGAAAAGCATTATGGAATTATTTACCAAAAACCCGTTTTGGAGAAATTGCGTCGGCCAAAAACAGCGCCCCCCATGGACGAAAATTCCCAAAATGTGGTATACATGACATGGGCGGTAGTAAGAGGGTGGCCGTGAAGTTTGACCAAATTTGAGGAAAGATTGGATTGTTTGCCCAAAAATAGCGCCCCCAGTGGCGAAATATCACAGAAAATGGGGAACATGTCAGAAGCCCAATGAGGGATTTGCGTGTGAAGTATGAGCAGTTTTGAGCAATTAGAAGATTTGTTATGAATTTTTAAGCATGTAAAATTTTGCATTAAAAATTGATTGACGTATAACTTCTGAGCGGTTCAAGCTACGTGAAACTTATTTAGTAACTTTTGTCAGCCATGTCTGTAGATGAGGTGTATCAATTTTGGTGACATTCCTATGAACAGTCTAGGAGGAGTTGCGCCGTCTTCGTGGCCATGCATTTCGCACAAAAGTGAAATTACCTCACTTCCTGTTGGGCGTGGCTAATGCATTGGCATTACATTTTTGTCCGGCTTAGTGAGATACATATGCCTACCAAATGGCACGCCACTCCTACAAACTACATGGCAACCAGGCACCTTAAAGCGGGAGGCCAAAATCACAACGAGTTAGGGGGCGCTATAGAGGCCCTGAGGCCCGGCTGGATCTGGGCTTTTGGTTCTCAGTAGCGGTGGCAGTCTAAGAAAAAGGAGCCAAATTTCGTGCGTTGTCGACCATGGCAAGCGCCCCAATAAGGGTCTTGAAAAGAGTTTGCTTGCCAAGTTTGACAAATCAGAAGCTGCAATATCATTTCCGCCATAACCAGCACCCCCAGGGGCGAAAGTGCACAAAATTTGGCGGACATGTCAGGTGAGCTATGAAGAGTTTGCGTATGAAGTTTGATGACAATTGAGTAAATAGAAGATGAGATATAGATTTTTGAAGAATAAATTTTTTGGTTTTTCCCATGTCAGAAGGTGGCGCTATGCTGTACATGAGCGATTACGAGTTGGAAAAATAAGTGTCCACAACAGGAACGCACTATCACAAGGTAGTGGTGTGAAGGAAAAGCATTATGGAATTATTTACCAAAAACCCGTTTTGGAGCAATTGCGTCGGCCAAAAACAGTGCCCCCCATGGACGAAAATTCCCAAAATGCGGTATACATGACATGGGAGGTAGTAAGAGGGTGGCCGTGAAGTTTGACCAAATTTGAGGAAAGATTGGATTTTTTGCCCAAAAATAGCGCCCCCAGTGGCGAAATATCACAGAAATTGGGTAACATGTCAGAAGCCCAATGAGTGATTTGCGTGTGAAGTATGAGCAGTTTTGAGCAATTAGAAGATTTGTTATGAATTTTTTAGCATGTAAAATTTTGAAGTGAAAATTGATTGACGTATAACTTCTGAACGTTTTATCCTACGTGAAACGTATTTAGTAACTTTTGTCAGCCATGTCTGTAGATGATGTGTATCAATTTTGGTGACATTCCCATGAACGGTCTAGGAGGAGTTGCGCCGTCTTCGTGGCCATGCATTTCGCACAAAAGTAAAATTACCTCACTTCCTGTTGGGCGTGGCTATGCATTCATAGAACGTTTTTTGTTCGTCTCAGTAAGATACATATGTGAACCAAATTTCGTTCCTCTACGACAAACTATATGGCAACCAGGAGCCTTCGAAAAAAGGCAAAATTGTCAAGGCGTTAGGGGGCGCTATAGAGGCCCAGAGCCCCGCCCAGATCTGGGGTTTTGGATCTGAGTAGCGTAGGGGATGCCGATAAAATGATCCAAAATATGCGCGTTTTCGTCCACAGGAAGTGCCCCAAAAAAGGCCGAACAGCGACCGCGACTAAGGAATAATAATAATAATAATAATAATAAGAATAATAATAATAATAATAATAAAAAACCGAACAAGATCAATAGGGCCTTCGCCCTATAGGGCTCGGGCCCTAATAATAATTAAAGCCGCAAGCGGCCTTGACGGGCCCTCGCGCCAGCGGCCAGGGGGGGCGGGGGCATGCGTCCCCGCGAAATACCGTAAAGAGTCTGCTGGCCAAGTTTGACCAATCAGAAGCTGCAATATCATTTGTGCCATAACCAGCACCCCCAGGGGTGAAAGTGCACAAAATTTGGCGGATATGTCAGGAGAGCTATGAAGAGTTTGCGTATGAAGTTTGATGACAATTGAGTAAATAGAAGATGAGAGATAGATTTTTGAAGAATAAATTTTTTGGTTTTTCCCATGTCAGAAGGTGGCGCTATGCTGTACATGAGCGATTATGAGTTGGAGAAATAAGTGTCTACAACAGCAACGCACTATCACAAGGTAGTGGTGTGAAGGAAAAGCATTATGGAGTTATTTACCAAAAACCCGTTTTGGAGAAATTGCGTCGGCCAAAAACAGCGCCCCCCATGGACGAAAATTCCCAAAATGTGGTATACATGACATGGGCGGTAGTAAGAGGGTGGCCGTGAAGTTTGACCAAATTTGAGGAAAGATTGGATTGTTTGCCCAAAAATAGCGCCCCCAGTGGCGAAATATCACAGAAATTGGGTAACATGTCAGAAGCCCAATGAGTGATTTGCGTGTGAAGTATGAGCAGTTTTGAGCAATTAGAAGATTTGTTATGAATTTTTTAGCATGTAAAATTTTGAAGTGAAAATTGATTGACGTATAACTTCTGAACGTTTTATCCTACGTGAAACGTATTTAGTAACCTTTGTCAGCCATGTCTGTAGATGATGTGTATCAATTTTGGTGACATTCCCATGAACGGTCTAGGAGGAGTTGCGCCGTCTTCGTGGCCATGCATTTCGCACAAAAGTAAAATTACCTCACTTCCTGTTGGGCGTGGCTATGCATTCATAGAACGTTTTTTGTTCGTCTCAGTAAGATACATATGTGAACCAAATTTCGTTCCTCTACGACAAACTATATGGCAACCAGGAGCCTTCGAAAAAAGGCAAAATTTTCAAGGCGTTAGGGGGCGCTATAGAGGCCCAGAGCCCCGCCCAGATCTGGGGTTTTGGATCTGAGTAGCGTAGGGGATGCCGATAAAATGATCCAAAATATGCGCGTTTTCGTCCACAGGAAGTGCCCCAAAAAAGGCCGAACAGCGACCGCGACTAAGGAATAATAATAATAATAATAATAATAATAATAATAATAATAATTAAAGCCGCAAGCGGCCTTGACGGGCCCTCGCGCCAGCGGCCAGGGGGGGCGGGGGCATGCGTCCCCGCGAAATACCGTAAAGAGTCTGCTTGCCAAGTTTGACCAATCAGAAGCTGCAATATCATTTGTGCCATAACCAGCACCCCCAGGGGTGAAAGTGCACAAAATTTGGCGGATATGTCAGGAGAGCTATGAAGAGTTTGCGTATGAAGTTTGATGACAATTGAGTAAATAGAAGATGAGAGATAGATTTTTGAAGAATAAATTTTTTGGTTTTTCCCATGTCAGAAGGTGGCGCTATGCTGTACATGAGCGATTATGAGTTGGAGAAATAAGTGTCTACAACAGCAATGCACTATCACAAGGTAGTGGTGTGAAGGAAAAGCATTATGGAATTATTTACCAAAAACCCGTTTTGGAGAAATTGCGTCGGCCAAAAACAGCGCCCCCCATGGACGAAAATTCCCAAAATGTGGTGTACATGACATGGGCGGTAGTAAGAGGGTGGCCGTGAAGTTTGACCAAATTTGAGGAAAGAATGGATTGTTTGCCCAAAAATAGCGCCCCCAGTGGCGAAATATCACAGAAAATGGGGAACATGTCAGAAGCCCAATGAGGGATTTGCGTGTGAAGTATGAGCAGTTTTGAGCAATTAGAAGATTTGTTATGAATTTTTAAGCATGTAAAATTTTGCATTAAAAATTGATTGACGTATAACTTCTGAGCGGTTTAAGCTACGTGAAACTTATTTAGTAACTTTTGTCAGCCATGTCTGTAGATGATGTGTATCAATTTTGGTGACATTCCAATGAACAGTCTAGGAGGAGTTGCGCCGTCTTCATGGCCATGCATTTCGCACAAAAGTGAAATTACCTCACTTCCTGTTGGGCGTGGCTAATGCATTGGCATTACATTTTTGTCCGGCTTAGTGAGATACATATGCGTACCAAATGGCATGCCACTCCTACAAACTACATGGCAACCAGGCACCTTAAAGCGGGAGGCCAAAATCACAACGAGTTAGGGGGCGCTATAGAGGCCCTGAGGCCCGGCTGGATCTGGGCTTTTGGTTCTCAGTAGCGGTGGCAGTCTAAGAAAAAGGAGCCAAATTTCGCGCGTTGTCGACCATGGCAAGCGCCCCAATAAGGGTCTTGAAAAGAGTTTGCTTGCCAAGTTTGACAAATCAGAAGCTGCAATATCATTTCCGCCATAACCAGCACCCCCAGTGGCGAAAGTGCACAAAATTTGGCGGACATGTCAGGTGAGCTATGAAGAGTTTGCGTATGAAGTTTGATGACAATTGAGTAAATAGAAGATGAGATATAGATTTTTGAAGAATAAATTTTTTGGTTTTTCCCATGTCAGAAGGTGGCGCTATGCTGTACATGAGCGATTATGAGTTGGAAAAATAAGTGTCTACAACAGGAACGCACTATCACAAGGTAGTGGTGCGAAGGAAAAGCATTATGGAATTATTTACCAAAAACCCATTTTGGAGCAATTGCGTAGGCCAAAAACAGCGCCCCCCATCGACGAAAATTCCCAAAATGCGGTATACATGACATGGGACGTAGTAAGAGGGTGGCCGTGAAGTTTGACCAAATTTGAGGAAAGATTGGATTTTTTGCCCAAAAATAGCGCCCCCAGTGGCGAAATATCACAGAAATTGGGTAACATGTCAGAAGCCAAATGAGTGATTTGCGTGTGAAGTATGAGCAGTTTTGAGCAATTAGAAGATTTGTTATGAATTTTTTAGCATGTAAAATTTTGAAGTGAAAATTGATTGACGTATAACTTCTGAACGTTTTATCCTACGTGAAACGTATATAGTAACTTTTGTCAGCCATGTCTGTAGATGATGTGTATCAATTTTGGTGACATTCCCATGAACGGTCTAGGAGGAGTTGCGCCGTCTTCGTGGCCATGCATTTCGCACAAAAGTAAAATTACCTCACTTCCTGTTGGGCGTGGCTATGCATTCATAGAACTTTTTTTGTTCGTCTCAGTAAGATACATATGTGAACCAAATTTCGTTCCTCTACGACAAACTATATGGCAACCAGGAGCCTTCGAAAAAAGGCAAAATTTTCAAGGCGTTAGGGGGCGCTATAGAGGCCCAGAGCCCCGCCCAGATCTGGGGTTTTGGATCTGAGTAGCGTAGGGGATGCCGATAAAATGATCCAAAATATGCGCGTTTTCGTCCACAGGAAGTGCCCCAAAAAAGGCCGAACAGCGACCGCGACTAAGGAATAATAATAATAATTAAAGCCGCAAGCGGCCTCGACGGGCCCTCGCGCCAGCGGCCAGGGGGGGCGGGGGCATGCGTCCCCGCGAAATACCGTAAAGAGTCTGCTTGCCAAGTTTGACCAATCAGAAGCTGCAATATCATTTGTGCCATAACCAGCACCCCCAGGGGTGAAAGTGCACAAAATTTGGCGGATATGTCAGGAGAGCTATGAAGAGTTTGCGTATGAAGTTTGATGACAATTGAGTAAATAGAAGATGAGAGATAGATTTTTGAAGAATAAATTTTTTGGTTTTTCCCATGTCAGAAGGTGGCGCTATGCTGTACATGAGCGATTATGAGTTGGAGAAATAAGTGTCTACAACAGCAACGCACTATCACAAGGTAGTGGTGTGAAGGAAAAGCATTATGGAGTTATTTACCAAAAACCCGTTTTGGAGAAATTGCGTCGGCCAAAAACAGCGCCCCCCCATGGACGAAAATTCCCAAAATGTGGTATACATGACATGGGCGGTAGTAAGAGGGTGGCCGTGAAGTTTGACCAAATTTGAGGAAAGATTGGATTGTTTGCCCAAAAATAGCGCCCCCAGTGGCGAAATATCACAGAAAATGGGGAACATGTCAGAAGCCCAATGAGGGATTTGCGTGTGAAGTATGAGCAGTTTTGAGCAATTAGAAGATTTGTCATGAATTTTTAAGCATGTAAAATTTTGCATTAAAAATTGATTGACGTATAACTTCTGAGCGGTTTAAGCTACGTGAAACTTATTTAGTAACTTTTGTCAGCCATGTCTGTAGATGATGTGTATCAATTTTGGTGACATTCCTATGAACAGTCTAGGAGGAGTTGCGCCGTCTTCGTGGCCATGCATTTCGCACAAAAGTGAAATTACCTCACTTCCTGTTGGGCGTGGCTAATGCATTGGCATTACATTTTTGTCCGGCTTAGTGAGATACATATGCGTACCAAATGGCATGCCACTCCTACAAACTACATGGCAACCAGGCACCTTAAAGCGGGAGGCCAAAATCACAACGAGTTAGGGGGCGCTATAGAGGCCCTGAGGCCCGGCTGGATCTGGGCTTTTGGTTCTCAGTAGCGGTGGCAGTCTAAGAAAAAGGAGCCAAATTTCGTGCGTTGTCGACCATGGCAAGCGCCCCAATAAGGGTCTTGAAAAGAGTTTGCTTGCCAAGTTTGACAAATCAGAAGCTGCAATATCATTTCCGCCATAACCAGCACCCCCAGGGGCGAAAGTGCACAAAATTTGGCGGACATGTCAGGTGAGCTATGAAGAGTTTGCGTATGAAGTTTGATGACAATTGAGTAAATAGAAGATGAGATATAGATTTTTGAAGAATAAATTTTTTGGTTTTTCCCATGTCAGAAGGTGGCGCTATGCTGTACATGAGCGATTATGAGTTGGAAAAATAAGTGTCTACAACAGGAACGCACTATCACAAGGTAGTGGTGTGAAGGAAAAGCATTATGGAATTATTTACCAAAAACCCGTTTTGGAGCAATTGCGTCGGCCAAAAACAGCGCCCCCCATGGACGAAAATTCCCAAAATGCGGTATACATGACATGGGAGGTAGTAAGAGGGTGGCCGTGAAGTTTGACCAAATTTGAGGAAAGATTGGATTTTTTGCCCAAAAATAGCGCCCCCAGTGGCGAAATATCACAGAAATTGGGTAACATGTCAGAAGCCCAATGAGTGATTTGCGTGTGAAGTATGAGCAGTTTTGAGCAATCAGAAGATTTGTTATGAATTTTTTAGCATGTAAAATTTTGAAGTGAAAATTGATTGACGTATAACTTCTGAACGTTTTATCCTACGTGAAACGTATTTAGTAACTTTTGTCAGCCATGTCTGTAGATGATGTGTATCAATTTTGGTGACATTCCCATGAACGGTCTAGGAGGAGTTGCGCCGTCTTCGTGGCCATGCATTTCGCACAAAAGTAAAATTACCTCACTTCCTGTTGGGCGTGGCTATGCATTCATAGAACTTTTTTTGCTCGTGTCAGTAAGATACATATGTGAACCAAATTTCGTTCCTCTACGACAAACTATATGGCAACCAGGAGCCTTCGAAAAAAGGCAAAATTTTCAAGGCGTTAGGGGGCGCTATAGAGGCCCAGAGCCCCGCCCAGATCTGGGGTTTTGGATCTGAGTAGCGTAGGGGATGCCGATAAAATGATCCAAAATATGCGCGTTTTCGTCCACAGGAAGTGCCCCAAAAAAGGCCGAACAGCGACCGCGACTAAGGAATAATAATAATAATAATAATAATAATAATAATAATAATAATAATAAAAAACCGAACAAGATCAATAGGGCCTTCGCCCTATAGGGCTCGGGCCCTAATAATAATAATAATAATAATAATAATAATAAAAAACCGAACAAGATCAATAGGGCCTTCGCCCTATAGGGCTCGGGCCCTAATAATAAAAAACCGAACAAGATCAATAGGGCCTTCGCCCTACAGGGCTCGGGCCCTAATTAAAGCCGCAAGCGGCCTCGACGGGCCCTCGCGCCAGCGGCCAGGGGGGGCGGGGGCATGCGTCCCCGCGAAATACCGTAAAGAGTCTGCTTGCCAAGTTTGACCAATCAGAAGCTGCAATATCATTTGTGCCATAACCAGCACCCCCAGGGGTGAAAGTGCACAAAATTTGGCGGATATGTCAGGAGAGCTATGAAGAGTTTGCGTATGAAGTTTGATGACAATTGAGTAAATAGAAGATGAGAGATAGATTTTTGAAGAATAAATTTTTTGGTTTTTCCCATGTCAGAAGGTGGCGCTATGCTGTACATGAGCGATTATGAGTTGGAGAAATAAGTGTCTACAACAGCAATGCACTATCACAAGGTAGTGGTGTGAAGGAAAAGCATTATGGAATTATTTACCAAAAACCCGTTTTGGAGAAATTGCGTCGGCCAAAAACAGCGCCCCCCATGGACGAAAATTCCCAAAATGTGGTGTACATGACATGGGCGGTAGTAAGAGGGTGGCCGTGAAGTTTGACCAAATTTGAGGAAAGATTGGATTGTTTGCCCAAAAATAGCGCCCCCAGTGGCGAAATATCACAGAAAATGGGGAACATGTCAGAAGCCCAATGAGGGATTTGCGTGTGAAGTATGAGCAGTTTTGAGCAATTAGAAGATTTGTTATGAATTTTTAAGCATGTAAAATTTTGCATTAAAAATTGATTGACGTATAACTTCTGAGCGGTTTAAGCTACGTGAAACTTATTTAGTAACTTTTGTCAGCCATGTCTGTAGATGATGTGTATCAATTTTGGTGACATTCCTATGAACAGTGTAGGAGGAGTTGCGCCGTCTTCATGGCCATGCATTTCGCACAAAAGTGAAATTACCTCACTTCCTGTTGGGCGTGGCTAATGCATTGGCATTACATTTTTGTCCGGCTTAGTGAGATACATATGCGTACCAAATGGCATGCCACTCCTACAAACTACATGGCAACCAGGCACCTTAAAGCGGGAGGCCAAAATCACAACGAGTTAGGGGGCGCTATAGAGGCCCTGAGGCCCGGCTGGATCTGGGCTTTTGGTTCTCAGTAGCGGTGGCAGTCTAAGAAAAAGGAGCCAAATTTCGTGCGTTGTCGACCATGGCAAGCGCCCCAATAAGGGTCTTGAAAAGAGTTTGCTTGCCAAGTTTGACAAATCAGAAGCTGCAATATCATTTCCGCCATAACCAGCACCCCCAGGGGCGAAAGTGCACAAAATTTGGCGGACATGTCAGGTGAGCTATGAAGAGTTTGCTTATGAAGTTTGATGACAATTGAGTAAATAGAAGATGAGATAAAGATTTTTGAAGAATAAATTTTTTGGTTTTTCCCATGTCAGAAGGTGGCGCTATGCTGTACATGAGCGATTATGAGTTGGAAAAATAAGTGTCTACAACAGGAACGCACTATCACAAGGTAGTGGTGTGAAGGAAAAGCATTATGGAATTATTTACCAAAAACCCGTTTTGGAGCAATTGCGTCGGCCAAAAACAGCGCCCCCCATGGACGAAAATTCCCAAAATGCGGTATACATGACATGGGAGGTAGTAAGAGGGTGGCCGTGAAGTTTGACCAAATTTGAGGAAAGATTGGATTTTTTGCCCAAAAATAGCGCCCCCAGTGGCGAAATATCACAGAAATTGGGTCACATGTCAGAAGCCCAATGAGTGATTTGCGTGTGAAGTATGAGCAGTTTTGAGCAATTAGAAGATTTGTTATGAATTTTTTAGCATGTAAAATTTTGAAGTGAAAATTGATTGACGTATAACTTCTGAGCGGTTTAAGCTACGTGAAACTTATTTAGTAACTTTTGTCAGCCATGTCTGTAGATGATGTGTATCAATTTTGGTGACATTCCTATGAACAGTCTAGGAGGAGTTGCGCCGTCTTCATGGCCATGCATTTCGCACAAAAGTGAAATTACCTCACTTCCTGTTGGGCGTGGCTATGCATTCATAGAACTTTTTTTGTTCGTCTCAGTAAGATACATATGTGAACCAAATTTCGTTCCTCTACTACAAACTACATGGCAACCAGGCACCTTAAAGCGGGAGGCCAAAATCACAACGAGTTAGGGGGCGCTATAGAGGCCCTGAGGCCCGGCTGGATCTGGGCTTTTGGTTCTCAGTAGCGGTGGCAGTCTAAGAAAAAGGAGCCAAATTTCGTGCGTTGTCGACCATGGCAAGCGCCCCAATAAGGGTCTTGAAAAGAGTTTGCTTGCCAAGTTTGACAAATCAGAAGCTGCAATATCATTTCCGCCATAACCAGCACCCCCAGGGGCGAAAGTGCAAAAAATTTGGCGGACATGTCAGGTGAGCTATGAAGAGTTTGCGTATGAAGTTTGATGACAATTGAGTAAATAGAAGATGAGATAAAGATTTTTGAAGAATAAATTTTTTGGTTTTTCCCATGTCAGAAGGTGGCGCTATGCTGTACATGAGCGATTATGAGTTGGAAAAATAAGTGTCTACAACAGGAACGCACTATCACAAGGTAGTGGTGTGAAGGAAAAGCATTATGGAATTATTTACCAAAAACCCGTTTTGGAGCAATTGCGTCGGCCAAAAACAGCGCCCCCCATGGACGAAAATTCCCAAAATGCGGTATACATGACATGGGAGGTAGTAAGAGGGTGGCCGTGAAGTTTGACCAAATTTGAGGAAAGATTGGATTTTTTGCCCAAAAATAGCGCCCCCAGTGGCGAAATATCACAGAAATTGGGTAACATGTCAGAAGCCCAATGAGTGATTTGCGTGTGAAGTATGAGCAGTTTTGAGCAATTAGAAGATTTGTTATGAATTTTTTAGCATGTAAAATTTTGAAGTGAAAATTGATTGACGTATAACTTCTGAACGTTTTATCCTACGTGAAACGTATTTAGTAACTTTTGTCAGCCATGTCTGTAGATGATGTGTATCAATTTTGGTGACATTCCCATGAACGGTCTAGGAGGAGTTGCGCCGTCTTCGTGGCCATGCATTTCGCACAAAAGTAAAATTACCTCACTTCCTGTTGGGCGTGGCTATGCATTCATAGAACTTTTTTTGTTCGTCTCAGTAAGATACATATGTGAACCAAATTTCGTTCCTCTACGACAAACTATATGGCAACCAGGAGCCTTCGAAAAAAGGCAAAATTTTCAAGGCGTTAGGGGGCGCTATAGAGGCCCAGAGCCCCGCCCAGATCTGGGGTTTTGGATCTGAGTAGCGTAGGGGATGCCGATAAAATGATCCAAAATATGCGCGTTTTCGTCCACAGGAAGTGCCCCAAAAAAGGCCGAACAGCGACCGCGACTAAGGAATAATAATAATAATTAAAGCCGCAAGCGGCCTCGACGGGCCCTCGCGCCAGCGGCCAGGGGGGGCGGGGGCATGCGTCCCCGCGAAATACCGTAAAGAGTCTGCTTGCCAAGTTTGACCAATCAGAAGCTGCAATATCATTTGTGCCATAACCAGCACCCCCAGGGGTGAAAGTGCACAAAATTTGGCGGATATGTCAGGAGAGCTATGAAGAGTTTGCGTATGAAGTTTGATGACAATTGAGTAAATAGAAGATGAGAGATAGATTTTTGAAGAATAAATTTTTTGGTTTTTCCCATGTCAGAAGGTGGCGCTATGCTGTACATGAGCGATTATGAGTTGGAGAAATAAGTGTCTACAACAGCAACGCACTATCACAAGGTAGTGGTGTGAAGGAAAAGCATTATGGAATTATTTACCAAAAACCCGTTTTGGAGAAATTGCGTCGGCCAAAAACAGCGCCCCCCATGGACGAAAATTCCCAAAATGTGGTATACATGACATGGGCGGTAGTAAGAGGGTGGCCGTGAAGTTTGACCAAATTTGAGGAAAGATTGGATTGTTTGCCCAAAAATAGCGCCCCCAGTGGCGAAATATCACAGAAAATGGGGAACATGTCAGAAGCCCAATGAGGGATTTGCGTGTGAAGTATGAGCAGTTTTGAGCAATTAGAAGATTTGTTATGAATTTTTAAGCATGTAAAATTTTGCATTAAAAATTGATTGACGTATAACTTCTGAGCGGTTTAAGCTGCGCGAAACTTATATAGTAACTTTTGTCAGCCATGTCTGTAGATGATGTGTATCAATTTTGGTGACATTCCTATGAACAGTCTAGGAGGAGTTGCGCCGTCTTCGTGGCC
Organism: Neoarius graeffei; assembly: GCF_027579695.1. Taxonomy (NCBI): domain Eukaryota; kingdom Metazoa; phylum Chordata; class Actinopteri; order Siluriformes; family Ariidae; genus Neoarius; species Neoarius graeffei. The sequence goes on along the minus strand of NC_083570.1, from coordinate 57,831,966 downwards.
ATGCATTTCGCACAAAAGTGAAATTACCTCACTTCCTGTTGGGCGTGGCTAATGCATTGGCATTACATTTTTGTCCGGCTTAGTGAGATACATATGCGTACCAAATGGCATGCCACTCCTACAAACTACATGGCAACCAGGCACCTTAAAGCGGGAGGCCAAAATCACAACGAGTTAGGGGGCGCTATAGAGGCCCTGAGGCCCGGCTGGATCTGGGCTTTTGGTTCTCAGTAGCGGTGGCAGTCTAAGAAAAAGGAGCCAAATTTCGTGCGTTGTCGACCATGGCAAGCGCCCCAATAAGGGTCTTGAAAAGAGTTTGCTTGCCAAGTTTGACAAATCAGAAGCTGCAATATCATTTCCGCCATAACCAGCACCCCCAGGGGCGAAAGTGCACAAAATTTGGCGGACATGTCAGGTGAGCTATGAAGAGTTTGCGTATGAAGTTTGATGACAATTGAGTAAATAGAAGAAGAGATATAGATTTTTGAAGAATAAATTTTTTGGTTTTTCCCATGTCAGAAGGTGGCGCTATGCTGTACATGAGCGATTATGAGTTGGAAAAATAAGTGTCTACAACAGGAACGCACTATCACAAGGTAGTGGTGTGAAGGAAAAGCATTATGGAATTATTTACCAAAAACCCGTTTTGGAGAAATTGCGTCGGCCAAAAACAGTGCCCCCCATGGACGAAAATTCCCAAAATGCGGTATACATGACATGGGACGTAGTAAGAGGGTGGCCGTGAAGTTTGACCAAATTTGAGGAAAGATTGGATTTTTTGCCCAAAAATAGCGCCCCCAGTGGCGAAATATCACAGAAATTGGGTAACATGTCAGAAGCCCAATGAGTGATTTGCCTGTGAAGTATGAGCAGTTTTGAGCAATTAGAAGATTTGTTATGAATTTTTTAGCATGTAAAATTTTGAAGTGAAAATTGATTGATGTATAACTTCTGAACGTTTTATCCTACGTGAAACGTATTTAGTAACTTTTGTCAGCCATGTCTGTAGATGATGTGTATCAATTTTGGTGACATTCCCATGAACGGTCTAGGAGGAGTTGCGCCGTCTTCGTGGCCATGCATTTCGCACAAAAGTAAAATTACCTCACTTCCTGTTGGGCGTGGCTATGCATTCATAGAACTTTTTTTGTTCGTCTCAGTAAGATACATATGTGAACCAAATTTCGTTCCTCTACGACAAACTATATGGCAACCAGGAGCCTTCGAAAAAAGGCAAAATTTTCAAGGCGTTAGGGGGCGCTATAGAGGCCCAGAGCCCCGCCCAGATCTGGGGCTTTGGATCTGAGTAGCGTAGGGGATGCCGATAAAATGATCCAAAATATGCGCGTTTTCGTCCACAGGAAGTGCCCCAAAAAAGGCCGAACAGCGACCGCGACTAAGGAATAATAATAATAATAATAAGAATAATAATAATAATAATAAAAAAACGAACAAGATCAATAGGGCCTTCGCCCTATAGGGCTCGGGCCCTAATAAAAAACCGAACAAGATCAATAGGGCCTTCGCCCTATAGGGCTCGGGCCCTAATAATAAAAAACCGAACAAGATCAATAGGGCCTTCGCCCTTTCGGGCTCGGGCCCTAATAATAATAATAAGAATAATTAAAGCCGCAAGCGGCCTTGACGGGCCCTCGCGCCAGCGGCCAGGGGGGGCGGGGGCATGCGTCCCCGCGAAATACCGTAAAGAGTCTGCTTGCCAAGTTTGACCAATCAGAAGCTGCAATATCATTTGTGCCATAACCAGCACCCCCAGGGGTGAAAGTGCACAAAATTTGGCGGATATGTCAGGAGAGCTATGAAGAGTTTGCGTATGAAGTTTGATGACAATTGAGTAAATAGAAGATGAGAGATAGATTTTTGAAGAATAAATTTTTTGGTTTTTCCCATGTCAGAAGGTGGCGCTATGCTGTACATGAGCGATTATGAGTTGGAGAAATAAGTGTCTACAACAGCAATGCACAATCACAAGGTAGTGGTGTGAAGGAAAAGCATTATGGAATTATTTACCAAAAACCCGTTTTGGAGAAATTGCGTCGGCCAAAAACAGCGCCCCCCATGGACGAAAATTCCCAAAAGGTGGTGTACATGACATGGGCGGTAGTAAGAGGGTGGCCGTGAAGTTTGACCAAATTTGAGGAAAGAATGGATTGTTTGCCCAAAAATAGCGCCCCCAGTGGCGAAATATCACAGAAAATGGGGAACATGTCAGAAGCCCAATGAGGGATTTGCGTGTGAAGTATGAGCAGTTTTGAGCAATTAGAAGATTTGTTATGAATTTTTAAGCATGTAAAATTTTGCATTAAAAATTGATTGACGTATAACTTCTGAGCGGTTTAAGCTACGTGAAACTTATTTAGTAACTTTTGTCAGCCATGTCTGTAGATGATGTGTATCAATTTTGGTGACATTCCTATGAACAGTCTAGGAGGAGTTGCGCCGTCTTCATGGCCATGCATTTCGCACAAAAGTGAAATTACCTCACTTCCTGTTGGGCGTGGCTAATGCATTGGCATTACATTTTTGTCCGGCTTAGTGAGATACATATGCGTACCAAATGGCATGCCACTCCTACAAACTACATGGCAACCAGGCACCTTAAAGCGGGAGGCCAAAATCACAACGAGTTAGGGGGCGCTATAGAGGCCCTGAGGCCCGGCTGGATCTGGGCTTTTGGTTCTCAGTAGCGGTGGCAGTCTAAGAAAAAGGAGCCAAATTTCGTGCGTTGTCGACCATGGCAAGCGCCCCAATAAGGGTCTTGAAAAGAGTTTGCTTGCCAAGTTTGACAAATCAGAAGCTGCAATATCATTTCCGCCATAACCAGCACCCCCAGGGGCGAAAGTGCACAAAATTTGGCGGACATGTCAGGTGAGCTATGAAGAGTCTGCGTATGAAGTTTGATGACAATTGAGTAAATAGAAGATGAGATATAGATTTTTGAAGAATAAATTTTTTGGTTTTTCCCATGTCAGAAGGTGGCGCTATGCTGTACATGAGCGATTATGAGTTGGAAAAATAAGTGTCTACAACAGGAACGCACTATCACAAGGTAGTGGTGTGAAGGAAAAGCATTATGGAATTATTTACCAAAAACCCGTTTTGGAGCAATTGCGTCGGCCAAAAACAGCGCCCCCCATGGACGAAAATTCCCAAAATGCGGTATACATGACATGGGCCGTAGTAAGAGGGTGGCCGTGAAGTTTGACCAAATTTGAGGAAAGATTGGATTTTTTGCCCAAAAATAGCGCCCCCAGTGGCGAAATATCACAGAAATTGGGTAACATGTCAGAAGCCCAATGAGTGATTTGCGTGTGAAGTATGAGCAGTTTTGAGCAATTAGAAGATTTGTTATGAATTTTTTAGCATGTAAAATTTTGAAGTGAAAATTGATTGACGTATAACTTCTGAACGTTTTATCCTACGTGAAACGTATATAGTAACTTTTGTCAGCCATGTCTGTAGATGATGTGTATCAATTTTGGTGACATTCCCATGAACGGTCTAGGAGGAGTTGCGCCGTCTTCGTGGCCATGCATTTCGCACAAAAGTAAAATTACCTCACTTCCTGTTGGGCGTGGCTATGCATTCATAGAACTTTTTTTGTTCGTCTCAGTAAGATACATATGTGAACCAAATTTCGTTCCTCTACGACAAACTATATGGCAACCAGGAGCCTTCGAAAAAAGGCAAAATTTTCAAGGCGTTAGGGGGCGCTATAGAGGCCCAGAGCCCCGCCCAGATCTGGGGTTTTGGATCTGAGTAGCGTAGGGGATGCCGATAAAATGATCCAAAATATGCGCGTTTTCGTCCACAGGAAGTGCCCCAAAAAAGGCCGAACAGCGACCGCGACTAAGGAATAATAATAATAATAAGAATAATAATAATAATAATAATAATAATAAAAAACCGAACAAGATCAATAGGGCCTTCGCCCTATAGGGCTCGGGCCCTAATAATAATAATTAAAGCCGCAAGCGGCCTTGACGGGCCCTCGCGCCAGCGGCCAGGGGGGGCGGGGGCATGCGTCCCCGCGAAATACCGTAAAGAGTCTGCTTGCCAAGTTTGACCAATCAGAAGCTGCAATATCATTTGTGCCATAACCAGCACCCCCAGGGGTGAAAGTGCACAAAATTTGGCGGATATGTCAGGAGAGCTATGAAGAGTTTGCGTATGAAGTTTGATGACAATTGAGTAAATAGAAGATGAGAGATAGATTTTTGAAGAATAAATTTTTTGGTTTTTCCCATGTCAGAAGGTGGCGCTATGCTGTACATGAGCGATTATGAGTTGGAGAAATAAGTGTCTACAACAGCAATGCACTATCACAAGGTAGTGGTGTGAAGGAAAAGCATTATGGAATTATTTACCAAAAACCCGTTTTGGAGAAATTGCGTCGGCCAAAAACAGCGCCCCCCATGGACGAAAATTCCCAAAATGTGGTGTACATGACATGGGCGGTAGTAAGAGGGTGGCCGTGAAGTTTGACCAAATTTGAGGAAAGATTGGATTGTTTGCCCAAAAATAGCGCCCCCAGTGGCGAAATATCACAGAAAATGGGGAACATGTCAGAAGCCCAATGAGGGATTTGCGTGTGAAGTATGAGCAGTTTTGAGCAATTAGAAGATTTGTTATGAATTTTTAAGCATGTAAAATTTTGCATTAAAAATTGATTGACGTATAACTTCTGAGCGGTTTAAGCTACGTGAAACTTATTTAGTAACTTTTGTCAGCCATGTCTGTAGATGATGTGTATCAATTTTGGTGACATTCCTATGAACAGTCTAGGAGGAGTTGCGCCGTCTTCGTGGCCATGCATTTCGCACAAAAGTGAAATTACCTCACTTCCTGTTGGGCGTGGCTAATGCATTGGCATTACATTTTTGTCCGGCTTAGTGAGATACATATGCGTACCAAATGGCATGCCACTCCTACAAACTACATGGCAACCAGGCACCTTAAAGCGGGAGGCCAAAATCACAACGAGTTAGGGGGCGCTATAGAGGCCCTGAGGCCCGGCTGGATCTGGGCCTTTGGTTCTCAGTAGCGGTGGCAGTCTAAGAAAAAGGAGCCAAATTTCGTGCGTTGTCGACCATGGCAAGCGCCCCAATAAGGGTCTTGAAAAGAGTTTGCTTGCCAAGTTTGACAAATCAGAAGCTGCAATATCATTTCCGCCATAACCAGCACCCCCAGGGGCGAAAGTGCACAAAATTTGGCGGACATGTCAGGTGAGCTATGAAGAGTTTGCGTATGAAGTTTCATGACAATTGAGTAAATAGAAGATGAGATATAGATTTTTGAAGAATAAATTTTTTGGTTTTTCCCATGTCAGAAGGTGGCGCTATGCTGTACATGAGCGATTATGAGTTGGAAAAATAAGTGTCTACAACAGGAACGCACTATCACAAGGTAGTGGTGTGAAGGAAAAGCATTATGGAATCATTTACCAAAAACCCGTTTTGGAGCAATTGCGTCGGCCAAAAACAGCGCCCCCCATGGACGAAAATTCCCAAAATGCGGTATACATGACATGGGACGTAGTGAGAGGGTGGCCGTGAAGTTTGACCAAATTTGAGGAAAGATTGGATTTTTTGCCCAAAAATAGCGCCCCCAGTGGCGAAATATCACAGAAATTGGGTAACATGTCAGAAGCCCAATGAGTGATTTGCGTGTGAAGTATGAGCAGTTTTGAGCAATTAGAAGATTTGTTATGAATTTTTTAGCATGTAAAATTTTGAAGTGAAAATTGATTGACGTATAACTTCTGAACGTTTTATCCTACGTGAAACGTATTTAGTAACTTTTGTCAGCCATGTCTGTAGATGATGTGTATCAATTTTGGTGACATTCCCATGAACGGTCTAGGAGGAGTTGCGCCGTCTTCGTGGCCATGCATTTCGCACAAAAGTAAAATTACCTCACTTCCTGTTGGGCGTGGCTATGCATTCATAGAACTTTTTTTGTTCGTCTCAGTAAGATACATATGTGAACCAAATTTCGTTCCTCTACGACAAACCATATGGCAACCAGGAGCCTTCGAAAAAAGGCAAAATTTTCAAGGCGTTAGGGGGCGCTATAGAGGCCCAGAGCCCCGCCCAGATCTGGGGTTTTGGATCTGAGTAGCGTAGGGGATGCCGATAAAATGATCCAAAATATGCGCGTTTTCGTCCACAGGAAGTGCCCCAAAAAAGGCCGAACAGCGACCGCGACTAAGGAATAATAATAATAAGAAGAATAATTAAAGCCGCAAGCGGCCTTGACGGGCCCTCGCGCCAGCGGCCAGGGGGGGCGGGGGCATGCGTCCCCGCGAAATACCGTAAAGAGTCTGCTTGCCAAGTTTGACCAATCAGAAGCTGCAATATCATTTGTGCCATAACCAGCACCCCCAGGGGTGAAAGTGCACAAAATTTGGCGGATATGTCAGGAGAGCTATGAAGAGTTTGCGTATGAAGTTTGATGACAATTGAGTAAATAGAAGATGAGAGATAGATTTTTGAAGAATAAATTTTTTGGTTTTTCCCATGTCAGAAGGTGGCGCTATGCTGTACATGAGCGATTATGAGTTGGAGAAATAAGTGTCTACAACAGCAACGCACTATCACAAGGTAGTGGTGTGAAGGAAAAGCATTATGGAGTTATTTACCAAAAACCCGTTTTGGAGAAATTGCGTCGGCCAAAAACAGCGCCCCCCATGGACGAAAATTCCCAAAATGTGGTATACATGACATGGGCGGTAGTAAGAGGGTGGCCGTGAAGTTTGACCAAATTTGAGGAAAGATTGGATTGTTTGCCCAAAAATAGCGCCCCCAGTGGCGAAATATCACAGAAAATGGGGAACATGTCAGAAGCCCAATGAGGGATTTGCGTGTGAAGTATGAGCAGTTTTGAGCAATTAGAAGATTTGTTATGAATTTTTAAGCATGTAAAATTTTGCATTAAAAATTGATTGACGTATAACTTCTGAGCGGTTTAAGCTACGTGAAACTTATTTAGTAACTTTTGTCAGCCATGTCTGTAGATGATGTGTATCAATTTTGGTGACATTCCTATGAACAGTCTAGGAGGAGTTGCGCCGTCTTCGTGGCCATGCATTTCGCACAAAAGTGAAATTACCTCACTTCCTGTTGGGCGTGGCTAATGCATTGGCATTACATTTTTGTCCGGCTTAGTGAGATACATATGCGTACCAAATGGCATGCCACTCCTACAAACTACATGGCAACCAGGCACCTTAAAGCGGGAGGCCAAAATCACAACGAGTTAGGGGGCGCTATAGAGGCCCTGAGGCCCGGCTGGATCTGGGCTTTTGGTTCTCAGTAGCGGTGGCAGTCTAAGAAAAAGGAGCCAAATTTCGTGCGTTGTCGACCATGGCAAGCGCCCCAATAAGGGTCTTGAAAAGAGTTTGCTTGCCAAGTTTGACAAATCAGAAGCTGCAATATCATTTCCGCCATAACCAGCACCCCCAGGGGCGAAAGTGCACAAAATTTGGCGGACATGTCAGGTGAGCTATGAAGAGTTTGCGTATGAAGTTTGATGACAATTGAGTAAATAGAAGATGAGATATAGATTTTTGAAGAATAAATTTTTTGGTTTTTCCCATGTCAGAAGGTGGCGCTATGCTGTACATGAGCGATTATGAGTTGGAAAAATAAGTGTCTACAACAGGAACGCACTATCACAAGGTAGTGGTGTGAAGGAAAAGCATTATGGAATTATTTACCAAAAACCCGTTTTGGAGCAATTGCGTCGGCCAAAAACAGCGCCCCCCCATGGACGAAAATTCCCAAAATGCGGTATACATGACATGGGAGGTAGTAAGAGGGTGGCCGTGAAGTTTGACCAAATTTGAGGAAAGATTGGATTTTTTGCCCAAAAATAGCGTCCCCAGTGGCGAAATATCACAGAAATTGGGTAACATGTCAGAAGCCCAATGAGTGATTTGCGTGTGAAGTATGAGCAGTTTTGAGCAATTAGAAGATTTGTTATGAATTTTTTAGCATGTAAAATTTTGAAGTGAAAATTGATTGACGTATAACTTCTGAACGTTTTATCCTACGTGAAACGTATTTAGTAACTTTTGTCAGCCATGTCTGTAGATGATGTGTATCAATTTTGGTGACATTCCCATGAACGGTCTAGGAGGAGTTGCGCCGTCTTCGTGGCCATGCATTTCGCACAAAAGTAAAATTACCTCACTTCCTGTTGGGCGTGGCTATGCATTCATAGAACGTTTTTTGTTCGTCTCAGTAAGATACATATGTGAACCAAATTTCGTTCCTCTACGACAAACTATATGGCAACCAGGAGCCTTCGAAAAAAGGCAAAATTTTCAATGCGTTAGGGGGCGCTATAGAGGCCCAGAGCCCCGCCCAGATCTGGGGTTTTGGATCTGAGTAGCGTAGGGGATGCCGATAAAATGATCCAAAATATGCGCGTTTTCGTCCACAGGAAGTGCCCCAAAAAAGGCCGAACAGCGACCGCGACTAAGGAATAATAATAATAATAATAATAATAATAAGAATAATAATAATAAAAAACCGAACAAGATCAATAGGGCCTTCGCCCTATAGGGCTCGGGCCCTAATTAAAGCCGCAAGCGGCCTTGACGGGCCCTCGCGCCAGCGGCCAGGGGGGGCGGGGGCATGCGTCCCCGCGAAATACCGTAAAGAGTCTGCTTGCCAAGTTTGACCAATCAGAAGCTGCAATATCATTTGTGCCATAACCAGCACCCCCAGGGGTGAAAGTGCACAAAATTTGGCGGATATGTCAGGAGAGCTATGAAGAGTTTGCGTATGAAGTTTGATGACAATTGAGTAAATAGAAGATGAGAGATAGATTTTTGAAGAATAAATTTTTTGGTTTTTCCCATGTCAGAAGGTGGCGCTATGCTGTACATGAGCGATTATGAGTTGGAGAAATAAGTGTCTACAACAGCAACGCACTATCACAAGGTAGTGGTGTGAAGGAAAAGCATTATGGAGTTATTTACCAAAAACCCGTTTTGGAGAAATTGCGTCGGCCAAAAACAGCGCCCCCCATGGACGAAAATTCCCAAAATGTGGTATACATGACATGGGCGGTAGTAAGAGGGTGGCCGTGAAGTTTGACCAAATTTGAGGAAAGATTGGATTGTTTGCCCAAAAATAGCGCCCCCAGTGGCGAAATATCACAGAAAATGGGGAACATGTCAGAAGCCCAATGAGGGATTTGCGTGTGAAGTATGAGCAGTTTTGAGCAATTAGAAGATTTGTTATGAATTTTTAAGCATGTAAAATTTTGCATTAAAAATTGATTGACGTATAACTTCTGAGCGGTTTAAGCTACGTGAAACTTATTTAGTAACTTTTGTCAGCCATGTCTGTAGATGATGTGTATCAATTTTGGTGACATTCCTATGAACAGTCTAGGAGGAGTTGCGCCGTCTTCGTGGCCATGCATTTCGCACAAAAGTGAAACTACCTCACTTCCTGTTGGGCGTGGCTAATGCATTGGCATTACATTTTTGTCCGGCTTAGTGAGATACATATGCGTACCAAATGGCATGCCACTCCTACAAACTACATGGCAACCAGGCACCTTAAAGCGGGAGGCCAAAATCACAACGAGTTAGGGGGCGCTATAGAGGCCCTGAGGCCCGGCTGGATCTGGGCTTTTGGTTCTCAGTAGCGGTGGCAGTCTAAGAAAAAGGAGCCAAATTTCGTGCGTTGTCGACCATGGCAAGCGCCCCAATAAGGGTCTTGAAAAGAGTTTGCTTGCCAAGTTTGACAAATCAGAAGCTGCAATATCATTTCCGCCATAACCAGCACCCCCAGGGGCGAAAGTGCACAAAATTTGGCGGACATGTCAGGTGAGCTATGAAGAGTTTGCGTATGAAGTTTGATGACAATTGAGTAAATAGAAGATGAGATATAGATTTTTGAAGAATAAATTTTTTGGTTTTTCCCATGTCAGAAGGTGGCGCTATGCTGTACATGAGCGATTATGAGTTGGAAAAATAAGTGTCTACAACAGGAACGCACTATCACAAGGTAGTGGTGTGAAGGAAAAGCATTATGGAATTATTTACCAAAAACCCGTTTTGGAGCAATTGCGTCGGCCAAAAACAGCGCCCCCCATGGACGAAAATTCCCAAAATGCGGTATACATGACATGGGAGGTAGTAAGAGGGTGGCCGTGAAGTTTGACCAAATTTGAGGAAAGATTGGATTTTTTGCCCAAAAATAGCGCCCCCAGTGGCGAAATATCACAGAAATTGGGTAACATGTCAGAAGCCCAATGAGTGATTTGCGTGTGAAGTATGAGCAGTTTTGAGCAATTAGAAGATTTGTTATGAATTTTTTAGCATGTAAAATTTTGAAGTGAAAATTGATTGACGTATAACCTCTGAACGTTTTATCCTACGTGAAACGTATTTAGTAACTTTTGTCAGCCATGTCTGTAGATGATGTGTATCAATTTTGGTGACATTCCCATGAACGGTCTAGGAGGAGTTGCGCCGCCTTCGTGGCCATGCATTTCGCACAAAAGTAAAATTACCTCACTTCCTGTTGGGCGTGGCTATGCATTCATAGAACTTTTTTTGTTCGTGTCAGTAAGATACATATGTGAACCAAATTTCGTTCCTCTACGACAAACTATATGGCAACCAGGAGCCTTCGAAAAAAGGCAAAATTTTCAAGGCGTTAGGGGGCGCTATAGAGGCCCAGAGCCCCGCCCAGATCTGGGGTTTTGGATCTGAGTAGCGTAGGGGATGCCGATAAAATGATCCAAAATATGCGCGTTTTCGTCCACAGGAAGTGCCCCAAAAAAGGCCGAACAGCGACCGCGACTAAGGAATAATAATAATAATTAAAGCCGCTAGCGGCCTTGACGGGCCCTCGCCCATGTGGTTCCGCAACCCAGGACATTCCGCCACCCAACAAAACAGTCACATGTCATATATTCATCAAATGTTCAAAGGTGATGTGCATGTTGCAAATGCCATGACTGCTTGACGGATGAGAGACAGACAGACAAACACTAAAGTATGTGTATGTGTGTGTGTGTGTGTGTGTGTTTCTATGGTGTGAAAATGTACATTTATATATGTACAAAACTATACATGTGTCTCCTCCTTATCTCCTCCTTATCTCCATCTCACATTGACAAAAATGCGCAAAATTCGGTACACATGATCTGAGAGGTAGTAAGAGGGTGCCCGTCAAGTTTGGTGAAATTTGAGCAAAGATTGGATTTTTTGCCCAAAAATAGCGCCCCCAGTGGCGAAATATCACAAAAATTGGGGTACATGTCAGAGCCCCTATGAGTTGTTGGCCTATCAAGTTTCAGCACATTTCAGCAATTAGAAGATTTTTTATGAATTTTTAAGCATGTAAAATTGTATTGTGCAAATTGATTGGCGTATAACTTCGAAACGGTTCATCATAACTTCAATGTAAATTGTAACTTTTGTCAGCCATGTCTGTAGATGATGTGTATCCATTTTGGTGACATTCCCATGGACGGCCTAGGAGTAGTTGCAGCCTCTTTGGGGACAGGCATTTCGCACAAAAGTAAAATTACCTCACTTCCTGTTGGGCGTGGCTATGCATTCATAAGTACTTTTTTTGTTCGTCTCAGTAAGATACATATGTGAACCAAATTTCGTTCCTCTACGACAAACTATATGGCAACCAGGAGCCTTCGAAAAAAGGCAAAATTTTCAAGGCGTTAGGGGGCGCTATAGAGGCCCAGAGCCCCGCCCACAAGTTTGACCAATCAGAAGCTGCAATATCATTTGTGCCATAACCAGCACCCCCAGGGGTGAAAGTGCACAAAATTTGGCGGATATGTCAGGAGAGCTATGAAGAGTTTGCGTATGAAGTTTGATGACAATTGAGTAAATAGAAGATGAGAGATAGATTTTTGAAGAATAAATTTTTTGGTTTTTCCCATGTCAGAAGGTGGCGCTATGCTGTACATGAGCGATTATGAGTTGGAGAAATAAGTGTCTACAACAGCAACGCACTATCACAAGGTAGTGGTGTGAAGGAAAAGCATTATGGAATTATTTACCAAAAACCCGTGTTGGAGAAATTGCGTCGGCCAAAAACAGCGCCCCCCATGGACGAAAATTCCCAAAATGTGGTATACATGACATGGGCGGTAGTAAGAGGGTGGCCGTGAAGTTTGACCAAATTTGAGGAAAGATTGGATTGTTTGCCCAAAAATAGCGCCCCCAGTGGCGAAATATCACAGAAAATGGGGAACATGTCAGAAGCCCAATGAGGGATTTGCGTGTGAAGTATGAGCAGTTTTGAGCAATTAGAAGATTTGTTATGAATTTTTAAGCATGTAAAATTTTGCATTAAAAATTGATTGACGTATAACTTCTGAGCGGTTCAAGCTACGTGAAACTTATTTAGTAACTTTTGTCAGCCATGTCTGTAGATGATGTGTATCAATTTTGGTGACATTCCTATGAACAGTCTAGGAGGAGTTGCGCCGTCTTCGTGGCCATGCATTTCGCACAAAAGTGAAATTACCTCACTTCCTGTTGGGCGTGGCTAATGCATTGGCAGTACATTTTTGTCCGGCTTAGTGAGATACATATGCGTACCAAATGGCACGCCACTCCTACAAACTACATGGCAACCAGGCACCTTAAAGCGGGAGGCCAAAATCACAACGAGTTAGGGGGCGCTATAGAGGCCCTGAGGCCCGGCTGGATCTGGGCTTTTGGTTCTCAGTAGCGGTGGCAGTCTAAGAAAAAGGAGCCAAATTTCGTGCGTTGTCGACCATGGCAAGCGCCCCAATAAGGGTCTTGAAAAGAGTTTGCTTGCCAAGATTGACAAATCAGAAGCTGCAATATCATTTCCGCCATAACCAGCACCCCCAGGGGCGAAAGTGCACAAAATTTGGCGGACATGTCAGGTGAGCTATGAAGAGTTTGCGTATGAAGTTTGATGACAATTGAGTAAATAGAAGATGAGATATAGATTTTTGAAGAATAAATTTTTTGGTTTTTCCCATGTCAGAAGGTGGCGCTATGCTGTACATGAGCGATTATGAGTTGGAAAAATAAGTGTCCACAACAGGAACGCACTATCACAAGGTAGTGGTGTGAAGGAAAAGCATTATGGAATTATTTACCAAAAACCCGTTTTGGAGCAATTGCGTCGGCCAAAAACAGCGCCCCCCATGGACGAAAATTCCCAAAATGCGGTATACATGACATGGGAGGTAGTAAGAGGGTGGCCGTGAAGTTTGACCAAATTTGAGGAAAGAATGGATTTTTTGCCCAAAAATAGCGCCCCCAGTGGCGAAATATCACAGAAATTGGGTAACATGTCAGAAGCCCAATGAGTGATTTGCGTGTGAAGTATGAGCAGTTTTGAGCAATGAGAAGATTTGTTATGAATTTTTTAGCATGTAAAATTTTGAAGTGAAAATTGATTGACGTATAACTTCTGAACGTTTTATCCTACGTGAAACGTATTTAGTAACTTTTGTCAGCCATGTCTGTAGATGATGTGTATTAATTTTGGTGACATTCCCATGAACGGTCTAGGAGGAGTTGCGCCGTCTTCGTGGCCATGCATTTCGCACAAAAGTAAAATTACCTCACTTCCTGTTGGGCGTGGCTATGCATTCATAGAACGTTTTTTGTTCGTCTCAGTAAGATACATATGTGAACCAAATTTGGTTCCTCTTCGACAAACTATATGGCAACCAGGAGCCTTCGAAAAAAGGCAAAATTTTCAAGGCGTTAGGGGGCGCTATAGAGGCCCAGAGCCCCGCCCAGATCTGGGGTTTTGGATCTGAGTAGCGTAGGGGATGCCGATAAAATGATCCAAAATATGCGCGTTTTCGTCCACAGGAAGTGCCCCAAAAAAGGCCGAACAGCGACCGCGACTAAGGAATAATAATAATAATAATAATAATAATAATAATAATAATAATAATTAAAGCCGCAAGCGGCCTTGACGGGCCCTCGCGCCAGCGGCCAGGGGGGGCGGGGGCATGCGTCCCCGCGAAATACCGTAAAGAGTCTGCTTGCCAAGTTTGACCAATCAGAAGCTGCAATATCATTTGTGCCATAACCAGCACCCCCAGGGGTGAAAGTGCACAAAATTTGGCGGATATGTCAGGAGAGCTATGAAGAGTTTGCGTATGAAGTTTGATGACAATTGAGTAAATAGAAGATGAGAGATAGATTTTTGAAGAATAAATTTTTTGGTTTTTCCCATGTCAGAAGGTGGCGCTATGCTGTACATGAGCGATTATGAGTTGGAGAAATAAGTGTCTACAACAGCAACGCACTATCACAAGGTAGTGGTGTGAAGGAAAAGCATTATGGAGTAATTTACCAAAAACCCGTTTTGGAGAAATTGCGTCGGCCAAAAACAGCGCCCCCCATGGACGAAAATTCCCAAAATGTGGTATACATGACATGGGCGGTAGTAAGAGGGTGGCCGTGAAGTTTGACCAAATTTGAGGAAAGATTGGATTGTTTGCCCAAAAATAGCGCCCCCAGTGGCGAAATATCACAGAAAATGGGGAACATGTCAGAAGCCCAATGAGGGATTTGCGTGTGAAGTATGAGCAGTTTTGAGCAATTAGAAGATTTGTTATGAATTTTTAAGCATGTAAAATTTTGCATTAAAAATTGATTGACGTATAACTTCTGAGCGGTTTAAGCTACGTGAAACTTATTTAGTAACTTTTGTCAGCCATGTCTGTAGATGATGTGTATCAATTTTGGTGACATTCCTATGAACAGTCTAGGAGGAGTTGCGCCGTCTTCGTGGCCATGCATTTCGCACAAAAGTGAAATTACCTCACTTCCTGTTGGGCGTGGCTAATGCATTGGCATTACATTTTTGTCCGGCTTAGTGAGATACATATGCGTACCAAATGGCATGCCACTCCTACAAACTACATGGCAACCAGGCACCTTAAAGCGGGAGGCCAAAATCACAACGAGTTAGGGGGCGCTATAGAGGCCCTGAGGCCCGGCTGGATCTGGGCTTTTGGTTCGCAGTAGCGGTGGCAGTCTAAGAAAAAGGAGCCAAATTTCGTGCGTTGTCGACCATGGCAAGCGCCCCAATAAGGGTCTTGAAAAGAGTTTGCTTGCCAAGTTTGACAAATCAGAAGCTGCAATATCATTTCCGCCATAACCAGCACCCCCAGGGGCGAAAGTGCACAAAATTTGGCGGACATGTCAGGTGAGCTATGAAGAGTTTGCGTATGAAGTTTGATGACAATTGAGTAAATAGAAGAAGAGATATAGATTTTTGAAGAATAAATTTTTTGGTTTTTCCCATGTCAGAAGGTGGCGCTATGCTGTACATGAGCGATTATGAGTTGGAAAAATAAGTGTCTACAACAGGAACGCACTATCACAAGGTAGTGGTGTGAAGGAAAAGCATTATGGAATTATTTACCAAAAACCCGTTTTGGAGCAATTGCGTCGGCCTAAAACAGCGCCCCCCATGGACGAAAATTCCCAAAATGCGGTATACATGACATGGGTGGTAGTAAGAGGTTGGCCGTGAAGTTTGACCAAATTTGAGGAAAGATTGGATTTTTTGCCCAAAAATAGCGCCCCCAGTGGCGAAATATCACAGAAATTGGGTAACATGTCAGAAGCCCAATGAGTGATTTGCGTGTGAAGTATGAGCAGTTTTGAGCAATTAGAAGATTTGTTATGAATTTTTTAGCATGTAAAATTTTGAAGTGAAAATTGATTGACGTATAACTTCTGAACGTTTTATCCTACGTGAAACGTATTTAGTAACTTTTGTCAGCCATGTCTGTAGATGATGTGTATCAATTTTGGTGACATTCCCATGAACGGTCTAGGAGGAGTTGCGCCGTCTTCGTGGCCATGCATTTCGCACAAAAGTAAAATTACCTCACTTCCTGTTGGGCGTGGCTATGCATTCATAGAACTTTTTTTGCTCGTGTCAGTAAGATACATATGTGAACCAAATTTCGTTCCTCTACGACAAACTATATGGCAACCAGGAGCCTTCGAAAAAAGGCAAAATTTTCAAGGCGTTAGGGGGCGCTATAGAGGCCCAGAGCCCCGCCCAGATCTGGGGTTTTGGATCTGAGTAGCGTAGGGGATGCCGATAAAATGATCCAAAATATGCGCGTTTTCGTCCACAGGAAGTGCCCCAAAAAAGGCCGAACAGCGACCGCGACTAAGGAATAATAATAATAATAATAATAATAATAATAATAATAATAATAATAATAATAAAAAACCGAACAAGATCAATAGGGCCTTCGCCCTATAGGGCTCGGGCCCTAATAAAAAACCGAACAAGATCAATAGGGCCTTCGCCCTATAGGGCTCGGGCCCTAATAATAATAATAATAAGAATAATAATAATAATAAAAAACCGAATTAAAGCCGCAAGCGGCCTTGACGGGCCCTCGCGCCAGCGGCCAGGGGGGGCGGGGGCATGCGTCCCCGCGAAATACCGTAAAGAGTCTGCTTGCCAAGTTTGACCAATCAGAAGCTGCAATATCATTTGTGCCATAACCAGCACTCCCAGGGGTGAAAGTGCACAAAATTTGGCGGATATGTCAGGAGAGCTATGAAGAGTTTGCGTATGAAGTTTGATGACAATTGAGTAAATAGAAGATGAGAGATAGATTTTTGAAGAATAAATTTTTTGGTTTTTCCCATGTCAGAAGGTGGCGCTATGCTGTACATGAGCGATTATGAGTTGGAGAAATAAGTGTCTACAACAGCAATGCACTATCACAAGGTAGTGGTGTGAAGGAAAAGCATTATGGAATTATTTACCAAAAACCCGTTTTGGAGAAATTGCGTCGGCCAAAAACAGCGCCCCCCATGGACGAAAATTCCCAAAATGTGGTGTACATGACATGGGCGGTAGTAAGTGGGTGGCCGTGAAGTTTGACCAAATTTGAGGAAAGATTGGATTGTTTGCCCAAAAATAGCGCCCCCAGTGGCGAAATATCACAGAAAATGGGGAACATGTCAGAAGCCCAATGAGGGATTTGCGTGTGAAGTATGAGCAGTTTTGAGCAATTAGAAGATTTGTTATGAATTTTTAAGCATGTAAAATTTTGCATTAAAAATTGATTGACGTATAACTTCTGAGCGGTTTAAGCTACGTGAAACTTATTTAGTAACTTTTGTCAGCCATGTCTGTAGATGATGTGTATCAATTTTGGTGACATTCCTATGAACAGTCTAGGAGGAGTTGCGCCGTCTTCATGGCCATGCATTTCGCACAAAAGTGAAATTACCTCACTTCCTGTTGGGCGTGGCTAATGCATTGGCATTACATTTTTGTCCGGCTTAGTGAGATACATATGCGTACCAAATGGCATGCCACTCCTACAAACTACAAGGCAACCAGGCACCTTAAAGCGGGAGGCCAAAATCACAACGAGTTAGGGGGCGCTATAGAGGCCCTGAGGCCCGGCTGGATCTGGGCTTTTGGTTCTCAGTAGCGGTGGCAGTCTAAGAAAAAGGAGCCAAATTTCGTGCGTTGTCGACCATGGCAAGCGCCCCAATAAGGGTCTTGAAAAGAGTTTGCTTGCCAAGTTTGACAAATCAGAAGCTGCAATATCATTTCCGCCATAACCAGCACCCCCAGGGGCGAAAGTGCACAAAATTTGGCGGACATGTCAGGTGAGCTATGAAGAGTTTGCGTATGAAGTTTGATGACAATTGAGTAAATAGAAGATGAGATATAGATTTTTGAAGAATAAATTTTTTGGTTTTTCCCATGTCAGAAGGTGGCGCTATGCTGTACATGAGCGATTATGAGTTGGAAAAATAAGTGTCTACAACAGGAATGCACTATCACAAGGTAGTGGTGTGAAGGAAAAGCATTATGGAATTATTTACCAAAAACCCGTTTTGGAGCAATTGCGTCGGCCAAAAACAGCGCCCCCCATGGACGAAAATTCCCAAAATGCGGTATACATGACCTGGGAGGTAGAAAGAGGGTGGCCGTGAAGTTTGACCAAATTTGAGGAAAGATTGGATTTTTTGCCCAAAAATAGCGCCCCCAGTGGCGAAATATCACAGAAATTGGGTAACATGTCAGAAGCCCAATGAGTGATTTGCGTGTGAAGTATGAGCAGTTTTGAGCAATTAGAAGATTTGTTATGAATTTTTTAGCATGTAAAATTTTGAAGTGAAAATTGATTGACGTATAACTTCTGAACGTTTTATCCTACGTGAAACGTATTTAGTAACTTTTGTCAGCCATGTCTGTAGATGATGTGTATCAATTTTGGTGACATTCCCATGAACGGTCTAGGAGGAGTTGCGCCGTCTTCGTGGCCATGCATTTCGCACAAAAGTAAAATTACCTCACTTCCTGTTGGGCGTGGCTATGCATTAATAGAACATTTTTTGTTCGTCTCAGTAAGATACATATGTGAACCAAATTTCGTTCCTCTATGACAAACTATATGGCAACCAGGAGCCTTCGAAAAAAGGCAAAATTTTCAAGGCGTTAGGGGGCGCTATAGAGGCCCAGAGCCCCGCCCAGATCTGGGGTTTTGGATCTGAGTAGCGTAGGGGATGCCGATAAAATGATCCAAAATATGCGCGTTTTCGTCCACAGGAAGTGCCCCAAAAAAGGCCGAACAGCGACCGCGACTAAGGAATAATAATAATAATAATAATAAAAAACCGAACAAGATCAATAGGGCCTTCGCCCTATAGGGCTCGGGCCCTAACAAGATCAATAGGGCCTTCGCCCTATAGGGCTCGGGCCCTAATAATAATAATTAAAGCCGCAAGCGGCCTCGACGGGCCCTCGCGCCAGCGGCCAGGGGGGGCGGGGGCATGCGTCCCCGCGAAATACCGTAAAGAGTCTGCTTGCCAAGTTTGACCAATCAGAAGCTGCAATATCATTTGTGCCATAACCAGCACCCCCAGGGGTGAAAGTGCACAAAATTTGGCGGATATGTCAGGAGAGCTATGAAGAGTTTGCGCATGAAGTTTGATGACAATTGAGTAAATAGAAGATGAGAGATAGATTTTTGAAGAATAAATTTTTTGGTTTTTCCCATGTCAGAAGGTGGCGCTATGCTGTACATGAGCGATTATGAGTTGGAGAAATAAGTGTCTACAACAGCAACGCACTATCACAAGGTAGTGGTGTGAAGGAAAAGCATTATGGAATTATTTACCAAAAACCCGTTTTGGAGAAATTGCGTCGGCCAAAAACAGCGCCCCCCATGGACGAAAATTCCCAAAATGTGGTATACATGACATGGGCGGTAGTAAGAGGGTGGCCGTGAAGTTTGACCAAATTTGAGGAAAGATTGGATTGTTTGCCCAAAAATAGCGCCCCCAGTGGCGAAATATCACAGAAAATGGGGAACATGTCAGAAGCCCAATGAGGGATTTGCGTGTGAAGTATGAGCAGTTTTGAGCAATTAGATTTGTTATGAATTTTTAAGCATGTAAAATTTTGCATTAAAAATTGATTGACGTATAACTTCTGAGCGGTTTAAGCTACGTGAAACTTATTTAGTAACTTTTGTCAGCCATGTCTGTAGATGATGTGTATCAATTTTGGTGACATTCCTATGAACAGTCTAGGAGGAGTTGCGCCGTCTTCGTGGCCATGCATTTCGCACAAAAGTGAAATTACCTCACTTCCTGTTGGGCGTGGCTAATGCATTGGCATTACATTTTTGTCCGGCTTAGTGAGATACATATGCGTACCAAATGGCATGCCACTCCTACAAACTACATGGCAACCAGGCACCTTAAAGCGGGAGGCCAAAATCACAACGAGTTAGGGGGCGCTATAGAGGCCCTGAGGCCCGGCTGGATCAGGGCTTTTGGTTCTCAGTAGCGGTGGCAGTCTAAGAAAAAGGAGCCAAATTTCGTGCGTTGTCGACCATGGCAAGCGCCCCAATAAGGGTCTTGAAAAGAGTTTGCTTGCCAAGTTTGACAAATCAGAAGCTGCAATATCATTTCCGCCATAACAAGCACCCCCAGGGGCGAAAGTGCACAAAATTTGGCGGACATGTCAGGTGAGCTATGAAGAGTTTGCTTATGAAGTTTGATGACAATTGAGTAAATAGAAGATGAGATATAGATTTTTGAAGAATAAATTTTTTGGTTTTTCCCATGTCAGAAGGTGGCGCTATGCTGTACATGAGCGATTATGAGTTGGAAAAATAAGTGTCTAGAACAGGAACGCACTATCACAAGGTAGTGGTGTGAAGGAAAAGCATTATGGAATTATTTACCAAAAACCCGTTTTGGAGCAATTGCGTCGGCCAAAAACAGCGCCCCCCATGGACGAAAATTCCCAAAATGCGGTATACATGACATGGGAGGTAGTAAGAGGGTGGCCGTGAAGTTTGACCAAATTTGAGGAAAGATTGGATTTTTTGCCCAAAAATAGCGCCCCCAGTGGCGAAATATCACAGAAATTGGGTAACATGTCAGAAGCCCAATGAGTGATTTGCGTGTGAAGTATGAGCAGTTTTGAGCAATTAGAAGATTTGTTATGAATTTTTTAGCATGTAAAATTTTGAAGTGAAAATTGATTGACGTATAACTTCGGAACGTTTTATCCTACGTGAAATGTATTTAGTAACTTTTGTCAGCCATGTCTGTAGATGATGTGTATCAATTTTGGTGACATTCCCATGAACGGTCTAGGAGGAGTTGCGCCGTCTTCGTGGTCATGCATTTCGCACAAAAGTAAAATTACCTCACTTACTGTTGGGCGTGGCTATGCATTCATAGAACTTTTTTTGTTCGTCTCAGTAAGATACATATGTGAACCAAATTTCGTTCCTCTACGACAAACTATATGGCAACCAGGAGCCTTCGAAAAAAGGCAAAATTTTCAAGGCGTTAGGGGGCGCTATAGAGGCCCAGAGCCCCGCCCAGATCTGGGGTTTTGGATCTGAGTAGCGTAGGGGATGCCGATAAAATGATCCAAAATATGCGCGTTTTCGTCCACAGGAAGTGCCCCAAAAAAGGCCGAACAGCGACCGCGACTAAGGAATAATAATAATAATAAAAAACCGAACAAGATCAATAGGGCCTTCGCCCTATAGGGCTCGGGCCCTAATTAAAGCCGCAAGCGGCCTTGACGGGCCCTCGCGCCAGCGGCCAGGGGGGGCGGGGGCATGCGTCCCCGCGAAATACCGTAAAGAGTCTGCTTGCCAAGTTTGACCAATCAGAAGCTGCAATATCATTTGTGCCATAACCAGCACCCCCAGGGGTGAAAGTGCACAAAATTTGGCGGATATGTCAGGAGAGCTATGAAGAGTTTGCGTATGAAGTTTGATGACAATTGAGAAAATAGAAGATGAGAGATAGATTTTTGAAGAATAAATTTTTTGGTTTTTCCCATGTCAGAAGGTGGCGCTATGCTGTACATGAGCGATTATGAGTTGGAGAAATAAGTGTCTACAACAGCAACGCACTATCACAAGGTAGTGGTGTGAAGGAAAAGCATTATGGAGTTATTTACCAAAAACCCGTTTTGGAGAAATTGCGTCGGCCAAAAACAGCGCCCCCCATGGACGAAAATTCCCAAAATGTGGTATACATGACATGGGCGGTAGTAAGAGGGTGGCCGTGAAGTTTGACCAAATTTGAGGAAAGATTGGATTGTTTGCCCAAAAATAGCGCCCCCAGTGGCGAAATATCACAGAAAATGGGGAACATGTCAGAAGCCCAATGAGGGATTTGCGTGTGAAGTATGAGCAGTTTTGAGCAATTAGAAGATTTGTTATGAATTTTTAAGCATGTAAAATTTTGCATTAAAAATTGATTGACGTATAACTTCTGAGCGGTTTAAGCTACGTGAAACTTATTTAGTAACTTTTGTCAGCCATGTCTGTAGATGATGTGTATCAATTTTGGTGACATTCCTATGAACAGTCTAGGAGGAGTTGCGCCGTCTTCGTGGCCATGCATTTCGCACAAAAGTGAAATTACCTCACTTCCTGTTGGGCGTGGCTAATGCATTGGCATTACATTTTTGTCCGGCTTAGTGAGATACATATGCGTACCAAATGGCATGCCACTCCTACAAACTACATGGCAACCAGGCACCTTAAAGCGGGAGGCCAAAATCACAACGAGTTAGGGGGCGCTATAGAGGCCCTGAGGCCCGGCTGGATCTGGGCTTTTGGTTCTCAGTAGCGGTGGCAGTCTAAGAAAAAGGAGCCAAATTTCGTGCGTTGTCGACCATGGCAAGCGCCCCAATAAGGGTCTTGAAAAGAGTTTGCTTGCCAAGTTTGACAAATCAGAAGCTGCAATATCATTTCCGCCATAACCAGCACCCCCAGGGGCGAAAGTGCACAAAATTTGGCGGACATGTCAGGTGAGCTATGAAGAGTTTGCGTATGAAGTTTGATGACAATTGAGTAAATAGAAGATGAGATATAGATTTTTGAAGAATAAATTTTTTGGTTTTTCCCATGTCAGAAGGTGGCGCTATGCTGTACATGAGCGATTATGAGTTGGAAAAATAAGTGTCTACAACAGGAACGCACTATCACAAGGTAGTGGTGTGAAGGAAAAGCATTATGGAATTATTTACCAAAAACCCGTTTTGGAGCAATTGCGTCGGCCAAAAACAGCGCCCCCCATGGACGAAAATTCCCAAAATGCGGTATACATGACATGGGAGGTAGTAAGAGGGTGGCCGTGAAGTTTGACCAAATTTGAGGAAAGATTGGATTTTTTGCCCAAAAATAGCGCCCCCAGTGGCGAAATATCACAGAAATTGGGTAACATGTCAGAAGCCCAATGAGTGATTTGCGTGTGAAGTATGAGCAGTTTTGAGCAATTAGAAGATTTGTTATGAATTTTTTAGCATGTAAAATTTTGAAGTGAAAATTGATTGACGTATAACTTCTGAACGTTTTATCCTACGTGAAACGTATTTAGTAACTTTTGTCAGCCATGTCTGTAGATGATGTGTATCAATTTTGGTGACATTCCCATGAACGGTCTAGGAGGAGTTGCGCCGTCTTCGTGGCCATGCATTTCGCACAAAAGTAAAATTACCTCACTTCCTGTTGGGCGTGGCTATGCATTCATAGAACTTTTTTTGTTCGTCTCAGTAAAATACATATGTGAACCAAATTTCGTTCCTCTACGACAAACTATATGGCAACCAGGAGCCTTCGAAAAAAGGCAAAATTTTGAAGGCGTTAGGGGGCGCTATAGAGGCCCAGAGCCCCGCCCAGATCTGGGGTTTTGGATCTGAGTAGCGTAGGGGATGCCGATAAAATGATCCAAAATATGCGCGTTTTCGTCCACAGGAAGTGCCCCAAAAAAGGCCGAACAGCGACCGCGACTAAGGAATAATAATAATAATAATAATAATAATAATAATAAGAATAATAATTAAAGCCGCAAGCGGCCTTGACGGGCCCTCGCGCCAGCGGCCAGGGGGGGCGGGGGCATGCGTCCCCGCGAAATACCGTAAAGAGTCTGCTTGCCAAGTTTGACCAATCAGAAGCTGCAATATCATTTGTGCCATAACCAGCACCCCCAGGGGTGAAAGTGCACAAAATTTGGCGGATATGTCAGGAGAGCTATGAAGAGTTTGCGTATGAAGTTTGATGACAATTGAGTAAATAGAAGATGAGAGATAGATTTTTGAAGAATAAATTTTTTGGTTTTTCCCATGTCAGAAGGTGGCGCTATGCTGTACATGAGCGATTATGAGTTGGAGAAATAAGTGTCTACAACAGCAACGCACTATCACAAGGTAGTGGTGTGAAGGAAAAGCATTATGGAGTAATTTACCAAAAACCCGTTTTGGAGAAATTGCGTCGGCCAAAAACAGCGCCCCCCATGGACGAAAATTCCCAAAATGTGGTATACATGACATGGGCGGTAGTAAGAGGGTGGCCGTGAAGTTTGACCAAATTTGAGGAAAGATTGGATTGTTTGCCCAAAAATAGCGCCCCCAGTGGCGAAATATCACAGAAAATGGGGAACATGTCAGAAGCCCAATGAGGGATTTGCGTGTGAAGTATGAGCAGTTTTGAGCAATTAGAAGATTTGTTATGAATTTTTAAGCATGTAAAATTTTGCATTAAAAATTGATTGACGTATAACTTCTGAGCGGTTTAAGCTACGTGAAACTTATTTAGTAACTTTTGTCAGCCATGTCTGTAGATGATGTGTATCAATTTTGGTGACATTCCTATGAACAGTCTAGGAGGAGTTGCGCCGTCTTCGTGGCCATGCATTTCGCACAAAAGTGAAATTACCTCACTTCCTGTTGGGCGTGGCTAATGCATTGGCATTACATTTTTGTCCGGCTTAGTGAGATACATATGCGTACCAAATGGCATGCCACTCCTACAAACTACATGGCAACCAGGCACCTTAAAGCGGGAGGCCAAAATCACAACGAGTTAGGGGGCGCTATAGAGGCCCTGAGGCCCGGCTGGATCTGGGCTTTTGGTTCGCAGTAGCGGTGGCAGTCTAAGAAAAAGGAGCCAAATTTCGTGCGTTGTCGACCATGGCAAGCGCCCCAATAAGGGTCTTGAAAAGAGTTTGCTTGCCAAGTTTGACAAATCAGAAGCTGCAATATCATTTCCGCCATAACCAGCACCCCCAGGGGCGAAAGTGCACAAAATTTGGCGGACATGTCAGGTGAGCTATGAAGAGTTTGCGTATGAAGTTTGATGACAATTGAGTAAATAGAAGAAGAGATATAGATTTTTGAAGAATAAATTTTTTGGTTTTTCCCATGTCAGAAGGTGGCGCTATGCTGTACATGAGCGATTATGAGTTGGAAAAATAAGTGTCTACAACAGGAACGCACTATCACAAGGTAGTGGTGTGAAGGAAAAGCATTATGGAATTATTTACCAAAAACCCGTTTTGGAGCAATTGCGTCGGCCTAAAACAGCGCCCCCCATGGACGAAAATTCCCAAAATGCGGTATACATGACATGGGTGGTAGTAAGAGGTTGGCCGTGAAGTTTGACCAAATTTGAGGAAAGATTGGATTTTTTGCCCAAAAATAGCGCCCCCAGTGGCGAAATATCACAGAAATTGGGTAACATGTCAGAAGCCCAATGAGTGATTTGCGTGTGAAGTATGAGCAGTTTTGAGCAATTAGAAGATTTGTTATGAATTTTTTAGCATGTAAAATTTTGAAGTGAAAATTGATTGACGTATAACTTCTGAACGTTTTATCCTACGTGAAACGTATTTAGTAACTTTTGTCAGCCATGTCTGTAGATGATGTGTATCAATTTTGGTGACATTCCCATGAACGGTCTAGGAGGAGTTGCGCCGTCTTCGTGGCCATGCATTTCGCACAAAAGTAAAATTACCTCACTTCCTGTTGGGCGTGGCTATGCATTCATAGAACTTTTTTTGCTCGTGTCAGTAAGATACATATGTGAACCAAATTTCGTTCCTCTACGACAAACTATATGGCAACCAGGAGCCTTCGAAAAAAGGCAAAATTTTCAAGGCGTTAGGGGGCGCTATAGAGGCCCAGAGCCCCGCCCAGATCTGGGGTTTTGGATCTGAGTAGCGTAGGGGATGCCGATAAAATGATCCAAAATATGCGCGTTTTCGTCCACAGGAAGTGCCCCAAAAAAGGCCGAACAGCGACCGCGACTAAGGAATAATAATAATAATAATAATAATAATAATAATAATAATAAAAAACCGAACAAGATCAATAGGGCCTTCGCCCTATAGGGCTCGGGCCCTAATAATAATTAAAGCCGCAAGCGGCCTTGACGGGCCCTCGCGCCAGCGGCCAGTGGGGGCGGGGGCATGCGTCCCCGCGAAATACCGTAAAGAGTCTGCTTGCCAAGTTTGACCAATCAGAAGCTGCAATATCATTTGTGCCATAACCAGCACCCCCAGGGGTGAAAGTGCACAAAATTTGGCGGATATGTCAGGAGAGCTATGAAGAGTTTGCGTATGAAGTTTGATGACAATTGAGTAAATAGAAGATGAGAGATAGATTTTTGAAGAATAAATTTTTTGGTTTTTCCCATGTCAGAAGGTGGCGCTATGCTGTACATGAGCGATTATGAGTTGGAGAAATAAGTGTCTACAACAGCAACGCACTATCACAAGGTAGTGGTGTGAAGGAAAAGCATTATGGAATTATTTACCAAAAACCAGTTTTGGAGAAATTGCGTCGGCCAAAAACAGCGCCCCCCATGGACGAAAATTCCCAAAATGTGGTATACATGACATGGGCGGTAGTAAGAGGGTGGCCGTGAAGTTTGACCAAATTTGAGGAAAGATTGGATTGTTTGCCCAAAAATAGCGCCCCCAGTGGCGAAGTATCACAGAAAATGGGGAACATGTCAGAAGCCCAATGAGGGATTTGCGTGTGAAGTATGAGCAGTTTTGAGCAATTAGAAGATTTGTTATGAATTTTTAAGCATGTAAAATTTTGCATTAAAAATTGATTGACGTATAACTTCTGAGCGGTTTAAGCTACGTGAAACTTATTTAGTAACTTTTGTCAGCCATGTCTGTAGATGATGTGTATCAATTTTGGTGACATTCCTATGAACAGTCTAGGAGGAGTTGCGCCGTCTTCGTGGCCATGCATTTCGCACAAAAGTGAAATTACCTCACTTCCTGTTGGGCGTGGCTAATGCATTGGCATTACATTTTTGTCCGGCTTAGTGAGATACATATGCGTACCAAATGGCATGCCACTCCTACAAACTACATGGCAACCAGGCACCTTAAAGCGGGAGGCCAAAATCACAACGAGGTAGGGGGCGCTATAGAGGCCCTGAGGCCCGGCTGGACCTGGGCTTTTGGTTCTCAGTAGCGGTGGCAGTCTAAGAAAAAGGAGCCAAATTTCGTGCGTTGTCGACCATGGCAAGCGCCCCAATAAGGGTCTTGAAAAGAGTTTGCTTGCCAAGTTTGACAAATCAGAAGCTGCAATATCATTTCCGCCATAACCAGCACCCCCAGGGGCGAAAGTGCACAAAATTTGTCGGACATGTCAGGTGAGCTATGAAGAGTTTGCGTATGAAGTTTGATGACAATTGAGTAAATAGAAGATGAGATATAGATTTTTGAAGAATAAATTTTTTGGTTTTTCCCATGTCAGAAGGTGGCGCTATGCTGTACATGAGCGATTATGAGTTGGAAAAATAAGTGTCTACAACAGGAACGCACTATCACAAGGTAGTGGTGTGAAGGAAAAGCATTATGGAATTATTTACCAAAAACCCGTTTTGGAGCAATTGCGTCGGCCAAAAACAGCGCCCCCCATGGACGAAAATTCCCAAAATGCGGTATACATGACATGGGAGGTAGTAAGAGGGTGGCCGTGAAGTTTGACCAAATTTGAGGAAAGATTGGATTTTTTGCCCAAAAATAGCGCCCCCAGTGGCGAAATATCACAGAAATTGGGTAACATGTCAGAAGCCCAATGAGTGATTTGCGTGTGAGGTATGAGCAGTTTTGAGCAATTAGAAGATTTGTTATGAATTTTTTAGCATGTAAAATTTTGAAGTGAAAATTGATTGACGTATAACTTCTGAACGTTTTATCCTACGTGAAACGTATTTAGTAACTTTTGTCAGCCATGTCTGTAGATGATGTGTATCAATTTTGGTGACATTCCCATGAACGGTCTAGGAGGAGTTGCGCCGTCTTCGTGGCCATGCATTTCGCACAAAAGTAAAATTACCTCACTTCCTGTTGGGCGTGGCTATGCATTCATAGAACTTTTTTTGTTCGTCTCAGTAAGATACATATGTGAACCAAATTTCGTTCCTCTACGACAAACTATATGGCAACCAGGAGCCTTCGAAAAAAGGCAAAATTTTCAAGGCGTTAGGGGGCGCTATAGAGGCCCAGAGCCCCGCCCAGATCTGGGGTTTTGGATCTGAGTAGCGTAGGGGATGCCGATAAAATGATCCAAAATATGCGCGTTTTCGTCCACAGGAAGTGCCCCAAAAAAGGCCGAACAGCGACCGCGACTAAGGAATAATAATAATAATAATAATAATAATAATAATAATAATAAAAATAATAAAAAACCGAACAAGATCAATAGGGCCTTCGCCCTATAGGGCTCGGGCCCTAATAATAAAAAACCGAACAAGATCAATAGGGCCTTCGCCCTATAGGGCTCGGGCCCTAATAATAAAAAACCGAACAAGATCAATAGGGCCTTCGCCCTATAGGGCTTGGGCCCTAATTAAAGCCGCAAGCGGCCTCGACGGGCCCTCGCGCCAGCGGCCAGGGGGGGCGGGGGCATGCGTCCCCGCGAAATACCGTAAAGAGTCTGCTTGCCAAGTTTGACCAATCAGAAGCTGCAATATCATTTGTGCCATAACCAGCACCCCCAGGGGTGAAAGTGCACAAAATTTGGCGGATATGTCAGGAGAGCTATGAAGAGTTTGCGTATGAAGTTTGATGACAATTGAGTAAATAGAAGATGAGAGATAGATTTTTGAAGAATAAATTTTTTGGTTTTTCCCATGTCAGAAGGTGGCGCTATGCTGTACATGAGCGATTATGAGTTGGAGAAATAAGTGTCTACAACAGCAACGCACTATCACAAGGTAGTGGTGTGAAGGAAAAGCATTATGGAATTATTTACCAAAAACCCGTGTTGGAGAAATTGCGTCGGCCAAAAACAGCGCCCCCCATGGACGAAAATTCCCAAAATGTGGTATACATGACATGGGCGGTAGTAAGAGGGTGGCCGTGAAGTTTGACCAAATTTGAGGAAAGATTGGATTGTTTGCCCAAAAATAGCGCCCCCAGTGGCGAAATATCACAGAAAATGGGGAACATGTCAGAAGCCCAATGAGGGATTTGCGTGTGAAGTATGAGCAGTTTTGAGCAATTAGAAGATTTGTTATGAATTTTTAAGCATGTAAAATTTTGCATTAAAAATTGATTGACGTATAACTTCTGAGCGGTCTAAGCTACGTGAAACTTATTTAGTAACTTTTGTCAGCCATGTCTGTAGATGATGTGTATCAATTTTGGTGACATTCCTATGAACAGTCTAGGAGGAGTTGCGCCGTCTTCGTGGCCAAGCATTTCGCACAAAAGTGAAATTACCTCACTTCCTGTTGGGCGTGGCTAATGCATTGGCATTACATTTTTGTCCGGCTTAGTGAGATACATATGCGTACCAAATGGCATGCCACTGCTACAAACTACATGGCAACCAGGCACCTTAAAGCGGGAGGCCAAAATCACAACGAGTTAGGGGGCGCTATAGAGGCCCTGAGGCCCGGCTGGATCTGGGCTTTTGGTTCTCAGTAGCGGTGGCAGTCTAAGAAAAAGGAGCCAAATTTCGTGCGTTGTCGACCATGGCAAGCGCCCCAATAAGGGTCTTGAAAAGAGTTTGCTTGCCAAGTTTGACAAATCAGAAGCTGCAATATCATTTCCGCCATAACCAGCACCCCCAGGGGCGAAAGTGCACAAAATTTGGCGGACATGTCAGGTGAGCTATGAAGAGTTTGCGTATGAAGTTTGATGACAATTGAGTAAATAGAAGATGAGATATAGATTTTTGAAGAATAAATTTTTTGGTTTTTCCCATGTCAGAAGGTGGCGCTATGCTGTACATGAGCGATTATGAGTTGGAAAAATAAGTGTCTACAACAGGAACGCACTATCACAAGGTAGTGGTGTGAAGGAAAAGCATTATGGAATTATTTACCAAAAACCCGTTTTGGAGCAATTGCGTCGGCCAAAAACAGCGCCCCCCATGGACGAAAATTCCCAAAATGCGGTATACATGACATGGGAGGTAGTAAGAGGGTGGCCGTGAAGTTTGACCAAATTTGAGGAAAGATTGGATTTTTTGCCCAAAAATAGCGCCCCCAGTGGCGAAATATCACAGAAATTGGGTAACATGTCAGAAGCCCAATGAGTGATTTGCGTGTGAAGTATGAGCAGTTTTGAGCAATTAGAAGATTTGTTATGAATTTTTTAGCATGTAAAATTTTGAAGTGAAAATTGATTGACGTATAACTTCTGAACGTTTTATCCTACGTGAAACGTATTTAGTAACTTTTGTCAGCCATGTCTGTAGATGATGTGTATCAATTTTGGTGACATTCCCATGAACGGTCTAGGAGGAGTTGCGCCGTCTTCGTGGCCATGCATTTCGCACAAAAGTAAAATTACCTCACTTCCTGTTGGGCGTGGCTATGCATTCATAGAACTTTTTTTGTTCGTCTCAGTAAGATACATATGTGAACCAAATTTCGTTCCTCTACGACAAACTATATGGCAACCAGGAGCCTTCGAAAAAAGGCAAAATTTTCAA
Source organism: Neoarius graeffei (assembly GCF_027579695.1). Classification (NCBI taxonomy): domain Eukaryota; kingdom Metazoa; phylum Chordata; class Actinopteri; order Siluriformes; family Ariidae; genus Neoarius; species Neoarius graeffei. The sequence goes on along the minus strand of NC_083570.1, from coordinate 57,801,667 downwards.
GGCGTTAGGGGGCGCTATAGAGGCCCAGAGCCCCGCCCAGATCTGGGGTTTTGGATCTGAGTAGCGTAGGGGATGCCGATAAAATGATCCAAAATATGCGCGTTTTCGTCCACAGGAAGTGCCCCAAAAAAGGCCGAACAGTGACCGCGACTAAGGAATAATAATAATAATAATTAAAGCCGCAAGCGGCCTTGACGGGCCCTCGCGCCAGCGGCCAGGGGGGGCGGGGGCATGCGTCCCCGCGAAATACCGTAAAGAGTCTGCTTGCCAAGTTTGACCAATCAGAAGCTGCAATATCATTTGTGCCATAACCAGCACCCCCAGGGGTGAAAGTGCACAAAATTTGGCGGATATGTCAGGAGAGCTATGAAGAGTTTGCGTATGAAGTTTGATGACAATTGAGTAAATAGAAGATGAGAGATAGATTTTTGAAGAATACATTTTTTGGTTTTTCCCATGTCAGAAGGTGGCGCTATGCTGTACATGAGCGATTATGAGATGGAGAAATAAGTGTCTACAACAGCAACGCACTATCACAAGGTAGTGGTGTGAAGGAAAAGCATTATGGAATTATTTACCAAAAACCCGTTTTGGAGAAATTGCGTCGGCCAAAAACAGCGCCCCCCATGGACGAAAATTCCCAAAATGTGGTATACATGACATGGGCGGTAGTAAGAGGGTGGCCGTGAAGTTTGACCAAATTTGAGGAAAGATTGGATTGTTTGCCCAAAAATAGCGCCCCCAGTGGCGAAATATCACAGAAAATGGGGAACATGTCAGAAGCCCAATGAGGGATTTGCGTGTGAAGTATGAGCAGTTTTGAGCAATTAGAAGATTTGTTATGAATTTTTAAGCATGTAAAATTTTGCATTAAAAATTGATTGACGTATAACTTCTGAGCGGTTCAAGCTACGTGAAACTTATTTAGTAACTTTTGTCAGCCATGTCTGTAGATGATGTGTATCAATTTTGGTGACATTCCTATGAACAGTCTAGGAGGAGTTGCGCCGTCTTCGTGGCCATGCATTTCGCACAAAAGTGAAATTACCTCACCTCCTGTTGGGCGTGGCTAATGCATTGGCATTACATTTTTGTCCGGCTTAGTGAGATACATATGCGTACCAAATGGCACGCCACTCCTACAAACTACATGGCAACCAGGCACCTTAAAGCGGGAGGCCAAAATCACAACGAGTTAGGGGGCGCTATAGAGGCCCTGAGGCCCGGCTGGATCTGGGCTTTTGGTTCTCAGTAGCGGTGGCAGTCTAAGAAAAAGGAGCCAAATTTCGTGCGTTGTCGACCATGGCAAGCGCCCCAATAAGGGTCTTGAAAAGAGTTTGCTTGCCAAGTTTGACAAATCAGAAGCTGCAATATCATTTCCGCCATAACCAGCACCCCCAGGGGCGAAAGTGCACAAAATTTGGCGGACATGTCAGGTGAGCTATGAAGAGTTTGCGTATGAAGTTTGATGACAATTGAGTAAATAGAAGATGAGATATAGATTTTTGAAGAATAAATTTTTTGGTTTTTCCCATGTCAGAAGGTGGCGCTATGCTGTACATGAGCGATTATGAGTTGGAAAAATAAGTGTCCACAACAGGAACGCACTATAACAAGGTAGTGGTGTGAAGGAAAAGCATTATGGAATTATTTACCAAAAACCCGTTTTGGAGCAATTGCGTCGGCCAAAAACAGCGCCCCCCATGGACGAAAATTCCCAAAATGCGGTATACATGACATGGGAGGTAGTAAGAGGGTGGCCGTGAAGTTTGACCAAATTTGAGGAAAGATTGGATTTTTTGCCCAAAAATAGCGCCCCCAGTGGCGAAATATCACAGAAATTGGGTAACATGTCAGAAGCCCAATGAGTGATTTGCGTGTGAAGTATGAGCAGTTTTGAGCAATTAGAAGATTTGTTATGAATTTTTTAGCATGTAAAATTTTGAAGTGAAAATTGATTGACGTATAACTTCTGAACGTTTTATCCTACGTGAAACGTATTTAGTAACTTTTGTCAGCCATGTCTGTAGATGATGTGTATCAATTTTGGTGACATTCCCATGAACGGTCTAGGAGGAGTTGCGCCGTCTTCGTGGCCATGCATTTCGCACAAAAGTAAAATTACCTCACTTCCTGTTGGGCGTGGCTATGCATTCATAGAACGTTTTTTGTTCGTCTCAGTAAGATACATATGTGAACCAAATTTCGTTCCTCTACGACAAACTATATGGCAACCAGGAGCCTTCGAAAAAAGGCAAAATTTTCAAGGCGTTAGGGGGCGCTATAGAGGCCCAGAGCCCCGCCCAGATCTGGGGTTTTGGATCTGAGTAGCGTAGGGGATGCCGATAAAATGATCCAAAATATGCGCGTTTTCGTCCACAGGAAGTGCCCCAAAAAAGGCCGAACAGCGACCGCGACTAAGGAATAATAATAATAAGAAGATTAATAATAATTAAAGCCGCAAGCGGCCTTGACGGGCCCTCGCGCCAGCGGCCAGGGGGGGCGGGGGCATGCGTCCCCGCGAAATACCGTAAAGAGTCTGCTTGCCAAGTTTGACCAATCAGAAGCTGCAATATCATTTGTGCCATAACCAGCACCCCCAGGGGTGAAAGTGCACAAAATTTGGCGGATATGTCAGGAGAGCTATGAAGAGTTTGCGTATGAAGTTTGATGACAATTGAGTATATAGAAGATGAGAGATAGATTTTTGAAGAATAAATTTTTTGGTTTTTCCCATGTCAGAAGGTGGCGCTATGCTGTACATGAGCGATTATGAGATGGAGAAATAAGTGTCTACAACAGCAACGCACTATCACAAGGTAGTGGTGTGAAGGAAAAGCATTATGGAATTATTTACCAAAAACCCGTTTTGGAGAAATTGCGTCGGCCAAAAACAGCGCCCCCCATGGACGAAAATTCCCAAAATGTGGTATACATGACATGGGCGGTAGTAAGAGGGTGGCCGTGAAGTTTGACCAAATTTGAGGAAAGATTGGATTGTTTGCCCAAAAATAGCGCCCCCAGTGGCGAAATATCACAGAAAATGGGGAACATGTCAGAAGCCCAATGAGGGATTTGCGTGTGAAGTATGAGCAGTTTTGAGCAATTAGAAGATTTGTTATGAATTTTTAAGCATGTAAAATTTTGCATTAAAAATTGATTGACGTATAACTTCTGAGCGGTTCAAGCTACGTGAAACTTATTTAGTAACTTTTGTCAGCCATGTCTGTAGATGATGTGTATCAATTTTGGTGACATTCCTATGAACAGTCTAGGAGGAGTTGCGCCATCTTCGTGGCCATGCATTTCGCACAAAAGTGAAATTACCTCACCTCCTGTTGGGCGTGGCTAATGCATTGGCATTACATTTTTGTCCGGCTTAGTGAGATACATATGCGTACCAAATGGCACGCCACTCCTACAAACTACATGGCAACCAGGCACCTTAAAGCGGGAGGCCAAAATCACAACGAGTTAGGGGGCGCTATAGAGGCCCTGAGGCCCGGCTGGATCTGGGCTTTTGGTTCTCAGTAGCGGTGGCAGTCTAAGAAAAAGGAGCCAAATTTCGTGCGTTGTCGACCATGGCAAGCGCCCCAATAAGGGTCTTGAAAAGAGTTTGCTTGCCAAGTTTGACAAATCAGAAGCTGCAATATCATTTCCGCCATAACCAGCACCCCCAGGGGCGAAAGTGCACAAAATTTGGCGGACATGTCAGGTGAGCTATGAAGAGTTTGCGTATGAAGTTTGATGACAATTGAGTAAATAGAAGATGAGATATAGATTTTTGAAGAATAAATTTTTTGGTTTTTCCCATGTCAGAAGGTGGCACTATGCTGTACATGAGCGATTATGAGTTGGAAAAATAAGTGTCCACAACAGGAACGCACTATAACAAGGTAGTGGTGTGAAGGAAAAGCATTATGGAATTATTTACCAAAAACCCGTTTTGGAGCAATTGCGTCGGCCAAAAACAGCGCCCCCCATGGACGAAAATTCCCAAAATGCGGTATACATGACATGGGAGGTAGTAAGAGGGTGGCCGTGAAGTTTGACCAAATTTGAGGAAAGATTGGATTTTTTGCCCAAAAATAGCGCCCCCAGTGGCGAAATATCACAGAAATTGGGTAACATGTCAGAAGCCCAATGAGTGATTTGCGTGTGAAGTATGAGCAGTTTTGAGCAATTAGAAGATTTGTTATGAATTTTTTAGCATGTAAAATTTTGAAGTGAAAATTGATTGACGTATAACTTCTGAACGTTTTATCCTACGTGAAACGTATTTAGTAACTTTTGTCAGCCATGTCTGTAGATGATGTGTATCAATTTTGGTGACATTCCCATGAACGGTCTAGGAGGAGTTGCGCCGTCTTCGTGGCCATGCATTTCGCACAAAAGTAAAATTACCTCACTTCCTGTTGGGCGTGGCTATGCAGTCATAGAACATTTTTTGTTCGTCTCAGTAAGATACATATGTGAACCAAATTTCGTTCCTCTACGACAAACTATATGGCAACCAGGAGCCTTCGAAAAAAGGCAAAATTTTCAAGGCGTTAGGGGGCGCTATAGAGGCCCAGAGCCCCGCCCAGATCTGGGGTTTTGGATCTGAGTAGCGTAGGGGATGCCGATAAAATGATCCAAAATATGCGCGTTTTCGTCCACAGGAAGTGCCCCAAAAAAGGCCGAACAGCGACCGCGACTAAGGAATAATAATAATAATTAAAGCCGCAAGCGGCCTCGACGGGCCCTCGCGCCAGCGGCCAGGGGGGGCGGGGGCATGCGTCCCCGCGAAATACCGTAAAGAGTCTGCTTGCCAATTTGACCAATCAGAAGCTGCAATATCATTTGTGCCATAACCAGCACCCCCAGGGGTGAAAGTGCACAAAATTTGGCGGATATGTCAGGAGAGCTATGAAGAGTTTGCGTATGAAGTTTGATGACAATTGAGTAAATAGAAGATGAGAGATAGATTTTTGAAGAATAAATTTTTTGGTTTTTCCCATGTCAGAAGGTGGCGCTATGCTGTACATGAGCGATTATGAGTTGGAGAAATAAGTGTCTACAACAGCAACGCACTATCACAAGGTAGTGGTGTGAAGGAAAAGCATTATGGAGTTATTTACCAAAAACCCGTTTTGGAGAAATTGCGTCGGCCAAAAACAGCGCCCCCCATGGACGAAAATTCCCAAAATGTGGTATACATGACATGGGCGGTAGTAAGAGGGTGGCCGTGAAGTTTGACCAAATTTGAGGAAAGATTGGATTGTTTGCCCAAAAATAGCGCCCCCAGTGGCGAAATATCACAGAAAATGGGGAACATGTCAGAAGCCCAATGAGGGATTTGCGTGTGAAGTATGAGCAGTTTTGAGCAATTAGAAGATTTGTCATGAATTTTTAAGCATGTAAAATTTTGCATTAAAAATTGATTGACGTATAACTTCTGAGCGGTTTAAGCTACGTGAAACTTATTTAGTAACTTTTGTCAGCCATGTCTGTAGATGATGTGTATCAATTTTGGTGACATTCCTATGAACAGTCTAGGAGGAGTTGCGCCGTCTTCGTGGCCATGCATTTCGCACAAAAGTGAAATTACCTCACTTCCTGTTGGGCGTGGCTAATGCATTGGCATTACATTTTTGTCCGGCTTAGTGAGATACATATGCGTACCAAATGGCATGCCACTCCTACAAACTACATGGCAACCAGGCACCTTAAAGCGGGAGGCCAAAATCACAACGAGTTAGGGGGCGCTATAGAGGCCCTGAGGCCCGGCTGGATCTGGGCTTTTGGTTCTCAGTAGCGGTGGCAGTCTAAGAAAAAGGAGCCAAATTTCGTGCGTTGTCGACCATGGCAAGCGCCCCAATAAGGGTCTTGAAAAGAGTTTGCTTGCCAAGTTTGACAAATCAGAAGCTGCAATATCATTTCCGCCATAACCAGCACCCCCAGGGGCGAAAGTGCACAAAATTTGGCGGACATGTCAGGTGAGCTATGAAGAGTTTGCGTATGAAGTTTGATGACAATTGAGTAAATAGAAGATGAGATATAGATTTTTGAAGAATAAATTTTTTGGTTTTTCCCATGTCAGAAGGTGGCGCTATGCTGTACATGAGCGATTATGAGTTGGAAAAATAAGTGTCTACAACAGGAACGCACTATCACAAGGTAGTGGTGTGAAGGAAAAGCATTATGGAATTATTTACCAAAAACCCGTTTTGGAGCAATTGCGTCGGCCAAAAACAGCGCCCCCCATGGACGAAAATTCCCAAAATGCGGTATACATGACATGGGAGGTAGTAAGAGGGTGGCCGTGAAGTTTGACCAAATTTGAGGAAAGATTGGATTTTTTGCCCAAAAATAGCGCCCCCAGTGGCGAAATATCACAGAAATTGGGTAACATGTCAGAAGCCCAATGAGTGATTTGCGTGTGAAGTATGAGCAGTTTTGAGCAATCAGAAGATTTGTTATGAATTTTTTAGCATGTAAAATTTTGAAGTGAAAATTGATTGACGTATAACTTCTGAACGTTTTATCCTACGTGAAACGTATTTAGTAACTTTTGTCAGCCATGTCTGTAGATGATGTGTATCAATTTTGGTGACATTCCCATGAACGGTCTAGGAGGAGTTGCGCCGTCTTCGTGGCCATGCATTTCGCACAAAAGTAAAATTACCTCACTTCCTGTTGGGCGTGGCTATGCATTCATAGAACTTTTTTTGCTCGTGTCAGTAAGATACATATGTGAACCAAATTTCGTTCCTCTACGACAAACTATATGGCAACCAGGAGCCTTCGAAAAAAGGCAAAATTTTCAAGGCGTTAGGGGGCGCTATAGAGGCCCAGAGCCCCGCCCAGATCTGGGGTTTTGGATCTGAGTAGCGTAGGGGATGCCGATAAAATGATCCAAAATATGCGCGTTTTCGTCCACAGGAAGTGCCCCAAAAAAGGCCGAACAGCGACCGCGACTAAGGAATAATAATAATAATAATAATAATAATAATAATAATAATAATAATAATTAAAGCCACAAGCGGCCTCGACGGGCCCTCGCGCCAGCGGCCAGGGGGGGCGGGGGCATGCGTCCCCGCGAAATACCGTAAAGAGTCTGCTTGCCAAGTTTGACCAATCAGAAGCTGCAATATCATTTGTGCCATAACCAGCACCCCCAGGGGTGAAAGTGCACAAAATTTGGCGGATATGTCAGGAGAGCTATGAAGAGTTTGCGTATGAAGTTTGATGACAATTGAGTAAATAGAAGATGAGAGATAGATTTTTGAAGAATAAATTTTTTGGTTTTTCCCATGTCAGAAGGTGGCGCTATGCTGTACATGAGCGATTATGAGTTGGAGAAATAAGTGTCTACAACAGCAACGCACTATCACAAGGTAGTGGTGTGAAGGAAAAGCATTATGGAATTATTTACCAAAAACCCGTTTTGGAGAAATTGCGTCGGCCAAAAACAGCGCCCCCCATGGACGAAAATTCCCAAAATGTGGTATACATGACATGGGCGGTAGTAAGAGGGTGGCCGTGAAGTTTGACCAAATTTGAGGAAAGATTGGATTGTTTGCCCAAAAATAGCGCCCCCAGTGGCGAAATATCACAGAAAATGGGGAACATGTCAGAAGCCCAATGAGGGATTTGCGTGTGAAGTATGAGCAGTTTTGAGCAATTAGAAGATTTGTTATGAATTTTTAAGCATGTAAAATTTTGCATTAAAAATTGATTGACGTATAACTTCTGAGCGGTTTAAGCTACGTGAAACTTATTTAGTAACTTTTGTCAGCCATGTCTGTAGATGATGTGTATCAATTTTGGTGACATTCCTATGAACAGTCTAGGAGGAGTTGCGCCGTCTTCGTGGCCATGCATTTCGCACAAAAGTGAAATTACCTCACTTCCTGTTGGGCGTGGCTAATGCATTGGCATTACATTTTTGTCCGGCTTAGTGAGATACATATGCGTACCAAATGGCATGCCACTCCTACAAACTACATGGCAACCAGGCACCTTAAAGCGGGAGGCCAAAATCACAACGATTTAGGGGGCGCTATAGAGGCCCTGAGGCCCGGCTGGATCTGGGCTTTTGGTTCTCAGTAGCGGTGGCAGTCTAAGAAAAAGGAGCCAAATTTCGTGCGTTGTCGACCATGGCAAGCGCCCCAATAAGGGTCTTGAAAAGAGTCTGCTTGCCAAGTTTGACAAATCAGAAGCTGCAATATCATTTCCGCCATAACCAGCACCCCCAGGGGCGAAAGTGCACAAAATTTGGCGGACATGTCAGGTGAGCTATGAAGAGTTTGCGTATGAAGTTTGATGACAATTGAGTAAATAGAAGATGAGATATAGATTTTTGAAGAATAAATTTTTTGGTTTTTCCCATGTCAGAAGGTGGCGCTATGCTGTACATGAGCGATTATGAGTTGGAAAAATAAGTGTCTACAACAGGAACGCACTATCACAAGGTAGTGGTGTGAAGGAAAAGCATTATGGAATTATTTACCAAAAACCCGTTTTGGAGCAATTGCGTCGGCCAAAAACAGCGCCCCCCATGGACGAAAATTCCCAAAATGCGGTATACATGACATGGGAGGTAGTAAGAGGGTGGCCGTGAAGTTTGACCAAATTTGAGGAAAGATTGGATTTTTTGCCCAAAAATAGCGCCCCCAGTGGCGAAATATCACAGAAATTGGGTAACATGTCAGAAGCCCAATGAGTGATTTGCGTGTGAAGTATGAGCAGTTTTGAGCAATTAGAAGATTTGTTATGAATTTTTTAGCATGTAAAATTTTGAAGTGAAAATTGATTGACGTATAACTTCTGAACGTTTTATCCTACGTGAAACGTATTTAGTAACTTTTGTCAGCCATGTCTGTAGATGATGTGTATCAATTTTGGTGACATTCCCATGAACGGTCTAGGAGGAGTTGCGCCGTCTTCGTGGCCATGCATTTCGCACAAAAGTAAAATTACCTCACTTCCTGTTGGGCGTGGCTATGCATTCATAGAACGTTTTTTGTTCGTCTCAGTAAGATACATATGTGAACCAAATTTCGTTCCTCTACGACAAACTATATGGCAACCAGGAGCCTTCGAAAAAATGCAAAATTTTCAAGGCGTTAGGGGGCGCTATAGAGGCCCAGAGCCCCGCCCAGATCTGGGGTTTTGGATCTGAGTAGCGTAGGGGATGCCGATAAAATGATCCAAAATATGCGCGTTTTCGTCCACAGGAAGTGCCCCAAAAAAGGCCGAACAGCGACCGCGACTAAGGAATAATAATAATAATTAAAGCCGCAAGCGGCCTTGACGGGCCCTCGCGCCAGCGGCCAGGGGGGGCGGGGGCATGCGTCCCCGCGAAATACCGTAAAGAGTCTGCTTGCCAAGTTTGACCAATCAGAAGCTGCAATATCATTTGTGCCATAACCAGCACCCCCAGGGGTGAAAGTGCACAAAATTTGGCGGATATGTCAGGAGAGCTATGAAGAGTTTGCGTATGAAGTTTGATGACAATTGAGTAAATAGAAGATGAGAGATAGATTTTTGAAGAATAAATTTTTTGGTTTTTCCCATGTCAGAAGGTGGCGCTATGCTGTACATGAGCGATTATGAGTTGGAGAAATAAGTGTCTACAACAGCAATGCACTATCACAAGGTAGTGGTGTGAAGGAAAAGCATTATGGAATTATTTACCAAAAACCCGTTTTGGAGAAATTGCGTCGGCCAAAAACAGCGCCCCCCATGGACGAAAATTCCCAAAATGTGGTGTACATGACATGGGCGGTAGTAAGTGGGTGGCCGTGAAGTTTGACCAAATTTGAGGAAAGATTGGATTGTTTGCCCAAAAATAGCGCCCCCAGTGGCGAAATATCACAGAAAATGGGGAACATGTCAGAAGCCCAATGAGGGATTTGCGTGTGAAGTATGAGCAGTTTTGAGCAATTAGAAGATTTGTTATGAATTTTTAAGCATGTAAAATTTTGCATTAAAAATTGATTGACGTATAACTTCTGAGCGGTTTAAGCTACGTGAAACTTATTTAGTAACTTTTGTCAGCCATGTCTGTAGATGATGTGTATCAATTTTGGTGACATTCCTATGAACAGTCTAGGAGGAGTTGCGCCGTCTTCATGGCCATGCATTTCGCACAAAAGTGAAATTACCTCACTTCCTGTTGGGCGTGGCTAATGCATTGGCATTACATTTTTGTCCGGCTTAGTGAGATACATATGCGTACCAAATGGCATGCCACTCCTACAAACTACAAGGCAACCAGGCACCTTAAAGCGGGAGGCCAAAATCACAACGAGTTAGGGGGCGCTATAGAGGCCCTGAGGCCCGGCTGGATCTGGGCTTTTGGTTCTCAGTAGCGGTGGCAGTCTAAGAAAAAGGAGCCAAATTTCGTGCGTTGTCGACCATGGCAAGCGCCCCAATAAGGGTCTTGAAAAGAGTTTGCTTGCCAAGTTTGACAAATCAGAAGCTGCAATATCATTTCCGCCATAACCAGCACCCCCAGGGGCGAAAGTGCACAAAATTTGGCGGACATGTCAGGTGAGCTATGAAGAGTTTGCGTATGAAGTTTGATGACAATTGAGTAAATAGAAGATGAGATATAGATTTTTGAAGAATAAATTTTTTGGTTTTTCCCATGTCAGAAGGTGGCGCTATGCTGTACATGAGCGATTATGAGTTGGAAAAATAAGCGTCTACAACAGGAACGCACTATCACAAGGAAGTGGTGTGAAGGAAAAGCATTATGGAATTATTTACCAAAAACCCGTTCTGGAGCAATTGCGTCGGCCAAAAACAGCGCCCCCCATGGACGAAAATTCCCAAAATGCGGTATACATGACCTGGGAGGTAGAAAGAGGGTGGCCGTGAAGTTTGACCAAATTTGAGGAAAGATTGGATTTTTTGCCCAAAAATAGCGCCCCCAGTGGCGAAATATCACAGAAATTGGGTAACATGTCAGAAGCCCAATGAGTGATTTGCGTGTGAAGTATGAGCAGTTTTGAGCAATTAGAAGATTTGTTATGAATTTTTTAGCATGTAAAATTTTGAAGTGAAAATTGATTGACGTATAACTTCTGAACGTTTTATCCTACGTGAAACGTATTTAGTAACTTTTGTCAGCCATGTCTGTAGATGATGTGTATCAATTTTGGTGACATTCCCATGAACGGTCTAGGAGGAGTTGCGCCGTCTTCGTGGCCATGCATTTCGCACAAAAGTAAAATTACCTCACTTCCTGTTGGGCGTGGCTATGCAGTCATAGAACATTTTTTGTTCGTCTCAGTAAGATACATATGTGAACCAAATTTCGTTCCTCTACGACAAACTATATGGCAACCAGGAGCCTTCGAAAAAAGGCAAAATTTTCAAGGCGTTAGGGGGCGCTATAGAGGCCCAGAGCCCCGCCCAGATCTGGGGTTTTGGATCTGAGTAGCGTAGGGGATGCCGATAAAATGATCCAAAATATGCGCGTTTTCGTCCACAGGAAGTGCCCCAAAAAAGGCCGAACAGCGACCGCGACTAAGGAATAATAATAATAAATAATAAAAAACCGAACAAGATCAATAGGGCCTTCGCCCTATAGGGCTCGGGCCCTAATAATAATAAAAAACCGAACAAGATCAATAGGGCCTTCGCCCTATAGGGCTCGGGCCCTAATAAAAAACCGAACAAGATCAATAGGGCCTTCGCCCTATAGGGCTCGGGCCCTAATAAGAATAATAATAATAATTAAAGCCGCAAGCGGCCTTGACGGGCCCTCGCGCCAGCGGCCAGGGGGGGCGGGGGCATGCGTCCCCGCGAAATACCGTAAAGAGTCTGCTTGCCAAGTTTGACCAATCAGAAGCTGCAATATCATTTGTGCCATAACCAGCACCCCCAGGGGTGAAAGTGCACAAAATTTGGCGGATATGTCAGGAGAGCTATGAAGAGTTTGCGTATGAAGTTTGATGACAATTGAGTAAATAGAAGATGAGAGATAGATTTTTGAAGAATAAATTTTGTGGTTTTTCCCATGTCAGAAGGTGGCGCTATGCTGTACATGAGCGATTATGAGTTGGAGAAATAAGTGTCTACAACAGCAATGCACTATCACAAGGTAGTGGTGTGAAGGAAAAGCATTATGGAATTATTTACCAAAAACCCGTTTTGGAGAAATTGCGTCGGCCAAAAACAGCGCCCCCCATGGACGAAAATTCCCAAAATGTGGTGTACATGACATGGGCGGTAGTAAGAGGGTGGCCGTGAAGTTTGACCAAATTTGAGGAAAGATTGGATTGTTTGCCCAAAAATAGCGCCCCCAGTGGCGAAATATCACAGAAAATGGGGAACATGTCAGAAGCCCAATGAGGGATTTGCGTGTGAAGTATGAGCAGTTTTGAGCAATTAGAAGATTTGTTATGAATTTTTAAGCATGTAAAATTTTGCATTAAAAATTGATTGACATATAACTTCTGAGCGGTTTAAGCTACGTGAAACTTATTTAGTAACTTTTGTCAGCCATGTCTGTAGATCAGGGGTCTCAAACCTGATCCATAAAGGGCCGTGTGGCTGCAGGTTTTCATTCCAGCCATGCAGCAGCACACCTGACTTAGCTCATTCAATCAACTGAACTGTCTTCACACAGTCAAATACTTGCAGCCACACCCACCCTTGATTAAAGGGTGGGTGTGTCAGTTGATTGAATAAGCCAAATCAGGGTGCTGCTGCATGGCTGGAATGAAAACCTGCAGCCACACGGCCCTTTATGGATCAGGTTTGAGACCCCTGCTGTAGATGATGTGTATCAATTTTGGTGACATTCCTATGAACAGTCTAGGAGGAGTTGCGCCGTCTTCATGGCCATGCATTTCGCGCAAAAGTGAAATTACCTCACTTCCTGTTGGGCGTGGCTAATGCATTGGCAGTACATTTTTGTCCGGCTTAGTGAGATACATATGCGTACCAAATGGCATGCCACTCCTACAAACTACATGGCAACCAGGCACCTTAAAGCGGGAGGCCAAAATCACAACGAGTTAGGGGGCGCTATAGAGGCCCTGAGGCCCGGCTGGATCTGGGCTTTTGGTTCTCAGTAGCGGTGGCAGTCTAAGAAAAAGGAGCCAAATTTCGTGCGTTGTCGACCATGGCAAGCGCCCCAATAAGGGTCTTGAAAAGAGTTTGCTTGCCAAGTTTGACAAATCAGAAGCTGCAATATCATTTCCGCCATAACCAGCACCCCCAGGGGCGAAAGTGCACAAAATTTGGCGGACATGTCAGGTGAGCTATGAAGAGTTTGCGTATGAAGTTTGATGACAATTGAGTAAATAGAAGATGAGATATAGATTTTTGAAGAATAAATTTTTTGGTTTTTCCCATGTCAGAAGGTGGCGCTATGCTGTACATGAGCGATTATGAGTTGGAAAAATAAGTGTCTACAACAGGAACGCACTATCACAAGGTAGTGGTGTGAAGGAAAAGCATTATGGAATTATTTACCAAAAACCCGTTTTGGAGCAATTGCGTCGGCCAAAAACAGCGCCCCCCATGGACGAAAATTCCCAAAATGCGGTATACATGACATGGGACGTAGTAAGAGGGTGGCCGTGAAGTTTGACCAAATTTGAGGAAAGATTGGATTTTCTGCCCAAAAATAGCGCCCCCAGTGGCGAAATATCACAGAAATTGGGTAACATGTCAGAAGCCCAATGAGTGATTTGCGTGTGAAGTATGAGCAGTTTTGAGCAATTAGAAGATTTGTTATGAATTTTTTAGCATGTAAAATTTTGAAGTGAAAATTGATTGACGTATAACTTCTGAACGTTTTATCCTACGTGAAACGTATTTAGTAACTTTTGTCAGCCATGTCTGTAGATGATGTGTATCAATTTTGGTGACATTCCCATGAACGGTCTAGGAGGAGTTGCGCCGTCTTCGTGGCCATGCATTTCGCACAAAAGTAAAATTACCTCACTTCCTGTTGGGCGTGGCTATGCATTCATAGAACTTTTTTTGTTCGTCTCAGTAAGATACATATGTGAACCAAATTTCGTTCCTCTACGACAAACTATATGGCAACCAGGAGCCTTCGAAAAAAGGCAAAATTTTCAAGGCGTTAGGGGGCGCTATAGAGGCCCAGAGCCCCGCCCAGATCTGGGGTTTTGGATCTGAGTAGCGTAGGGGATGCCGATAAAATGATCCAAAATATGCGCGTTTTCGTCCACAGGAAGTGCCCCAAAAAAGGCCGAACAGCGACCGCGACTAAGGAATAATAATAATAAGAATAATAATAATTAAAGCCGCAAGCGGCCTTGACGGGCCCTCGCGCCAGCGGCCAGGGGGGGCGGGGGCATGCGTCCCCGCGAAATACCGTAAAGAGTCTGCTTGCCAAGTTTGACCAATCAGAAGCTGCAATATCATTTGTGCCATAACCAGCACCCCCAGGGGTGAAAGTGCACAAAATTTGGCGGATATGTCAGGAGAGCTATGAAGAGTTTGCGTATGAAGTTTGATGACAATTGAGTAAATAGAAGATGAGAGATAGATTTTTGAAGAATAAATTTTTTGGTTTTTCCCATGTCAGAAGGTGGCGCTATGCTGTACATGAGCGATTATGAGTTGGAGAAATAAGTGTCTACAACAGCAACGCACTATCACAAGGTAGTGGTGTGAAGGAAAAGCATTATGGAGTTATTTACCAAAAACCCGTTTTGGAGAAATTGCGTCGGCCAAAAACAGCGCCCCCCATGGACGAAAATTCCCAAAATGTGGTATACATGACATGGGCGGTAGTAAGAGGGTGGCCGTGAAGTTTGACCAAATTTGAGGAAAGATTGGATTGTTTGCCCAAAAATAGCGCCCCCAGTGGCGAAATATCACAGAAAATGGGGAACATGTCAGAAGCCCAATGAGGGATTTGCGTGTGAAGTATGAGCAGTTTTGAGCAATTAGAAGATTTGTTATGAATTTTTAAGCATGTAAAATTTTGCATTAAAAATTGATTGACGTATAACTTCTGAGCGGTTCAAGCTACGTGAAACTTATTTAGTAACTTTTGTCAGCCATGTCTGTAGATGATGTGTATCAATTTTGGTGACATTCCTATGAACAGTCTAGGAGGAGTTGCGCCGTCTTCGTGGCCATGCATTTCGCACAAAAGTGAAATTACCTCACTTCCTGTTGGGCGTGGCTAATGCATTGGCATTACATTTTTGTCCGGCTTAGTGAGATACATATGCGTACCAAATGGCACGCCACTCCTACAAACTACATGGCAACCAGGCACCTTAAAGCGGGAGGCCAAAATCACAACGAGTTAGGGGGCGCTATAGAGGCCCTGAGGCCCGGCTGGATCTGGGCTTTTGGTTCTCAGTAGCGGTGGCAGTCTAAGAAAAAGGAGCCAAATTTCGTGCGTTGTCGACCATGGCAAGCGCCCCAATAAGGGACTTGAAAAGAGTTTGCTTGCCAAGTTTGACAAATCAGAAGCTGCAATATCATTTCCGCCATAACCAGCACCCCCAGGGGCGAAAGTGCACAAAATTTGGCGGACATGTCAGGTGAGCTATGAAGAGTTTGCGTATGAAGTTTGATGACAATTGAGAAAATAGAAGATGAGATATAGATTTTTGAAGAATAAATTTTTTGGTTTTTCCCATGTCAGAAGGTGGCGCTATGCTGTACATGAGCGATTATGAGTTGGAAAAATAAGTGTCCACAACAGGAACGCACTATCACAAGGTAGTGGTGTGAAGGAAAAGCATTATGGAATTATTTACCAAAAACCCGTTTTGGAGCAATTGCGTCAGCCAAAAACAGCGCCCCCCATGGACGAAAATTCCCAAAATGCGGTATACATGACATGGGAGGTAGTAAGAGGGTGGCCGTGAAGTTTGACCAAATTTGAGGAAAGATTGGATTTTTTGCCCAAAAATAGCGCCCCCAGTGGCGAAATATCACAGAAATTGGGTAACATGTCAGAAGCCCAATGAGTGATTTGCGTGTGAAGTATGAGCAGTTTTGAGCAATTAGAAGATTTGTTATGAATTTTTTAGCATGTAAAATTTTGAAGTGAAAATTGATTGACGTATAACTTCTGAACGTTTTATCCTACGTGAAACGTATTTAGTAACTTTTGTCAGCCATGTCTGTAGATGATGTGTATCAATTTTGGTGACATTCCCATGAACGGTCTAGGAGGAGTTGCGCCGTCTTCGTGGCCATGCATTTCGCACAAAAGTAAAATTACCTCACTTCCTGTTGGGCGTGGCTATGCATTCATAGAACGTTTTTTGTTCGTCTCAGTAAGATACATATGTGAACCAAATTTCGTTCCTCTACGACAAACTATATGGCAACCAGGAGCCTTCGAAAAAAGGCAAAATTTTCAAGGCGTTAGGGGGCGCTATAGAGGCCCAGAGCCCCGCCCAGATCTGGGGTTTTGGATCTGAGTAGCGTAGGGGATGCCGATAAAATGATCCAAAATATGCGCGTTTTCGTCCACAGGAAGTGCCCCAAAAAAGGCCGAACAGCGACCGCGACTAAGGAATAATAATAATAATAATAATAATAATAATAATTAAAGCCGCAAGCGGCCTTGACGGGCCCTCGCGCCAGCGGCCAGGGGGGGCGGGGGCATGCGTCCCCGCGAAATACCGTAAAGAGTCTGCTTGCCAAGTTTGACCAATCAGAAGCTGCAATATCATTTGTGCCATAACCAGCACCCCCAGGGGTGAAAGTGCACAAAATTTGGCGGATATGTCAGGAGAGCTATGAAGAGTTTGCGTATGAAGTTTGATGACAATTGAGTAAATAGAAGATGAGAGATAGATATTTGAAGAATAAATTTTTTGGTTTTTCCCATGTCAGAAGGTGGCGCTATGCTGTACATGAGCGATTATGAGTTGGAGAAATAAGTGTCTACAACAGCAATGCACTATCACAAGGTAGTGGTGTGAAGGAAAAGCATTATGGAATTATTTACCAAAAACCCGTTTTGGAGAAATTGCGTCGGCCAAAAACAGCGCCCCCCATGGACGAAAATTCCCAAAATGTGGTGTACATGACATGGGCGGAAGTAAGAGGGTGGCCGTGAAGTTTGACCAAATTTGAGGAAAGATTGGATTGTTTGCCCAAAAATAGCGCCCCCAGTGGCGTAATATCACAGAAAATGGGGAACATGTCAGAAGCCCAATGAAGGATTTGCGTGTGAAGTATGAGCAGTTTTGAGCAATTTGAAGATTTGTTATGAATTTTTAAGCATGTAAAATTTTGCATTAAAAATTGATTGACGTATAACTTCTGAGCGGTTTAAGCTACGTGAAACTTATTTAGTAACTTTTGTCAGCCATGTCTGTAGATGATGTGTATCAATTTTGGTGACATTCCTATGAACAGTCTAGGAGGAGTTGCGCCGTCTTCATGGCCATGCATTTCGCACAAAAGTGAAATTACCTCACTTCCTGTTGGGCGTGGCTAATGCATTGGCATTACATTTTTGTCCGGCTTAGTGAGATACATATGCGTACCAAATGGCATGCCACTCCTACAAACTACAAGGCAACCAGGCACCTTAAAGCGGGAGGCCAAAATCACAACGAGTTAGGGGGCGCTATAGAGGCCCTGAGGCCCGGCTGGATCTGGGCTTTTGGTTCTCAGTAGCGGTGGCAGTCTAAGAAAAAGGAGCGAAATTTCGTGCGTTGTCGACCATGGCAAGCGCCCCAATAAGGGTCTTGAAAAGAGTTTGCTTGCCAAGTTTGACAAATCAGAAGCTGCAATATCATTTCCGCCATAACCAGCACCCCCAGGGGCGAAAGTGCACAAAATTTGGCGGACATGTCAGGTGAGCTAGGAAGAGTTTGCGTATGAAGTTTGATGACAATTGAGTAAATAGAAGATGAGATATAGATTTTTGAAGAATAAATTTTTTGGTTTTTCCCATGTCAGAAGGTGGCGCTATGCTGTACATGAGCGATTATGAGTTGGAAAAATAAGTGTCTACAACAGGAACGCACTATCACAAGGTAGTGGTGTGAAGGAAAAGCATTATGGAATTATTTACCAAAAACCCGTTTTGGAGCAATTGCGTCGGCCAAAAACAGCGCCCCCCATGGACGAAAATTCCCAAAATGCGGTATACATGACCTGGGAGGTAGAAAGAGGGTGGCCGTGAAGTTTGACCATATTTGAGGAAAGATTGGATTTTTTGCCCAAAAATAGCGCCCCCAGTGGCGAAATATCACAGAAATTGGGTAACATGTCAGAAGCCCAATGAGTGATTTGCGTGTGAAGTATGAGCAGTTTTGAGCAATTAGAAGATTTGTTATGAATTTTTTAGCATGTAAAATTTTGAAGTGAAAATTGATTGACGTATAACTTCTGAACGTTTTATCCTACGTGAAACGTATTTAGTAACTTTTGTCAGCCATGTCTGTAGATGATGTGTATCAATTTTGGTGACATTCCCATGAACGGTCTAGGAGGAGTTGCGCCGTCTTCGTGGCCGTGCATTTCGCACAAAAGTAAAATTACCTCACTTCCTGTTGGGCGTGGCTATGCATTCATAGAACATTTTTTGTTCGTCTCAGTAAGATACATATGTGAACCAAATTTCGTTCCTCTACGACAAACTATATGGCAACCAGGAGCCTTCGAAAAAAGGCAAAATTTTCAAGGCGTTAGGGGGCGCTATAGAGGCCCAGAGCCCCGCCCAGATCTGGGGTTTTGGATCTGAGTAGCGTAGGGGATGCCGATAAAATGATCCAAAATATGCGCGTTTTCGTCCACAGGAAGTGCCCCAAAAAAGGCCGAACAGCGACCGCGACTAAGGAATAATAATAATAATAATAATAAAAAACCGAACAAGATCAATAGGGCCTTCGCCCTATAGGGCTCGGGCCCTAATAATAAAAAACCGAACAAGATCAATAGGGCCTTCGCCCTATAGGGCTCGGGCCCTAATAATAATAATAATTAAAGCCGCAAGCGGCCTCGACGGGCCCTCGCGCCAGCGGCCAGGGGGGGCGGGGGCATGCGTCCCCGCGAAATACCGTAAAGAGTCTGCTTGCCAAGTTTGACCAATCAGAAGCTGCAATATCATTTGTGCCATAACCAGCACCCCCAGGGGTGAAAGTGCACAAAATTTGGCGGATATGTCAGGAGAGCTATGAAGAGTTTGCGTATGAAGTTTGATGACAATTGAGTAAATAGAAGATGAGAGATAGATTTTTGAAGAATAAATTTTTTGGTTTTTCCCATGTCAGAAGGTGGCGCTATGCTGTACATGAGCGATTATGAGTTGGAGAAATAAGTGTCTACAACAGCAACGCACTATCACAAGGTAGTGGTGTGAAGGAAAAGCATTATGGAATTATTTACCAAAAACCCGTTTTGGAGAAATTGCGTCGGCCAAAAACAGCGCCCCCCATGGACGAAAATTCCCAAAATGTGGTATACATGACATGGGCGGTAGTAAGAGGGTGGCCGTGAAGTTTGACCAAATTTGAGGAAAGATTGGATTGTTTGCCCAAAAATAGCGCCCCCAGTGGCGAAATATCAAAGAAAATGGGGAACATGTCAGAAGCCCAATGAGGGATTTGCGTGTGAAGTATGAGCAGTTTTGAGCAATTAGAAGATTTGTTATGAATTTTTAAGCATGTAAAATTTTGCATTAAAAATTGATTGACGTATAACTTCTGAGCGGTTTAAGCTACGTGAAACTTATTTAGTAACTTTTGTCAGCCATGTCTGTAGATGATGTGTATCAATTTTGGTGACATTCCTATGAACAGTCTAGGAGGAGTTGCGCCGTCTTCGTGGCCATGCATTTCGCACAAAAGTGAAATTACCTCACTTCCTGTTGGGCGTGGCTAATGCATTGGCATTACATTTTTGTCCGGCTTAGTGAGATACATATGCGTACCAAATGGCATGCCACTCCTACAAACTACATGGCAACCAGGCACCGCCCCCCATGGACGAAAATTCCCAAAATGTGGTATACATGACATGGGCGGTAGTAAGAGGGTGGCCGTGAAGTTTGACCAAATTTGAGGAAAGATTGGATTGTTTGCCCAAAAATAGCGCCCCCAGTGGCGAAATATCACAGAAAATGGGGAACATGTCAGAAGCCCAATGAGGGATTTGCGTGTGAAGTATGAGCAGTTTTGAGCAATTAGAAGATTTGTTATGAATTTTTAAGCATGTAAAATTTTGCATTAAAAATTGATTGACGTATAACTTCTGAGCGGTTTAAGCTACGTGAAACTTATTTAGTAACTTTTGTCAGCCATGTCTGTAGATGATGTGTATCAATTTTGGTGACATTCCTATGAACAGTCTAGGAGGAGTTGCGCCGTCTTCGTGGCCATGCATTTCGCACAAAAGTGAAATTACCTCACTTCCTGTTGGGCGTGGCTAATGCATTGGCATTACATTTTTGTCCGGCTTAGTGAGATACATATGCGTACCAAATGGCATGCCACTCCTACAAACTACATGGCAACCAGGCACCTTAAAGCGGGAGGCCAAAATCACAACGAGTTAGGGGGCGCTATAGAGGCCCTGAGGCCCGGCTGGATCTGGGCTGTTGGTTCTCAGTAGCGGTGGCAGTCTAAGAAAAAGGAGCCAAATTTCGTGCGTTGTCGACCATGGCAAGCGCCCCAATAAGGGTCTTGAAAAGAGTTTGCTTGCCAAGTTTGACAAATCAGAAGCTGCAATATCATTTCCGCCATAACCAGCACCCCCAGGGGCGAAAGTGCACAAAATTTGGCGGACATGTCAGGTGAGCTATGAAGAGTTTGCGTATGAAGTTTGATGACAATTGAGTAAATAGAAGATGAGATATAGATTTTTGAAGAATAAATTTTTTGGTTTTTCCCATGTCAGAAGGTGGCGCTATGCTGTACATGAGCGATTATGAGTTGGAAAAATAAGTGTCTACAACAGGAACGCACTATCACAAGGTAGTGGTGTGAAGGAAAAGCATTATGGAATTATTTACCAAAAACCCGTTTTGGAGCAATTGCGTCGGCCAAAAACAGCGCCCCCCATGGACGAAAATTCCCAAAATGCGGTATACATGACCTGGGAGGTAGAAAGAGGGTGGCCGTGAAGTTTGACCAAATTTGAGGAAAGATTGGATTTTTTGCCCAAAAATAGCGCCCCCAGTGGCGAAATATCACAGAAATTGGGTAACATGTCAGAAGCCCAATGAGTGATTTGCGTGTGAAGAATGAGCAGTTTTGAGCAATTAGAAGATTTGTTATGAATTTTTTAGCATGTAAAATTTTGAAGTGAAAATTGATTGACGTATAACTTCTGAACGTTTTATCCTACGTGAAACGTGTTTAGTAACTTTTGTCAGCCATGTCCGTAGATGATGTGTATCAATTTTGGTGACATTCCCATGAACGGTCTAGGAGGAGTTGCGCCGTCTTCGTGGCCATGCATTTCGCACAAAAGTAAAATTACCTCACTTCCTGTTGGGCGTGGCTATGCATTCATAGAACATTTTTTGTTCGTCTCAGTAAGATACATATGTGAACCAAATTTCGTTCCTCTACGACAAACTATATGGCAACCAGGAGCCTTCGAAAAAAGGCAAAATTTTCAAGGCGTTAGGGGGCGCTATAGAGGCCCAGAGCCCCGCCCAGATCTGGGGTTTTGGATCTGAGTAGCGTAGGGGATGCCGATAAAATGATCCAAAATATGCGCGTTTTCGTCCACAGGAAGTGCCCCAAAAAAGGCCGAACAGCGACCGCGACTAAGGAATAATAATAATTAAAGCCGCAAGCGGCCTTGACGGGCCCTCGCGCCAGCGGCCAGGGGGGGCGGGGGCATGCGTCCCCGCGAAATACCGTAAAGAGTCTGCTTGCCAAGTTTGACCAATCAGAAGCTGCAATATCATTTGTGCCATAACCAGCACCCCCAGGGGTGAAAGTGCACAAAATTTGGCGGATATGTCAGGAGAGCTATGAAGAGTTTGCGTATGAAGTTTGATGACAATTGAGTAAATAGAAGATGAGAGATAGATTTTTGAAGAATAAATTTTTTGGTTTTTCCCATGTCAGAAGGTGGCGCTATGCTGTACATGAGCGATTATGAGTTGGAGAAATAAGTGTCTACAACAGCAATGCACTATCACAAGGTAGTGGTGTGAAGGAAAAGCATTATGGAATTATTTACCAAAAACCCGTTTTGGAGAAATTGCGTCGGCCAAAAACAGCGCCCCCCATGGACGAAAATTCCCAAAATGTGGTGTACATGACATGGGCGGTAGTAAGTGGGTGGCCGTGAAGTTTGACCAAATTTGAGGAAAGATTGGATTGTTTGCCCAAAAATAGCGCCCCCAGTGGCGAAATATCACAGAAAATGGGGAACATGTCAGAAGCCCAATGAGGGATTTGCGTGTGAAGTATGAGCAGTTTTGAGCAATTAGAAGATTTGTTATGAATTTTTAAGCATGTAAAATTTTGCATTAAAAATTGATTGACGTATAACTTCTGAGCAGTTTAAGCTACGTGAAACTTATTTAGTAACTTTTGTCAGCCATGTCTGTAGATGATGTGTATCAATTTTGGTGACATTCCTATGAACAGTCTAGGAGGAGTTGCGCCGTCTTCATGGCCATGCATTTCGCACAAAAGTGAAATTACCTCACTTCCTGTTGGGCGTGGCTAATGCATTGGCATTACATTTTTGTCCGGCTTAGTGAGATACATATGGGTACCAAATGGCATGCCACTCCTACAAACTACAAGGCAACCAGGCACCTTAAAGCGGGAGGCCAAAATCACAACGAGTTAGGGGGCGCTATAGAGGCCCTGAGGCCCGGCTGGATCTGGGCTTTTGGTTCTCAGTAGCGGTGGCAGTCTAAGAAAAAGGAGCCAAATTTCGTGCGTTGTCGACCATGGCAAGCGCCCCAATAAGGGTCTTGAAAAGAGTTTGCTTGCCAAGTTTGACAAATCAGAAGCTGCAATATCATTTCCGCCATAACCAGCACCCCCAGGGGCGAAAGTGCACAAAATTTGGCGGACATGTCAGGTGAGCTATGAAGAGTTTGCGTATGAAGTTTGATGACAATTGAGTAAATAGAAGATGAGATATAGATTTTTGAAGAATAAATTTTTTGGTTTTTCCCATGTCAGAAGGTGGCGCTATGCTGTACATGAGCGATTATGAGTTGGAAAAATAAGCGTCTACAACAGGAACGCACTATCACAAGGAAGTGGTGTGAAGGAAAAGCATTATGGAATTATTTACCAAAAACCCGTTCTGGAGCAATTGCGTCGGCCAAAAACAGCGCCCCCCATGGACGAAAATTCCCAAAATGCGGTATACATGACCTGGGAGGTAGAAAGAGGGTGGCCGTGAAGTTTGACCAAATTTGAGGAAAGATTGGATTTTTTGCCCAAAAATAGCGCCCCCAGTGGCGAAATATCACAGAAATTGGGTAACATGTCAGAAGCCCAATGACTGATTTGCGTGTGAAGTATGAGCAGTTTTGAGCAATTAGAAGATTTGTTATGAATTTTTTAGCATGTAAAATTTTGAAGTGAAAATTGATTGACGTATAACTTCTGAACGTTTTATCCTACGTGAAACGTATTTAGTAACTTTTGTCAGCCATGTCTGTAGATGATGTGTATCAATTTTGGTGACATTCCCATGAACGGTCTAGGAGGAGTTGCGCCGTCTTCGTGGCCATGCATTTCGCACAAAAGTAAAATTACCTCACTTCCTGTTGGGCGTGGCTATGCAGTCATAGAACATTTTTTGTTCGTCTCAGTAAGATACATATGTGAACCAAATTTCGTTCCTCTACGACAAACTATATGGCAACCAGGAGCCTTCGAAAAAAGGCAAAATTTTCAAGGCGTTAGGGGGCGCTATAGAGGCCCAGAGCCCCGCCCAGATCTGGGGTTTTGGATCTGAGTAGCGTAGGGGATGCCGATAAAATGATCCAAAATATGCGCGTTTTCGTCCACAGGAAGTGCCCCAAAAAAGGCCGAACAGCGACCGCGACTAAGGAATAATAATAATAATAAAAAAAACCGAACAAGATCAATAGGGCCTTCGCCCTATAGGGCTCGGGCCCTAATAATAATAAAAAACCGAACAAGATCAATAGGGCCTTCGCCCTATAGGGCTCGGGCCCTAATAAAAAACCGAACAAGATCAATAGGGCCTTCGCCCTATAGGGCTCGGGCCCTAATAAGAATAATAATAATAATTAAAGCCGCAAGCGGCCTTGACGGGCCCTCGCGCCAGCGGCCAGGGGGGGCGGGGGCATGCGTCCCCGTGAAATACCGTAAAGAGTCTGCTTGCCAAGTTTGACCAATCAGAAGCTGCAATATCATTTGTGCCATAACCAGCACCCCCAGGGGTGAAAGTGCACAAAATTTGGCGGATATGTCAGGAGAGCTATGAAGAGTTTGCGTATGAAGTTTGATGACAATTGAGTAAATAGAAGATGAGAGATAGATTTTTGAAGAATAAATTTTGTGGTTTTTCCCATGTCAGAAGGTGGCGCTATGCTGTACATGAGCGATTATGAGTTGGAGAAATAAGTGTCTACAACAGCAATGCACTATCACAAGGTAGTGGTGTGAAGGAAAAGCATTATGGAATTATTTACCAAAAACCCGTTTTGGAGAAATTGCGTCGGCCAAAAACAGCGCCCCCCATGGACGAAAATTCCCAAAATGTGGTGTACATGACATGGGCGGTAGTAAGAGGGTGGCCGTGAAGTTTGACCAAATTTGAGGAAAGATTGGATTGTTTGCCCAAAAATAGCGCCCCCAGTGGCGAAATATCACAGAAAATGGGGAACATGTCAGAAGCCCAATGAGGGATTTGCGTGT
Organism: Neoarius graeffei; assembly: GCF_027579695.1. Taxonomy (NCBI): domain Eukaryota; kingdom Metazoa; phylum Chordata; class Actinopteri; order Siluriformes; family Ariidae; genus Neoarius; species Neoarius graeffei. Next base: position 57,776,831 of record NC_083570.1, on the reverse strand, counting down.
GAAGTATGAGCAGTTTTGAGCAATTAGAAGATTTGTTATGAATTTTTAAGCATGTAAAATTTTGCATTAAAAATTGATTGACATATAACTTCTGAGCGGTTTAAGCTACGTGAAACTTATTTAGTAACTTTTGTCAGCCATGTCTGTAGATCAGGGGTCTCAAACCTGATCCATAAAGGGCCGTGTGGCTGCAGGTTTTCATTCCAGCCATGCAGCAGCACACCTGACTTAGCTCATTCAATCAACTGAACTGTCTTCACACAGTCAAATACTTGCAGCCACACCCACCCTTGATTAAAGGGTGGGTGTGTCAGTTGATTGAATAAGCCAAATCAGGGTGCTGCTGCATGGCTGGAATGAAAACCTGCAGCCACACGGCCCTTTATGGATCAGGTTTGAGACCCCTGCTGTAGATGATGTGTATCAATTTTGGTGACATTCCTATGAACAGTCTAGGAGGAGTTGCGCCGTCTTCATGGCCATGCATTTCGCGCAAAAGTGAAATTACCTCACTTCCTGTTGGGCGTGGCTAATGCATTGGCAGTACATTTTTGTCCGGCTTAGTGAGATACATATGCGTACCAAATGGCATGCCACTCCTACAAACTACATGGCAACCAGGCACCTTAAAGCGGGAGGCCAAAATCACAACGAGTTAGGGGGCGCTATAGAGGCCCTGAGGCCCGGCTGGATCTGGGCTTTTGGTTCTCAGTAGCGGTGGCAGTCTAAGAAAAAGGAGCCAAATTTCGTGCGTTGTCGACCATGGCAAGCGCCCCAATAAGGGTCTTGAAAAGAGTTTGCTTGCCAAGTTTGACAAATCAGAAGCTGCAATATCATTTCCGCCATAACCAGCACCCCCAGGGGCGAAAGTGCACAAAATTTGGCGGACATGTCAGGTGAGCTATGAAGAGTTTGCGTATGAAGTTTGATGACAATTGAGTAAATAGAAGATGAGAGATAGATTTTTGAAGAATAAATTTTTTGGTTTTTCCCATGTCAGAAGGTGGCGCTATGCTGTACATGAGCAATTATGAGTTGGAGAAATAAGTGTCTACAACAGCAACGCACTATCACAAGGTAGTGGTGTGAAGGAAAAGCATTATGGAGTTATTTACCAAAAACCCGTTTTGGAGAAATTGCGTCGGCCAAAAACAGCGCCCCCCATGGACGAAAATTCCCAAAATGTGGTATACATGACATGGGCGGTAGTAAGAGGGTGGCCGTGAAGTTTGACCAAATTTGAGGAAAGATTGGATTGTTTGCCCAAAAATAGCGCCCCCAGTGGCGAAATATCACAGAAAATGGGGAACATGTCAGAAGCCCAATGAGGGATTTGCGTGTGAAGTATGAGCAGTTTTGAGCAATTAGAAGATTTGTTATGAATTTTTAAGCATGTAAAATTTTGCATTAAAAATTGATTGACGTATAACTTCTGAGCGGTTCAAGCTACGCGAAACTTATTTAGTAACTTTTGTCAGCCATGTCTGTAGATGATGTGTATCAATTTTGGTGACATTCCTATGAACAGTCTAGGAGGAGTTGCGCCGTCTTCGTGGCCATGCATTTCGCACAAAAGTGAAATTACCTCACTTCCTGTTGGGCGTGGCTAATGCATTGGCATTACATTTTTGTCCGGCTTAGTGAGATACATATGCGTACCAAATGGCACGCCACTCCTACAAACTACATGGCAACCAGGCACCTTAAAGCGGGAGGCCAAAATCACAACGAGTTAGGGGGCGCTATAGAGGCCCTGAGGCCCGGCTGGATCTGGGCTTTTGGTTCTCAGTAGCGGTGGCAGTCTAAGAAAAAGGAGCCAAATTTCGTGCGTTGTCGACCATGGCAAGCGCCCCAATAAGGGTCTTGAAAAGAGTTTGCTTGCCAAGTTTGACAAATCAGAAGCTGCAATATCATTTCCGCCATAACCAGCACCCCCAGGGGCGAAAGTGCACAAAATTTGGCGGACATGTCAGGTGAGCTATGAAGAGTTTGCGTATGAAGTTTGATGACAATTGAGTAAATAGAAGATGAGATATAGATTTTTGAAGAATAAATTTTTTGGTTTTTCCCATGTCAGAAGGTGGCGCTATGCTGAACATGAGCGATTATGAGTTGGAAAAATAAGTGTCCACAACAGGAACGCACTATCACAAGGTAGTGGTGTGAAGGAAAAGCATTATGGAATTATTTACCAAAAACCCGTTTTGGAGCAATTGCGTCGGCCAAAAACAGCGCCCCCCATGGACGAAAATTCCCAAAATGCGGTAAACATGACATGGGAGGTAGTAAGAGGGTGGCCGTGAAGTTTGACCAAATTTGAGGAAAGATTGGATTTTTTGCCCAAAAATAGCGCCCCCAGTGGCGAAATATCACAGAAATGGGGTAACATGTCAGAAGCCCAATGAGTGATTTGCGTGTGAAGTATGAGCAGTTGTGAGCAATTAGAAGATTTGTTATGAATTTTTTAGCATGTAAAATTTTGAAGTGAAAATTGATTGACGTATAACTTCTGAACGTTTTATCCTACGTGAAACGTATTTAGTAACTTTTGTCAGCCATGTCTGTAGATGATGTGTATCAATTTTGGTGACATTCCCATGAACGGTCTAGGAGGAGTTGCGCCGTCTTCGTGGCCATGCATTTCGCACAAAAGTGAAATTACCTCACTTCCTGTTGGGCGTGGCTATGCATTCATAGAACGTTTTTTGTTCGTCTCAGTAAGATACATATGTGAACCAAATTTCGTTCCTCTACGACAAACTATATGGCAACCAGGAGCCTTCGAAAAAAGGCAAAATTTTCAAGGCGTTAGGGGGCGCTATAGAGGCCCAGAGCCCCGCCCAGATCTGGGGTTTTGGATCTGAGTAGCGTAGGGGATGCCGATAAAATGATCCAAAATATGCGCGTTTTCGTCCACAGGAAGTGCCCCAAAAAAGGCCGAACAGCGACCGCGACTAAGGAATAATAATAATAAGAATAATAATTAAAGCCGCAAGCGGCCTTGACGGGCCCTCGCGCCAGCGGCCAGTGGGGGCGGGGGCATGCGTCCCCGCGAAATACCGTAAAGAGTCTGCTTGCCAAGTTTGACCAATCAGAAGCTGCAACATCGTTTGTGCCATAACCAGCACCCCCAGGGGTGAAAGTGCACAAAATTTGGCGGATATGTCAGGAGAGCTATGAAGAGTTTGCGTATGAAGTTTGATGACAATTGAGTAAATAGAAGATGAGAGATAGATTTTTGAAGAATAAATGTTTTGGTTTTTCCCATGTCAGAAGGTGGCGCTATGCTGTACATGAGCGATTATGAGTTGGAGAAATAAGTGTCTACAACAGCAACGCACTATCACAAGGTAGTGGTGTGAAGGAAAAGCATTATGGAATTATTTACCAAAAACCCGTTTTGGAGAAATTGCGTCGGCCAAAAACAGCGCCCCCCATGGACGAAAATTCCCAAAATGTGGTATACATGACATGGGCGGTAGTAAGAGGGTGGCCGTGAAGTTTGACCAAATTTGAGGAAAGATTGGATTGGTTGCCCAAAAATAGCGCCCCCAGTGGCGAAATATCACAGAAAATGGGGAACATGTCAGAAGCCCAATGAGGGATTTGCGTGTGAAGTATGAGCAGTTTTGAGCAATTAGAAGATTTGTTATGAATTTTTAAGCATGTAAAATTTTGCATCAAAAATTGATTGACGTATAACTTCTGAGCGGTTTAAGCTACGTGAAACTTATTTAGTAACTTTTGTCAGCCATGTCTGTAGATGATGTGTATCAACTTTGGTGACATTCCTATGAACAGTCTAGGAGGAGTTGCGCCGTCTTCGTGGCCATGCATTTCGCACAAAAGTGAAATTACCTCACTTCCTGTTGGGCGTGGCTAATGCATTGGCATTACATTTTTGTCCGGCTTAGTGAGATACATATGCGTACCAAATGGCACGCCACTCATACAAACTACATGGCAACCAGGCACCTTAAAGCGGGAGGCCAAAATCACAACGAGTTAGGGGGCGCTATAGAGGCCCTGAGGCCCGGCTGGATCTGGGCTTTTGGTTCTCAGTAGCGGTGGCAGTCTAAGAAAAAGGAGCCAAATTTCGTGCGTTGTCGACCATGGCAAGCGCCCCAATAAGGGTCTTGAAAAGAGTTTGCTTGCCAAGTTTGACAAATCAGAAGCTGCAATATCATTTCCGCCATAACCAGCACCCCCAGGGGCGAAAGTGCACAAAATTTGGCGGACATGTCAGGTGAGCTATGAAGAGTTTGCGTATGAAGTTTGATGACAATTGAGTAAATAGAAGATGAGATATAGATTTTTGAAGAATAAATTTTTTGGTTTTTCCCATGTCAGAAGGTGGCGCTATGCTGTACATGAGCGATTATGAGTTGGAAAAATAAGTGTCCACAACAGGAACGCACTATCACAAGGTAGTGGTGTGAAGGAAAAGCATTATGGAATTATTTACCAAAAACCCGTTTTGGAGCAATTGCGTCGGCCAAAAACAGCGCCCCCCATGGACGAAAATTCCCAAAATGCGGTATACATGACGTGGGAGGTAGTAAGAGGGTGGCCGTGAAGTTTGACCAAATTTGAGGAAAGATTGGATTTTTTGCCCAAAAATAGCGCCCCCAGTGGCGAAATATCACAGAAATTGGGTAACATGTCAGAAGCCCAATGAGTGATTTGCGTGTGAAGTATGAGCAGTTTTGAGCAATTAGAAGATTTGTTATGAATTTTTTAGCATGTAAAATTTTGAAGTGAAAATTGATCGACGTATAACTTCTGAACGTTTTATCCTACGTGAAACGTATTTAGTAACTTTTGTCAGCCATGTCTGTAGATGATGTGTATCAATTTTGGTGACATTCCCATGAACGGTCTAGGAGGAGTTGCGCCGTCTTCGTGGCCATGCATTTCGCACAAAAGTAAAATTACCTCACTTCCTGTTGGGCGTGGCTATGCATTCATAGAACGTTTTTTGTTCGTCTCAGTAAGATACATATGTGAACCAAATTTCGTTCCTCTACGACAAACTATATGGCAACCAGGAGCCTTCGAAAAAAGGCAAAATTTTCAAGGCGTTAGGGGGCGCTATAGAGGCCCAGAGCCCCGCCCAGATCTGGGGTTTTGGATCTGAGTAGCGTAGGGGATGCCGATAAAATGATCCAAAATATGCGCGTTTTCGTCCACAGGAAGTGCCCCAAAAAAGGCCGAACAGCGACCGCGACTAAGGTATAATAATAATAATTAAAGCCGCAAGCGGCCTTGACGGGCCCTCGCGCCAGCGGCCAGTGGGGGCGGGGGCATGCGTCCCCGCGAAATACCGTAAAGAGTCTGCTTGCCAAGTTTGACCAATCAGAAGCTGCAACATCGTTTGTGCCATAACCAGCACCCCCAGGGGTGAAAGTGCACAAAATTTGGCGGATATGTCAGGAGAGCTATGAAGAGTTTGCGTATGAAGTTTGATGACAATTGAGTAAATAGAAGATGAGAGATAGATTTTTGAAGAATAAATGTTTTGGTTTTTCCCATGTCAGAAGGTGGCGCTATGCTGTACATGAGCGATTATGAGTTGGAGAAATAAGTGTCTACAACAGCAACGCACTATCACAAGGTAGTGGTGTGAAGGAAAAGCATTATGGAATTATTTACCAAAAACCCGTTTTGGAGAAATTGCGTCGGCCAAAAACAGCGCCCCCCATGGACGAAAATTCCCAAAATGTGGTATACATGACATGGGCGGTAGTAAGAGGGTGGCCGTGAAGTTTGACCAAATTTGAGGAAAGATTGGATTGGTTGCCCAAAAATAGCGCCCCCAGTGGCGAAATATCACAGAAAATGGGGAACATGTCAGAAGCCCAATGAGGGATTTGCGTGTGAAGTATGAGCAGTTTTGAGCAATTAGAAGATTTGTTATGAATTTTTAAGCATGTAAAATTTTGCATCAAAAATTGATTGACGTATAACTTCTGAGCGGTTTAAGCTACGTGAAACTTATTTAGTAACTTTTGTCAGCCATGTCTGTAGATGATGTGTATCAACTTTGGTGACATTCCTATGAACAGTCTAGGAGGAGTTGCGCCGTCTTCGTGGCCATGCATTTCGCACAAAAGTGAAATTACCTCACTTCCTGTTGGGCGTGGCTAATGCATTGGCATTACATTTTTGTCCGGCTTAGTGAGATACATATGCGTACCAAATGGCACGCCACTCATACAAACTACATGGCAACCAGGCACCTTAAAGCGGGAGGCCAAAATCACAACGAGTTAGGGGGCGCTATAGAGGCCCTGAGGCCCGGCTGGATCTGGGCTTTTGGTTCTCAGTAGCGGTGGCAGTCTAAGAAAAAGGAGCCAAATTTCGTGCGTTGTCGACCATGGCAAGCGCCCCAATAAGGGTCTTGAAAAGAGTTTGCTTGCCAAGTTTGACAAATCAGAAGCTGCAATATCATTTCCGCCATAACCAGCACCCCCAGGTGCGAAAGTGCACAAAATTTGGCGGACATGTCAGGTGAGCTATGAAGAGTTTGCGTATGAAGTTTGATGACAATTGAGTAAATAGAAGATGAGATATAGATTTTTGAAGAATAAATTTTTTGGTTTTTCCCATGTCAGAAGGTGGCGCTATGCTGTACATGAGCGATTATGAGTTGGAAAAATAAGTGTCCACAACAGGAACGCACTATCACAAGGTAGTGGTGTGAAGGAAAAGCATTATGGAATTATTTACCAAAAACCCGTTTTGGAGCAATTGCGTCGGCCAAAAACAGCGCCCCCCATGGACGAAAATTCCCAAAATGCGGTATACATGACGTGGGAGGTAGTAAGAGGGTGGCCGTGAAGTTTGACCAAATTTGAGGAAAGATTGGATTTTTTGCCCAAAAATAGCGCCCCCAGTGGCGAAATATCACAGAAATTGGGTAACATGTCAGAAGCCCAATGAGTGATTTGCGTGTGAAGTATGAGCAGTTTTGAGCAATTAGAAGATTTGTTATGAATTTTTTAGCATGTAAAATTTTGAAGTGAAAATTGATCGACGTATAACTTCTGAACGTTTTATCCTACGTGAAACGTATTTAGTAACTTTTGTCAGCCATGTCTGTAGATGATGTGTATCAATTTTGGTGACATTCCCATGAACGGTCTAGGAGGAGTTGCGCCGTCTTCGTGGCCATGCATTTCGCACAAAAGTAAAATTACCTCACTTCCTGTTGGGCGTGGCTATGCATTCATAGAACGTTTTTTGTTCGTCTCAGTAAGATACATATGTGAACCAAATTTCGTTCCTCTACGACAAACTATATGGCAACCAGGAGCCTTCGAAAAAAGGCAAAATTTTCAAGGCGTTAGGGGGCGCTATAGAGGCCCAGAGCCCCGCCCAGATCTGGGGTTTTGGATCTGAGTAGCGTAGGGGATGCCGATAAAATGATCCAAAATATGCGCGTTTTCGTCCACAGGAAGTGCCCCAAAAAAGGCCGAACAGCGACCGCGACTAAGGTATAATAATAATAATAATAAGAATAATAATAATAATAATAATAATAATAATAATAAAAAACCGAACAAGATCAATAGGGCCTTCGCCCTATAGGGCTCGGGCCCTAATAATAAGAATAATAATAATAATAATAATAATAATAATAATAATAATAATAAAAAACCGAACAAGATCAATAGGGCCTTCGCCCTATAGGGCTCGGGCCCTAATAATAATAATAAAAAACCGAACAAGATCAATAGGGCCTTCGCCCTATAGGGCTCGGGCCCTAATAATAATAAAAAACCGAACAAGATCAATAGGGCCTTCGCCCTTTCGGGCTCGGGCCCTAATAATAATAATAATAAGAATAATAATAAAAAAACCGAACAAGATCAATAGGGCCTTCGCCCTTTCGGGCTCGGGCCCTAATAATAATAAGAAGAAGAAGAATAATAATAAAAAACCGAACAAGATCAATAGGGCCTTCGCCCTTTCGGGCTCGGGCCCTAATAAAAACAGAATGCAATAATTTACAAATCTCAAAAACCGATATTGTATTCACAATAGAACATAGACAACATATCAAATGTCGAAAGTGAGACATTTTGAAATTTCCTGCCAAATATTGGCTCATTTGAAATTTCATCTCAGCAATACATCTCAAAAAAGTTGGGACGGGGCAATAAGAGGCTGGAAAAGTTAAAGGTACAAAAAAGGAACAGCTGGAGGACCAAATTGCAACTCATTAGGTCAATTGGCCATAGGTCATTAACATGACTGGGTATAAAAAGAGCATCTTGGAATGGCAGCGGCTCTCAGAAGTAAAGATGGGAAGAGGATCACCAATCCCCCTAATTCTGCGCCAACGAATAGTGGAGCAATATCAGAAAGGAGTTTGACAGTGTAAAATTGCAAAGAGTTTGAACATATCATCATCTACAGTGCATAATATCATCAAAAGATTCAGAGAATCTGGAAGAATCTCTGTGCGTAAGGGTCAAGGCCGGAAAACCATACCGGGTGCCCGTGATCTTCGGGCCCTTAGACAGCACTGCATCACATACAGGCATGCTTCTGTATTGGAAATCACAAAATGGGCTCAGGAATATTTCCAGAGGACATTATCTGTGAACACAATTCACCGTGCCATCCGCCGTTGCCAGCTAAAACTCTATAGTTCAAAGAAGAAGCCGTATCTAAACATGATCCAGAAGCGCAGACGTCTTCTCTGGGCCAAGGCTCATTTAAAATGGACTGTGGTAAAGTGGAAAACTGTTCTGTGGTCAGATGAATCAAAATTTGAAGTCCTTTATGGAAATCAGGGAGGCCGTGTCATTCGGACTAAAGAGGAGAAGGACGACCCAAGTTGTTATCAGCGCTCAGTTCAGAAGCCTGCATCTCTGATGGTATGGGGTTGCATTAGTGCGTGTGGCATGGGCAGCTTACACATCTGGAAAGACACCATCAATGCTGAAAGGTATATCCAGGTTCTAGAGCAACATATGCTCCCATCCAGACGACGTCTCTTTCAGGGAAGACCTTGCATTTTCCAACATGACAATGCCAAACCACATACTGCATCAATTACAGCATCATGGCTGCATAGAAGAAGGGTCCGGGTACTGAACCGGCCAGCCTGCAGTCCAGATCTTTCACCCATAGAAAACATTTGGCGCATCATAAAACGGAAGATACGACAAAAAAGACCTAAGACAGTTGAGCAACTAGAATCCTACATTAGACAAGAATGGGTTAACATTCCTATCCCTAAACTTGAGCAACTTGTCTCCTCAGTCCCCAGACGTTTACAGACTGTTGTAAAGAGAAAAGGGGATGTCTCACAGTGGTAAACATGGCCTTGTCCCAACTTTTTTGAGATGTGTTGTTGTCATGAAATTTAAAATCACATAATTTTTCTCTTTAAATGATACATTTTCTCAGTTTAAACATTTGATATGTCATCTATGTTCTATTCTGAATAAAATACGGAATTTTGAAACTTCCACATCATTGCATTCCGTTTTTATTTACAATTTGTACTTTGTCCCAACTTTTTTGAAATCGGGGTTGTATTTTGGCGGGCAGCACGGTGGTGTAGTGGTTAGTGCTGTCGCCTCACAGCAAGAAGGTCCGGGTTTGAACCCCGTGGTCGGCGAGGGCCTTTCTGTGCGGAGTTTGCATGTTCTCCCTGTGTCCGCGTGGGTTCCCTCTGGGTGCTCTGGTTTCCCCCACAGTCCAAAGACATGCAGGTTAGGTTAACCGGTGACTCTAAATTGACCGTAGGTGTGAGTGTGAATGGTTGTCTGTGTCTACGTGTCAGCCCTGTGATGACCTGGTGATTTGTCCAGGGTGTATCCAGCCTTTTGCCCATAGTCAGCTGGGATAGGCTCCAGCTTGCCTGCGACCCTGTAGAACAGGATAAAGCGGCTAGAGATAATGAGATGAGATTAATTATTTTGGCTTTTTTTCCCTATTATATACAGTGCTTTCCACGATTATTGGCACCCCTTGTAAAGATTATTAAAAAGGGTGAGAAAAATCCGCCTTTTGGTGAAGTCGCTTCGTCTCACGCTGAAAAAATGAGAAAAATCCAACCTTGAATTGAAATAAATTTATTCAGAGAAAAACAAATCTTTAAGAAATAATTATTTTCAACAAATATATATAATTTTTTTTCTTTAAAGAGCATGAGCATAACAAGCTTTAATTTTGAAAATATGGCCATGTAAATCATTTAATAGCCAGGGTCTGTTCACGCTAATGAATGTGTTTGCTCCAAGCATAAATATTGGAAAAAGATCGAAATCGTGCAACAAAGCTTGTGATGTTAATGTCGCTATCTCACTTCTAACATTATCCAGACACTTCCTGACAAAAATGCATGACGTTGCATACATGTCAACCTTTAGTTACCCATGCCCTTATAAAATCTGTACTTTTCCCTTACATACACCCATGAGCCCTTATACATGAGAAAAATTCCAATATATAATCCAAAGCACCAATTGTTTTATTCCACATTATACACTCCTATTGTAATAGGCATATTTATCACACTGCATCAAGTTAAAGGGATCAAATAAGCATGTACTGAATAAAAAGTAATTTTAGATCCCAGAGAAAACAACTGAATTAAAAAGGACTATATGTCCAGTCAAGTAAACAATTATCTACTAAAGAGAATGACTGAACTCTAAACTTAAGTATTTAAAATACATTGTATCAGTAATACCAGAATTATTGATGTAAATTTTGCAAATAAAATGTATTAATATTAAATAGTTCATAAAAATTACACAAAGTTCTGTTTGACAAGTGTTGACATCATCTACAATATTACATTCCACCAAAGAAAATTACTTGAAATATAACAGCAGTACTAAGTAGGCATGTTAATTAAAATAGTAGGTTACATGTAATAACTTGTATATAATCATGTCAAACAATAAATGAAGATTAGTAAAAGTTCCATTTGAGAAAAAAGTCTTGACACCACAAGCAGTGTTAGATCCAACGAAAGATGACCGAACCACATCAAGTATATTATGTAAACAAGGATAAGTGAAAATATTAATAAATTATAAAGTTCAATTGAAAATCTTCCCAGTAATTTATAACAAGAATTTAAATCTTATTCCTTTTGGGAGTGTTCTTTGTTGAACAAAGATGTTGCAGATTTGGCACCAGCTATAATATCACTGCTTGGGTAGCAGTTGTAGCTCCTCATCACAGTTCATTTTAATTTGCAGATATGCAGTTAATGTGTCTGCAGCCATATTTTTTCTGTACTCAGTATGAATTTTCCTAACCAATGAAAAAGCCCTCTCACTATCTGCATTGCTATGTGGGAGGCACAGCAAAGCAGTAAAAAGTTGTTTCAGCATTGGAAACCTGGCAACACCCAGAGCAGTTTTTACATCGAAGACCTTTCCCCAATAGACATCTATTATTTTCCAGGTCAATAAAAGAAAATCAGAGCACAGCAAACATGTAGATGGTGTTAAATTGCTTCCATCCCCTACTACACATTTTCAAGACAGGTTACCAATGGTCATTACCACCGTTACTCTTCATTCAATACTTTTCCAGTTTACTGATGACTGATGGTAGTAACAGGTGTTGGTCATCTGTGTCTACATATAATGTCTATCAGCAATTAAAATGTTTAGAGAAGCGATACCAGAAATCGCCGGGTAACTACAGTTGCCGTTGTATAAACGGCGACTCTCAGTATTGCCTCCCTAAATTATCATGATAATGGAGGAAGCTTTCCTACATGCAAACAGTACAAACTTTTTTTAAAATAATAATAAATAAATAAATAAATAAATAAACAACACGGGGCGGCACGGTGGTGTAGTGGTTAGCGCTGTCGCCTCACAGCAAGAAGGTTCGGGTTCAAGCCCCATGGCCGGCGAGGGCCTTTCTGTGCGGAGTTTGCATGTTCTCCCCGTGTCCGTGTGGGTTTCCTCCGGGTGCTCCGGTTTCCCCCACAGTCCAAAGACATGCAGGCTAGGTTAACTGGTGACTCTAAATTGACTGTAGGTGTGAGTGTGAATGGTTGTCTGTGTCTTTGTGTCAGCCCTGTGATGACCTGGCGACTTGTCCAGGGTGTACCCCGCCTTTCGCCTGTAGTCAGCTGGGATAGGCTCCAGCTTGCCTGCGACCCTGTAGAAGGATAAAGCGGCTAGAGATAATGAGATGAGATGAAATAAAAAACACAAATGCTTACCTGTGGAGTCTTTGAATAGGGAAACTTTTTTTTTTGTTAGCTGCGAAAAATGGTCTGCCACAGTTGGGGGAATGTTGTGTTCCACGAGAAATTGGCAGAACATAACTTCTGCAGCCGTCAAAGAAGTCTGGGCAGTCTGAGCCGATGTACTTAAAAGCGGATCGGGCTCCCTGCCGCAGCCCCATAATTTCTCTTGCTGCCTTTCTGCCAGACAGAGAGCGGTCAAAGGTTCACCTCATCTCCTCTGTGAAATTCTTGAAGCTGGCGCAGCATGGTGTATTGGCATCCCACATAGCTGTATAACTTGACCGAGAAAACCACGTGCAATTATAAAACCACATAAATCAAAAATAGTTCTGTTTCATTGGGCATGCGTATTTGAAAAAAATAAATGGTGGATGCTAAGAAAATTTTCTCAGAGTAACAGAAAAAATCTCTGATACAAAACATAATTTTCCCGTATGAAAATCAGTGTCTGCCGTATTAGCCAAAAAATTGCATTTTCCCATACAAAATACGGGAAAACCGTATAACTTGACATGTATGTTGTTGGGTTTTTACATGTTGAAGCTAGACGGCCTTTGGATTTCATAAAATTGGTGAAATTTAGTTCCCTCTGAAATGTGGTCATTGTGATATATGTTTAATTCTGTAATATCTCACAAAATATCAGGTCATTCTGTGGCTGGGAAGTTATTTAATTTGAGGGGATTCCTGAGTAAATAATGTGCTCTTTATAAATAAATAAATAAATTGCGCTCTTTGCGCAGTCAAGCAGACAGAGGAAGTCTGTGTGCACATGCGCAGGTTTATCTTCTTCTTTTGGGTTTTACAGCAGCTGGCATCCACAGTGTTGCATTACTGACATCTACAGGTTTACCTTGACCGTGCACTGACTGTTCCATCATTGTCACTAAACGAACAGCTGATCACACCGAGGTGCTCGCTGACCACCAATATTTATTAGTTTGGTCCTGCACTGAAAAAAATGGCCTGTTAAATTAACACAAAAAAATCTTGTACATCGGTTGCACTTATTAAAATCATATCCACTAAGACCAATTAAGTCATGTTCTGTTTGACTGAACATGACTTAATTGGTCTTAGTGGATATGATTTTAATAAGTGCAACCGATGTACAAGATTTTTTTGTGTTAATTTAACAGGCCATTTTTTTCAGTGTGTGTTTCCTTTCCTTCGCAACATAACATCTTTTCTCCTCACTTTCCCTTACTGTAGAGGGAGCCTGAATTATTATTTTTTTTTCTTAATGCCATCCATCCCTAAATAAATTAATTCAAAGAGCATATTACAATGGCGACACTTTTTACAAACATGAAAACTTGTCATCTTTCAGCAGAATTCACTGTTTTGTAAGTGAAATACTAGGACAAACGTGAATCATGTAGCTTTGAAGAATTAAAAATTTTGTGGGTGCTGCCAGCAAGGAGAATTCTGCTGCTTCAATCATGCACACACTGTACCGTAGCAGATTGTGGACATTACTTGGACAATCCATAGACAGTGTTTTAATTCTATAGACCAATCAGAGCCAAGTAACATCGAAGATATTTACAGTAGGCGCTTCTAAATATTACTCCATGTCTGTGTTATTTTGCATGTTGGTTAGACGTCCTGTCAGGTTATTCAAACAAATTAGATAAATCTGAAGTGAACTTGAACCAACTTACTTAGCCAGTTTAACACACTGTCACAGTCTGGCCCAGTCCATCCATGCCTGAGTTTGTGGGACCTCCAGGCTGGATCCGGGACAGGAATTCAGTCCTGCCCTGCTGAAGGCCATTTTCCCTGAAGCGGCACTCCTACACCTGCTACCACTCCTCTCCCATCAGCCAGGGCCTTCTTAAGAGCTGCTTGGAGCTACTCCAGTTGCCAGACTGTCTCTTGCAGACTTTCCTCGCCTCGCTACAGCCCTTTGGTATTGTGACTTCTTGATTCCCCCCGCCTGTATCGTTCGGTGTTTTTGTCTAGTTTTCTGTCCAGTTTTTGCCCCTGTTTTACCTGCTTGTTCCTTTGGATTGTGTTTTTTGCTTCCTCTGTCTGGGTTTCCCTTGTCCCTGTTTTCTTCAGTTTTTGTGGAGATTTTTCTGTCCTGTTTTTGTCCCTGACCATGCCTGCCTGCTCTCCTGTGTTTTGACCTCTTGGCCCGTTCTTTGACCACCGATTTTTGCCTGAGCCCTATTGTACCTCTGCCCTGTACTTCATTAAAGAAGTTTCCTTTTGTACACTGCCTGTCTTGAGTCTGCTCTTGGGTCTTCACTTCACCTCAGTTTGCCATTTCTGACAGCACAGTCTGGCCAACATGGACCCAGCAGATTTCACCCAGCTAAGAGCAGCAGTGCAAAAGCAGGGAGCTCTCCTTGGGACCCACCAACAGTACATCCAACAGGTGAACCAAAACCTTGTTGCCATCTCTAACACACTCAATCTTCTTGCCACTCAGCTACAACAGCTTCAAGTAACATCTGCTCCTACACAACCCCCTCCACCTACCGCTCCTCCTGCTCCAGCCCTCTTCAGGGAGCCGAGACTTCCCGCCCCACAGCCATACGACGGAGAACCAGGTACCTGCCGATCATTCTTATATCTATGCTCGCTAACCCTTGAGCTTCAACCACTGGCCTTCCCCACAGAGCATTCCCGAGTGGCCTACACCATCACTCTCCTCACTGGCAAAGCTAGGGAGTGGGGAACAGCTATTTGGGACGCCAATACACCATGCTGCACCAGCTTTAAGAATTTCACAGAGAAGATGAGGTGAACCTTTGACCGCTCTCTGTCTGGCAGAGAGGCAGCAAGAGAAATTATGGGGCTGCGGCAGGGCGCCCGATCCGCTTTTGACTATGCTATTGAGTTTCGCACTTTGGCGGCATCTTGTGGCTGGAATGAGTGCCTTGTTTGATGCATTTTGAACGTGCTGTCAGACTCCATCAAAGATGAACTAGTCTCATGAGAACTGCTGCCTGATCTCCCCAGTCTCATGGACCTCGCCAGTCGTATTGACTCCCAGATCAGACAGCGGGTGAAAGAAAGAACTTGGACTAGTCTTGCGCCCCTTCAGCCTCCCATTCCTTCCTCTGAGCCAATGCAGGTAGACTGAGTCTGCCTCTCACCTGAGGAATGACAGCGCTGTTGGGATATGAGGGCATGTTTTTATTGCAGACAGCTGGGGCATTTCTGCCAATCTTGCCCTTTAAAAGGAAGAGCCCACCAGTGGGTTTAGGGGCCCTGGTGGGCAATGCCCAGAATCATCCCCCTACCAATCAACTGCTACTCCCAGTGGTCATTATCCATGGCAATCAGCCCCACGACCTCCAGGCACTCATTGATTCAGGGGCTGACAGAAACCTGATCTGCTTGACCACTGCCAAGCGCCTGGGAATTCCACTACTGGCTCTGAACCTGTCCCTCACTGTCCTGATCCTTAACAGTACTGGCCTGACCACTATCACCCATAAAACAGCCCTGGTCACCTTGAGAATTTCAGGCAACCACTCTGAATCCATCCAGTTTTTCATCATGAGCAATCCCCATGTGCCCATAGTTCTTGGTCTGCCCTGGCTAACTCTACATAACCCCCATGTCAACTGGACTAACAACACCATTTTTGGATGGAGTCAATTCTGTTTATCGTCATGCCTGAGATCTGCCCTCCCTCATGCCGAGCTGCTCCAGCCCACCATTGGTGAATATCCTGACCTCTCTAACGTGCCTCCTGAGTATAATGACTTAAAACCTGTGTTCAGCAAGTGTCAAGCTGTTTCACTTCCTCCCCATAGGCCCTATGACTGTGGAATTGACCTTCTCCCTGGGACTACACCACCTAAGGGGCGACTTTACTCCCTCTCTCCTTGTGAAAAGCAAGCCATGGATAAATACATCACCGAGTCCTTAGCAGCTGGAATTATTTGTCCCTCCTCTTCTCCTGCAGGGGCAGGATTCTTTTTTGTGGAGAAGGACAAATCCTTGCGCCCCGCATTGATTACTGGGGGCTAAATGACTTCACCATCAAGAACCGTTACCCCCTACCTCTCATGACCACGGCATTTGAGTTACTCCAGGGAGCCCAGATTTTCACCAAGCTAGACCTGCGCAATGCTTACCACCTTGCGAGGATCAGGGAAGGGGATGAATGGACGACAGCGTTCAACACCCCCACGGGTCACTACGAATATCTCGTGGTCCCATTCGGCCTGATTAATGCTCCAGTGGTTTTCCAGGCCCTCGTCAGTGATGTCCTGAGAGACTACCTTAACCTTTTTTTTTTATCTGGATGATATATTGATTTTTTCCCCGCTCCCTTGATGAACACCGCATCTATGTCAGGCAGGTCCTTCAACGACTCCTGGAGAATAAACCTTTTGTTAAGGCCGAAAAATGTGAGTTCCATAGAAGCTCTGTCTCCTTTCTGGGTTTAATTATCTCCCCTGCACAAATTCAGATGGACCCCCTGAAACTCAAGGCAGTTGCTGGCTGGCCCACCCCATCCTCTCGGCGAGAACTCCAGCGGTTTCTTGGGCTTGTGAATTTCTACAGGAGATTTATCAGGAACTTTAGTATGGTAGCTGGGCCCCTCACGGCTCTAACTTCCTCCAAGGTCCCTTTCAGCTGAGGGGAAGGGGCCGAGAAGCCATTCTCCAAGCTCAAACAAAGGTTCACGTCAGCACCCATACTCTCCATTCCAGATCCATCCCAGCAGTTCGTGGTTGAGGTCGATGCTTCAGAGTCAGTGGTTGGAGCCATATTGTCCCAAAGATCGGCTACTGACAACAAGTTTCATCCTTGCTCCTTCTTCTCTCATCGGCTTTCTCCCTCTGAGAGAAACTATGATGTTGGCAATAGGGAACTGTTGTTCCATGAAACTGGCCTGGGAAGAATGGAGACATTGGTTGGAGGGGTCAGACCTTCCCTTCATTGTATGGACAGATCACAAGAACCTTGAATACCTCAGGACTGCCAAGTGCCTCAATTCTCGCTAGGCCTGATGGTCTCTCTTCTTTTCTCGCTTTAAGTTCACAATTTCCTTCCGCCCAGGTTCTAAGAATGGTAAGCCCGATGCCTTGTCCAGAATGTTCTCTCCCCTCCAGGAGGAATCGACCTCCCCTGAGACCATCCTTCCTCCACGGTGCCTGGTGGGGGCCGCTCTGTTAGAGGTGGAAACCCTGGTCCAGAAGGCCCATGAGCAGGACTCAGGGCCCAGTAATACACCTCCTAAGCATCTTTTTGTTCCCTTTTCTGTGCAGGCACAGGTGTTGCAGTGGGGTCATGGTTCCAGAATGGCATGCCACCCAGGAGTAGCCTGAACTCTGGCACTCATCCGACAATGTTTTTGGTGGCCATCCATCAAGGAGGACATCCAGAGGTTTGTGGCAGCTTGTGACATCTGTGCCAGGAACAAGACTGGCAACAGACCCCCTGCTGGCCTGCTGAGACCCCTTCCTGTTCCCCACTGGCCCTGGTCACACATAGCCCTGGATTTCATCACAGGACTCCCTCAATCAGGTGGCAATACTTGTATCCTCACTGTTGTTGACCGTTTTTCTAAAGCTGTTCATTTTATCCCTCTGCCCAAGCTTCCCACCGCCAAAGAGACCACTGAATTGCTGATACTCCATGTTTTCCATCTACACAGATGCCCCTCAGACATCGTGTCAGACCGCGGACCCCAGTTCTCTGCCCAATTCTGAAAAGCTTTCTGTAAACTCATTGGTGCTTCTTGCAGTCTGTCTTCAGGTTTCCACCCTCAGACCAATGGACAAACGGAACAGGCCAACCAGGAGCTGGAAGTGGCCCTCAAGAGCATGGTGTCCAAGGATGCTGCCTCCTGGAGCAAGACCCTTCTGTGGATAGAATACGCTCACAACTCCTTACCCACCTCTGCTACAGGTCCCCCTTCCAGTGCTCTCTGGGTTACCAGCCACCACTCTTCCCCATCTAAGAAGTCGCTGTGCCCTTTGCCCAGCTGTTTGTGCGCTGCTGCAGGTGAACATGGGTACTGGTCAGGAAAAAGCTCCTACGTTCTGTCAAGATGTTTAAAGACCAAGCCGACAAACACTGCTCGGCAGCTCCCATCTATCAGGTGGGGCGGCGGGTAATGCTCTCCACTCGCCACCTGCCCCTCAAGACGGTCTCCCGCAAATTGGCTCCCAGGTTCATAGGGCCTTTCCCTGTCTCCAAGGTAATTAATCCCTGCTCTGTAAGACTGTCTCTGCCCGTAACCATGCGCCGTATTCACCCAACCTTCCATGTCTCCCAAATCAAACCCCTTGTCTCCAGTTCCATATCCCCACCCTTCAAACCCTCTCCTCCTTCCAGGTTCATAGATGGTGGTGAGGTCTTCATGGTCGGGAGGTTGCTGAAGGTACGATGCCAAGGCAGAGGACTCCAGAACCTGGTTGATTGGAAGGGGTGTGGTCCTGAGGAGAGGAGCTGGGTTCCTGCCAGGTTCATCATGGATCCCACCCTCATCACGGACTTCCATCAACAACACCCTGAGGCACTTCCTAAGATGCCTGGAGGTACCCGTTGAAGGGGGCTTACTGTCACAGTCCAGTCTAGTCCATCCATGCCTGAGTTCGTGGGACCTCCACACTGGCTCCAGGCCGGATCCAGGACAGGAATTCAGTCCTGCCCTGCTGAAGGCCATTTTCCCTGAAGTGGCACTCCCACACCTGCTACCACTCCTCTCCCATCAGCCAGGGCCTTCTTAAGAGCTGCTTGGAGCTATTCCAGTTGCCAGACTGTCTCTTGCAGACTTTCCTCACTTCATTACAGCCCTTTGGTATTGTGACTTCTTGATTCCCCCTGCCTGTATCGTTCCGTGTTTTTGTCTAGTTTTCTGTCCAGTTTTTGACCGTTTTACCTGCCTGTTTCTTTGGATTGTGTTTTTTGCTTCCTCTGTCTGGGTTTCCCTTGTCCTTGTTTTCTTCAGTTTTTGTGGAGATGTTTTTGTCCCTGACCATGCCTGCCTGCTCTCCTGTGTTTTGACCTTTTGGCCCGTTCTTTGACCACCGATATTTGCCTGAGCCCTATTGTACCTCTGCCCTGTACTTCATTAAAGAAGTTTCCTTTTGTACACTGCCTGTCTTGAGTCTGCTCTTGGGCCCTCACTTCACCTCAGTTCGCCATTTCTGACACACACAGTCATACTGTGCTGTTTACTGTTCAGAATGCAGCTTTGCAGCTTTTCATACAGGATGTTCCTGTGAGTATTTGTAACAGTAAGTAGCGTACCATTCAGAAGTTTGGACACCTTCTAATTCAATGTTTTTTCATTATTTTTATTCGTTAAAAGTCACTTCATGTCTTGAAGTAATGATGGATATCATTTCTCTTTACTTGGCTGAGTGGTTCTTGACTTAATATGGATTACTACGGTTGTGGAATAGGGCTTGTGGCAGCGGGGGCGTGGTCAAGCATCAGTCTGTGAATGGAGGGTGGAGTCAAGGAAGGTAAGTGACAGAATCATTGCACCTGATGTGAATTAACCTGTGTTTGTGTCTTCCCCAGTGACCACGCCCTATAAAAGGAGAGCGAGAGCAGAGAAAGGGAGCTCTCTCCCAACCCGAATGGATGTGTGTGTGCATGCGAGAGAGTGAATGAGCTGAAAAGCCACATATACAGAGAAAAAAAAAGTTTCTGAGAACTCAGTTCTGGCCTGCCATGCTTCTGTGCTCCACCAACCTGCTCTGGTTCTACAGTGGTGCCGAAACCTGGGACAGAGCGCAGAAGGAGACAGCCCCATGGAGTCCTCTCCCTTCAAGGACCTGGTCCATGCCCTCGCCTCAGCCCAACAGAGCCAGCACCAGGCGCTGGTTGCCCTCCGGAAGGAGCAGGACAATGGTTCGAACAACGGTTCGAAGCCCTGGTGCTGGCGCAGCAGGAAGATCGCCAGGCGTTCTGGCACCTGCTCGCGTCAGCGGGGTCCACCATCACCACCGCCGCAGACCCTCCCCACATCACCCTAACGAAGATAGGTCCGCATGATGACCCCGAAGCCTTCCTCGCTCTTTTTGAGCAGGCAGCAGAGGCATGGGGTTGGCCGGTGGAAAAGCACATGGTGCACCTCCTCCCCCTGCTAACGGGCAAGGCACAGCTGGATGCGCTACAGCTCCCCTCCGACAGCCAGCTGGTCTACACTGACCTCCGCAGGGCTGTCCTCCAATGTGTGGGGCACACCCCGGAGCAACAACGGTAGCGCTTCCGCACAATGCGCCTGGAGGAGGTCGGCCGTCCATTCACGTTTGGCCAGCAACTCCGGGACGCCTGCCAGCAGTGGCTGAGGGCCGACAACCGCGACACTGAGGGAATCATTGATCTGGTGGCACTGGAACAATTCATCGCCCGACTTCCGGAAGGAACAGCAGAGTGGGTCCAGTGCCATCACCCAGCGTCACTGGATCAGGCCATTGAGCTGGCGGAGGACCACATGGTGGCTGTTCCGATGGCAGGACAGCGTGTCTCCTCTTCTCCCCTCTCTTCTCTCTCTCTCCCCTTCCATTTCTCGTCCTCACCCTACTCCCCCACCGCGGAGGTGGGGGCCAGCTCCACCCCAGCCGGCCCGCCGCACCCGCGGTGCCCTACCATTTCCTACTTCTGTGTCTGTGTCTTCCCCCCCTCAGGTGAGTGAGCTCCGAAACACCGGTGCAGAGGGAGAGCCTGGGCCGGTATTCAGGCGCTACGGGGAGCCGGGGCACCTCCAGCATCAGTGCTCAACGATGGAGGTGGGCACGGTGGTCCAGATCCCCGACATGCCAGGGACCGCCCTCGATCGGGCTGGAGCGTATCGCATACCGGTGAGTATCCAAGGGGATACGTATCAGGCTTTGGTGGACTCCGGCTGTAATCAGACCTCAATCCACCAAAGCCTGGTGCAAGACAAGGCATTGGGGAGAGCACAATTGGTGAAGGCGTTGTGTGTGCACAGGGATGTTCACAACTACCCTTTAGTGTCAGTCCACATTCTATTTCAAATGGAGAAATTTAGAGTACAGGTGGTGGTTAATCCTCGCCTTACCCACGCGATAATTTTGGGGACTGATTGGCCGGGATTTAGGGAATTAATGTCACATTTAGTGAAGAGTGGGGCCTGCCATAATTTAGCGGGGGGAGGTCCCGGTGTGGCATTGGCGGGAGCAGCTGTCACAGAGCCGTCTACGTCATCACTGCGTCAGAGTGAGGAGTAGCCTGCTCCTCCTCCCTCTCTTGGGGAATCCCTCGTGGATTTCCCATTAGAGCAGTCGCGAGACGAGACTCTGTGGCATGCGTTAGACCAAGTGAGAGTAATCGATGGTCAAATGCTCCAGCCAAACGCCACACCGTCCTTGCCCTATTTTTCCATTATTAAAGATAGATTATACTGAGTGACGCAGGACACTCAGACTAAGGAACCAATAACCCAGCTTTTGATCCCAAAGAGCTGCCGGGAATTCATATTCCAGGCGGTTCACTTTAATCCCATGGCCGGACACTTGGGGCAGGATAAGACACTAGCCCGAATAATGGCCCGGTTCTATTGGCCAGGGATGTGCGGCGATGTCTGTAGGTGGTGTATGGCATACCGCGAATGCCAATTAGTAAATCCCGCAGCCATTCCAAAAGCGCCTTTGCGCCCTCTGCCATTAATCGAGACCCCGTTCAAAAGAATTGGGATGGATCTCGTCAGGCCATTAGATCGGTCAACACGAGGATATCGCTTTATTTTAGTTCTGGTGGACTATGCAACGCAATATCCGGAAGCAGTGCCTCTTCGCAATATCTCAGCACATAGTATTGCAGAAGTGCTCTTCCACATCATCTCCTGAGTCAGAATCCCCAAAGAGATTCTGACTGATCAAGGCACTACGTTTATGTCACACATGCTGCGCGAACTGTATGGGTGACTGGGAATTAAACCTATCCGCACCAGTGTTTATCACCCACAAACTTAGTTGAACAGTTCAATTGCACCCTCAAAAACATGATTCAGAAATTGTAAGCAAGGACGTGCACAACTGGGATAAATGGCTCGAGCCCCTGTTATTCGCAGTGCGAGAGGTCCCACAAGACTCCACGGGGTTCTCCCCAATTGAATAATTATACAGGCATAAGCTGCATGGCATTCTAGATGTGCTGCGTTAAAACTGGGAGGAGGGACCTTCAACAAGTAAAAATGAAATTCAATACGTTATCGACCTGCGCACCAAACTCCACACACTCATGCGCCTAACCCAGGAGAATTTGCGGCAGGCCCAAGAACGTCAAGTCCGTCTGTACGACAGGGGCACGCACCTTAGGGAATTTGCACTGGGAGATAAAGTACTCGTGTTGTTGCCCACGTCGAGCTCCAAATTGATCGCCAGGTGGCAAGGACCCTTTGAGGTCACACGGCGAGTTGGGGACATCGACTATGAGGTGTGGCGAACGGACAGGGGTGGGGCGTTACAGATTTACCACATCAATCTGTTAAAACTTTGGAGTGAGGAGGTCACAGTGGCATTGGTGTCGGTGGTTCCAGAGAAGGTGGAGCTGGGGCCGGAGGTTCAAAAAGGAAAATTGACATCGCCCACCGCTCCGGTCCCCTGTGGAGACCACCTCTCCCCAACCCAACTCACGGAGGTCGCCCAGTTGCAGACAGAATTTTCTGATGTATTCTCGCCCCTGCCCGGCTGCATCCACCTCATAGAACACCACATTGAGACACCCCCGGGGGTGGTAGTGCACAGCCATCCTTACAGACTGCCCAAACACAAAAAAAAGGTGATTCGGGAAGAACTCGAGGCCATGCTCGAAATGGGCATCATCGAGGAGTCCCACAGTGACTGGAGCAGCCCGGTGGTCTTGGTTCCCAAGGCCAATGGGTTGGTCCGGTTCTGTATGGACTATAGAAAAGTCAACGTGGTGTCTAAATTCAATGCGTACCCAATGCCTCGTATTGACAAGTTGCTCGATCGACTAGGCACTGCTCATTTTTATTCGACACTGGATTTGACAAAGGGATATTGGCAGATCCTTGACTCCGCTATTCCGAGAGAAAACTGCCTTTTCCACACCGTTTGGCTTACATCAGTTCGTCACACTTCCTTTTGGGCTGTTTGGGGCGCCCGCTAAGATTACAGCGGCTTATGGATAGGGTCCTCTGCTCCCACGCCACCTACGTGGCCGCATACTTGGACGACATCATTATTTATAGTAATGACTGGCCGCGACACCAAGAACACCTAAGGGCCATCCTTAGGTCGCTGAGGCGAGCAGGTCTCACAGCCAACCCAAAGAAGTGTGTGATTGGGCAGGTGGAAGTATGGTATCTGGGCTTCCACTTGGGCAATGGGCAGGTGCGTCCCCAAATCAATAAGACCACAGTGATTGCGGCCTGCCCAAGGCCCAAGACCAAAAAGGGGGTGAGACAGTTCCTGGGGCTGGCTGGCTACTATCGTAGGTTTATATCTAATTATTCGGACATCACCAGCCCACTGACTGATCTCACTAAAAAGGGGGCACCAGATCCGGTCCAGTGGACGGAGCAATGCCAGCAGGCTTTCTCTGAGGTAAAGGCTGCACTGTGTGGGGGGCCACTGTTACACTCCCCTGACTTTTCTCTCCCCTTTGTTTTGCAGACGGACACATCGGACAGAGGGCTGGGGGCTGTTCTGTCCAAGGAGGTGGAGGGGGAGGACCATCCAGTGCTGTACATCAGCTGGAAGCTGTCGGTGCGCGAGGGCCGGTACAGCACCATAGAAAAGGAATGTCTCACCATCAAGTGGGCGGTCCTTGCCATCAAGTGGGCGGTCCTCGCCCTCTGCTACTACCTGCTGGGGCGCCCTTTCACCCTCTGTTTGGACCACGTGCCCCTACAGTGGCTCCACCGCATGAAGGATCCCAACGCACGGATAACCCATTGGTATCTGGCACTCCAGCTGTTTAAGTTTGAGGTGGTCCACAGGCCGGGGGCGCAGATGGTCGTGGCGGATTTCCTCTCCCGTCAAGGGGGGGGAAGTTGGCTCCCCGGCCTGAGTCGGGCGGTGGGGGTATGTGGCAGCAGGGGCGTGGTCAATCGTCGATCTGTGAATGGAGGGCGGAGTCAGGGAAGGTAAGTGGCAGAATCATTGCACCTGACATGAATTAACCTGTGTTTGTGTCTTCCCCACTGTCTTCCCCAGTGACCACGCCCTATAAAAGGAGAGAGAGACCAGAGAAAGGGAGCTCTCTTCCTTCCGACCCGAATGGATGTGTGTGTGCATGTGAGAGTGTGAATGAGCTGAAAAACCACATATACAGAGAAAAAAAAAAAAGTTTCTGAGAACTCAGTTCTGGCCTGCCATGCTTCTGTGCTCCACCCACCTGCTCTGGCTCTACAGGGCTATTTACTGTATTTTTATTATTTACCATTTTATCTCAAAAACATTTAAGAAGGCATGAAATTGCACTAGTTAACTTTTGATGAGGGGCGGCACGGTGGTGTAGTGGTTAGCGCTGTCGCCTCACAGCAAGAAGGTCCTGGGTTCGAGCCCCGGGGCCGGCGAGGGTCTTTCTGTGTGGAGTTTGCATGTTCTCCCCGTGTCCGCGTGGGTTTCCTCCGGGTGCTCCGGTTTCCCCCACAGTCCAAAGACATGCAGGTTAGGTTAACTGGTGACTCTAAATTGACCGTAGGTGTGAATGTGAGTGTGAATGGTTGTCTATGTGTCAGCCCTGTGATGACCTGGCGACTTGTCCAGGGTGTACCCCGCCTTTCGCCCGTAGTCAGCTGGGATAGGCTCCAGCTTGCCTTCGACCCTGTAGAAGGATAAAGCGGCTAGAGATAATGAGATGAGATGAGAACTTTTGATGAGGCACCTGTTAATTGAAAAGCATTCCAGGTGACGACCTCATGAAGCTGGTTAAGATAATGCCAATAGTGTGCAAAGTATCATCAAGGTAAACGCTGGCTACTCTGAATCATCAAATATTTTGTTTTTGATTACCACATAATTCCAGATGTTATTTCATAGTTTTGATGTCTTCAGTATTGTTCTACAATGTAAAAAATAGTCAAAATACAGAAAAACCTACGAATGAGTAAGGGTGTACAAACTTGTGACTGGTACTTTATGGTCAGTATTAAAGGGCCCATGGCATGGTGGTTTGTTGATGCTTTAAACGGGCTCGTGGAGGCTCCCGGATGTTATAGCCGCAGCCTTTCTCGAAATGAACCCTCGGTACATAGATATAGCCTCCTGGGAGAAAGCCCCATTTCAGCACTTTTCCCAGTGCGTCATTTTGCTAATGAGAAGCAGGAGGCGGGGAAGGGTAGACAGTGGGGGCGTGCCATGGGGGGCTGCCGTCTGCCTCCCAAGCCGGCCGAGAGCGCTCCTCATCGGGCACGGCCAGGCGAGCGAATGCCCTGGTCCATCCGCCCTGTCTAAAAAAATGGTACAACTCGAGCCCATGGTAAAACTGGGACTTTGTCATTTTTTCCCGCCTGAGGCCCATGGTAAAACTGAGCAGTGGGGCTTTGTCATTTTTTTCCACATGAGGCCCATGGTAAAACTGCACTTCCAGGAGGGGCTGCCGTCTGCCTCCCAAGCCGGCCGAGAGCACTCCTCGTCGGGCACGGCCAGGCAGGCGAATGACCTGGTCCGTCCGCCCTGTCTAAAAAAATGGTACAACTCGAGCCCATGTACCTGGCTAACTGCAGGAAGCGGTTAGCTGCACAGCTAATGTAGCCATTGCTAGGCTAACGCACCGATTTTAAAACATGGCGAAACGACCAGTTATACACTTACTTGTTCGGTGTTTGTTGCTGATGCGGCAGGGATGCTTGGCACAGACCCAGGCTTCAGTGACAGTTGATGTGCAAAACCTGCCCTACTGTCCCAAGTTGTGGAAACATTCATCAGGAAAATGTTTCTGACAAACATACACCGTCTTAGGTAGACTCGACGGCGTATTATTGAAGTAAATAAAATTAAGCCACTGCGTCTTCAGGGGCTCTCCCGTCGGCAGTAAAAGCAGACTCCTTTCTGTGTTGTCACATCCATGTACAGTGCAATTTCCATGTTGTGTCTTCTATGGGCTCCTCACTACAAAATGTAGTCATGTGTTCTGCGCATGCGCAGTAGGCTTCGCGCATGCGCAGTAGGCTTGGTAGGACAAACAGCAACTTTTGAGTTGGACGGGCAATCCATACAGTGGGTGGGAATCCAGTGGGGGGGGGCGTGGGGATCATCTCCCTTGCTGACGTAGGCAAGGGAAGAGTTTATCAACGCGCCGTTTTGACGCACCATTCTCAAATGTTGGGCATAGTTTGGTTTACACATTATGAAATTTCTAGCCACTGGGGTGACTTAAGAAGGTCAGAAGAACTCATTTTAACATTAAAAAACCTCAGAAAGTGAAAATTTCATGCCATGGGACCTTTAAGTATTTTAAGCTATATGAACAACATTGCATCAAACACTACAATATGTGAGTGTGTAGGTATCATGCTGCCATCTTGTGTCAGAACTACAATTCCCAGGCAACTTCCGTGTGACCTACGTCACACGTGGGCGGGATCATCTACGTCAGTCCACCATGCGCGTATAAGTCCAGGCGGAAGCTCCGCCATTTTGTCTCTCGCGTCCGGTTTTCAAGGAAGCTAGACGCACAAAAGAGATGCTCTCCACCAAAAAGATGTCTTCTTTCTTGCAAGAGCCATCACTCAGCGCGATTTTCTTTCTTACCCTTGGCAAAGGTAAACTCTAGAGTCGCGCGATCTTTAAACTCAACCTGAGTTACAACCGGTTTACTTGTATTAGAAGTGACGTCACGACTGCAGCCCAGGCAGTTAAAAGTTAAGAAGCGATTGAATCCTTTTTAACTCAAAAGCGCTGTGCATCTTATTCTGATCAGAGACTTTTCCTCACGAACGCTGAGGTTCGGACCAAGAATCCTCTGCTTTCCACGGGAACCACCCAAGTGCTCCGCTGGACCCGAAAGTTTTCTACGCCTCCATCACGAGCGGCTCACGTGCTCCCACGGTGAGGCCCGAAACTACACCGGTGAATAGTTCTTCATATCTTGCTAAAGGCAGGATTAAGTAAGATTTTGGCATTTGGGCATAATTAAGATAGTCTTAGGAATTTGCTTTTATTTGAAATAGTGTGAATCTAAACCCAGGTTTATTGTTACACTGTTAAAACACACAGCGTGTTGATTTGTTTTGGTTTTATGTTCTCTCAATTGTTTGATAGGTTGTGCATGCTCCTCTCTGACTAACACTTTAATTTCCTTATCATACATTTTGACCTTATCAAGGTTTCAGTGAGTTTGGTAATGTTATGTGTGGAATCTTTTTGTTACTGAGAAAACACGTGCTCAACGGGCCTGACCAGGCCTGATACACTTTAGACAGCTTCCCTTTGTCTTTAGCAACACGTGCTCAGTAGGCCTCACCAGGCCTAACAAACACACTTTAGCTAGGCCATAGGGCCTTTCACAAACACACACTAGCAACACAAGGCTAATCTAGGCCTCCACCACGTGTAGTTAGCTACACGAGGCTAAACACATGGTCGAGTGCTTCCCACACACGCGCACACACACACACACACACACACAAGCACACATTAGCAACAGAGCTAATCCTTTGTTCTATTTAGATAACATTCTTTTGTTTTAGCTAGCAACAAGCTAGGCCATACACACACACACACCCCACATATATATACACACACCTCACTGCTTGTATATATTGATTTATTATTTTTATCTTTGTTATAATAAATTCATTTATTAAACAAACTGTGTTTATTTGTGTGAACAATATATGAAGTCCCCAATCTCTCAAAGAATTCAAAAAGGTGCATATAAGTTATGTAATATGGTAAGTGATCGTAATAATTTGGAAATATACCATAATTTAGCTGTTTGGTAATTTATTATTAAGCACCAGGATTAATGGTATGATTCACTAAATGATTCACTAAATGATTCATTGGTATGATTCACTAAGTGATTCATGGTATGATTCACTAAATGATTCATTGTATGATTCACTAAGTGATTCATTGAACGATTCACTAAATGATTCACTGAATGATTCACTTCAAATGAGTGATTCTATGGTATGATTCAATTCAAATGAGTCAAAGTAAATGATTCAATGGGATTGATTCATTTTAATTATTAACCTTCAAATTTAATGAGACTGATTTAATGAGATTCTCATCTCATCTCATTATCTCTAGCCGCTTTATCCTTCTACAGGGTCGCAGGCAAGCTGGAGCCTATCCCAGCTGACTACAGGCGAAAGGCAGGGTACACCCTGGACAAGTCGCCAGGTCATCACAGGGCTGACACATAGATACAGACAACCATTCACACTCACATTCACACCTACGGTCAATTTAGAGTCACCAGTTAACCTAACCTGCATGTCTTTGGACTGTGGGGGAAACCGGAGCACCCGGAGGAAACCCACGCGGACACGGGGAGAGCATGCAAACTCCACACAGAAAGGCCCTCACCAGGCCCGGGGCTCGAGCCCAGGACCTTCTTGCTGTGAGGCGACAGCGCTAACCACTACACCACCGTGCCGCCCTTGATTTAATGAGATTGATCACTTAATTTCAATAATTAACTGATTGCACCCACAAGTGTATATGCTTTTTTTTTTTATTGTGCCATTTGGGAGCCACCCAAGCAGTCACTCTTGTGAGTTTCTTACAGCTTCTTAAAGATTTTATTACAGATTACATTTTGTATTTAAACCCTTTTGCCCTTTATCTTAAAGCCTTGAACTTTCAGATGAAGACAGATGCTATCACCAAAGTAAACAGCAATTTCCTGTTGTCAGTCAAAACATACTCTGGTTATTCTGCACCTATCAGAGTCAGTAAGATAAGCCTGTGATTTTGACATTTCTGAATAAGACACTCTTGTGGTGTGGCATACGAGAGCCAGAAGAATTTAAAGTATGGCTAAATCATCACTACATGTCACTAGTAATAGTGAAAACTGATGCAGTTGAGGTCAGAAGTTTATATGCACTCATCATAGACCCTGTGGATGTTAGCACAGAGAAGCTTCCAGCTATTGCCAATCATGATCACTATCAGGAAGTCAACAGGCCTTGGCAAGATAAGACATGTTGGAAGAGCACCACCATGTATATCCTGTATTTATAATTTTGACCCTGTGTTCATTTCAGAAAGCCCAAATTAAATTAAAACTTGTGCACCAAATTATTTTTTTCCTATTAAAGATGTACAATGTGTGTTGTATTATCTTCCTTACCTCGAAAAAGAACCATGAAATCACTGAAAGCCTGATATTGCTATGACATTCATGTTCATGATGAGTGTATGTAAACTTCTGACCTTAACAGCATATCCAGTATATGCAAAAGGTCAGAACAATGCAACAAGGGTAACTCTTCAAGTTCATGCAGGAGGCCCTCTCTATAGGGTCTCTCCATCTGTCAGTTCGCCAATCTAATATATATTATGAGTTCAATGAAGTGGTTGAAAGGATACCAAAAAAGGAAAGAGTGGTGATTGAAGCAGACCTAAATGGACATGTTGGAGAAGGGAACAGGGGTGATGAGGAGGTGATGTACAGAGGAGGTACAGAGTGAAGCAGAGAAATATGGAAGGGCAGATGGTGGTGGATTTTTGCAAAGAGGATGGAAATGGCTGTTGTGAATACATACTTTAAGAAGAAAGAAGAGCATAGAGTAACATATAAGGGTGGAGGAAGGTGTTCTCACATGGACTATATTTTATGTCGGACATGCAATCTGAAGGCGATTGGAGACTGCAAAGTGATAGCAGGGGAGAGTGTAGCTAAGCAGCATCAGATGGTCATTAGTAGGATGACCTTAGAGGTATAAAAAAAGGAAGAAAGAGAAAGCTAAACCAAAAATCAGATGGTGGAAGTTGAAGGAGGAAGATTGTAATTCAGAATTCAGGGATATGGTGAGACAAACATCGGGTGAAGAGGTACTAGATGACTGGACAACTATCGCAGAAGTGGTGAGAGAGACAGCTAGGAAGGTGCTTGGACAAAGAAGGGAAGACAACGAGACTTGGTGGTGGAATGAGAAAGTCCAGGAGAGTATAAGGAGGAAGAAGTTGGCAAAATAAAACTGGGATAAAAAGAGAAATTAAAAAAAGCAGACAAGAATACAAGGAGGTGCAACAGAAAGCAAAGAGAACAGTGGCAAAGGCAAAGGAAAAGGTGTATGATGAACTATATGAAAGGTTAGCCAGTAAGGATGGAGAAAAGGACCTGTACTAATTAGCAAGACAACGAGATCAAGCTGGGAAGGATGAGCAGCAGGTTAGGAGTGTGTGTTGAGAAGGTGGATGGAGTACTTTGAGAAGCTGATGAATGAAGAAAATGAAAGAGAGAGAAGGTTGGCCAAAGTGGAGATAGTGAATCAGAAATCAGAATGAAAAGTAGTAAGGCAGTAGGCCCAAATGATATACCAGTGGAGGCATGGAGATTCTGAGGAGAGATGGCAATTGACTTTTTGACTAGATTGTTTAACAAGATCTTGGAAAGTGAGAGGATACCTGAGGAGTAAAGAAGTAGTATACTGGTACCAATATTCAAGAACAAAGGTGATGTTCAGTGCTGCAGTAACTATAGAGGCATAAACTAAAGAGATCATTGTTGACTTCAGGAAAAACCAACCCAACCACACTCCAATTCTCATCAACAACACGGCTGTGGAGGTGGTCAATAGCACCAAGTTCCTGGGGGTGCACATCACAGACAACTTCACCTGGTCTGTGAACACTGCGTCACTGGTCAGGAAGGCACAGCAACGTCTGCACTTTCTGCATAGGATGAGAAGAGCCCACCTACCCCTGCCCATCCTCACTACATTCTACAGAAGCACCATAGAGAGTGTTCTAACCAGCTGCATCTCTGTGTGGTGTGGAGGCTGTAGTGCCTCTGACTGGAAGAATGTGAGGAGAGTGGTGAGGACAGCAGAAAAAAATCATTGGGACTTCTCTTCCCTCCATTCAGGACATTGCACCAAGGCGTTGCATGTCTCGAGCCAGAAACATCATCAGTGACCCCTCACACCCTCACTATAGACTGTTCTCCCCTCTGGCCTCTGGAAAGAGGTTCCGCAGCATTAGGTGCAGGACCACCAGGTTCTGTAACAGCTTTTCCCCCAGGTCACCAGACTGCTGAACTCCAAACTCAAACTCTAAACTTCTATTTATAACTTGAACATTTCCTAATTCCACAGGTCACTTTATACTATTGCACTTTATAATATTTTTGCTGCTGCATAATTTAATTTAATTTAATTTAATTTAATTTAATTTAATTTAATTTAATACACTTCATATTTATTTCTGTGTTGAGCCAAGTTGCAACAAAATTTCATTTGGTGTGCACTTGATGCATACTGAATGACAATAATGGTTGTCTAAGTCTAATAAAGTTGACCAGCCACAGCATGAAGTTATAGGAAAGAGTAGTGGAAGCTAGGCTAAGAGGAGAGGTAAAGATATGTGAGCAACAATATGGTTTCATGCCAGCAAAGAGTACTACAGATGCAACATTTGCTTTGAGAATGTTGATGGAAAAGTACAGAGAAGGCCAGAAGGAGTGACATTGTGTGTTTGTGGATTAAGAGAAGGCATATGACAGGGTGCCAAGAGAGGAATTGTGGTACTGCATGAGGAACTGAAGAATGGTGGAGAAGTATGTGAGATTGGTGCAGGATATGTATGAGGACAGTGTGACAGCAGTGAGATGTGCAGTGGGAATGACGGAGACATTTAAGGTGGATGTTGGATTGCACTAGGGCTCGGCCCTAAGCCCTTTCCTGTTTGCAATGATAATGGACAGGTTGACAGACGACACCGGGCAAGAGGCCCCATGGACAGTGAGGTTTGCAGATGATATTATGATCTGTTGTGAGAACAGGGAGCAAGTGGAAGAAAACTTAGAAACATGGAGGTACGCACTAGAGAGAAGGGGAATGAAAGTCAGTAGGAGTAAGATGGAGTAGATGTGCATGAATGACAATGAGAACAGTGAAATGGTACAGCTACAAGGAATAGAGGTGGTCAAAGCAGATGAGTTCAAATATCTAGGGTCAACTGTACAAAGTAATGGCAAGTGCAGAAGAGAAATGAAGAAGAGAGTGCAAGCAGGTTAGAATGGATGGAGGAGAGGGTCGGGAGTGATTTGTTACAGAACGGTACCAGCAAGAGTGAAAGGGAAAGTGTACAAGAGTAGTAAGACCAGTGATGTTGTATGGTTTGGAGACAAAAAGACAGTAGGCTGAACTGAAAGTAGCAGAGTTGAAGATGTTGAGATTTTCAATGGGAGTGACAAAGTTGGACAGGATGAGAAATGAGTATATTAGAGGGACAGGACATGTGGGACAGTTTGGAGACAAAGTGAGAGAGGCAAGATTGAGATGATTTGGACATGTACAGAGGAGAGATCCAGGGTATATTGGGAAAAGAATGCCAGAGATGGCGTTGCCTGGTAGAAGGAAAAGAGGAAGACCATAGATAAGATTTATGGATGTGGTGAAGGAAGACATGAGGACAATTGGTGTGACAGAAAAAGATACGGAGCATAGGAGGAGGTGAGGGACATTATCCGCGGTGGCAACCCCTAATGGGAATGGCCGAAAGAAGAAGAAGATTATTACTGTAGTACACCTGACACCTACATATGTGATAAAGATATTTTCACATATCATTGGTGGATGAATGCTTTAATCTCTGTAATATTGTACTTAATATTTGCTAGTTATCACAAAGGAAACAGTCGAATTTTAAAGTGAACCCATCTCACTCATATTACCATATTGTTTACTTGATGTCTGCTTGGTGCACGGTGAATTACAACAGAGAATCAGACAATAACTGTTTTGGATGCTATTTCTTCATATTAAATAGTCTTACAGATCACAAGCGAGCAAAAACAAACCAAAGACTTTTAATATTGCACTTTATTTAAACAGTTACATATATTTGAATTGAAAAGCAAAGCGGTGCTTTAAAAGACACATTTGAAAGTAAGCATGATAAAGCACTTGAAATATTTTCTAAAT
The DNA here is from genome assembly GCF_027579695.1 of Neoarius graeffei. Classification (NCBI taxonomy): domain Eukaryota; kingdom Metazoa; phylum Chordata; class Actinopteri; order Siluriformes; family Ariidae; genus Neoarius; species Neoarius graeffei. The sequence continues at coordinate 57,743,568 of NC_083570.1, read as the reverse complement.
ATCTGAGAGAAAAATGCAGACATCCTTAAGGGAGTCTGATGCTGCACTGCATCATAGGAGTATCTCCTATAATTTTTTCTTCTGCTGCTGCTCCTACTCCTCTTGCTGCTGCTGCTGCTGGCCTCCTTCAAGACATTTAGTCTGGTCACAGCTGCATGCCTCCACATTCATGTAGCGGTAGGGTACTATATCTCCATTCAGGCATTCCAGATCCACTGTGCGCCAACTAGTGCGGCTCGCTTTGCAACAGCTACAAGTTGAAGAACTCACGTCAGTGTACCTGTAACAGACAGACAGACAGACAGGTATGAAATACCGCAGCATGATTGAATGATCAAATCCGATTGGTCAGAAGGTGTATATTATTGTTGTATAACTGCATGGCTTGGACAGTAACCCCATCTGTAACAGAGGTAATATTAGGTTTAATTTAATATGTTATTGTTTCTACAGCAACAACTCATATACAGGAACTTGTATGGAACTTGTATTATTGATGTGGTGAAGTGTTTTTGTTAGGAGTCACAGGTCTGAGCACTTTGTAGCTGCCATAGTGCTTTGTAAAGTTTCCCAGTATGGGAATGTCTTAATTATAGAGGAGTTTGTGCTTTATGGTTTCTTAGTAAAATGACAAGCTGCATTTTTTTTTGTCCCATTAACTTCAACATAGGGGCAAAGGAGATGCTGGTCAGAGACTGACTGTTTATAACTGCTATAATTCAAGTGCTAACAGGAACCAAGTTGTCTCATGGACGTTCCACAATATTAAATGTAACTATCAACTGTCAAAAAGCACAACATGGTGTTCAATAATTAAGTAAAAAATTGTAGTCATTGGCAAATCACTGTAGTATAAGTGGAATAACACACTTCAGATGCACTGTTTTAGAAAAACGTTACACTCTTGGGTAGTAATGGAACATCACCTCAAGGTGTATTATTCTCCTCTAGCATGCTCCTTTGTTTGTAATTCCTCATAGAGTACCAGTCAAAAGTTTGGACACCCCTACTCATGCATAGGTTTTTTCGTATTTTGACTATTTACTACATTGAAGAACAATACTGAATACGTCAAAACTATGAAAGATGGAACATTTATATGGAATTATATGTTAAACAAAAAAAGAGTTCAAAAAAACAAGATATGTTTCATATTTGAGATTTTTCAAAGTAGTCACCATTTACCATGATGCTTTGCACACGACTGGCATTATCTATCTACATCACTATCGGGGGAAGCCATAGCCTAAAGGTTAGAGAAGCGACTTTGGGACCAACAGATTGCTGGTTCGATTCCCTGGACCAACAGGAATGGCTGAAATACCCTTGAGCAAGACACCTAAACCCCAACTGCTCCCCAGGTGCTGCAACACAGCTTCATCCCCAGATGGGTTAAATGCAGAGAAAGAATTTCACTGTGCTCTAATGTACATATGACAAATGAAGGCTTAAATAAAAAAAGTCTTCACCAGCTTCATGATGTAGTCACCTAGAATGCTTTGCAATTAACAGGTGCCTCATCAAAAGTTAATTAGTGCAAATTCTTGCCTTCTTAATGTGTTTGAGATCAACCAGTAAATAGTAAATAATAAAAATACAGTAAATAGCCCTGTTCCACAACTGTAGTAATCCATTTTATGTCAAGAACCGCTCAACTAAGTAAAGAGAAATGACATCCATCATTACTTTAAGACATGAAGTGTCTTTTAATTAATAAACAAAGACATTTTTTAATTATAAGTTGTGTCCAAACGTTTGACTGGTACTGTATATAGATACATTAAAATTTCATGTGTACTGTATGCGTGCGTGCGCGCGCGCGCGTGTGTGTGTGTGTGTGTGTATACTCACATGCTGTAGCTGTTACAGTGTCCTTGACATTGTGTTTGCACCACGGTGTTCTTTGACCAGCAGTTGTTGTGACTGATTGAAGCAAAAGTGGTCTCTACTTTACATCCTGTGTTCGTCTCCACACCTACCGTACACACACACAGACACACACGATACCATAATTTTCTTGAACCACTGTAGCTGTTGAATAACTGGGTATTGTCTGTTTCCAAAATACACATTAATATTAATTAGATCCATTATTGTATAGTGCTACTCACAGACTGGGCAGCAGCCATCAGCAGTAACTTGCATGGTACCCTGCAGATAAAGATCACACCAGAACATTTATGCTGTTGTATGGTTGTAGCCCAATAATCAGTCCTTCTACAAAAACATACTTAACTTTCCTTTTTTTCAAATTTATACTATAAATCCCAACAATGACCGGACTGACAACTGTTTCTACAATAAAATTCCTTATTATTACTATCCCAGATGGGAACCAGTAAAGAATAAATGTTTTTGCATTTTTGAAGTTATGTACTTATGGAAAAACAGGATAGATTCTAGAGGGCAGAATTTATGAGAAACATTAAACAGTCGTTCTTGGGATTAATCCCCCCACCCATATTATATATATATATATATATATATATATATATATATATATATATATATCCCTGTGATGACCTGGCGACTTGTCCAGGGTGTACCCCGCCTTTCGCCCGTAGTCAGCTGGGATAGGCTCCAGCTTGCCTGCGACCCTGTAGAAGGATAAAGCGGCTAGAGATAATGAGATGAGATGAGATATATATCCCTGTGATGACCTGGCGACTTGTCCAGGGTGTACCCCGCCTTTCGCCCGTAGTCAGCTGGGATAGGCTCCAGCTTGCCTGCGACCCTGTAGAAGGATAAAGCGGCTAGAGATAATGAGATGAGATGATATATATATATATATATATATATATATATATATATATATATATATATTCTACATTGCCATTTTTGTCTTATGTGTTTAATTTAATCAAGGATGCAATTTAAGCATGCATGTCAAATCTCTTAAAGTTAGTCGTGTGTGTGTGTGTGTGTGTGTGTGTGTGTGTGTGTGTGTGTGTGCGCGCGTGCGCGTGTGTGTGTGTGTGTTTCTTACAGGCTGGCAATTTGTGATGTTGAATGGTGGGCACTGGATCTGATAGTTGGTAGTAATATATTCTCCATTAATCAGTGTGCAGATGAACTTCTTACAGGCATCATTTGGCGGAATCCATACTTTTCCATTCTGCACATAGACCAGTATGCATAAAATCTCACAGAATACTTCAGAACAACAACAACAACAACAACAAAAACTTAGAATTCACATTTGTGTGAATTTTAGAGTACTGCTTTTCCAGCTTTATTTTTGTAACTAATAGCTAAAACATGTCTGTGAAGATTCTCAATCATCCAGGTCATAGTAAACTGTGGGTGGTAGAAATGACTCGCCGTTCACACCCAGCCTCCAGTGACCCACACCAACATGATGTCTCAATGACACCTTAGATGAGCTGGTCATCAGAATTCTGATTCTGATCCAGGAGAGGATAAATATCTGATACTCCCTATTAGTCAGACAGAACTGAGGAAGCCTTTCGGACGAGAGGTGAAACGTTTTCAAGAATCTTCAAGCAAGTCCAGTTGCCCTTTTCTACCATCCACAGTTTAATAGCTAAAACAGTTTTAAAAATACAGCAAAATATCTTTATTTTTGTCCCATTAGAAATCATTATAAAATATTGTAGTTGTTTAATGAATGGTTCAAGCTATAACTTGTACACTTGTACTTACACTTTCCCAGTGTTTGCATATTATTTAATATTAAATAGACACAAGTGTTTTACTGGGAAATATGCCACTCGTATTTTTCATTTGAACTACAACTGTGACATATTAATCTAATATACCATGCACTGAGAGGCTCTGGTTGAAATTACAACTTCTCTAAGGTGACTGGCATTGTACTATTTTGTGAGGGGCGCAGCAGTACGATGCCAGTCACCGAAGAGAATTACTGGTGCCTCTCAGTGCAGTGTATATTTGATTTATATTCCTCATCAAAAAATTCAAAAATAAAAGTGTTAAGATTGAATCTTGGCATAAACTCACTGGAGGCATCCATGTTTGTTGTTTACATTGGAGCAACCTTTGAACTGCGCATGTGCAGTGTACCATGCTATCGCCTGCCTCGCTAGGCATGATCACGATACGTAGATACACACGATACACACATACAGAAATGCTTGCGGAGCCACAGCTGTGATTTGAGTCGGCTGTATAGCTTGAAATCGCAACATCAGTTCATGGTATATCCAGGATATACCATAACTGACTCACACCATCTTTTTTATACATTTTTGAGTCATGAGATATATTGCTTAATCAATGGTGGAGCTATTTTATGCCACATGAGCCATCCTTGGCCAATCCCAGCACAGGAATTTTTTGATGAGGGATATAATTTCCAATGTCTTCACTCGTGAGGAAATCGATGATTTGTTTTGATAAATGTGGGTACTTTTTGTTTGTGAATGCGTCTATATAATAAAAAGAAAATCACACATTAGCTTGAAAATATGAAGTTTGTCTTCTCATGTTGAAAAATTCGTATTTTTCATACGAAATACATCGCGGATCTGAGTGTTATATTTCCTGATATTTCACTCCAATGACATCACTCCCAGTGTTTTCCTGCTGACTAGACATGCATTGTCAAAGTGGAGAACCAGTTCAAAATTCAAATTCTTTTGATTAACTTGCGTATTTTTTTTGTGTGGATGTGTCTATATAATATAAAGAACATCACTCAGTGGCACGAAGATATGAAGTTTATCTTCTCATGCTGAAAAAGATATTACTCGTTTCGCTTTGCTCACTTGTGATATATACATTCACCACTTGAAGATAAACTTCGTATCTTCACAAAACTGTGTAATATCCTATATTTCCTATGGCTCAACCTCAATGTTCTCTGATCGTTACCTCCAATGTGTGTACTGTGCTGTTGTAGTTCACAATACATTTGTTCTGTATGCATTTGCCACAGCATTCAGCAGTGTATGATTCCACATACTTATATCCCTGAAAGAGAGAGAGAGAGAGAGATATTCATGAGATTGTATCAGTTCCACTGTTTGAGCACTGTTCTTATTCACTTATATTTATTTTTTTCTGCACAAATTGGGAAACTGCATAATAGCAAACAAAACAATTGAATGCAAATGACCAAATCAGTTGTCACTATTCTATTTTTCATCACAGCATAAAAACATCTGTTTGCTCGCTAGAAAAAGCATTTCCTTTTAATGAAGAAGGTACTGAACTCATGTAAAATACAGATCAGTTGATACGTTACTACATACGAAACATTATTAATTAATAGAATCATTATGCGTCTAACAGAAATAGTACAATATTAGACTTGCCAAATGTATTGCCATAACAGAAACGAGAAATTAACCCATATACTAAATACAATGCGCTGGAATGCACACACATTTGAGCGAAGCCCATTAAACTGTATGAAAAGACAACATGGTGTTGAGTTTTACAGTGTTTTAGCCAGATGATTTTTTTTCCAATTGTGCTGCTCTTTGCACTGATGGTCATGGTAATACCAATAATTTAGAATACTGTGACTTATTTTTGCATATGATCATGAAAATATGGGCCATACTGGATGGGATGGAATACAACAGTTACTCATTTATTCATTCTGCAGCTGCTTTTACACAGAGTGGCAGTCAATCAAGGCATGATACAATCCTAGCAGTGTTAAGGCATTTGACCAAGGACCATTCAGTGGTTTGCTAGAAGGCTTACGATTGAAACTCACAACCTTATGATCATTATCTTTGAGTCTCAATGTATATTCATACTCCTTTCATTTCAGACCCAAAACAGACATTGTTCTGTAGCGAACTGAAGCTATAATATGTAGACAAGCAGTTTATCAATAAAGTAACACATTTGTTCAAATTGTTATGTGGACTGTGGGAGAAAGTTAACCAAAACTCACTGTTTCACACTTCTCATCGCAATCCACAGGTGTACAATCGATCTTAAACAGTTTCGTTTCTGGATTCTTATCCCAGGTACACCGACAGTTCTGGCAGTCAACCACAGGGACTGTAGTACCAGGCTGGAATAGAGAGTTTAATATGGAATTATTCATAGAGGACATGGTTGTTATAACTACAAAATATGCAACACATAGTGTAGCTTCTATGTGACATTTTAGCAAATCTGCAATCTTTCTCAGTTACCTTATACTCCAGTCCTTTATGGACACAGACTTCCTTTGCCTCTGCAAGAACAAACCATGTCATTGTAAACAAATATTTGAAAACATTTATATTATGATGAGAGATGCAAAATAATATTCCTATTTGTCATTAGTGTTAATACCGCAGGTTAACTCAGGGCAGCATTTGTCTTCAGGCACTTTGAGTGAAGGAGTGTAGCCGATTGGACACTGGTCATTTACACTGGGACATGTGCTGCTATCACATCCTGAAATGAGTGCAAGAAAGTCAAGAAAGTGGAGTCATGTAAAACACAAATTTACACCAAACCATGTTGCTGGTTTCAGTGAATGCCAGCAGTAGAATTCAACAGAACAAGAAGTCGTTATCTTTACATTATGAATCATGAATCATACAGACAAACACTACATAATGAATTTTATTCTCCAAAACCATTTCACATTTCTGTATTTGGTAGAATGAATGTACAACAGAAGAATCACAAGCAAAGACTAGGCAACTAAAAAATGAATAATGATGTTATCTTACGGCAGGTAAGCTCAGTGCAACAGGCATCCGATGAATCTGTCACATTGACCACAGTATATCCTGGCTCATTGCAAATGACTACTTTGTTGCTGTTTGAACACACTCTTTCTTTGCACACGACGGATACAGATGTTTCATCACAGACACAGTCCTGGCAACCCTGCTGGAACGTTTCTCCAAACTGCCATTTAAAATCAAAGACAATATTATGGCATTATTTGTTTTACAGGTCCTACATCTTACATGTCCATATCTTCTTGCATATCTTCTTGCAGTCATCTGCTCATCCAGGCAGAATTGCCCACAATCTGTGTGTGTGTGTGTGTGTGTGTGTGTGTGTGTGTGTGTGTGTGTGTGTGTGTGTGTGTGTGGTGCCACGGGATTTTTGCTCTGTTTACAGAATGCATAGAAACAGCGTTGAAAAGCGCATGATATTTTGCACCATTTTCGCTGGCTGATCCAGTAACTATCAACGAATAATCACCTCAATAGCAGCCCTATGGGATACATTTACCATTTTGAACATCATCCACAACTGTGTTGGACTGAGGCTGGTTCTAGAGGAATTGAGACAGGGACTTGTTTTAAATGACTATTGTGTAGTTACTGTCCTGAACCGGAAATGAGTCAACACTCGACAGTGTCCATTCATTGTACATGTATTGGCTGATTGTGAGTCCTGGGCTCCATGTTTTCAACACTGCATGTTAAGAGGTTAGAAAGAATAAAAACACATTTTATGACTGACTATCTTGTATCAACAACAGTTCTAGCTTTCTTGGTAACATTTTGTCCAGGTTAAAGTTGGTGCCATGTTTGAAATAGAGTATCAGCAACTAATATTCTGACATAATTGGCACTGTGCTAAAAATGAATTTGGCATATATATATATATATATATATATATATATATATATATATATATATATATATATATATATATATATATATATATATATATATATATATATATATATGCACAAACAGTGTCAGTCAAAACTTTGGACACACCTTCTAATTTAATTTTTTTCTTTATATTTATTAATTAAAAGACACTTCATGTCTTAAAGTAATGATGGATGTCGTTTCTCTTTACTTAGTTGAGCAGTTCTTGACATAATATGGATTACTACAGTTGTGGAATAGGGCTATTTACTGTATTTTTATTATTTACTATTTACTGTTTGATCTCAAACATGTTAAGAAGACAAGAAATTGCATTAATTAACTTTTGATGAGGCACCTGTTAATTGAAAAGCATTCCAGGTGACTACCTCATGAAGCTGGTTAAGATAATAGAAAATGCCAATAGTGTGTAAAGCGTCATCAAGATAAACGCTGGCTACTTTGAAGGATCTAAAATATGAAACATATTTTGTTTTTTTTATCACTTTTTGTAGAAAATGGTCAAAATACAGAAAAACCTATGAATGAGTGGGGGTATCTAAACTTGTGACTGGTACTGTCTGTCTGTCTGTCTGTCTATCCCCTCATTCATTAGGATGCAGTGCTGCAGCACAGCAACCTATGGGCTCCCCTAGGGGAGCCCATAGGTTGCAGTGCAAAGCACTGCAACTATTGTTCTTCTACGTATTTCTTCTTCTTCTTCTTCTTCTTCTTATTCCTACGCAAATTTTGATTTCGAATAACTCAATAACCGTACGTCGCACACAGACAAACAATATATCAAAACGTGCGGCTCGATCGGACTCGCTATGCTATTACTTTTCTCTATAGATTGCGATTTTTTCGCGACGTAGTCGCGAAAAAATCGCCCAAAAAAACCCCATTCATTTCTATGGAATTAATTGAAAAAAAAGCACTTTTTCAACGTTTTTCAAACATCCGCTGCTCTGGCATGCTTTCACCTAGAGACGTGATTCAACCTCTAAAACGTAGGAAAACTTCTCCTCTGTGGATCTGGCATTAAACTTTTCTGCTAGGTTCTACACTTTCGGATCAGTCCCGGCTCAACCGCCATGTGGTTTCTGGGAGAAAATCCGGCTTTTGAATGGGTGTCTATTGCGTTACACACCAGTGAAGGTCATTATCTTAGAGTGTAGACAGTTTGAAAAAAAAGGTCAAACTTTCTCGCTTAAACTCTGTTTTCAGCCACAAATTTCACTCTACAGACATGATTTTCTCAAAAGTAGTAGGAAAACTTGTCCTGATTCACACAATGTGTCTACCTAAACGATAGGATTTACGGTTTTTGAATGACAAGCCTCAAAGTGAGGAGAGCACAGGTGAGCGGCCTCATTGACTCCCAGTATAAACGTTGCTGAAAAGTCACTCGTTTTTAACTCCCTGTAGCGTCCTCATTTTTAACAATACAAACAAAAAAATACATCATTTTATTCAGGAGACCCTTCTAGCGCTCACTGTGAAAGAATTTTGTGAATAGCTGCTTCCGTTGTCGAGTTATTTGTCATTGTTCGAGGCCTGTCCCTTAGCAAAATTCAGCAGACACCTGACAAACTCTTGTGTGTGTTTTTTAACCTGCTCAGGCCCTTTACCATGCCGACTGGCTTCAGTAAGCGAGCACAGAGGGGAGGGGCCGGCTGTCTCAAGCACACACATAAATCATGGCATTGTAGCTTCATAGCAGGTCACACAACCGTACGTCGCACACAGACAAACAATATATCAAAACGTGCGGCTTGATTGGACTCGCTATGCTATTACTTTTCTCTACAGAATACGATTTTTTCGCGACGTAGTCGCGAAAAAATCGTCTCAAAAAACCCCATTCATTTCGATGGAATTAATTGAAAAAAAAGCACTTTTTCAACGTTTTTCAAACATCCGCTGCTCTGGCATGCTTTCACCTAGAGACATGATTCAAACTCTAAAACGTAGGAAAACTTCTCCTCTGTGGATCTGGCATTCAACTTTTCTGCTAGGTTCTACACTTTCGGATCAGTCCCGGGTCAAACGCCATGTGGTTTCTGGGAGAAAATCCGGCTTTTGAATGGGTGTCTATTGCGTTACACACCAGTGGACCTCGTTAAGGTCAGAGTGGAGAGAGGTTCAAAAAAAAGGTCAAACTTTCTCGCTTAAACTCTGTTTTCAGCCACAAATTTCACTCTACAGACATGATTTTCTCAAAAGTAGTAGGAAAACTTGTCCTGATTCACACAATGTGTCTACCTAAACGATAGGATTTACGGTTTTTGAATGACAAGCCTCAAAGTGAGGAGAGCACAGGTGAGCGGCCTCATTGACTCCCAGTATAAACGTTGCTGAAAAGTCACTCGTTTTTAACTCCCTGTAGCGTCCTCATTTTTAACAATACAAACAAAAAAATACATCATTTTATTCAGGAGACCCTTCTAGCGCTCACTGTGAAAGAATTTTGTGAATAGCTGCTTCCGTTGTCGAGTTATTTGTCATTGTTCGAGGCCTGGTCCTTCATGAAAAAAACAGTAGAAAACTCCAGCCCTTGTGTGTCAGCCTCACCTTAGCCGCCCACTTTATTAGGAACACTTCTGTTCGTACATACAAACTACAAACACTCTTCTTAGAGTTTAGAGTTTATTTTATTTTTAAAAGGGACAGTGCACAAATTAAACATTATCCTTGTGTTAAGGACAGATGTCTGTCCCAGGTTATAGCAGTACATGCTAATTTCCGCCTGTAGTCACTTTGGTCATACTCTTGAATAGGTCTTCTTCATGATGGCTGCTGTCTCGAGCACACACACGATCATTGCATTGAAACATCATTGCGGGTCACACGTTCACGGCCAGCGAACATGCGTGAGCGAATTGCTTCGCGCACTGCATCCTCTCACAATTTCCCCCGGGGAATTGTCCAGTCTAGTTATTATTCCTACGCAAATTTCGATTTCGAATAACTCAATAACCGTACGTCGCACACAGACAAACAATATATCAAAACGTGCGGCTTGATCGGACTCGCTATGTAATTACTTTTCTCTACAGAATACGATTTTTTCGCGACGTAGTTGCGAAAAAATCGTCGAAACCCCCCCCATTCATTTCTATGGAATTAATTGAAAAAAAAGCACTTTTTCAACGTTTTTCAAACGTCCGCTGCTCTGGCATACTTTCACCTAGAGACGTGATTCAAACTCTAAAACGTAGGAAAACTTCTCCTCTGTGGATCTGGTATTCAACTTTTCTGCTAGGTTCTACACTTTCGGATCAGTCCCGGCTCAAATGCCATGTGGGTTCCGGGAGAAAATCCTGCTTTTGAATGGGTGTCTATTGCGTTACACACCAGTGAAGCTCGTTAACTTAGAGTGTAGACAGCTTGAAAAAAAAGCTCAAACTTTCTCGCTTAAACTGTGGTTTCAGCCACAAATTTCACTCTACAGACATGATTTTCTCAAAAGTAGTAGTAAAACTTGTCCTGATTCACACAATGTGTCTACCTAAACGATAGGATTTACAGTTTTTGAATGACAAGCCTCAAACTGAGGACAGGGCAGCCGAGAGGCCTCATTGACACCCATTATAAACGTGACAGAAAAGTCACTCATTTTTAACTCGCTCTAGTGTCCTCATTTTTAAGACTACAGACAAAAAATTACATCAGTTTATTCACGAGACCCTTCTAGCACTCACTGTGAAAGAATTTTGTGAATAGCTGCTTTCGTTGTCGAGTTATTTGTCATTGTTCGAGGCCTGCTCCTTAGTAAAAAAACAGCAGAAAACTCAAGACTATAAATGTGACAGAAAAGTCACTCATTTTTAACTCGCTCTAGTGTCCTCATTTTTAAGACTACAGACAAAAAATTACATCAGTTTATTCAGGAGACCCTTCTAGTGCTCACTGTGAAAGAATTTTGTGAATAGCTGCTTTCGTTGTCAAGTTATTTGTCATTGTTCGAGGCCTGCTCCTTAGTAAAAAACAGCAGAAAACTCAAGACCTTGTGTGTCTTAGCTCATTGACACCCATTATAAATGTGACAGAAAAGTCACTCATTTTTAACTCGCTCTAGTGTCCTCATTTTTAAGACTACAGACAAAAAATTACATCGGTTTATTCAGGAGACCCTTCTAGCACTCACTGTGAAAGAATTTTGTGAATAGCTGCTTTTGTTGTCGAGTTATTTGTCGTTGTTCGAGGCCTGCTCCTTAGCAAAAAACAGCAGACACCTGACAAAATCTTGTGTGTGTGTGTCTTAACTCTCCTGTTCAGGCCCGTCGCCATGCCGACTGGGGCCAGTAAGGGAGCAGGGGTGGGGGGGGGCTGCTGTCTCAAGCACACACACAAATCATGGCATTGTAGCTTCACAATGCAGGTCACACAATGCAGGTCACACCGCTTCATAGCAGGTCACACATTCACGGCCAGCGAACATGCGTGACCGGATTGCTTCACGCACTGCATCCTCTCACAATTTCCCCCGGGGAATTGTCCAGTCTAGTTATTATTATTCCTACGCAAATTTCGATTTTGAATAACTCAATAACCGTACGTCGCACACAGACAAACAATATATCAAAACGTGCGGCTCGATTGGACTCGCTATGCTATTACTTTTCTCTATAGAATACGATTTTTTACGAAAAAATCGCCCAAAAAAACCCCCATTCATTTCTATGGAATTAATTGAAAAAAAAAAGCACTTTTTCTAACATCCGCTGCTCTGGCATGCTTTCACCTAGAGACGTGATTCAAACTCTAAAACGTAGGAAAACTTCTCCTCTGTGGATCTGGCATTCAACTTTTCTGCTAGGTTCTACACTTTCGGATCAGTCCTGGCTCAAACGCCATGTGGGTTCCGGGAGAAAATCCGGCTTTTGAATGGGTGTCTATTGCATTACACACCAGTGGAGCTCGTTTACTTAGAGTGTAGAGAGCTTGAAAAAAAAGCTCAAACTTTCTCGCTTAAACTGTGGTTTCAGCCACAAATTTCACTCTACAGACATAAATTTCTCAAAAGTAGTAGTAAAACTTGTCCTGATTCACACAATGTGTCTACCTAAACGATAGGATTTACAGTTTTTGAATGAGAAGCCTCAAACTGAGGAGAGTGCAGCCGAGAGGCCTCATTGACACCCATTATAAACGTGACAGAAAAGTCACTCATTTTTAACTCGCTCTAGTGTCCTCAATTTTAACACTACAGACAAAAAATTACATCAGTTTATTCAGGAAACCCTTCTAGCGCTCACTGTGAAAGAATTTTGTGAATAGCTGCTTTCGTTTTTGAGTTATTCGTCGTTGTTCGAGGCCTGTTCCTGAGCAAAATACAGCAGAAAACTCACAAGTCCTTGTGTGTCTTGGCTCTCCTGCTCAGGCCCATCGCCATGCCGACTGGGGCCAGTGAGCGAGCAGAGGAGGGGGGCTGCTGTCTCAAGCACACACATAAATCATGCTCAAAATTTCAAACTTAAACTGTGTTTTCAGCCACAAATTTCACACTACAGACATAATTTTCTCAAAAGTAGTAGTCACACTTGTCCTGATTCACACAATGTGTTTACCTAAACGATAGGATTTACAGTTTTTGAATGAGAAGCCTCAAACTGAGGAGAGTGCAGCCGAGAGGCCTCATTGACACCCATTATAAACGTCATAGAAAAGTCACTCATTTTTAACTCGTTCTAGTGTCCTCATTTTTAACACTACAGACAAAAAATTACATCAGTGTATTCAGGAGACCCTTCTAGCGCTCACTGTGAAAGAATTTTGTGAATAGCTGTTTTCGTTGTCAAGTTATTTGTCGTTGTTCGAGGCCTGCGCCTGAGCAAAAAACAGCAGACACCTGACAAAATCTTGTGTCTTAACGCTCCTGCTCAGGCCCGTCACCATGCCGACTGGGGCCAGTGAGGGAGCAGAGAGAGGGGGGGGCTGCTGTCTCAAACACACACATAAATCATGGCATTGTAGCTTCATAGCAGGTCACACATTCACGGCCAGCAAACATGCGTGACCGAATTGCTTCGCACACTGCATCCTCTCACAATTTCCCCCGGGGAATTGTCCGGTCTAGTTCTAATAGTTATTGTCTTCATGACTCGCTGGACTAACAAGGAGAACACACTTTGCTGATAGACTACAAAAGTACCAATCGGCCAGTTGATGTTGACATGACAGGTATGATGATATGTAAAATCAATAAAAATGCATGGTAAAGTATCAGTGAATGTTATCGAATAATTTTTACAACCTAAGCAAGAAGGACCTGAACTTACATTTCGTCCTTGACCAGAGGGGTCCAAGCATCCTGCAAAGACAGAGACAAATCAAACATTTTGGCAAATATTACTATACTGTATTATTATTATTATTATTATTATTATTATTTAATTTTTTAACATGGTGGACAAATAATCTTTGCTTGTGCACCAATTATGCAAGTTGAGCATGGCACAACTTCACAGTTGTTTTAAAAACTCACTACAGACTGCACACAAATTTTTACAGTCCAAATGGTAGAAGTGTGACATTTGTTTTGTCCTTGAAAGGGACATTTCTGGAGCATGTTGTGTCTGGAAAGTAGTAGTGCAGTATGTTGGTTATCCAGTGGAAATAATTATTTCAGTTAAAGAAATATAGCAATGATTCGTTTAAAAAGTTTATCAAGTTCAATAAAAATTAAAAATTGATTATTAAATGCCACCACATAATACCAAGATGTTTTGGAAGGTTGTACCAAGCCCTTCCTCAGTGAAACCCATAAAATGCATCAGCTGAACTTGAAACGACAACTCAAATTTTATCTGGTGGTCAAATGAGACCAAAATCTAAATATTTGATCATGAACATCATCTGAATGAAAAATGGACGCAGCTGTTTTATGTCGGGGTTTTTTTCATGGCTGGTAGTCCAGTGGCTTCTGTAAACAATTATGGTAATTATGCTGAGTATCATGATATTTCAGCCCTTAAACCTTGTAGCCTCTGCCAGGAAGTTTAAATTTGGCTGTAAATGGATTTTCTCACAATATAATTAACCCTACTTTAACCTGTGCTCTGGAAAAGGGCATCTCATCTCATCTCATTATCTCGAGCCGCTTTATCCTTCTACAGGGTCGCAGGCAAGCTCGAGCCTATCCCAGCTGATTACGGGCGAAAGGCGGGGTACACCCTGGACAAGTCGCCAGGTCATCACAGGGCTGACACATAGACACAGACAACCATTCACACTCACATTCACACCTACGGTCAATTTAGAGTCACCAGTTAACCTAACCTGCATGTCTTTGGACTGTGGGGGAAACCGGAGCACCCGGAGGAAACCCACGCGGACACGGGGAGAACATGCAAACTCCACACAGAAAGGCCCTCGCCGGCCACGGGGCTCGAACCCAGGACCTTCTTGCTGTGAGGCGACAGCGCTAACCACTACACCACCGTGCCGGGAAAAGGGCATCCACATGTAATTTTATGTTGTCATGAAAATTATCTGTCTTTATAGAGATGACTGTACACTTATCTCATTCAATCAGGTTATAGAGACAGGCAAACACTTACCACACTTGTCAACACACACTGCTGACTCCTTACTGAAGAGCTTTGTGCCCTCGGGACAGAAACAACCCTCAGTAGTGATCTTCTGTTGGTCTCCAGGGCTTATAATAAAAATAATAAAACAACTTAACCTTTAGAAAAATCATCCTCATCTGATTACATCTGAATAATGGTCTTTCTTGACATTAGAAATAAAAATGCAGTCTTTAACTTTTTGCACTGAATTTACATATCAGTCACCTTTATCACTAGTCCTTATCATTTTTACCTAAATCAAAAAACCTGCATTACTGAAGTCATACACAACCACTTCAGATAAGATTAGACAGATTATATACAGTATGTATATTGGTTAGTATAGTGTGCTAAAACACACACACTATTATGTAGTGATTATTAATGAGAGATTAATTAGATATAAATGCACACTTGTCTTTGCAGGTTGGTTGGTCAACAGGTCCACAGGCTTGGAACACTTTGTCTGCTGGACAGTTGGTTGCTGGGGAATTGAGATACAACATATAGTGTTGTTATGGACAAACTGTTCAAACGACGCTGAGGGCATCAACACATTATCATTACACACTTAATCCAAAAATTATGCTTGTTATTGCTTCACATGCTTTTTGTTTTCTGTTACTATGTTCTCATGACATTGGGATGATGCAAGTTCATAAAATGGCCTGCTGCATATGGTCACTTGGCTTACGGCATAGATCAGTGTGGTTCCTCCAGTTTATGCAGACCCCAAGGTGTGAGCAAGCGAGTGCATAGGTCTGAAGACTGGTGCAGACCACATCTTGGTTGCTCATATGACAACTGTCAAACTGGCAGCCAGTGACATAGTTTTCAGGGGAGAGGAGGGGATGACACTCCTTAAACAAACTGGAAAAAAAGGTGAGCAAGATTTGTAAAAAGTTGCATATGCTATGGGAAAGACTGAAGTTTTGGTGCTCACATGGTGCTTGTTATAAGGATGCAAAATGAGCAGTATAATACAGTATATCAGTTGATAATCTGCCCACATTAGTCCAGTTCCAGGTATCAGACTCTTGTGGCAAGTTGCAAACAGGTATCAATGCAAACAAAATATCTAAAAAATGATGACTTTTTGTTTACTCTGCACCTTTTAAATGAATTTAACGATATTAGTTTACAAAGAAAAAATTCTGTCCATTTTTGAAAGTGAAACTTAGCAAAGTAGATCATGTATGTCAAACTCACTCGCTTTTCAGAAGCTCACACACTTTGTTGTTTGGACAAGAGGGTTTTGTGGGTGCAGCTGTTTCTGGATGGACTGGTGGTGATTTGCAAGTGGATTCACTCTTGTCTTTAGCTTGCCAATAGTCTGCCATTACTGCACAGTCATCTACAAGTCTCCCATCTGGTAGCATGCAGTCATCAGCCTGGTTGTTGTTGCAGGTACCTGAGAGAATTAAAAGTACAAGACTTGGACAATTTAATTATGCATATGTTATGCAATTATTTAATACATTGAAATGAAGTTTAACACTAAAATAAAATAATCACGATGAGCTCTTGATGCCAGGCTTAATGTCTGTAAATAAATAAGTATATATTTCTTGATATAGTTTTAATTTAGTTGAATTTATTTGAATCCTTTATTAATCCCTCATGGTCATACAGTGTTCCACTTAATTTCACTGCACACTATGACTGTGGACTCAACAAATTTAAGAGAATTGTTGTTTTATTGTAAAATAGTTGCATTTTTATTTCCATACCACAGTGTCCTTGAGTGTTGTTCCCAAAATGTTGGAATGGCAAGTTGACACTGAAACCAGTGATTCCAAACATCACAACAACGTTCAACCTTGGAATCATCAGGATCAAGTTCAAACCTGAGCTCACCACAGTCAGATCTTTTTGCTCAAAAGGTAATTTCAAAGAAGAACCCGCCATTAAAGCCTGTATTGATAAAAGTAAGATAAATTAACCACAATTAAACAGTTACTGGCTTAGATTAACCAGTTCAATTCCAGATATGACTATATTTTCATGAGTATTAATTTCCCTGTTAAGAATTTTTGACTATAAGAAAATCAATCATGTTTGTGTAGATGTTCTTCTGCTAAATCTCACCTCCAGTTTGGTAGCTCCTATAAGGTTGTTGTTTTTCAGCGTGATCTCTAATTTATTGTACTCCACAATAATAGCCCTCGGGCAGGACACAGGCTCTCGAGGGTCACAATAGACATTATCAATATAAATTTTCAAGTTATATTTAGGATTGATTTCCTCCACTAATACATATGTGCATTCTCCTTGATAACTATAGAACAGTCCATCAAATGTTCTATAGTGAGGATCACCCCAGCCTTCACAAAAGCCTGAAATGGAGAAAATATTTTATTGTTTGGATTTCCTACATGCATTGGCCTTATTTAGTCAACAGTCACATAATGATCTAAATTTGGGAGCAAAGTGTATGAATCAATTCTAAATATTTCATTAATATGAGTATTATACTTTTGTTTGGACTTTAGATGGGAGCATGCCTTTCACTCACAGTCACAAGCGTGTTGTTTACAGCAGGAATTCTCATCATACACTTCCACAGGCTTTTGGCGATTTAAACAAGTGATGGTTTGAAGAGGTGGACATGGGTATGGGATGATCTCTATAGTATAGTTTTCAATGCACCTGGCCATTGTGCAGTTACAGATCTCAAATGTCTCATTTTTCTATCAGCAGAAAAATTAGCACATTTTAATACTGGTCTATGCATCATCATACAATATAATAGCTTACAATGGCATGTACATATTCACAAAATATTATAAATGTAATTGCCATTCTCAGTTGGGTGAATGTTTAATTTTAATTTAGCAAAAAAAATGATGTTTTCAAGTTCTATCATCCAGACCTTTGAAAGATCTAAGGATCTCAAAATATATTCACACAGTTGCTGTAATTTATGTTTTTCTGAGTTGTTTTACAATTGTTTTACTGGATTTTCCCCCCAGTGCTATTACATTTAGCTGAAGATACAAAGAATTTAGTTGAAGATACATTTACCCATTAATGAAATGTCAGGAAAGCTTATCAGACTTCCCAAATTTAGGGTCTGAGGGTAAAAATTGTACTTGCCATTTTAATCTTACCTCTAAATATAATTAAAAACATGCTGTCAAATACAGCCAAATGGGCTTAGTTATGTAATTAAAAACATTCAAGGAAAAAAAACTGTGAGAAGTATCCCGTCAGTGTGAGTTGAAAAGGCCTGATTCTGCACTGTATTATTTATGTGTGCCACTGTGTGATACTTACATGTACTCCCCATGGTGGACAACCCGGGCATGGAGCTGTTGTGTTCTGTATTACACAACTTTGAGAACAGATCATGGTCAAACATGTACCCAAGCCAATTTCTTTATCTTTAAGTATCGTTTCACCTATAAGAATGAAAAGTAAGGGAGAAAAATGTTAATGTGACACAATAATGTGTTATGTAAGGCTCAATTAAAAAAGTGATTTAAATGGATTTTGAAAAAATTAAACACAAATATTGCTTTACACTATAAACTACATTGTATTACTTTATAAGGTAATGAACTGTATTAAACATAGAATAAATTTCTAACCTGGCTCATAAGATGTTCCATTTATTATGCAGACACATGGAGTTGGTTGAACAGATGTAGAGGTTGTGGGAATAGTATGTGTAGTTCGAGGGGTAGATGTGGTCTCAGTTTGAGTTGTTGTACTGATTTCCCCTGTTGTAGTTGATACAGGTGTTGTTGTTGCTGTTGTTGTTGTCACTGGAGTAGTTGTTGCTTTAGTTGTTGTTCCAGGGGTAGATGTGGTCTCAGTTTGAGATGTACTAATTTCCCCTGTTGTAGTTGATACAGGTGATGTTGGTGCTGTCGTTGTTGTTGTCATTGGAGTAGTTGTTGCTTTAGTTGTTGTTCCAGGGGTAGATGTGGTCTCAGTTTGAGTTGTTGTGCTGACTTCCCCTCTTGTAGTTGATCCAGGTGTTGTTGCTGTCGTTGTTGTTGTCACTGGAGTAGTTGTTGCTTTAGTTGTTGTTCCAGGGGTAGATGTGGTCTCAGTTTGAGTTGTTGTACTGATTTCCCCTGTTGTAGTTGATACAGGTGATGTTGTTGCTGTTGTTGTTGTTGGATTAGTTGTTAGCTGGGTAGTTGTTCCATTAGGTGATTTTTGAGGTGCCACTGTTGTAGTATATTTGGTAGTTGGCCCTGTTTTAAGTGAACCAGGTGTTTCTTCTGTTGTCTTCGTAGGTGTTGGTGATTTAGTTGTTGTTCCAAGGGTAGAAGTGGTCTCATTTTGAGTTGTTGTACTGACCTTCCCTGTTGTAGTTGATACAGGTGTTGTTGTTGTCGTCACTGGAGTAGTTGTTGCTTTAGTTGTTGTTCCAGGGGTAGATGTGGTCTCAGTTTGAGTTGTTGTACTGACTTCCCCTGATGTAGTTGATCCAGGTGTTGTTGTTGTCGTCACTGGAGTAGTTGTTGCTTTAGTTGTTGTTCCAGGGGTAGATGTGGTCTCAGTTTGAGTTGTTGTACTGACTTCCCCTGATGTAGTTGATCCAGGTGTTGTTGTTGTCGTCACTGGAGTAGTTGTTGCTTTAGTTGTTGTTCCAGGGGTAGTTGTGGTCTCAGTTTGAGTTGTTGTACTGATTTCCACAGTTGTCGTTGATATAGGTGTTGTTGTTGTTGTTGTTGTTGTCATCGTCACTGGAGTAGTTGTTGCTTTAGTTGTTGTTCCAGGGGTAGATGTGGTCTCAGTTTGAGTTGTTGTACTGATTTCCACAGTTGTCGTTGATACAGGTGTTGTTGTTGTTGTCACTGGAGTAGTTGTTGCTTTAGTTGTTGTTCCAGGGGTAGATGTGGTCTCAGTTTGAGTTGTTGTACTGATTTGCCCTGTTGTAGTTGATAAAGGTGTTGTTGTAGTCGTCACTGGAGTAGTTGTTGCTTTAGTTGTTGTTCCAGGGGTAGATGTGGTCTCAGTTTGAGTTGTTGTACTGACTTCCCCTGATGTAGTTGATCCAGGTGTTGTTGTTGTTGTTGTTATTGTTGTTGTCGTCGTCACTGGAGTAGTTGTTGCTTTAGTTGTTGTTCCAGGGGTAGATGTGGTCTCAGTTTGAGTTGTTGTACTGATTTGCCCTGTTGTAGTTGATAAAGGTGTTGTTGTTGTCGTCACTGGAGTAGTTGTTGCTTTAGTTGTTGTTCCAGGGGTAGATGTGGTCTCAGTTTGAGTTGTTGTACTGACTTCCCCTGATGTAGTTGATCCAGGTGTTGTTGTTGTCGTCAATGGAGTAGTTGTTGCTTTAGTTGTTGTTCCAGGGGTAGATGTGGTCTCAGTTTGAGTTGTTGTACTGACTTCCCCTGATGTAGTTGATCCAGGTGTTGTTGTTGTCGTCACTGGAGTAGTTGTTGCTTTAGTTGTTGTTCCAGGGGTAGTTGTGGTCTCAGTTTGAGTTGTTGTACTGATTTCCACAGTTGTCGTTGATATAGGTGTTGTTGTTGTTGTTGTCATCGTCACTGGAGTAGTTGTTGCTTTAGTTGTTGTTCCAGGGGTAGATGTGGTCTCAGTTTGAGTTGTTGTACTGATTTCCACAGTTGTCGTTGATACAGGTGTTGTTGTTGTTGTCACTGGAGTAGTTGTTGCTTTAGTTGTTGTTCCAGGGGTAGATGTGGTCTCAGTTTGAGTTGTTGTACTGATTTGCCCTGTTGTAGTTGATAAAGGTGTTGTTGTAGTCGTCACTGGAGTAGTTGTTGCTTTAGTTGTTGTTCCAGGGGTAGATGTGGTCTCAGTTTGAGTTGTTGTACTGACTTCCCCTGATGTAGTTGATCCAGGTGTTGTTGTTGTTGTTGTTATTGTTGTTGTCGTCGTCACTGGAGTAGTTGTTGCTTTAGTTGTTGTTCCAGGGGTAGATGTGGTCTCAGTTTGAGTTGTTGTACTAATTTCCACAGTTGTCGTTGATACAGGTGTTGTTGTTGTTGTTGTTGTTGTCACTGGAGTAGTTGTTGCTTTAGTTGTTGTTCCAGGGGTAGATGTGGTCTCAGTTTGAGTTGTTGTACTGATTTGCCCTGTTGTAGTTGATAAAGGTGTTGTTGTTGTCGTCACTGGAGTAGTTGTTGCTTTAGTTGTTGTTCCAGGGGTAGATGTGGTCTCAGTTTGAGTTGTTGTACTGACTTCCCCTGATGTAGTTGATCCAGGTGTTGTTGTTGTCGTCACTGGAGTAGTTGTTGCTTTAGTTGTTGTTCCAGGGGTAGATGTGGTCTCAGTTTGAGTTGTTGTACTGACTTCCCCTGATGTAGTTGATCCAGGTGTTGTTGTTGTCGTCACTGGAGTAGTTGTTGCTTTAGTTGTTGTTCCAGGGGTAGATGTGGTCTCAGTTTGAGTTGTTGTACTGATTTCCACAGTTGTCGTTGATACAGGTGTTGTTGTTGTTGTCACTGGAGTAGTTGTTGCTTTAGTTGTTGTTCCAGGGGTAGATGTGGTCTCAGTTTGAGTTGTTGTACTGATTTGCCCTGTTGTAGTTGATAAAGGTGTTGTTGTAGTCGTCACTGGAGTAGTTGTTGCTTTAGTTGTTGTTCCAGGGGTAGATGTGGTCTCAGTTTGAGTTGTTGTACTGACTTCCCCTGACATAGTTGATCCAGGTGTTGTTGTCGTCGTCACTGGAGTAGTTGTTGCTTTAGTTGTTGTTCCAGGGGTAGATGTGGTCTCATATTGAGTTGTTGTACTGACTTCCCCTGATGTAGTTGATCCAGGTGTTGTTGTTGTCGTCGTCGTCACTGGAGTAGTTGTTGCTTTAGTTGTTGTTCCAGGGGTAGATGTGGTCTCAGTTTGAGTTGTTGTACTAATTTCCACAGTTGTCGTTGATACAGGTGTTGTTGTTGTTGTTGTTGTTGTCACTGGAGTAGTTGTTGCTTTAGTTGTTGTTCCAGGGGTAGATGTGGTCTCAGTTTGAGTTGTTGTACTGACTTCCCCTGATGTAGTTGATCCAGGTGTTGTTGTTGTTGTTGTCGTCATCACTGGAGTAGTTGTTGCTTTAGTTGTTGTTCCAGGGGTAGATGTGGTCTCAGTTTGAGTTGTTGTACTAATTTCCACAGTTGTCGTTGATACAGGTGTTGTTGTTGTCACTGGAGTAGTTGTTGCTTTAGTTGTTGTTCCAGGGGTAGATGTGGTCTCAGTTTGAGTTGTTGTACTGATTTGCCCTGTTGTAGTTGATAAAGGTGTTGTTGTTGTCGTCACTGGAGTAGTTGTTGCTTTAGTTGTTGTTCCAGGGGTAGATGTGGTCTCAGTTTGAGTTGTTGTACTGACTTCCCCTGATGTAGTTGATCCAGGTGTTGTTGTTGTCGTCACTGGAGTAGTTGTTGCTTTAGTTGTTGTTCCAGGGGTAGATGTGGTCTCAGTTTGAGTTGTTGTACTGACTTCCCCTGATGTAGTTGATCCAGGTGTTGTTGTTGTCGTCACTGGAGTAGTTGTTGCTTTAGTTGTTGTTCCAGGGGTAGTTGTGGTCTCAGTTTGAGTTGTTGTACTGATTTCCACAGTTGTCGTTGATATAGGCGTTTTTGTTGTTGTTGTTGTCATCGTCACTGGAGTAGTTGTTGCTTTAGTTGTTGTTCCAGGGGTAGATGTGGTCTCAGTTTGAGTTGTACTGATTTCCACAGTTGTCGTTGATACAGGTGTTGTTGTTGTTGTCACTGGAGTAGTTGTTGCTTTAGTTGTTGTTCCAGGGGTAGATGTGGTCTCAGTTTGAGTTGTTGTACTGATTTGCCCTGTTGTAGTTGATAAAGGTGTTGTTGTAGTCGTCACTGGAGTAGTTGTTGCTTTAGTTGTTGTTCCAGGGGTAGATGTGGTCTCAGTTTGAGTTGTTGTACTGACTTCCCCTGATGTAGTTGATCCAGGTGTTGTTGTTGTTGTTGTTGTTGTCGTCGTCACTGGAGTAGTTGTTGCTTTAGTTGTTGTTCCAGGGGTAGATGTGGTCTCAGTTTGAGTTGTTGTACTAATTTCCACAGTTGTCGTTGATACAGGTGTTGTTGTTGTTGTTGTCACTGGAGTAGTTGTTGCTTTAGTTGTTGTTCCAGGGGTAGATGTGGTCTCAGTTTGAGTTGTTGTACTGATTTGCCCTGTTGTAGTTGATAAAGGTGTTGTTGTTGTCGTCACTGGAGTAGTTGTTGCTTTAGTTGTTGTTCCAGGGGTAGATGTGGTCTCAGTTTGAGTTGTTGTACTGACTTCCCCTGATGTAGTTGATCCAGGTGTTGTTGTTGTCGTCACTGGAGTAGTTGTTGCTTTAGTTGTTGTTCCAGGGGTAGATGTGGTCTCAGTTTGAGTTGTTGTACTGACTTCCCCTGATGTAGTTGATCCAGGTGTTGTTGTTGTCGTCACTGGAGTAGTTGTTGCTTTAGTTGTTGTTCCAGGGGTAGTTGTGGTCTCAGTTTGAGTTGTTGTACTGATTTCCACAGTTGTCGTTGATATAGGTGTTGTTGTTGTTGTTGTTGTTGTTGTCGTCGTCACTGGAGTAGTTGTTGCTTTAGTTGTTGTTCCAGGGGTAGATGTGGTCTCAGTTTGAGTTGTTGTACTGATTTCCACAGTTGTCGTTGATACAGGTGTTGTTGTTGTTGTTGTTGTTGTTGTTGTCACTGGAGTAGTTGTTGCTTTAGTTGTTGTTCCAGGGGTAGATGTGGTCTCAGTTTGAGTTGTTGTACTGATTTGCCCTGTTGTAGTTGATCCAGGTGTTGTTGTTGCTGTTGTTGTTGTCACTGGAGTAGTTGTTGCTTTAGTTGTTGTTCCAGGGGTAGATGTGGTCTCAGTTTGAGTTGTTGTACTCAATTCCCCTGTTGTCGTTGATAAAGGTGTTGTTGTTGCTGTTGTTGTTTCATTTCGACATTCACAACACCATACTTGAATTTCATAATTAAAACATTTGTATGGGCGTTCTGTCTGTTTACTCTTTTCACACACTAAACCAAATGAAACATTGCACTGCACAACCTGACCTGTTTCTTGTACAAACTGTTCAAATGTCATATGAGGATCTTTCACAGATCTGCAATTGATGGCTTCTGGACGTTCGCATATCTCACTTCCATTATTTTTTATATTTTCATAGGTTTCTAAATCATCTCCTCCTTTCATTGGGTCAGAGACATTGAACCATTTAGACCATTTACATTCAGCGATGCATGATGTAGTTGTAGGAGGTTCAGTCGTCGATGTTGGCTCAGTTTGAGTTGTTTTACTGACTTCCTCTGTTGTAGTTGATACAGGTGTTGTTGTTGCTGTTGTTGTTGTTGTCACTGGAGTAGTTGTTGCTTTAGTTGTTGTTCCAGGGGTAGATGTGGTCTCAGTTTGAGTTGTTGTACTGACTTCCCCTGATGTAGTTGATCCAGGTGTTGTTGTTGTCGTCACTGGAGTAGTTGTTGCTTTAGTTGTTGTTCCAGGGGTAGTTGTGGTCTCAGTTTGAGTTGTTGTACTGATTTCCACAGTTGTCGTTGATATAGGCGTTTTTGTTGTTGTTGTTGTCATCGTCACTGGAGTAGTTGTTGCTTTAGTTGTTGTTCCAGGGGTAGATGTGGTCTCAGTTTGAGTTGTACTGATTTCCACAGTTGTCGTTGATACAGGTGTTGTTGTTGTTGTCACTGGAGTAGTTGTTGCTTTAGTTGTTGTTCCAGGGGTAGATGTGGTCTCAGTTTGAGTTGTTGTACTGATTTGCCCTGTTGTAGTTGATAAAGGTGTTGTTGTAGTCGTCACTGGAGTAGTTGTTGCTTTAGTTGTTGTTCCAGGGGTAGATGTGGTCTCAGTTTGAGTTGTTGTACTGACTTCCCCTGACGTAGTTGATCCAGGTGTTGTTGTTGTTGTTGTTGTTGTTGTCGTCGTCACTGGAGTAGTTGTTGCTTTAGTTGTTGTTCCAGGGGTAGATGTGGTCTCAGTTTGAGTTGTTGTACTAATTTCCACAGTTGTCGTTGATACAGGTGTTGTTGTTGTTGTTGTCACTGGAGTAGTTGTTGCTTTAGTTGTTGTTCCAGGGGTAGATGTGGTCTCAGTTTGAGTTGTTGTACTGATTTGCCCTGTTGTAGTTGATAAAGGTGTTGTTGTTGTCGTCACTGGAGTAGTTGTTGCTTTAGTTGTTGTTCCAGGGGTAGATGTGGTCTCAGTTTGAGTTGTTGTACTGACTTCCCCTGATGTAGTTGATCCAGGTGTTGTTGTTGTCGTCACTGGAGTAGTTGTTGCTTTAGTTGTTGTTCCAGGGGTAGATGTGGTCTCAGTTTGAGTTGTTGTACTGACTTCCCCTGATGTAGTTGATCCAGGTGTTGTTGTTGTCGTCACTGGAGTAGTTGTTGCTTTAGTTGTTGTTCCAGGGGTAGTTGTGGTCTCAGTTTGAGTTGTTGTACTGATTTCCACAGTTGTCGTTGATATAGGTGTTGTTGTTGTTGTTGTTGTTGTTGTTGTCGTCGTCACTGGAGTAGTTGTTGCTTTAGTTGTTGTTCCAGGGGTAGATGTGGTCTCAGTTTGAGTTGTTGTACTGATTTCCACAGTTGTCGTTGATACAGGTGTTGTTGTTGTTGTTGTTGTTGTCACTGGAGTAGTTGTTGCTTTAGTTGTTGTTCCAGGGGTAGATGTGGTCTCAGTTTGAGTTGTTGTACTGATTTGCCCTGTTGTAGTTGATCCAGGTGTTGTTGTTGCTGTTGTTGTTGTCACTGGAGTAGTTGTTGCTTTAGTTGTTGTTCCAGGGGTAGATGTGGTCTCAGTTTGAGTTGTTGTACTCAATTCCCCTGTTGTCGTTGATAAAGGTGTTGTTGTTGCTGTTGTTGTTTCATTTCGACATTCACAACACCATACTTGAATTTCATAATTAAAACATTTGTATGGGCGTTCTGTCTGTTTACTCTTTTCACACACTAAACCAAATGAAACATTGCACTGCACAACCTGACCTGTTTCTTGTACAAACTGTTCAAATGTCATATGAGGATCTTTCACAGATCTGCAATTGATGGCTTCTGGACGTTCGCATATCTCACTTCCATTATTTTTTATATTTTCATAGGTTTCTAAATCATCTCCTCCTTTCATTGGGTCAGAGACATTGAACCATTTAGACCATTTACATTCAGCGATGCATGATGTAGTTGTAGGAGGTTCAGTCGTCGATGTTGGCTCAGTTTGAGTTGTTTTACTGACTTCCTCTGTTGTAGTTGATACAGGTGTTGTTGTTGCTGTTGTTGTTGTTGTCACTGGAGTAGTTGTTGCTTTAGTTGTTGTTCCAAGGGTAGATGTGGTCTCAGTTTGAGTTGTTGTACTGGCTTCACCTTTTGTCGTTGATACAGCTGTTGTTGTTGGTGGTGGTGGTGTTGTGGTAGTACCACAGGGGTACCGGTCCTCAATGACAGTGCCATTTATGCATGTAGCATTGTAACATGTTCCCATGTTGTCCGTTCCATTGTATATGGAATCAGTATCATTATATGCTGTTCCATTGTAAACGCAGCATCCTTTAAGAAACAAACATTTATTCAGTATTATCACTGATGGAATTACTCAATTAATTAATCTTCATTCAAATAAAGCATTGACTAGCTATATCATATGTGTCCTATCTTCTTGGGTGCACTTTACAACAAATTCTTCATGACCTTGGTGCATGTGTTTAGCTCCCCTACCCAGCTCATATTTCACAAGAGTGAGACAATTAACACAACAAAATTGGAATTACACTCAGTAAAAAATAATAGGAACCTAAGGACGATAGCTAAATTTAGCATTTAGCTGTTTGTTCTCAGATTATTGCAATGCATGTATATCACAGTTATTTGGTATGCTAGTCTTAAGTGACTTAAAGTAGCATAAATCAGGCAGTTTTGACTCAGTTATGGCTCAGTTGTTGAGGCTCTGGACTACTGATCAGAAGGACTTGAATTCAACCACTGGCCCTTGAGTAAGGCCATTATAAATGCCATATCATGGCTGAACCTGCACTCTGGCCATCGCTGTCTAACAAGTTAAGATCTATGGGGAAAATATATAATAATTTCACTGTATTGTGATAGTATAATGTAGCATATGTATACTTGTTTATGTATACTTGTATATCATGAAATCCAACAAAGCGAGACGAGTAAGATCAGATAAATATATAGAAACAAAGAATATTGTTCCCCTAAATGCCACTTGTGCTACCATGTGAGCTTTTCAAAGTGAGGTATTATTTTTAGCATAGTTGTTTAAAATCACATGAGTAATGTCATGGCAGTGAACAACCTAATAAATACATTTAATCTTTTGTGTGTTGCAAAGCATTTTGTTTACAGTGCTAATGAATCTGAACGTATCTGAACAAAAACTGCAAAAACCTTTCAATTACTGTACATTCTCATGTCCTCGTAATATGTAACAATAACATGATTGTCTCTGTGTGACAAAGATAGGGCACCATGTATGGTTTTCTGTATGTGCTTACCAGTTTTGGTTACACATACTTCTGTTCCATTTTTATCACAATGACTGAAAAAAAAAATCAAGAATATACAATTTATATACATTCAGCGGAGTCAGTGGATGCATTCTCATACAGAGTTAAATGTTATAGAATTAGTTGTTGGTCATACCATGATTGGCATGGTATTTCAGTTGGTATTTCCTCCCCAGGCTTATACTCAGTGCCATTTTTGTAGCATGTAGGACATATCACAACGCAAGTCTGAGTTGCCTCATCAAAAATAGGCTTGTCCTCTGGACATGTGGGATAACACCCTGTTTAAAAAAAAAAAGACTTTTAACATAGTGTATCCTGATTTTTCCTTGCTTTAACACAAACTATTTGTATGATATGGCCTTGAGCCTTTTGAGTCAGGTTAGAGCAAGGAAAAAGAGCAGGAATTATGTTGGAATTGGTAGCAAGCATCACTGTTTCAAAAGCAAATCATACAGACAGAGAGAGTATAGTATAAACAATCAGGACTGGATGTAGACTCACCCTCTACATTAGGTAAAGAGTTGTTGCAGATGCCTTGAGTATTGAGGCAGGTTTTGTAGCATGGTGTGTGACAGGGACTGTAGTGCCATGTGCAATCAAACTGGTGATTGTAGTAGTCACAGAACACAGCTTTTCCATGGAAAGTTACACACATACAAATCAATTTAGCATCCCAATAAGGAGTTGGTAAAGCTTAATCTGTGTACAGCTTAGTGATGTGGTATACTCCCCTGGATTCATGGTTTACTTCTTTTGATATAAATGTATAAAATGTAACTGTTTATTCCATTGTAAAATACAATTGTGAGTTTTAGGTTTCTGTTTAGGACTGTTTCCAAAGAATGCAAAACACTGTTTCTTGATCTTTATTCTTTCGTGTTTTTAAAACCATGTGCAGAGGTAAATGTATGAAAAATATGGAAAGTAAATACAGTTGTTTATAAACTACTTAAATGCGGCACAAAAGTTAAATGGTCTATATAGAGACTAAGCATTGAAAACATCTCTGTGACCTTTCAGTATATGGTATTAAGTTACAACCCCAAATCAAAAAAAAGTTGGGACAAGATGTTGAAATTGAAATTATATCTGAAACTGAAAACAATCATCTTTGACTTGTATTGCACTCAAAACAATACAACAGCACATTATTTGATGTTTGACCTCATGAAATAAACACATTTCAATTTTGATTACTGCAACATGTTTAAAAAAGTTGGAACGGCGAAGCATTTACCACTTTATAATATTGTCATTCCTTCTCACAACACTCAAAAGATGTTTAGGGACTGAAGACACCAAGTGATGAAGTGTTTCAGGTATTATTTTGTCCCATTCTTCCTGCAAACAGGTTTTAAGGTTGTCATAGTACGACACACATTAGGACAGTACGGGGTCGTCATTGTCGCATTTTTCATTTCAAAATTCACCACACATACTTGATTGGGGACAGAGGGGACAGGTACCCTCTTCTTCCACAGCCATGCCTTTGTAATGTGTGCAGGATGTGGTTTTGCATTGCCTTGGTGAAATATCCCTGGAAAAGATGTTGTCTTGAAGGCAACATATGTTGCTCCAAAATCTCAATGTGCTTTTCTGCATTAAAGCTAGATGGCCTTTTGATTTCATAAAATCAGTGAAATTTAGTTCCCTCTGAAATTTGGTCATTGTGATATATGTTTATTTCTGTAATATCTCATAAAATATCAGGCCATTCTGTGGCTGGGAAGTTATTTAATTTGAGGGGATTCCTGAACAAATAAAATGCATGAAATTGCTTGCTTCGCGCAGTCAAGCAGACAGAAGAAGTCCATGTGCACATGTGCAGGTTTACCTTCTTCTTCTTTTGGGTTTTACGGCAGCTGGCATCCACAGTGTTGCATTACTGCCATCTACAGGTTTACCTAGACTGTGCACTGACAGTTACATCATTCTGTCATGAAACAAACAGCTGATCACACCGAGGTGCGTTTCCTTTCCTTTGCAACATAACATCTTTTCTTCTCGCTTTCTGTTACACTAGTCAGTCTTTCATGTTTCATTTGCACACTCATGCCCTCCATTTTTCTCTCCTGTTTCAAATTGTATCCCACAATGCCTTGCACGAACAGGGAATGCCCACCATGTGATGCATGATGTAGTATCTTGAATTGGGTCATGATAAAGCAGGGAAAAAAAGCTGAGAATTTAGGGCCACGTGGCCATAAATTCATTAATTGTTCTATTTAAAAAATAATAATATTAAAATTGGAAGTCTGTGATTTGAATTCTGTAGCTTTTGTTCCACAAAGCAAAAATAATTGGGTGTTATGGAAAATTCTTTTTATGACCTGCACTTGAAAAATCTGAAAGGCAGTCTACTGTTAATGCTGCCATCACAGAAGTGTAAGTTACCTTTGCCAAGGGCACTGACACAACCCTGTACCATGACAGACCCTGGCTTTTGGACTTGTTGCTGCTAACAGTCTGGATCCAGAACAAATGGTACCCATTTCTTCCAAATAGACCTGAAATACTGATTCGTTTGACCACAATACACGTTTCTACTGTGTGATGGGCCATCCCAGATGCCTCAGAGCCCAGAGAAGTCAATGGTGCTTCTGGAAACAGTTTACCTAAGGCCTTTGCACATTAAAGTTTTAATTGGCATTCATGGATGCAACTCTGTATTGCAGAGCTTGACAAAGATTTGCCAAAGTAATTCCGAGCACATGTGGTTATATCAGCTACAGATGAATGACGGTTCTTGATGCAGTGCCATCTGCGAGATCGGAGATCACGGGTATTCAGCTTAGGCTTGCACCCTTGCCCTTTATGCATCGAAATTCCTCCCAATTCCTTGAATAGTTTAATGATATTATGCACCATAGAGGGTGAAATATCCAAATCCCTTCCTATCTTTCTTTGAGGAACATTCTTTTTAAACATTTCAATAATTTTCTCACATATTTGTGACAAACTGGAGATCCTCGACCCATCTTTACTCCTTAAAGACTAGGCCTTTCCTGGATATGGATATTGTACCCAAATCATGATTACAATCACCTGTTGACATCGCCTGTTTCAAATCACATCATTATTTAATTGTTTTACCTCATTACTAGCACTAAATTCTCCTGTCCCAACTTTTTTTGGAATGTGCTGCAGGCCTGAAATGCAGGAATTGATGTATATAAACAAATGAAATTAAGTTCACTCAACAAAACATGAAATATTTTGGGTTCATACTGTCTGCAATGGAATACCTGTCAAAGTAAATTTAGAAATCACTGCTTTCTTTTTTATTTGCTTTTTCTATACTGTTCCAATTTTTTCTGATTTGAGGTTGTACTAATAGAAGTCATTTATAAATGTGACATTCATCGCTGGATACATAGGTATTGGATATTATAAAGGAGAAGAGGCTTACGACAGATCTCTGGGGTTCTCCAGGCCACACAGACTCCTGCTTCATTACAGGCTTGTGCATAAGCTGCCACAGCAGTGCATAAACACTCACAGTCCCCACCAGTATCACATGAACATGAGTCTTTTACACAGTTTTCAAAATATGGGGTCCAAGCCACCTGCAAACATATATTCAACCAGATGTTTACATAATATCTAAGATTCTCCCACCTCACATTTTAAATAATGGCATTATAAAAATAAGCTTTGGGTGACTGTACCTTATTGTGGCAAGCTTTGAAAGTGTCAGATTTAATGATGCTGCACTGCAGTTTTGCCCAGGTGTAGCGGGTAGGTGTTTTAAAACACGGATCAAAGTCTGGCTTAGCATCTGGGCACTGGCTGAGTACTTTCCAGCTGTTTACAAACTGCAGAACATCAGAAACTTGCAGCAAGCTTTGAGTGGTAAAGTCATCTTTGCCATTTTCATTGTAGTTTCCGCACAATCCACAAACCTCTCCCTGGAAAGCAATTAGGTATATATCCAGCCTTACAAGTTGTGATCAGAATTATGTAGGTTACAAATTGTTCTTTGCTATTGTGATTTGTGAGTTAAAACAATTCAGTTTGGCTCAGTACTTTTGACTCACCATATGCTGGGGTTGAAGAATGATGCGGACTGTCGTTTTACGGTCCCACAACACTGTTAGGCCAATGTCAGATTCTATGACCAGGTAAAGACCCACATTTCTCTCAGTGTACTTAATAGATAGACCTGTTTCAAGCTCAATTTCTGTTATTTTACCATCCATCAATTGCAACTCTGTTTTCTGTTAAGATACAAACAAAACATAGTCTAAGTACAGCATGCATTTACCTAAATGCATAATTACATACCTTTACTTTGATGTCTTAATTAAAGTAATTTAATTGAAGTAATTCAAGTAGGTACACACAAAGAAATGCTGTGCAGCATAGATGCTTTCAAAAATAATGAAATTCAACATCTCTATATAAACAAATATAGTACATTATACTAAGAGCAGTAAACAGTAATAAACTAAACAAAGTCAGTATGTGCTGTCAATATGTGTCATCTCAGGCACAGTTTGTGAAGTTAGCTGGTAGATGTTTTGATCATCTTAAAGAATCAGCTACAGTCCTTCTGGAGACTATCACATCTGCGTCTTTTATTGATTGATTGATTGATTGATTGATTGATTGATTGATTGATTGATTGATTGATGCGAAACTCAGCAGCCTTCGGGGGGGGGGGGGGGGGGGTTGTCTCAAAAATGGTCTTTTATGTAGAACATTTGCTTTCTTTACTGACATACAAACATTCTTCTGTCATGTTTAATTTTTTTTAAGTTTGGAAATCTAAAATGTTTTATACTGACTCAAAAATGCACAGATCATAAAATAATCCTTTATCAGAAAATTTAACAAGTACTAAAAAAATGAGCGCCAAAGAGTTTTGCATTGTACTGTATAAGTTGTAATTGATTAATAATATGCTCTTACTCCCAATACAATTCGAACAGCTTTGGAACAAGTGGTCCCTGTTGTCCCACATGGTACATTCTCGGTGATCACATGAAATGTCCCCGTCTTATTTCCACACTTGTTCTTTAAAGCAGTAGAAACAAGTATTATTAGAAATACAAGAGTCCATATGGTTTCATATGACATCAGCTTATCCATGCATGTTGAATAGATTATTTGTCGATGACGATATTCTTCTGTGACCCTATGGTCAGCATTTCTAATCAGTGCATTGGACTGTTAAAAAAAATTACTGAAAGTGATAAAAGAAATTTTGCAAAGTGCAACATTAGATACCTGGAGAGCTATATAACTACAATCTCCACTAAAACCAAATATTTGCTTATCGAAAGTGTTGTAATGTCCACTGCCATAGATGGTGCAACTGCCAGGGCATTTTTTCTCGGTGCAATCCCACTCGCCACCTTTACAGGTGCTGGAAAATAATGAAACAGACAATTTAGACTTCTACTTATTATCATCATTTTTAACTATTTCGATATCACTAATTATTACTGAAACAGTTAATATAATAAAATGTACTATAAAGCAGACTCAAACAGGGTTGTGCATTCACACAGTACAGATATTTGCCGTAGCTTGTTTAAACTCATTTTAATACTGAAATAATATATCCAATATTTTAACACCTGAAGAATAAGATTACAAATGTACCATTTGTTACAGTGGTCTGTTATTTGAGAACCTGGAGCATAAAAGTAACTGTCATGTTTGCAAGGGCAATCATGCTCCTTAACACAGAAACCACGACCATCATCAAGCAGGTCTTCAGGACACTTGCATCCTGACTCACAGTCGGTGAGATACTGAAATGAGAAATGTGAAACAAAATGAAAAGATAAAACCATACTCTTAATTTAAAAAAAAACACATGTAAGTGATTCTACAGATTTTAGTCTGCTGACAACAGTTGACTGTTTGTGTGAATTGTGAATACAGTTGCTACCATTTGAATAAACTATAAGGCATCATGAATGTTTTGAAAAGTAAAGTGAAGAATAGTGTGCAAGCTAAGAATATGTATAAGCATAAATGGTACATTTCAATTATATAAAGAATTTTTCATTTCATGTTTGAGAAATATACTTAGAATATTTTTTTTCCTGTAATATGTAAATATCTAATGCATGTAATACCTTTTGAATTATACTTCACTATCCTGTAAGAAACTGCACGGAAATATACTTAAACAAAATTATATTTAATTGTCATATCAATTTAAGAGTATTGTTTAAAAATACACTTGAAAGCAATGTTATATTTTAGCTGTTTGTGAAATCCTCATATGAAATTGAAAGGACATTTGAATGCCCTCTCTTGTAAAAGAAAATGCATTTAAATGTCTTAAAAACACAATTACTGTGATAAATGCATGACACTTACTTGTACTAAATGTATTGTTTTGGAACAAAGTTAAATGGCAGTTAAGCTATGTTTAAATATATAAAATTCATTTAGTTGAGCTTTCAAGCGCTCCTTTTTCTCAAACAACCTATCTGCATTCAATTCATTCTGCATTATTATACTTGAAATACATTATAAATATACTATTGGGAGTATTGCTGCACACTGTACCAGTAAAAAGTTTGGACGCACCTTCTAATTCCATGTTTTTTTCTTTATTTTTATGAATTAAAAGTCACTTCAGATCTTAAAGTAATGATGGATGTTGTTTCTCTTTACTTAGTTGAGTGGTTCTTGACATATGGATTACTACAGTTGTGGAATAGGGCTATTTACTGTATTTATTATTATTTATTCTTTACTGTTTGATCTGAAATGCATTTTAAAAAAACAAGAAATTGCACTAATTAACTTTTGACGAGGCACGTGTGTTAACTGAAAAGCATTCCAAGTGACTGCCTCATGAAGCTAGTTAAGATAATGCCAATAGTGTGCAAAGCGTCATCAAGGTAAAAATTTCGCTTGTAAAAATTCTACCACGAAGACACTAATGCTTTATATGCGTTCTCTTCTAAAGTGGATCAGCTTGGAAAGGACTCAATTAGAAAGGACTAACACACTCCACAGTTACACAAAACTTATCCACACCGATGTGGTATGACATGAAGTGGATTATTTTCATACAGTCGTACAGGCCTGAGTTTCCCAAAAGCATCACAGCACAAAGATCATCGTTAAATGAGGGAGTAAGCAGCACAATGAAGACTCTCTCTGCTGGTTAAGACGCTCTTAGCATTAAGAGGCTTTTGGGAAACCCACCCCAGTCTGGTGTGTGTTGTTCCACTTATACCACAGCAATTTGCCAACAATTACAATGTTTCATTTATTAATCGTGGATTATAATTATAGTTTGAGTTAATGCTGTGGAACGTCCAAGAGACAAGTTATTTCTTGTTATCACTTACGTACAATATAGCTGTGATAAAGCTCACCAGCCTCTCTCTCTCTCTCAAAAAATGCTGCTTGACACTTTACCAATAAACCAGTAAGCGTAAGCTCCTTTGCCCAGATTTCCCATCTCCTAACAAAATGTTTTACTTTATTAAACAGTTTTTTCTTTAATCTGTCTATTAAGCTATTGTTCTTAGATTATGTGGACTGTCCACTGTACACGTTCTTGCGTTTGCCCTGTTACTGTAGAAACAATAAGATATTTGAAGGAGTGCATTATCATTAACCATTATCAATTGTTCATATTACAACAGCACAATTACTCTCGGAGCTGTGCTGTTATACAAAAATAACACACATCTTCTAACTAGTCCGACACGAGAATTCAAATGTACTGCATTATAGAATAACGTGTATCAAGTGAAAACTAGATTAATTTATTTTTTATGTAATAATGGCCAGTTTTTGGGAGCGCATTCTGACATTTGGACTCTCCTGTGGATAAGAAGAAAATACAAGCACAATATGTACGTGATACTCACACAATCAACGTTCTTTTGTGCGCATGTTGGTGCACACTCTAACCCATGCTGATCCGGCCCTGCAGTACTGCAGTTAAAGAAAGTCTTTGGAGCAACACACTCTGTGGGATACAGAGAGGGTTAAGAAGTATGCAAAATTTATATACTCATAAAGCATTTTATTAGCCCTATTTAAAACTAACTGATAGGATAAAGAATTCTGTCGGAATGTGTTCAGTTCATTCAATTCTGTCAACTTATTGTTGCGCAAAGGTAAATTTACTAACCATGAATAATATCCCACGACTGGCACTGAAGCTTTCCATTTTTACAAAGACTAAAAGAGCAGACACAGTACAGGGTTAAGTATTTGCTTTAACTGCACTGTATTTAATGCATGTCATGTTTCTGACTGACTGTTAACCACTTACCAGTGCTCATTTTTGATGTTGATTGACTTGCCAGGTTTAATGTGCTCTCCATTGTAATAGCAGGGGCATTTCTCTATAGGCACACAAACATCATTCTCACTCTTATAGAGCCCTTCTGGACAGGCACACCCATCCACGGGCACGTACTCAGTACTGCAGCCCTGACGTTCCAAGCTAAGGGAGTCACATGTGCGCTGGCATTGCTGAATCTTGTAGATGAAATCCTGTGACGCTGGGCAGCTTGTACTGTATTTATCTGTATTTGTAAGAGACATAAGGAAATAAGGTAAATATGTAAAATACGTTAAAAAATTGCTAATAGTATACAATATTGATTTAACCTCCTGAGACCCTGCATCCTCAGATGGGGCATTATATTTTATAAGTTAAAAAGCTTTCCAAGTGAAAACTTGGGTCTCAGAAGGCTCAAACATAGCTACTATTAACGAATAATACATTTATATACAGTATAGTGTCAGGAGTCTCAAGTCCCTCCCTGTTCTGCTCCTCCTCCCCCTTCCGCCCCCTGCCACAGATTCTGCCCGAACACCCCCCTGCCCTCCCTTCAGCATCTGACATCATGTCACGCTCACAGTTTCCCCTCCCCCCCAACACACACACACTCAACATTCATTAACACTGAACTCAGGGACTGCACATTTCACTTTACCTCGCTCATTTGCACTATTCCACACTACCTCACCTTAACAGCTATTAGTTTATTGTTTATACTGCTTATTTCATGTTTACCTGCTATACCTCAAGTGCCCTTGACTGTTATTTTATGTCCCTTTGCTCCAATTTATATGTGTGTATGTATGTGCATGTGTGTGTATATATATGTGTGTGTGTATGTATGTGTGTGTATGTATATGTGTGTGTGTATATATATATATATATATATATATATATATATATATATATATATATATATATATATATATATATATATATATATATATATATACCTGTGAGTGTTTAGTCTCTGTCTATTTCTTATCTAGAGTGTTTATACTGTTTATATTGTTTATTTCAGTTATTCTATTTTTATTTATTGCATTGCCTGTTTGCACCGTGGGTCAGAGAGGACTGAAATTTCATCTGTGCTGTATGTCAAGTATGTATAGCATATTTGACAATAAAGTTGACTTGACTTGACTAGTGTGTGTATATATAGAGTATCTCTCTCTCTCTCTCTCTGTCTTCTTCTTCTTGGCCACTCCCATTAAGGGTTGCCACAGTGGATGATCCATTTCCATCTCATCCTGTCTTCTGTATCTTCCTCTGTCACGCCAGCCACCTGCATGCCTTTCACCATGTCCATAAACCTTATCTTTAGCCTTCCTCCTTTCCTCTTGCCTGGCAGCTCCATTTTCAGCATCCTTCTCCCAATATACTCAGCATCTCTCCATCACTCATGTCCAAACCAATCCAATCCAATCCTCCCTTTCTTGCTTCATCTCCAAACTGTCCAACCCAAGCTGTCCCTCTAATATTTATTCCTAATCCTGTCCATACTCAACACACCCAATGCAAATCTTAACAACTTTCATTCTACCATCTCCAGCTCTGCTTATCTATCTGTCTGTCTACTAGCTATCTTTTCTGTAAGATACACCCACTGGCCACTTTATTAGGTACACCCATCCACCTGCTGTTTTATGCAGTTCTCTAATCAGCCAATCCCTTGACAGCAGCACAATGCATAAAATCATGCAGATACAAATCAAGAGCTTCAGTTAATGTTCACTTCAAACATTACAATGGAAAAAACTGTGATCTCTGTGACTTTCACTGTGGCATGGGTGTTGGTGCCAGATGGACCGGTTTGAGTATTTCAGAAACTGCTGATCTCCTGGGGTTTTCACACACAACAGTCTCTAGAGTTTACACAGAATGGTGCGAAAAATAAAAAAAATATTGAGTGAACGACAGTTCTGTGGGTGGAAAAACCTTGCTGATAAGAGAGGTCAGAGGAAAATGGCCAGATTGGTTTGAGCTGCCAGGAAGGATATCGTAACTCATATAATCACTCTTTACAACTGTGGTGAGCAGAAAAGCATCTCAGCATGCAACAGCAGAAGAACACATTGGGTTCCACTCCTGCAGCCAAGAACAGGAATCTTAGAATCAAGAACAAGTTCCTATTAAAGTGGCTGGTGTGTGTGTGTGTGTGTGTGTGTGTGTGTGTGTGTGTGTGTGTGTGTGTCATAATATACACACTATTCTATCTATAATCAGTTAATAGTAGTTAGGTATTATATAGTACTACTTTTTTGTTCCTGCTTCATCCCTCCTTTACTGAACAGCATTCCCATATATTTTGCTTTAAAAGCATTCCCATACATTTTGTCATGCTGGCACACACTGATAAAAGAGCTTTATTCCTACCACACACTGTGTTTCTCCAGTTTTGCAGGAACAACCCCTTTGCTGCGCATGCTTGAACGTAGGAGGAAACGACAGCACACAAACAGTCCTCGCTCTTCTCACACGTACAGCTTGAGTATTTACATCTCTGTATATTGTCAAAGACAAGTTTTTGCACTGAAATGTTTTTGGGGTATCTGATTAATGTAAAGTGATCCAAAATGCTTAGGTTACCTTGTAGTAGTTTTCTGGGTTAACAGTCGAATGGCATTTGGCAAAAACGCCTTCCTTCTCCTTCAGTTTAGAGCACCAGTGCTCTGCAAATCTCTCTAAGGATCATTAAATATACATTAGGAATACCTTGATTAGGTTCTTAAAGGGTTGTTTTGTCTATGACCACAGCAACTTTAATATTTTTGTTTAACTTTTCTTTGAGAGAAAAGCAGAATGTTGAAGTTCTTCTCACCGCTGTCTATATTGTAGCTGCACGGGTCATCAAGCCTCTCAGTACTGTCAAGACAGTTGGTCTGAGCCTTCCAGGAATTCCCAAAGGATGTAGCTGTCCCTTCAACTATACCTTGTGGGGTCCTCAGTTCATCAGACAGCATCTTGTTGAAATTTCCACACAGACCTGCACCAAAACGCAGCATTGAGAGAAAGGAAGCATGTATGACTGCTCAGAATATTTCAAGACAAGGTTCTTTTCACTCACAGTGATATCAGACCATTTAACCTTAACCTGGAATTGGTCTTAGTTATGCATACACAGAGTAGAGCAAAACAACTCAAAGAGACACATTCAGTCATGTTGTGTTATATCTACTTGTTTTCTTGATTACTCATGAAATAATTAAATGAGGACGAGTACTCACCACAGGTCTTGGACTGGAATCTCTGATCCAGCCTGATGTAGAGCTGCATGAGTGGAACCAGCTGTACCTGGATCTGGAGCCCAAATGTGGTCTGCAATATGATGTAGTAGGACGATGGACTGAATACTGTGAATTCAACTGGAAAACAAAGAACCAAAGGTCTTACAAAGGTGTGGGACTTAGTTTGGGAATCATATTAAATACCTTGCAACACAAGTCCAGTTGCTCTACAATGATGCTATATATCATATTTCAAGCTTTAAGCTCGATTACACAGCATTAAATATTCAGGATAGAAAAGTGCACACAATAAAGGGTCAAAAAGTACTGTGTTTAGATAAGGTTTAAGTGAGTTACTCGTAATAAGTGACCTCATAACACCAGTAGTGAACACAACAATTATTATAGCAACTAATATCTTTAAGTGAAGCCTTAAAGTGACTTCCCACTAGGTCTAAAAATGTTGTAATACATTATTCTTACCAGTGGTGTAAGGGAGTGATATATCTCCATTATGCTTTACTGTGCCATCATCTTTGATGATTAAGACCTGGAGAAGACAGATTCATCATCAGGTTGGCCAGCATTTTATTTATTTACATACTTAGAAGAAAAACAACAAATTTATTTATCACATGTACACCCGGAGGAAACCCACGGGGAGAACATACAAACTCCACACAGAAAGGCCCTTGTCAGCCACTGGGCTTGAACCCAGAACTTCTTGCTGTGAGGCGATAGTGCTAACCACTGCACCACCGTGCTGCTTAACTATTGATTTAGTTCAGCATTTTAACAGGAATTAGCATGTCTCAAAACTGTGCTAGAAAATTACCAGGGGCAGCTCGTATCAATGGGCTAGCAGGGCTATTTTTTTTTTTTGAAACCAAGTATAACAGCCCCACTAGCAGTTGTACAAAAAGCACACAGAATGTTATGAAGCGAGGCTGTGGGCAAATAGTAACGAGCCTGGTGTTGTAGGTTCATGCAGCCAATCAGCGACAATCATGTGACGTCACTACACAGCATGACACACACCCCTAATTTTGAGCTCCAGTCGGCTAATATGTTCCAGCCCATTTTGGTGACATTTCTGTAATACATCACCAGTAAGCTTATTACAGACTCAGTCGCAGGTGTAATGGATATGAACGAAGTGGATTATTTACTCTATCATTATTTTTCTGCTAAAATATGTTTGGGGAGAAACTGAAAGTTGATAGACTGAGCAGACACTGTCTTATCAAAGTACAAATTATACAAAAGGACACTTGACAAACCCATAAATTTAGTGGGGTTTTTTTTGCGCTTTTGTGTTATTATCCTAATTTTAGTTATAGTGTAATGAAATACATCAGTGGTTGACAGACTGGAAAACTGATGCTTACATTATTCTTGTCATTGTTGAGTTGTATTCGAATTGATTTCAGGCAAGTGTCTGTTTTCTGGTCAACACAAGGAGCAAGTTGTGCCAAAATAGCAAACTTTGAGTCCACACAGTCCTACAGAAAACAGAGGGGAACATAGAAAACATCACGGTTACATGTTAGTTCTCTCACTGAATAAACAAACTCTCTGAAAAAGATGTGTGAAATTGAGGTGTCATGCACATATACTGTAGATATAACATTTTTTCTGGATCGATCGAACATAAAACATAGTCTATTCATGTATTCTCAATTACCTTGGAAAGAACATAATAGCAGTTTCCATGGAAGGTAAATTCTTTTCCATCAAATGTAG
This sequence comes from Neoarius graeffei, assembly GCF_027579695.1. Classification (NCBI taxonomy): domain Eukaryota; kingdom Metazoa; phylum Chordata; class Actinopteri; order Siluriformes; family Ariidae; genus Neoarius; species Neoarius graeffei. The sequence continues at coordinate 57,702,748 of NC_083570.1, read as the reverse complement.
TGAAGTGGGAACCCTCCTGCATAAGACACACACCTGGGGCAGGCAGAGTCTTGCAGATCCACTTTCCCTGCTGACACACACTAAGACACACAGCATTATCAGTCCGCAGCACCTCAACAAACCAATACACTTACAAGATGAATAAACTATTTGTAATGTCTTGGTATGATGTGGTTATAAAATACAACCCCGATTCCAAAAAAGTTGGGACAAAGTACAAATTGTAAATAAAAACGGAATGCAATAATTTACAAATCTCAAAAACTGATATTGTATTCACAATAGAACATAGAGAACATATCAAATGTCGAAAGTGAGACATTTTGAAATGTCATGCCAAATATTGGCTCATTTGAAATTTCATGACAGCAACACATCTCAAAAAAGTTGGGACGGGGCAATAAGAGGCTGGAAAAGTTAAAGGTACAAAAAAGGAACAGCTGGAGGACCAAATTGCAACTCATTAGGTCAATTGGCAATAGGTCATTAACATGACTGGGTATAAAAAGAGCATCTTGGAGTGGCAGCAGCTCTCAGAAGTAAAGATGGGAAGAGGATCACCAATCCCCCTAATTCTGCGCCGACAAATAGTGGAGCAATAGCAGAAAGGAGTTTGACAGTGTAAAATTGCAAAGAGTTTGAACATATCATCATCTACAGTGCATAATATCATCAAAAGATTCAGAGAAACTGGAAGAATCTCTGTGCGTAAGGGTCAAGGCCGGAAAACCATACTGGGTGCCCGTGATCTTCGGGCCCTTAGACGGCACTGCATCACATACAGGCATGCTTCTGTATTGGAAATCACAAAATGGGCTCAGGAATATTTCCAGAGAACATTATCTGTGAACACAATTCATCGTGCCATCCGCCGTTGCCAGCTAAAACTCTATAGTTCAAAGAAGAAGCTGTATCTAAACATGATCCAGAAGCGCAGACGTCTTCTCTGGGCCAAGGCTCATTTAAAATGGACTGTGGCAAAGTGAAAAACTGTTCTGTGGTCAGACGAATCAAAATGTGAAGTTCTTTATGGAAATCAAGGACGCCGTGTCATTCGGACTAAAGAGGAGAAGGATGACCCAAGTTGTTATCAGCGCTCAGTTCAGAAGCCTGCATCTCTGATGGTATGGGGTTGCATTAGTGCGTGTGGCATGGGCAGCTTACACATCTGGAAAGACACCATCAATGCTGAAAGGTATATCCAGGTTCTAGAGCAACATATGCTCCCATCCAGACGACGTCTCTTTCAGGGAAGACCTTGCATTTTCCAACATGACAATGCCAAACCACATACTGCATCAATTACAGCATCATGGCTGCGTAGAAGAAGGGTCCGGGTACTGAACTGGTCAGCCTGCAGTCCAGATCTTTCACCCATAGAAAACATTTGGCGCATCATAAAACGGAAGATACGACAAAAAAGACCTAAGACAGTTGAGCAACTAGAATCCTACATTAGACAAGAATGGGTTAACATTCCTATCCCTAAACTTGAGCAACTTGTTTCCTCAGTCCCCAGACGTTTACAGACTGTTGTAAAGAGAAAAGGGGATGTCTCACAGTCGTAAACATGGCCTTGTCCCAACTTTTTTGAGATGTGTTGTTGTCATGAAATTTAAAATCACCTAATTTTTCTCTTTAAATGATATGTTTTCTCAGTTTAAACATTTGATATGTCATCTATGTTCTATTCTGAATAAAATATGGAATTTTGAGACTTCCACATCATTGCATTCCGTTTTTATTTACAATTTGTACTTTGTCCCAACTTTTTTGGAAGTGGGGTTGTAAAATTGGCACATCATATTACCAGCATGAGATTAGAATAGAATTGAAATGATTTTTTTCTGTCAATCAAAATTGCAGTTACCATTTTTCATCATCCTTGACCAGAACCTCTCCAGGGTTGGTCAAATTGTCGTGTTTACACTGGCACTGATCCTTAGTGATACAACCTCTGTTAGACAGATCATCAAACACGGTACCTGCAGCAGCCAAATCAAAATCCTATTTTAGTCAAAAATAAATGTTTGCCATGTGACTACTTGTCTATAAACCTGGGTGTCATTGTATATGTATATGACTGACCAGATGGGCAAAAGCAGCCATCCATCTTGTGTTCCTCACACAGTGAGCTGGTGTCTGTGTTTGAGCACGTATCCAGACAAGGGGAACCACTCTCAGAGTATTCCATGGTAGAGGGGCATTTGATAGCTGAGTGAGTAAAAAAAAACAAAACAGTATCGGGTCAATGCAGCTTGGATTTAGTCTGGTTAACACCAGACCATATCACAAGTGAAATATGAGCACGTATCCTTTTCAGACGTGTCTTTTCAGATCAGAACGATTGTGCAAAGCAGCATGGGATTTCCCAGGCTAGCTTGGATTAGGACTGTATTGGGACTGATACAGGTAAAAAATATTTCAACCAAGGTGATTTTTTTTTTTTAACCTGGGTTAAAATGTTTTAACCTAGTTCATAATTTCCAACCTAGGTAAACATTTTGGATGATCTAATATTTTTAAAAAGGAATTTTCCATCACTTCTTTTGCCTCTCTTTCTTCCATCCACTTTCTTTCTGTCTACACCTACCTAGTATTTCCTCTTGTCTGCCTGTGTACCTATTCCCTTCTCCCTAATTAGCATTTTTTTAAATACCTTTTTACATACTTAACCAGGATTCGAACTCAGAACCTTGAGTCTTTGCCCAACATCATGACCACGAGACCAGCAACAATTATGATGGAAGGAGTGATTTTGAATTTATTAATGAGCCCAGTCTTATTACATCATCAAGTCATTTAAAATACAAACTCTTCCCAAATCCTAACCCTAAACCTAACCCGAGATATAGTAAGTCTCCCTAATACAAGTAGCAAATTATGAACTGGGTTAAAAATTCTAACCTAGGTTGAAAAATTCCACCTGACCAAAAATTCTGACCTGTAACAGGACTTACAGTGATAGCAATGATAATTCACAGGACTGTCTGCATTCTTTCAGGTCAGTATGTTGCAACAAGTAAGCAGTAACATGACCATGTTCATTATTAAAGAGGATTTAATAATAGAGTCTTTACCACAAAAGGTTGGTGTTCTCCAGTTAGGTGGCGTTCCTCCTGCATGGGAGCACTGGCGTGAGTACTCGGACAAGGTGCTACAGAGAGCAGTGTTCTCCACGTCCGTTGAGAGAGATGCGCACCTGTCCATCATGCAAGCTTGAATATAATGCTCTGGACTTAAAATGTTCCGACAAGAGGACCAGGAATTCTCCATCAGCAGCTCGGAACAGCCTTCTCGCTGCACACATGACAAGCACAGATCTGCACTGATTCTTCATAAACATCACTGTGAACTGTCTTTCCTCAAGTGGTTTGTGTAAAACAGCTGACAGCGCAGTTAAGTATTTTGTGAACAAATTAATATAAATTAGGAGCACTTAGTTATAATAACTTCTCATAAATTAACATGAGTTTTACCAGATTCTCAGATAAAATAGTGGGGCAGTATAACACATTACAAACTAGGAAAAACAATTCAGTAATATAATTGAAAATTTAAATGGCAAAATTTCAAAGGAATTATGTTGCTGGAAGAATTTTCTGTATCTTACAAATGATTGACACTTCTCATTTGTGCTGTTTTGACCCTCAATTTCTTCATAAGGGTCCTCACAGACGTGAGTGGGGTTATGGATCCTGTGTTTGTTGCCAAACTCAATAATGCCAGTTATACGACCTGAGTGAGACAATAGATATAAACATCTGTTTGGTCAACAATGCAAAGACACTCGCTTAAAAGAAGACCTCTTCCTCCTTGGACCACAGTATATTTGTCTTAACAGAATAAAAAAAGCTTGTTTGGTGCAACTCACCATCACTTAGGAACTCGTTATAAACAGGAACTCCATTGAAATCTCCACAAAGTCCACAGCTCTGATTAGAATATTTAGGGTCCAGTTCCAGCTGGTTTAAAAAGGCAAGGAAATGTGCTTGGTTAATAATATCATAGTTTTTACAACTAAACATTTCTCATGGCTTCTTTGCAACACACACACACACACACGGTTGTCTTACTATCCATATGAAGACCTTCCCTTAACATAATTATTAATACAACTAATTAATGATACACCTCTCCCAAAACATTGTCTTCGTAATACAACCCCGATTCCAAAAAAGTTGTGACAAAGTACAAATTGTAAATAAAAACGGAATGCAATAATTTACAAATCTCAAAAATTGATATTGTATTCACAATAGAACATAGACGAAAGTGAGACATTTTGAAATTTCCTGCCAAATATTGGCTCATTTGAAATTTCATCACAGTAACACATCTCAAAAAAGTTGGGACAGGGGCAATAAGAGGCTGGAAAAGTTAAAGGTACAAAAAAGGAACAGCTGGAGGACCAAATTGCAACTCATTAGGTCAATTGGCAATAGGTCATTAACATGACTGGGTATAAAAAGAGCATCTTGGAGTGGCAGCGGCTCTCAGAAGTAAAGATGGGAAGAGGATCACCAATCCCCCTAATTCTGCGCCGACAAATAGTGGAGCAATATCAGAAAGGAGTTCGACAGTGTAAAATTGCAAAGAGTTTGAACATCTCATCATCTACAGTGCATAATATCATCAAAAGATTCAGAGAATCTGGAAGAATCTCTGTGCGTAAGGGTCAAGGCCGGAAAACCATACTGGGTGCCCGTGATCTTCAGGCCCTTAAACGGCACTGCATCACATACAGGCATGCTTCTGTTTGGAAATCACAAAATGGGCTCAGGAATATTTCCAGAGAACATTATCTTCTACACAATTCATCGTGCCATCCGCCGTTGCCAGCTAAAACTCTATAGTTCAAAGAAGAAGCCGTATCTAAACATGATCCAGAAGCGCAGACGTCTTCTCTGGGCCAAGGCTCATTTAAAATGGACTGTGGCAAAGTGGAAAACTGTTCTGTGGTCAGACGAATCAAAATTTGAAGTTTTTTATGGAAATCAAGGACGCCGTGTCATTCGGACTAAAGAGGAGAAGGACAACCCAAGTTGTTATCAGCGCTCAGTTCAGAAGCCTGCATCTCTGATGGTATGGGGTTGCGTTAGTGCGTGTGGCATGGGCAGCTTACACATCTGGAAAGACACCATCAGTGCTGAAAGGTATATCCAGGTTCTAGAGCAACATATGCTCCCATCCAGACAACGTCTCTTTCAGGGAAGACCTTGCATTTTCCAACATGACAATGCCAAACCACATACTGCATCAATTACAGCATCATGGCTGCGTAGAAGAAGGGTCCGGGTACTGAACTGGCCAGCCTGCAGTCCAGATCTTTCACCCATAGAAAACATTTGGCGCATCATAAAACAGAAGATATGACAAAAAAGACCTAAGACAGTTGAGCAACTAGAATCCTACATTAGACCAGAATGGGTTAACATTCCTATCCCTAAACTTGAGCAACTTGTCTCCTCAGTCCCCAGACGTTTACAGACTGTTGTAAAGAGAAAAGGGGATGTCTCACAGTGGTAAACATGGCCTTGTCCCAACTTTTTTGAGATGTGTTGTTGTCATGAAATTTAAAATCACCTAATTTTTCTCTTTAAATGATACATTTTCTCAGTTTAAACATTTGATATGTCATCTATGTTCTATTCTGAATAAAATATAGAATTTTGAAACTTCCACATCATTGCATTCCGTTTTTATTTACAATTTGTACTTTGTCCCAACTTTTTTGGAATCGGGGTTGTATCTTTTATAATTTTTAAAATGAATTTCTTTTCCTTCTTTTTTTTTCTAGAAAAACAGTTGCCTTTGTGGGGACCAGCCAATGCCCCACGAGGTCAAAAACTGAGATATTCAGATATTAGATGTCAGATATCCTCCTTCAATGTTCAGCAATTTTTCTTGCTCTCACCTCCATTACTTTTTTGGCTCGCATTAGTTTGTCCCTCTAGTTAATGTAGTTGAACTTGAGGACATATGAGTTTCTTTTTTAGACTTGTTTATCTTTAACTTTGTACATGTATATTTATCAAAGAGAGGGGACAAAAAGAACAGGTAAGGTGGACAAAAAGAACAGAAATTTAGCAAATTAACTGAGCAAATCCATTAAAAGAAAGTGAGGGCAAGAAAAGGGGAAAAAAGAAAAATGTATTCTAAAAGTTTTTAACTAGTTTTGAACTGTGATATTGAAAGTGGTAGGTCGTGGGGGGGAGGGAGGGGGAAATGAGAGGAGGGGGGTTGCACATTATTGCTTCATGTATTTATCTATTATTTTTAACATGAGTTTCTGAAATTTTGGCATTTACCTCTGCTAATTTCACATAAATTAAACATTTTCATTCAATTCTGTTTGCATGTACAATATGTTGCTTGAATTAATAAGCTGCTGAAATGCAACATCAGCAATTATTATACATACAGGACACTTTTTCGATGGAATAAATACGTGTTCTATTCCCTTCTAGCGGGTTTCATTCATTTGGTTCAATAGCATGCAATATTGTTATCATGTCGCTTATCCTACATGTATTACGCCACTCTACCCAGTGGAGAATCAGCATTGAATATGGTTTATGATATTGCATGGTTGTCAAGACAACATGACATCACACATCAGAGCTGATGCGAATATTCACTGAGAGTTTTCTGCTGCGCATGCGCAGAACCATTTCTTTGTTCTCCAGCAGCGCCTGCAGTAAACTGTCGCAGTGAACTGAAAATACCATAAGATTTGTATTACACATAAAACCTCTGCCTTAGTAAGCAACTGTGAAAATTTGTAAATAAACATGGCTGCCAGGTTTGTTCTATTGAATGTGTATGTATAATAATAATAATAATAATAATAATAATATTGGCTGGCTTTTTTCATGGTATATCAGATATATTCCATTCAGCTAGCATGAAGCTGACCTCATCTTCATTTCATTCAATCTCATGCTAGCTGAATGGAATACATCTGATAGACCATGAAAAAAAGCCAGCCAATATTATTTACTTACTCAACAAGCATTCTACAAACATTCACAAAGTGTACATGTTAAACTTTAATGGCGATATTACCGTGATAGCATCAGCTCTATTCCATAAGATGCTGAGGCCCAGTTTGGCATAAACTTTAATATAGATAGAGTTCTCTTCAAGCATTATCCCTCCTACATAGTGTGGGAGTTTAACACTAATGTGAAAGACAGAGAAAGAAAGAAATGTGGAACAAAAAGCAATGGTTAGTTCAACTCATTAGGAATTAAGAAAGTAAAATTCTAAACTGTAACAAAATGGTTCACAACATGATGAAAGATATGATTATTTTGAAGAATTATGTATCTTACATTTCGCTGTTCACCATAACCAGGTTCTTGGTGAGCTCAATGGGCATGTCTCCAATAGTGATCAGCAATCTGGTGATGTATGGGTTGTCAGCTGTCCCTGCTCTTTTAGCATGCACAGAGAAACCCTGCACAGACCCCTGGCAGTCAGAGACTAGGTTGTATTCACAAGTACCTCGGTACTGGTAGAAATCTCCATCAAACGTCTTAAAGTGGAAATTTCCCCACATGCTACAAATGTTGCTGACATGGTTGCTCCGGCGTACTGGGGGTAGGAGGAGAAGCAGGACAAGACATTAAGTAAAGACAGGCATTGAAATTAGTTACTTTGGAGTTGTTCATCTTTTAAAGGTTTTACTTCAGTGATTCAACTTCAGTTGATCCGTGACAATACTGAACTCCCCCAGGATTTTGTAGCATCACTGTACAATTGCCAGTGAGACATAAACTTTTACAACTGCAAACAGGATACGCAGTAGCACAAGAACAGTCCTATCAAAATTTTAGTTCCTTTTTTTCATTGCCTTTTAATGCACAAAAGAAAACAAACAGGCCATTCTTACACAAATTTGTGTATCTGCTTTTCACATTTTAAATTTTTCCTTGTTACTTGTTTGGTTTTTTTGCTTTGATTTTTATTTTTTTTGCTTCATGTTATATTCATTCAGAGGTTTTTCTACATTGTAGAACAATACTGAAGACATCAAAACTATGAAATAACATCTGGAACATATATGGAATTATGTGGCAAACAAAAAAGTCTTAAAAAATCCCAAAATGTTTCATATTTTAGATTCTTCACAGTAGCCAGCGTTTACCCTGATGACACTTTATACACTTTTGGCATTATCTTAACCAGCTTCATGAGGTAGTCACCTGGAATGCTTTTCAATTAACAGGCGTGCCTCATCAAAAGTTGATTATTACAATTTCTTACCTTTTTAATGTGTTTGAGATCAAACAGTAAACAGTAAATAATAAAACTATAGTAAATAGCCCTGTTCCACGACTGTAGTAATCCATATTATGTCAAGAACCGCTTAACTAAGTAAAGAGAAACAACAGCCATCATTAATTTGAGACATGAAGTGTCTTTTAATTAAAATAGCTAAAATAATTTATTAAAAATAAATAAATACATAAATGTAATTAATTCAATTAAAATAATAAAAAAATTAAATTTAAAAAATATTGTATTTCAGGTCAAAAATTTTACTTTGTGGCATAATGCATTTACAGCATGTGTTGAGAACCCTTGTGTCTTTTTATATGAGTAAATCTTCAAAAAAAAATTAGTAAACCCATACACTCTCTAATGATATGCATTAAGTAATTATGTTAAATATTATAATCTCTTCTTCATACAACTGCTCCCATTAGGGATCACTACAGAAAATCTGTTCCGCATATTTGATTTGGCATTGGTTTTCACCGGATGCCCTTCCTGATACACCCTCCCCATTCTATCCTGGCCTGGGACTGGCACTAAGTATGCACTGGCTTGTACAATCCCAGTGGCTGAGTATTTTACCTAATTTGCATGTCTTTCCACTGTGGGGGAAACCAGAGCCCCCAAAGGAAACCCACCCAGACATGACGAGAACATGCAAACTCCACACAGAAAGGCCCCTATCAGCCATGAGGTATGAGCCCAGAACTTTCTTGCTGTGAGGCGACAGTGATAACCACTTCACCACCGTCCCGCCCTGCTAAATAGAGGAATCTTAATATACTAAATGCACTCTTTACACCTTTCTGAAACCCTGTTTCTTGATATTACATTTTCAAAAATTATTTCACATTTACAAATATTAAATTCAGATTTCTGGACAATATGATGCTACAAGACTGTTCAAACCATCGATCATCTCTTACCCCTTATTGCGTTCACCTGGAGGCCATAGGTCAAAGCTAGGGCCAGAACACAGAGTGTAGATATACTCCACGCCATGGTGGATTTGAAGGTGGGTCTTTCCACACTCCTCAAGTCAAACACATGTACTGGTACTTCGACCAGCTCTGACCCCTTATATTGAGTTTACTCAGTCCTCAATGTCACAGTCCTTCTCTGGGAGGAACCCAAAGTCTACAAAACTTTTATTGAGGCATGACAAATAAAAGGCCAGTGTGGTATCTTTTTGGTCCTCTGTGTGTGTGGGTGTGACCAGTGTTTGCGTGTGGGTGTGTACAGAGCTTGAGCATGGATGCCTAAAGTGTAGTGGGATGGTTTTAGTGTTGCTTCAGGTCAATAATAAGAACCTCTGATTTACCAATATTCACTTTGTTGATCAAATTATGGTTCCTAATCTGGGACATCATTTTAGAATCAGTATCAAATAATACTACTATGGTTTATTGAGTTACATATGGAGAGGTTATTGGCATTGTCTGGATGAGTAAAAATATAAATCCATTAACAAACACAATAGTACTTTAGTTTTTGTAAGCAGGTGTAAGAGCAAAAATGTTTTAATAACATAAGGCAGAGAGTACACACTTCAGTATACATTTTTGAAGCAATAAAACTAAGTCAACACTAACCATGAGAACAAATAAGTAAAAAACACACAGTTCCTTAAAGGGACACAAGTCTTAAAGGGAATAAATTTGAGTCTAAAGTCATTTCTTAAGAATTTATGAAAGGAGTTGAACAGATCCCATCTTATTTAATAATTAATTATTCCAACTAACTGCAGCATATGAAGGAAATGTGTACCAAGTATGTGTAATCACCAGTCGCACACGCACGTGCGCGCGCACACACACACACACACACACACCTGTCCAAAAGTCATTCTGCTTTCTCTTGTATAATTATAGATTTATATATAGTTTTACATGTTTATCTCAAGGGGTAGTGGTGGCTCAATGTGTTATGGGTCTGGGTTACTGATCAGAAGGTTAGAGGTTCAAGTCTTAGCACATAGCCAGGTGGCTACTGTTGGGCCCTTGGGCAAAGCTCTTAATCCTATTGACTCAACCTAACCACATCAACCCCCAATATAAAGGTGGGGGGGATATAACAAGAAAAAAATATTTTTCTCTAACTTGGTTTGTACAAGTGAGGAGATGAGGGATGATGACTTTTCTTTTGATATCCATCAACATCATCTTAACTAGGTTCCTTCTCTGGATATTCAGGCCTAAGGATGAGGATGAGGATTTTACAAAATGAGCAAAAACATTACTTCCTGGCTACTCAACTCTCTTGGATAAGGTTCTAGCAAAATCCTTATCCCTGTGCGTGATAGACCAGAGATAACATTGACATGTTGATAATCCTGTAGCTGTGTCACTACTCTGGATGCCATCTGTCAGAGCAGGAAACAAGGGATTCATTAACTCACCAAATCAAGATCACATCCTGCTCCTGTCCTTGTCTCATTACCTTTCCGCAAGTTATCATGACCCCACCTTACACAGAAACCTGACGCACACATCCTAAATCCACACTGTCAAGTGCTATACCAGAGTTTCACAGACAAGTGCTATACCAGAGTTGACAGGAACTGAAGCTGTAGCCATTGGGCTAAATACACACTGCTATGTATTACTCAGCAGACCCTTAGTCTAACTTGGTTTCAGAATAAGCCTCAGGTATTAAGCACTAAATATTTAGCTACCAAATATTTATTTATCCACACAACATTCAGCAATTGTCACTACCTTGCAATACAAGTTCTAATACACTATTTTGTCCTCTTTGCATACCTTTACATGAACAGTATAATAAATACCACAAATGAGACAGAATGAGAAATAAAGTAGAGCTTTACTTAAAATGTAGGGCGTAATATAACTTTATCTCCAGCTCAAGTATAACTGAAGAATAAAATGCAATGCATTTAGACATATACAGGAGGATGCCTAGGTATACCAGCACCCAGAAACATGCTCCCTTATTCTTACTTCCTCTAAAGTTCTCAAGCAGCTTATTTAGACTGGAGGCTTTTATGTGAAAGCAGTTTAGTTCTAGTAAGCCAGAACATTGCCAACAACACTAAAACATATCATTATGGCCTTCTAGGCCCTGACTTTAATACCCTTAATATAGCCCAAATGTAACAAAAGTAACTGCTAAATAGTAGTTGTAACAAAACATTCTTTCTGTTACACACAAATAGTAATGTTAAAGAAACATATAGTGATTATATTGTTATTATCGAAAAACATATATTGTTTATTACTATTATCAATTATTACACTCTTGGATTCACTTATGGGTCCATTAGTCTTATAGTGTCTGATGTTCTGTTTTCTAATACAAATAATGGATGTCAATAAATAGAAGGCGAAAGGGACATGTTAACAAAGTCAAGATACATCTACACTATATCATCAAAAGTATGTGGACATCTGAGCATGTGTTCCTTCTCCAAAATGTTGCTACACAGTCTGAAGAACACAATTGTACAGGGTGTCTTTGTATGATGTAGAATTAAGAATCCCTCTTCAATGGAACTACCCCCCACTGTAACCCTAGCTGTATAGGCAAGAGGCAGAGGGCTATAGAAACAGAGATCGGCGCCACACCCATGCACCTCAAAGAGCTGGTTAGTACTGGGATAGGAGACTGCCTGGGAAGACTAGATCCTGGCATGGAAGAGACTTTGACTTGATTGACTTGACTTCAATGGAACTCAGAGGCCCAAACATTTTCCAGCAGCACAATGCCCCATGCATAAAGTGAGCTCCATGAAGACATGGTTTGCAAAGGTTGGAGAGGAAGAACTCAAGTGTCCTGCACAGAGCCCTGACCTCAACCCTACTAGACTAAAACACTGACTCCACACTAGGCCTTTTCACCTAATATCAGTGCCTGCCCTCACTAATGCTCTTGTGGCTGAATGATCAAAAAATCTCCGCAGTCACACTCCAAAATCTATTGGAAAGCCTTCCCAGAAGAGTGAAGGTTATTATAACAGCAATGGAGACTAAACCTGGAATGGGATGTTCAACAAGCACCAGGCAATTGGGCTATTGCCCACATACTTTTGGTCATATAGTATAGATTTCACAAGATCTGACAGCTTGTTTACCCCCGTGCAGTTTTGGTGATCATAGGCTTCATGCTTCCCTGCTGTTCATATGCCCCTCCAAGGACAAACACATGGTCCCAGCCCATAGTTGTTCTGAAGATTTCTATTTTCAAAGGGAGGATGCCCACAAGAGCAAATGACTGGATAAACAAATGATATTAATATAGTGAGACAAGTCTATTGACACTGCAAAAGGTACTTGCATCTGTTTGCATAGTTACCTTGTGAACAACCACTTCTGCTTGCATTATTATTACTATAATGATAATATCATGTTACTGGAATGCTATTGAAATATTTTAACATTATACTGTATAATGAACATGTGGAATAAACATTTATGCACTCATCATCAACTGCATCAGGAACACCTTTACATCTTCATACTCATGCACTTATCCAATCAGCCAATCATGTGGCAGCAGCACAATGTAAATAGTCATGTAGATACAGGTAAAGAGCTTCTGTGAACTTTCACACCAAATATCAGAATGTGGAAAAATGTGATGTCATGTAACTGACCTTTCCATTGTTTTTGGTGCCAGATGGGCTGCTTTGAGCATTTTAGAAATGGTTGATCTTCTGGGATTGTCAATTCATTTTGTCTTGAGACTTTGTATGGGTGGAAACATCTTTTTGCTTAGAGAGAGCAGAGAGAAATAGCTAGACTGGTCCTACAGTAGCTGACAGTAAGGCTTATGCTAACGCAAATAAACATCTGACAACCATCTGTATAACTGTGGTAACCAGAAAAGCATCTCAGAACACACACCACACCTAACTTTGTGCTACAAAAGTCGAAGACCTCACTGGATTTCACTACTGTTAGTCAAGAACAGGAATCTGAGGCCATAGTGAAACTCGGCAACTGAAGATTGGAAAAAAGACCAGGCAATGTTTTTGGATATCTGAGCTGCTTCAGCCTTCCTGCCAGCTCAAATCAGTCTGGCCATTCCCCTCTGACCTCTCTCATTAACAAGGCATTGTAATGAGAGGAGTATAATGATACACACAATTCAGATTCAATAAGACATGTTGCTGTCTTTTTATGACACATTTTAATACATCACCTGAAAATGTGCTTTAGGTTTCTATTTTCAATTGATTAAAACATTTAACATGATAAAAGTACAATAATTGAAACTTAATAATGACACTTTGTTTGCATAATCCATTCAGACTCTTAGCAGCAGATAACGAAACAAAAGCTGTGACTACGTTAGCTCTTTAGCCAAGCCTCCACTAGTATGCAGGGTTTTCTGGATTTAGCAAAATGTCCACTCCAACTACATCTCAATAACTGCACAAAAACACCTGAAATGAACCTAAAAGTTAAGAAGGAAGAGGAAGACATGCTTTTAAAAAATTAATAATAATAAATTACTAGTACTCTAGTATGCTTATGCTAGTGTATCACCTTGTGGAAAACCAACATGCTTAGGAGCAGCACATTTTTGTAAACCCTGTAGCTTCTTTTGAGTGAACATAAAGTGAAAATTTCCAGTGTGTCCCTGAGTAATTTCTTTGTAAGAAGAAGGCTGATTTTTTTTTTTTGTCAAACTGAACAAATGATTGCTTGTATTCAGTTTGATTGAGATTTTCTCTTTGATCAGTGTTTATGTATTTGTGGTAACAGTGACAATAGTTTTAATTTTTTTTCTATGTTATCCTACGTGGCATTGAATGTATGCATTCTGGCAAATTTTGCATATACTGACCAGTATGCATAAAAAACCTTGGTGATCCTGTTATAATGAAATGTTTCCTGTGACAAACTTGTCTTGCACTCATACATACACAAACACACTCAAATGTATGCTGTGGCAGCGGGGGCGTGGCCAAGCAGCAGTCTGTGAATGGAGGGCGGAGTCAGGGAAGGTAAGTGGCTGGGTCATTACACCTGATGTCAATTTGTGTGTGTGTTTGTTTGTTGCAGGGATGGAGTATAAAGGGAGGGGGAGAGGAGGGAAGGCGACCCCGACCACAGCACTTGTGTGAATGAGTGAGTGAGCGAGTGCGTGAAAGAAAGGAAGAAAGAAAGAAAGCTGAAAAGCTCAATAAAAGTGCGTTTGTGGAAACACGAACTCTCACCTGCCGTGCTTCTGTGCTCCACCCACATCGGGGATTACTACAGTGGTGCCGAAACCCGGGACGCGCACAGAAGGAAACCGCCCCATGGAGTCCTCCTCGTTCAAAGAGCTCATCCTTGCCCTCGCTACCGCCCAGCGGAACCAGCATCAAGAGCTGATCACCCTCTGGAAGGAGCAGCAGCAGTGCTTCGAAGCCTTGATGCTGGCCCAGCAGGAAGATCGCCAGGCGTTCCGGCACCGGCTCACGTCACCAGGGCCGCCGGCCACCGCTGCCACCACCCTCACGAAGATGGGACTGCAGGACAATCCTGAAGCATTCCTCGGTCTCTTTGAGCAAACAGCCGAGGCGTGGGGGTGGCCGCTGGAGCAGTGCGCGGCGCGCCTCCTCCCGCTCCTAACTGGCGAGGCGCAGCTTGCAGCGCAGCAGCTCCCTGCTGACAGCCGGCTGGTTTATGCGGACCTGAGCAAAGCCATCCTGCAGCTGCTCGGCCGCTCCCCGGAGCAACACCGTCAGCGCTTCCGAACGCTGACACTGGAGGGGGTCGGCCGGCCGTTTGCATTCGGCCAGCAACTCTGGGACGCCTGCCGGCGGTGGCTGAGGGCGGAAGACCGCGATGCCGAGGAGATCATCAATCTGGTGGCACTGGAGCAGTTTATCTCTCAACTTCCGGAAGGAACGGTGGAATGGGTCCAGTGTCACCGCCCAGCGTCGCTGGAATGAGCCATCGAGCTGGCGGAGGACCATCTGGAGGCGGCTCTGACGGCAGGCAGACGAGGCGCCTCCCCTCACTTCTCTTCCCCCTCCCTCTCTCCCTCTCTCTCTCCTGTCTCTGGTCCCCCTCCCCACCCCGTTCCCCTGCCACGAAGGCGGCGGCTGGCCCCTCCCCAGCCAGCCTGTCGCACCTGTGATGTCCTCCCCTCTCCCTCTTCTGTGTCTGTGTTGTCTCCCCCTCAGGTGAGTGACACCCATAACACCAGTGCAGAGGGAAAGCCTGGGCCGGTGTGCTGGCGCTGCGGGGAATCGGAGCATCTCCTGAATCAGAGCCCTGCAAGGGAGGTGGGGGCTGTCATCCGGATCCCCGACGTGCCAGAAACCGCCCCCGATTGGGCCGGAGTGTATCGCGTACCGGTGAGTATTCAAGGGGGTACATATCACGCTTTGGTGGATTCCGGTTGTAATCAGACCTCAATTCACCAACGCCTGGTGCAAGGTGAGGCATTGGGGGGAGCACAAGCGGTGAAGGTGTTGTGTGTGCACGGGGATGTTCACCATTACCCTCTAGTGTCTGTCCACATTCTATTCCGGGGCCAAATGCATAAGATGAAGGCGGCGGTTAATCCTCGTCTTACCCACTCGATGATCTTGGGTTCTGATTGGCTGGGATTTAAAGAATTAATGGAGTATTTAACACACAGTGGGTCCTGCCCTAGTAGGTCACGGGAAGATCCTGGTGTGGCATTGGCTGGAGAAGCTGTCGCAGAGCCATCCGCGACAACACCGTGTCAGAGTGAGGAGCAGCCCGCTCCTCCTCCCTCTCTCGGGGATTCTCTTGGGGATTTCCCGTTAGAGCAGTCGTGAGACAAGACTCTGCGGCATGCGTTTGACCAAGTGAGAGTAACCGACGGTCAAACTCTTCAGCCAAGCGCGGCACCAACCTTCCCCTATTTTTCCATTATTAAAGATAGATTGTACCGAGTGACGCAGGACACTCAAACCAAGGAACGAGTAACCCAGTTGTTAATCCCAAAGAGCTGTAGGGAACTCGTATTCCATGCGGCTCACTTTAATCCCATGGCGGGACACTTGGGGCAAGACAAAACACTAGCCCGAACAATGGCCCGGTTCTATTGGCCTGGGATTCGCGGGGATGTCTGTCGGTGGTGTGCGGCGTGCCGTGAATGCCAATTAGTAAATCCCGCGGCCACTCCAAAAGCGCCATTGCGCCCTCTTTCTCTAATCAAGACCCCGTTTGAGCGAATTGGGATGGATCTCATCAGGCCATTAGATCGGTCAACATGGGGATATTGCTTTATTTTAGTTCTGGTGGACTATGCAACGCGATATCCGGAGGCAGTGCCTCTCCGCAATATCTCAGCATGTAGTATTGCGGAAGCGCTCTTCCGCGTTATCTCCCGGGTCGGGATTCCGAAAGAAATCCTGACAGACCAAGGCACCTTGTTTATGTCACGCACACTGCACAAGCTGTATGGGTTACTGGGGATTAAGTCCATCCGCACCAGTGTATATCACCCACAAACGGATGGATTAGTAGAGCGATTCAACCAGACACTCAAAAACATAATCTGGAAATTCGTTAATGAAGATGCGCGTAATTGGGATAAATGGCTCGAACCCCTGTTGTTCGCAGTACGAGAGGTCCCACAAGCCTCCACAGGGTTTTCTCCCTTCGAATTATTATATGGGCGTAAGCCGCGTGGCATTCTGGATGTGCTGCGGGAAAATTGGGAGGAGGGACCTTCACAGAGTAAGAATGAAATACAGTACGTTCTTGATCTGCGCGCAAAACTCCACACCATCACGCAATTAACCCAGGAGAATTTACAGCAGGCACAAGATCATCAAAGCCGACTGTATGACAGAGGCACGCGCCTTAGAGAATTCACATCGGGAGAAAAAGTACTCGTATTATTGCCCACATTGAGTTCTAAATTAGCCGCCAAGTGGCAAGGGCCCTTCAAGGTCACACGGCGAGTTGGGGATGTCGACTATGAGGTAAAGCGAACGGATAAGGGCAGGGCACTGCAAGTCTACCACCTCAACCTTTTAAAATGCTGGAATGAGGGGGTCCCTGTGGCGTTGGCGTCGGTAGTCCCAGAGAAGGCGGAGCTGGGGCCGGAGGTAAAAACGATAACATCGCAGGCCACTCCGGTCCCTTGTGGAGACCACCTCTCGCCGACCCAACTCACAGAGGTAGCCAGGTTGCAGAAGGAATTTTCCGACGTGTTCTCGCCCCTTCCGGGCCGTACCCACCTCATAGAACACCACATCGAAACGCCCCCGGGGGTGGTAGTGCGTAGCCGCCCTTACCGCTTGCCCCAACACAAGAAAAAGGTGGTTCGGGATGAACTCAAGGCCATGCTCAAAATGGGCATAATCGAGGAGTCCCACAGCGACTGGAGCAGCCCAGTGGTCCTGGTTCCCAAGACTGATGGGTCGGTCCGGTTCTGTGTGGATTATAGAAAGGTCAATGCGGTGTCTAAATTTGATGCGTACCCAATGCCTCGCATTGATGAGTTGCTTGATCGGTTAGGCGCTGCTTGCTTTTATTCGACACTGGATCTAACCAAGGGATATTGGCAGATCCCCTTGACTCCTCTATCCCGAGAGAAAACGGCCTTTTCCACACCGTTTGGGTTACATCAATTTGTCACGCTCCCTTTTGGGTTGTTTGGGGCGCCCGCTATGTTCCAGCGGCTTATGGACAGGGTCCTCCGCCCTCATGCTGCCTACGCGGCCGCCTATCTAGATGACATAATTATCTACAGTCATGATTGGCCGCAGCACTTGGAACACCTGAAGGCTGTTCTAAAGTCGCTGAGGCGAGCGGGCCTCACAGCTAACCCGAAGAAGTGTGCGATTGGGCGGGTGGAAGTACGGTATCTGGGGTTCCACTTGGGTCATGGGCAGGTGCGTCCCCAAATTAAAAAGACTGCAGCGATTGCGGCCTGCCCGAGGCCCAAGACCAAAAAGGAGGTGAGGCAGTTCTTGGGGCTGGCTGGCTATTATCGTAGGTTTATACCTAACTATTCGGACGTCACCAGCCCGCTAACTGACCTCACTAAAAAGGGGGCTCCAGATCCGGTCCAGTGGACGGAGCAATGCCAACAGGCCTTCTCGGAGGTAAAAGCTGCAATGTGTGGGGGGCCATTTTTACACTCCCCTGACTTCTCTCTCCCCTTTATTTTGCAGACTGATGCATCAGACAGAGGGCTGGGGGCCGTTTTGTCCCAGGAGGTGGAGGGTGAGGAGCGCCCAGTGCTGTACATCAGCCGAAAGCTGTCGATGCGCGAGAGCAAGTACAGCACAATTGAAAAAGAGTGTCTTGCCATCAAGTGGGCAGTCCTCGCCCTCCGATACTACCTGCTGGGGCGCCCTTTCACTCTCTGTTCGGACCACGCGCCCCTCCAGTGGTTCCACCGCATGAAGGATGCCAATGCGCTGATCACCCGTTGGTATCTCGCTCTCCAGCCATTCAAGTTTGAGGTGATCCACAGGCCGGGGGCACAGATGGTGGTGGCGGACTTCCTGTCCCGTCAGGGGGGGGAGTCAGCTGCAGGCCGGACGGCTCCCCGGACTGAGTCGGGCGGTGGGGGTATGTGGCAGCGGGGGTGTGGCCAAGCAGCAGTCTGTGAAAGGAGGGCGGAGTCAGGGAAGGTAAGTGGCTAGGTCATTACACCTGATGTCAATTTGTGTGTGTGTGTGTGTGTGTGTGTGTGTTGCAGGGATAGAGTATAAAGGGAGGGGGAGAGGAGAGAAGGCGGCCCCGACCACAGCACTTGTGTGAATGAGTGAGTGAGCGAGTGCGTGAAAGAAAGGAAGGAAGAAAGAAAGCTGAAAAGCTCAATAAAAGTGCGTTTGTGGAAACACGAACTCTCGCCTGCCGTGCTTCTGTGCTCCACCCACATCGGGGATTACTACATATGCATAAGTAAGAATGAATGCATGGGAAAGTGCATATTTGTGCAAGTGGTTCATATATATGTGCAGTTATTCTAATTGTGTGTGTGTGTGTGTGTGTACACACATGTTTCATTGTATTTCACCTTAAATGGCCACGAGGTTCAAACACACTACATCATGTCTACACCAATGTTAGGGATGGATATAAAGTCTCCTCTCTCCTATTAAGCCTGTCTGACCACTTGTACCTGTTTCTCACGCCAGTATACAGCCTTCTCATTAATACATCAAAACCTAGTGTGAGAATCATAAAGACATGGCCTGAGAGGGCTTCATCTCAACTTCAGGACTGCTTTGGATGCACATGTTGGGATTTATTTGCTCAACAAGATATTGATGACTACACATCCACTGTCCTGTCTTACGTGGACTGTAATGTACGTGGACAGTTACAGTGGACAAACATATCAGGACCTTCCCAAACAACAAACCGTGGATGACAAAGGACGTCAAGCATCTACTGCTGGAGTGCAACTCTGCCTTTAGATCAGAGAACAACGATCTCTACAGCACTGCCAGGACCAACCTCAAGAGAGCCATCAGTAGGGCCAAGGCAGGCTACAGGCAGAGGATAGAGGGACACTTCAGTGATAGATACCCACAGCGGACATGGCAAGGCATTCAGAACCTCACCAAGTACAAAGGCAGAGATGATACAACAACAAGCAGCAGTGATTCTCTTGTAGAGGAGCTGAATCATTTCTTTGCTCGATTTGAGGTGGACGATGCAGAGACTAGGAAGAACCTGATACCAACATCGGTCAGCCCGACACTGAATGTCAGCACTGATGCCAGGAGAGTGCTCCATGGTGTGAACACCAGGAAAGCTGCTGGTCCCGATGGTATACCAGGGAGAGCACTCAGAGACTGCGCAGACCAACTGGCAGAGGTATTGTGTAAAATCTTCAATCTCTCCCTGTCTCTATCCACTGTCCCGAAATGTCTGAAGTCTGCCACTATTGTGCCCATACCTAAGAAGACATATATTAGCAGCCTAAATGACTTCAGAC
Source organism: Neoarius graeffei (assembly GCF_027579695.1). Lineage (NCBI taxonomy): Eukaryota > Metazoa > Chordata > Actinopteri > Siluriformes > Ariidae > Neoarius > Neoarius graeffei. The sequence goes on along the minus strand of NC_083570.1, from coordinate 57,682,573 downwards.
CAGTTGCTCTTACCCCCACTGTTATGAAGTGTTTTGAGAAGCTGGTCTTGAGTTATATGAAAGCAGCACTCCCACTCACCCTGGACAAGCACCAGTTCACATATAGAGCAAACAGGTCAAAGGAAGATGCCATTAATACAGTACTACATACTGCTCTGTCCCATCTGGAACACCCTAAAGCACATGTGAGGATGCTGTTTCTGGACTTTAGTTCAGCATTTTGCATGATCATACCCAGCAGTATGAAGAACAAACTGCTGGACCTGGGTGTGAATCAGCACATGTGCAGCTGGATCAGAGACTTTTTAACCAACCGTTCTCATGTTGTCAGGATGGGGACTTATCACTCCTCCTCTCTGGCAATCAACACTGGGGCTCTGCAAGGGTGCGTGCTGAGTCATCTGTTTTCCCTTTATACACATGACTGCATACCAACCTATAGCACAAATACCATCATTAAATTTGCAGATGACACTAATGTAGTTGGCCTGATACACAATGGTGATGAATCTGCATACAAGGACGAGGTCCACAGACTAACAGACTGGTGCTCCATGAATAACCTGGTACTCAACATCTCCAAAACCAAGGAGATGATCATTTATTTCAGGAGACAACATGAAGGCCCTGCTCCCCTATACATTAGGGGTGATGCAGTTGAGAGAGCGCCCTCATTTAAATTTCTGGGCACACGCATCACACAAGACCTCACATGGACTACAAATATCACTGCCCTGGTGGTGAAGACAGCACAGCAGCTACTGTATTTCCTTCAGACATTGAAAAGACTAGACATATCACATCAGTTGCTTCTTTCATTCTATTGTTGTTCTATTGAAAGCATTCTCACCTATAGCATGCTGGTGTGGTTTGTGAGCTGCATGGCAGCTGACAAGAAGGCCCTGCAGAGAGTAATCACAACAGCACAGAAAATCATTGGAACTCCATAACAAACACTACAGGACATTTACAGGACACGGTGCCTCCGCTGCACAACCAACATAATTAGAGACTTATCGCACCTTGGTCACCATCTTTTCATTCTGTTGCCCCCTGGGAGGCGCTTCAGGTGCTTCAAAACTCACACCTTCAGACTTAAGAACAGTTTTTATCCAAGTGCTATTAGAGAAATAAACTCCGAAGAACTGATCTTTTGGAGTGTGCAATAGGTCTTTGGATGTGAAACATGATCAGTCCTGTGAAATATGTACTTTATTTACTGTTCTTGTGATTGTCCCTGATAGTGGTGCTTGAAAGTTTGTGAACCCTTTAGAATTTTCTATATTTCTGCATAAATATGACCTAAAACATCATCAGATTTTCACACAAGTCCTCAGAGTATATAAAGAGAACCCAGTTAAACAAATGAAACAAAAATATTATACTTGGTCATTTATTTATTGAGGAAAATGATCCAATATTGCATATCTGTGAGTGGCAAAAGTATGTGAACCTTTGCTTTCAGTATCTGGTGTGACCCCCTTGTGCAGCAATAACTGCAACTAAACGTTTCCGGTAACTGTTGATCAGTCCTGCACACCGGCCTGGAGGAATTTTAGCCCATTCCTCCATACAGAACAGCTTCAACTCTGGGATGTTGGTGGGTTTCCTCACATGAACTGCTCGCTTCAGGTCCTTCCACAAAATTTCGATTGAATTAAGGTCAGGACTTTGACTTGGCCATTCCAAAACATTAACTATTCTTCTTTAACCATTCTTTGGTAGAATGACTTGTGTGCTTAGGGTTGTTGTCTTGCTGCATGACCCACCTTCTCTTGAGATTCAGTTCATGGACAGATGCCCTGACATTTTCCTTTAGAATTTGCTGGTATAATTCAGAATTCATTGTTCCATCAATGATGGCAAGCCGTCCTGGCCCAGATGCAGCAAAACAGGCCCAAACCATGATACTACCACCACCACATTTCACAGATGGGATAAGGTTCTTGTGCTGGAATTCAGTGTTTTCCTCTCTCCAAACATAATGCTTCTCATTTAAAACAAAAAGTTCTATTTTGGTCTCATCCGTCCACAAAACGTTTTTCCAATAGCCTTCTGGCTTGTCCACATGATCTTTAGCAAACTGCAGATGAGCAGCAACGTTCTTTTTGGAGAGCAGTGGCTTTATCCTTGTAACCCTGCCATGCACACCATTGTTGTTCAGTGTTCTCCTGATGGTGGACTCATGAACATTAACATTGGCCAATGTGAGAGAGGCCTTCAGTTGCTTAGAAGTTACCCTGGGGTCCTTTGTGACCTCGTCGACTATTACACGCCTTGCTCTTGGAGTGATCTTTGTTGGTCGACCACTCCTGGGGAGGGTAACAATGGTCTTGAATTTCCTCCATTTGTACACAATCTGTCTGACTGCAGATTGGTGGAGTCCAAACTCTTTAGAGATGGCTTTGTAACCTTTTCCAGCCTGATGAGCATCAACAACCCTTTTTCTGAGGTCCTCAGAAATCTCCTTTGTTCGTGCCATGATATACGTCCACAAACATGTGTTGTGAAGATCAGACTTTGATAGATCCCTGTTCTTGAAATAAAACAGGGTGCCCACTCACACCTGATTATCATCCCATTGATTGAAAACACCTGACTCTAATTTCACCTTCAAATGAACTGCTAATCCTAGAGGTTCACATACTTTTGCCACTCACAGATATGTAATATTGGATCATTTTCCTCAATAAATAAGTGGCCAAGTCTAATATTTTGTCCCATTTGTTTAACTGGGTTCTCTTTATCTACTTTTAGGACTTGTGTGAAAATCTGATGATGTTTTAGGTAATGTTTATGCAGAAATATAGAAAATTCTAAAGGGTTCACAAACTTTCAAGCACCACTGTATGTAGTACATGTTCAGCTTTGTGAAATATTATCTGTGACGCATTCTTCACAATGTGGACTTCCCTAAAATTTTTATCTCAGTTATGACCCTGCTTGATATTTCTAATTATTTTCTACTAACTATGAGTGTTTCATCTTATACTACAGCAAGTCACCAGTATTGACAGTTTTTAATATATTAAAGAATGACACATCAAACTTTTTAAACCACTTTTATTACATTTAATGCTGTAGAACATTAATCTTGTTGAAATTTCTCTTGAAGCCTTTCCCATGTTGAAAAACTTACTGACACTGGAGATGCCCTCCAAAATGTTAAATAAACATCTCTTTACAAAAGCATCACCATATTAACAACGAAACATTTTTCTTTGCTGAATGACAACACATTTGTGAATAAGTTGTTACTATAGAATCCATAACACAAGTCTTGAATCACCAATTTATTTAGCCATAATGACTGGCACATTATCCAGCTTATTATACTGCTGATGTTGTCCAACATTAATGTCATTATTAAAGCAACAAATTTTACTGGAATTCCTTCTGCGGCTTGATGTCATTGGACGTGGTCCGTCAGAGTCTATAATCAGAACTGTGTCCATGGCAATTGTCTGTTTGTCACGAATGCAGCGTAGAGACAGATGTAATTGCAGGGAAAATGTTTATTAACAGGTGTGCTATATACAAAAGTAAGGCAAGGTGAGAGTAATGAAAACAAGTGAAACTGAAACAAAACAAACAGAAACCAGAGTCACTAAACAGAGTCATTTAAACAGAGTACTTAAACATGGCAAGGACGTGGACTTGGACTCAGGCTCCGGACTAGACATGGACTTGGACTCTGGACTAGGCATGGACTTGGGCTCATGCTTCAGACAAGACATGGACTTGGGCTCCGGACAGGACGTGGACTTGGGCATAGACATGGGCTTGAGCATGGGCATGGACCATGACATCAGTATGGCCATGATTTTGAACATAGGCATGGGCTAAGGCATGGGCATGGATTCAGGCATAATGCTGGGATTGAGCATGGACAATGCTCTGATGTCAGAATGGGCATGAATTTGAATGTGGGCATAGACACAGGCCTCGGCATGGGTATGTACTCAAGTATGACTCTGGACTTGGACTCTGACCTTGACATGGACATGGACTTACAATCCCAATTCCAAAAAAGTTGGGATACTGTGTAAAACGTAAATAAAAACAGAATGTGACAATTTGCAAATCATAGAAATCCTATATTTCATTGAAAATAGTACACAGACAACATATCAGATGTTGGAACTGAGAAATTTTATTGTTTTTTGAAAAATATATGCTCATTTTGAATTTGATGTCAGCAACACCTTTCTGAAAAGTTGGGACAGGGGCAACAAAAGACTGAAAAAGTTGTGTAATGTTTAAAAAAACACTTTGGTTAATTGGCAACAGGTCAATAACATGATTGGGTATAAAAAGAGCATCCCAGGGAGGCGGAGTCTCTCAGAAGTAAAGATGATGAGGGGTTCACTGCTCTGTGAAAGACTGTGTGGGCAAACAGTGCAACAATTTAAGAATAACGCTCCTCAGTGTAAAATTGCAAAGAATTTGGGGATCACATCATCTATGGTACATAATATCATTAAAAGACTCAGAGAAGCTGGAGAAATCTCTGTATGCAAGAAACAAGGCTGAAAACTGACACTGGATGCCGGTGATTGTCAGGCCCTCAGGTGACACTGCGTTAAAAGCAGACACGTGTCTGTCGTGGAAATCACTGTGTGGGCTCAGGAATGCTTCAGAAACCCATCGTCTGTGAAAACAGTTCATTACTGCATCCACAAATTCAAGTTAAAACCAAATATAAACAATCTCCAGAAACTCCGCCACCTTCTCTGGGCCCAAGCTCTTTTACGATGGACTGAGGCAAAGAGGAAAATTGTCCCGAGGGCTGACAAATCAAACGTAGAAATTCTTTTTAGAAATCATGGACACCACATCCTCCAGGCTAAAGAGGAGAGGGACTATCTGGCGTGTTATCAGTTCAAAAGCCAGCATCTGTGATGGTCTGAGGGTGCATTACTGCACATGACATGGGTAGCTTGTACATCTGGGAAGGCATAATTAATGCTGAATGATATATACATGTTTCAGAGCAATATGCTGCCATCCAGACAAAATCTTTTTCAGGGAAGGCCTTCTTTCTTTCAGCAAGACAGTGCCAAACTGCTTTCTACACATATTAAAACTGCATTGCTCTGTCGTAATAGAGTCCGGGTGCTAAACTGGCCTGCCTGCAGTCCAGACTTCTCGCCCATTTAAAACTTTTGGCGCATTATGAAATGCAAATTATGGCAAAGGAGACCCCAAACTGTTGAACAACTGAAATTGTCTATCAGGCAAGAATGGGACAACATTTCTCTTTCAAAACTACAGCAATTGGTCTCCTCAGTTCCCAAACGTTTACAGAGTGTTGTTAAAAGCAGAGGTGATGCAACACAGTGGTAAAAATGTCCCTGTCCCAACTTTTTTGAAATGTCTTGCTGACATCAAACTCAGAATGAGCATATAGTTTTCAAAAAACAATAACATTTCTCAGTTTCAGCATTTGATATGTTGTCTTTGTACTATTTTCAATGAAATATAGGGTCTCCCTGATTTGCAAATTATCACATTCTGTTTTTATTTATAGTTTACACAGCATCCCAACTTTTTTGGAATTGGGGTTGGAAAATTTTCATGAAAGTTTCATATAAAACTAAAAACAGTTTTATTAATCCACTAGCTTGTTAGACAGTTGACAGTTTGTGTCATGTAAGGGTGGTAGATAGATGTAAGTGAAGGAAGAGTTTTATTAAAAGCACACTAGCAAACAGATCCAAAACAGAGACAAAGGCAGAGTCAAAAAACAGGCAGTGGCTGAGTGAGGCACAGACAGGATATCGGAGGTAATACAATACTCAGTCCAAAAACACAAACACAGTAAAAACCAGTAAAGTGATGCAAAATCCAAGGCTTGGTAATGTCAGACACAGGGTACCAAGTGTATACTTCACAAAGCCTGTGTGTTACTGAAAGTTCTGATATGTATGCGCTGTGATTCCGCTCTAATCAGGAACAGGTGCATCCTACTGCACCTAATGGCACATTAGGCATGTGCACACTTTGCAGTCTGCGGCTGCACGCTCCAAGCTCCAACACACGTAGACGTGACTGATGTAACCAGACAACTGTTTGACATATCAAGTTTGATATTCAATCATAACTATATAGTAATGATATAAAGTGAAAGCACTGGTTCACTGCTTTCTACCAGGCACCTAGCAGAGTCACACCATAATAAATGTCGTGGTGGTGTTTCTGGTGCATGGCATGCGCTGTTAAGGAAAAGAATAAATATGTATTGTAACTGCGATGCACATCTCATTATTGTTATCACGGTCACAAGACAATGAAACAATTTACTGACACGAAATACACAACACTACACAATTTGATGGTTCATATTCTGTAATATTATATTCAGGTTGATTTGGTGCCCTTGCAAATATTTTGCTCATACACTCATCAGGAGCTCTGCTTTTAGGCAGTGTATATATATATATATATATATATATATATATATATATATATATATATATATATATATGGTTCATATTAGAGTCGGATCTACTTTCTGAGCTCTGCTGTTAAATGAAAGCAATGCACACTTTTGACCAATCAGAATTGAGGATATATAAGTAGACTATAATTTACATATAGATGCACCCCAACTCCCCCATATTACATCCATCCATCCATCCATTATCCGTAACTGCTTATCCTGTGCAGGGTCTTGGGCAAGCTGGAGCCTATCCCAGCTGATTATGGGCGAGAGGCGGGGTACACCCTGGACAAGTCGCCAGATCATCGCAGGGCTGACACAGAGACAAACAACCATTCACACTCACACCTATGGTCAATTTAGAGCCACCAATTAGCCTAACCTGCATGTCTTTGGACTGTGGGGAAACCCATGCAGACACAGAGAGAACATGCAAACTCCACACAGAAAGGCCCTCGTCGGCCGCTGGGCTTGAACCCAGGTGACAGGGGCGACAATGCTAACCACTACACCACCGTGCCGCCCCAGTCATCTCATCTCATCTCATTATCTCTAGCTGCTTTATCCTGTTCTACAGGGTCGCAGGCAAGCTGGAGCCTATCCCAGCTGACTACAGGCGAAGGGCGGGGTACACCCTGGACAAGTCGCCAGGTCATCACAGGGCTGACACATAGACACAGACAACCATTCACACTCACATTCACACCTACGGTCAATTTAGAGTCACCAGTTAACCTAACCTGCATGCCTTTGGACTGTGGGGGAAACCGGAGCACCCGGAGGAAACCCACGCGGACACGGGGAGAACATGCAAACTCCGCACAGAAAGGCCCTCGCCGGCCACGGGGCTCGAACCCGGACCTTCTTGCTGTGAGGCGACAGCGCTAACCACTACACCACCGTGCCGCCCCAGTCATATCACATAGAATATGAATAGTTCAGACATCCCTCCGGGGCGGCACGGTGATGTAGTGGTTAGCGCTGTCGCCTCACAGCAAGAAGGTTCGAGCCCAGCAGCCTCAACAGTCCAAAGGCATGCAGGTTAGGTTAACTGGTGACTCTAAATTGAGCGTAGGTGTGAATGTGAGTGTGAATGGTTGTCTGTGTCTATGTGTCAGCCCTGTGATGACCTGGCGACTTGTCCAGGGTGTACCCCGCCTTTCGCCCGTAGTCAGCTGGGATAGGCTCCAGCTTGCCTGCAACCCTGTAGAACAGGATAAAGCGGCTAGAGAGGATGGATGGATGAATGAATGAACATCCCTCCGCTAGGTGGTGATATAAACTATACTGAACAGGAAGCAGGATATCAGCCACGAAGGAGAAAGTATGGCGCGGAGATGTGTGTGAAATACTGACCCACTGTTTTGTTTTTGGAAAGCTTGGCATCTTTACTATACCGGTGTTAATGGGTGAGGTGCTGTTTAAAATTACACAGATAATATTTAGCGGTCCAACTAAAGCTTTCTCAAATAATAAATTATTGTTTGCTATCTTGGCTAATTGCTTTTGTTTCTAGGAGAAATCTAGAGAAACGTGTCTGTAGTGGAACACTCATTTAATTTGTGTGCTTGAATATTGATATTTCAAGAAATCTGAGGCACTACCGTTCAAAAGTTTGGGGTCACTTTGAAATGTCCTTATTTTTGAAAGAAAAGCACTGTTCTTTTCAATGAAGATCACTTTAAACTAATCAGAAATGCACTCTATACATTGCTAATGTGGTAAATGACTATTCTAGCTGCTGGTTTTTGGTGCAATATCTCCATAGGTGTATAGAGGCCCATTTCCAGCAACTCTCACTCCAGTGTTCTAATGGTACAATGTTGCTGCGTTCATGTGCTATGGGAATTATGGTAAATACCAAACGCCGACATGGAAAACACACATGAACGCCCCCTCTTGTGGTATTTTCCACTGGGCAACTCGTAGAAAATTTTGATACACGAGTTGCCGAGATGAGATGAACTTTAACCTTTTCAACATGGCGGCGAGCGGTACAAGACACTTGAATGCTAAGCATTGTACGCTACTAAAGTTTTTTTTTACTAGTACTAGTGGGTAGTTTTTGGTGTCTATGCAATGTTGCGCCATTAACAAGTGTAATATAATACATTAGAAATCCGTTTCCTTTAAAAATGCGTTGTTATGGTTTGTTTTTACCTATCCAGAGCAGACGCTATTGCTAACGATAGCTAACTAACTATTGCTAACTTGAATCTGGTCCACCATCTTTAATTTGTCAACCACAACAAAAGCATGTGAACACAACACACTGGTAAATACCACTTCCCAACTGGAAAATATCATCTTCCCAGAGCACATGAATGCAGGGTGTGTTTGCTCATTGCCTCAGAAGGCTAATGGAGGATTAGAAAACCCTTGTACAATCATGTTAGCACAGCTGAAAACAGTTGAGCTCTTTAGAGAAGCTATAAAACTGACCTTCCTTTGAGCACATTGAGTTTCTGGAGCTTCACATTTGTGGGGTCGATTAAATGCTCAAAATGGCCAGAAAAATGGCTTGACTATATTTTCTATTCATTTTACAACTTATGGTGGGAAATAAAAGTGGGACTTTTCATGGAAAACACAAAATTGTCTGGGTGACCCCAAACTTTTGAACGGTAGTATATATCCTGGAAAGGTTTCAGAAACTACAGATACAGGAGAGGAGAGAAGAAGAATGGCTCACTGTTGTTGGATATAACCTTATAGTGCATGCTGTATAAAACCTTTTATTTAGTATTCACCTGGTTTCATGGTTTCCCTGTGTTTAATACTCCTGATTTAATCAATCAAATCAGCTTTATCTGAGTTGAAGTGGGTGTGTTGGAGGAGGAGGAAGAAAAACAGTACCCTGTGTAATGCTTCGACAATCTTTATTGTTATTCAGTATGCAACAAGTGTACCCAACGAAATTTCATTGCAATTTGGCTCAGCACGGAATTAAATATGAAGTGTATTAAACTATGCGCTGTGATTCCACTCCAGTCAGGAACAGGTGCATCCTAATGCACCTAATGGGTTTGGAGTTCAGCAGTCTGATGACCTGGGGAAAAAGCTGTTACAGAACCTGGTAGTCTTGCACCGAATGCTGTGGAACATCTTTTCCAGAGGCCAGAGCGGAGAACAGTCCATCGTGAGGGGTCACTGATGATGTTTCTGGCTTGAGACATGCAGCGCCTTGGTGCAATGTCCTGAATGGAGACAAGTGAAGTCCCAATGATTTTCTCCGCTGTCCTCATCACTCTCCTATCATCAGGAAGCTTGTCGGTGTCAAGTTCACTACCCTACGCACTTCAACCCTGGCTCTGATTTATTCTATAGCAGGATATGCTGGCACTGTCTGGTCGCACAGTATGCACACCAAGGCTGTTGATACAGTCCTTAACGGTGCAATGAGGCTGATTTCAGGAACGCTGAAGTCCACCCCCACGGTCATGCTACCTGTGGTCTCTGGCATCCCTCTTCCCTCTATTCGATGTGACTACCAGGTGCCCAAACTGGCCGTGAAGGCTAAAGAGGGGGGTAGCCTGGTACCCCTAGTAGCCCCGCAACACATCCAGAGACAACACTTTGCTACTAGAGCTGCAAAGCTTCAAGAACAGCTACTGCTGTCGGCGTCCTGGGTGGAGAACAGGTGGCAAGAGGAGTGGAGTACTCTCGACACAAGACTCCCACTGCCAAGCCCAGTGGCCATCAGCTGGGTCATAAGGCCTGGGTGCTACTGAATCATATACGCACTGGCTGTTGCAGGACTCGCCTCGTCTTCTTCCGCTTTATCCAGGACCGGGTCGCGGAGGCAGCAGTCTAAGCAGGGAAGCCCAAACTTCCCTTTCCCCAGACACCTCGGCCAGCTCCTCGGGAAGAACACCGAGGCGTTCCCAGGCCAGCCGAGAGACATAGTCCCTCCAGCGTGTCCTGGGTCTTCCCCGGGGCCTCCTCCCGGGGGGACATGCCTGGAACACCTCCCGAGGGAGGCGTCCAGGAGGCATCCGAAAAAGATGCCCGAGCCACCTCAGCTGATTCCTCTCGATGAATTCACATTCCTTAAATCCATTGGTGCATGCGATAACAATACCTGCGAATGTGGTTTGCCACAGACATTGCAGCACCTAATCCATTACCTTCCCAACCTTGCGACCCCCAAACGGCCTGGAAGGCCTAATAGAACTTGACACTGATACAGCCGAATGGCTCAAGAGCATCCCTGTTTGACAAGAGGTTAAATGAACGACGACGACCACTCTCCTCCCATTCTTCCTGTCAGAGGCACTGCAGCCTCCACGCCACACAGAGATGCAGCTGGTTAGAACGCTCTCTATGGTGCTTCTGTAGAATGTAGTGAGGATGGATGGGGGCAGGTGGGCGACACGGTGGTGTAGTGGTTAGCACGGTCGCCTCTAAAGGGCTGATGACACGAACATGACTCTATGCAATTTCTTAAATAAACTATACAACATGGCAAACATGTTAGATTTATGTTATAATTACGTGAAAAGAAGCTGTTACGCGAATATCCAACTTTTAATTGCACAGTGCAAGAAAACCGGGTCCGTGGCTCGCGGCCATGTTGTGACGTCAGCGGAAGAACACGCTGCGATTCACTGGCTGTCTACTCAATGGAAATGGCGCATGAAAACGCCGGTGAACTCTCTAGCTCTTCCTCTTCTGGGAGTCTAGAATTGTGTTGTGAGTGCGATAGATCGGAAGAATCTAGTGATGACGAACACGGGTGCATCCAACCATACAGGTTTGAACCTGTTACTGTGCAATCTGAGAGCGACTCTGAGATGGACAGCAGACAGGCAGACAGCCCAGCATTGAACACCACAAGGTTGGATAACAAGGATTGGTAGGTCAACCCGTATTTATTCAAAATGTTACGGAATCAATATTTTAATATTGTGTATTGTTGTCTTGCATGTGTAAACACTGCTTATATCATGTAAGCCGTATGCTACACTGAATACATGGTTCCTAATGGAGCATGCAAACGGCTAACATAATAAGCTTACGACTATGCCTGATCCGTGATACATTTAGGATAATATTGGCAGGCATGTCTTCTAGTTTATGGCTTCTTAGTTTTATCCTTGAATGAAGCAAAATATTTGATAACCTACATCAGCGTAAGCAAATGACAATCTGTAGCCTACTTGTCTGGCTAAGTTAGCTTTCCCTCAGTGTTCGCTTTGAGAAACAAGCTTTCACAAGCAAATACATGACTGATATCACGCCGACTTTATGATTACATTTATGATTATCATGAATGTGTACTCTATGATGTGTACTCTATGAGCGCTCTGGAGCGAGTCACTTCCAAGATGGCCGCGCAGACCGCATGGTTACTATTTTTAGCATCATGTCGGAGCACTCTATAGCTCTACGTACCTTTATCTTATGTCGTTTCTCAACACATGTTCTGACAGTTGGACTGTCTTTGGAGGAGTCGGCTTGTCCCAGGCGACTGCTGGATCCGGCATAGCTACTAGTAGACCCCCTCCGGAATACTGTAGGCACTGCTGATGGTAGCAGCACACGTTTGTGCTGAACTGAACATCCAAGAGATTCCTTTAAGCTGGGAAGGGTGTCAAAACAATCCAAATCGAAGTGTTCAGAGCACAGGACGGATGTTGGTGAGGGCTCCCACTGGTCACGAGTGCGCCTGACTTGCTTCACCCACTTCGCATGCAGCTCGGGATCTCTGGGAAACTTGAATAAACTTACCCCATCCTTGTGGGTTTTGGAGCAAAAGCCGGCAACACAACGCGAAGGCATAATAACTTTATATATATTATAATAATGTATAATAATAATACTAATAATGATAAACTGAACACCTGTCGCATCAAAAACAAACTGGTAAGTGAGGAGGAAGATTCTTTCGCTGACGTCATATAGCTCCTCCTCCTCCTTCGTCTCCTGGGTGCTGCAGCCCCGTCAAATTTGCCCAAATAGCCGCGTTTTTTATCATAACTTTTAAAATAGGCGCCTTCGTGAATTAATATATGGATCATCGGGAATTACTTTTTGTTATAAAACATCGCCAAAGATGTCAAAAACGTGTCATCAGCCCTTTAAAAGTTAAATTAATTTGAGCTTTGTGAATACATACCATTAATTTGCGTGTATAACTGAAACAGATTTTTTTTTTTTCCCTTCTTTTTAAAATAGCCGAATGTCTCCACAGTTGCTGATCTGCTGGACTCTGTTTGGGTCAGCTGATTGCTGTGATTTGTGGCGTTCCAAACGTGTGTTGTCAACAATGGAGTTGGACAAACAATGCAACAGCAGCACTTGTAACACAGTTAAAGGATCCTCCATCTCCTTCCGTTTCTTCTTTGTCATTTATCAGTCATTACAAACACCAATGGCAATTTATCAACAGTTCTCTCATATCGGCCAATAATATTGGCGCACCGGTGTATTGGTCAGGCCCTACTAATAACTGATATGTTCTGTGATGGTGATGCGTAAATATAAAGGGTGTTTGAAATGTCAGGGACTATGGGAATATGTAAGTGTGAACATGTAGAGCATATGTATGTCGTAAATAATAACTCCAAAATTAAGCAGTTTTACTCTCATTGGGTTTTGACTGTTGTGACACCCTGTAGATAGACTGACTTTACAGATCCACGATCGGAAATTTGGGAGCCAGGTTACCGAGGACTATAAAACACACAATACAGACTGTATAAATACGGAGTATCAGTTTTAAGTTATTATATTCATTACATTCTCCGATGGTAATGAGAACTGCACTGAAGAGGCAAAATGACAACATGACGATCTTCTCCCCAAGACTCCCCACAGATGGACCGTAACCCATCGCCGCCTCCTGACAGAGATGATGAGACAGCTGAAGAGGATGATGCTATTGGAGAGACTGTGTATAGCAAGCATTGGCTCTTTAGCACCTTAACCCGCCTTATACAGGTATTCACTGAGCTTTCAGAGGATCTTTATAAGAAATTAGTACAGATGGAATAGCAGAATGGTTTTATGAATACGTGTTTTGTTTTTTGTAGATGGTGACAGAGCAGGACTCCGAACAGGGAGAAGGTCTGACAGAACTGTCAGATGAGCTTGAGGAGGAGCTGTGTAAAGTCTGGGATATGGCCATGGACAAGGTAAGGTACACCATATCACATTTGATGTGTGTGTGTGTATGTATATAATTCAATATTTGAACTGTGGAAGAATTTTATGCATATTCTATGCACATCATATGAACACAGTCACTTGTCTTTTTGGCTGTTGTTCAAAGACAAGATGTTATATGCATGGTTTTTATCTGTGACTATTATTTCAACCAATGAAAGCATGAGTTGTTCTTGGAATGCATTACACACGTGAAGGTCAGTTTATTTTTCCACCCTTTTGCTAACAGGATAGTTTCCCAAATGAACTATATAATAGTGTAGAGTCAGAAGTTACTGGGCAATGTTTACACTAATCTTTGTCAACTGTTCTGTTGACCTGTCTAGCGAAACATGCACTGCCCTGTGTACTTCTTGTTTAATCAGCACTTGTCTCACACGTCACACCATAGTTCTGCAGAAACATTTCATGCTGATGGATGATATGGAGGAATAACAGTAAAGCACGCTTGACTCTACAAATAATTTTACTGTAATAACACAAGCAAGAAGCAGCTTATTACAAAGCGTATTTCTGGACAAGCAAATTCGGCTTCTCTTCACTCATCCGTATTATTTCAGGCTTTATTTGTGTTCTTGTCAACAACGTTCACGGTCTTTTGTTGTCTTTAGGATGTGGCTGGTTTTCTACAGGAGTTCAAAACTCCAGATATCCTGTTGGGAGTAATTGCCAAGTCCCATAATCCACGCCTTACTGTAAGTAAATCATGACTATCTGTCCACATTGTAAGTAAAGTAAACATGACTACTTGATATAGAGATAATTATGCATTTCACATAAAACAGTGAAGTTATGAATGAAAATGATCATTGTTTGAAAATGATCATTGTTTTTTAATTATATTATTATATACACATGACTCTTTTTATTCTTAGTAATTACTGTTGTGTTTTAAACAAAACCACAGAACAGGAACATGAGTGAGTTTGTAGTGCGAAGAGCAAATAAGGAAATGCTAGTTTTTGATGAAGTTAGTCAAACAGTACCAGTCAAAGTTTAGACACCCCTACTCACTCATAGGCTTTTCTGCATTGTGACCATTTTCTACATTGTAGAACAATACTGAAGACATCAAAATTGTGAAATTTAGTTCCCTCTGAAATTTGGTCGTTGTGATATGTTTATTTCTGTAATATCTAAAAAAAAATCGGGCCATTCTGTAGCTGGGAAGGGTTTTTTTGGTTTTTTTTAATTTGAGGGGATTCCTGAGCAAATAATGTGCATGAAATTGCTCGCTTCGCACAGTCAAGCAGACAGAGGAAGTCCATGCGCACATCTACAGGTTTACCTCAACCGTGCACTGACGCTTGCATTATTCTGTCGCTAAACGAACAGCTGATCACACAGAGGTGCTCGCTGACTGCCGATATTTATTCGTTTGGTCCTGCATTTCCTTTCCTTCGCAGCATAATGTCTTTCCTTCTCACTTTCACGATTCTTTCACGATTCATTCGCACATTCGCGTCCTCCATTTTTCTCTCCTGTTTCAAATTTGTATCCGACAATGCCTTGCGCAAACAGGGAAAGCCCACCACATGATGCATGACGTAGTATCTTGAATTGGGTCACGGTGAAGCAGGAAAAAATAGCAGAGAATTTAGGGCCACGAAGCCTGAAATTAATTAATTATGCTGTTCAACTAATAAAATTAGAAGTCTGTGATTCGAATTCAGTAGCTTTTGATCCACTAAACAAAAATAATTGGGTGTCAGGGAAAAGTCTTTTTATGACCTAAACTTGAAAAATCTGAAAGGCAGTACAGCTTTAAGGTTTTCTAAGATTTTCTATGCCTTCTCTATCATGACACAGTGTAATATCTAGTTATATTATATGGACGCAAGTGTTTTACTCGAAAATATGTCACTCATATTTCTCATACAAGCTACATCCGGGACACGGAGAACCAAAACCTTGATGTGTTTCTCTATGGGTCACTCGTAAGGAAATCGATGAATGGTTTTGATAAATTTGCGTACTTTGTGAATGTGTCGATATGATAAGAAAATGGAATTATTTCATAGTTTTGATGTCTTCCGTATTGTTCTGCATTGTAGAAAATACTCAAAATACAGAAAAAACCTGTGAATGAGTAGGCGTGTCCGAACTTTTCACTGTTACTGTAGCATATTTATTATATACACTTTTTCTATCTGCCTTTATTTAAAAAAAAAAAAAGCCTGACTGTGTTGTACCATAAGAATTGTATCCTGTGTAAACTGTGACGTGAGAGAGTCTAACGTCACAGGGTTTCTGAACGTGTGAAGGTGAAGCTAAAAGATTAGCACTATTACGCCTATGAAATTCAGAAACGTGCTAATAAAGCAGTTATGGTAATATGTACATTGCTGTCACCATATGAAGATAAGATAAACTTTATTTATCTTTTGGTGGGGAAATTTACATGTTCCAGCAGTTCACAGATATAAAGAGTCAGGAATAGACAGTAACAAAAAAAAAAAAAGAGCATAGAGTGCCATAAAAGTATTTGTATTTTTTTTAAGTAATAAAGTTAAAACAGGCCATGTGTGTAGTGTACACAAATAAGAAAGGAACTTAAATAAGAGTAGTACTTCACCTGAAGTAGCAATATTGCATGAATAAAACACTGGCCACTGAAATAGAAATATTGCACGAGGTAGTGAATGTTATTGCACAGCGTAATATAACTAACGAGGATGGAATATGTGAGTAACCAATAAATGACAAAAAACAGGCTATGAATATAATTGCACACAATAATGAAAATTATTAGAATTCTAAACCGTATTCTATCAACTATGTTAGCGTATATAGTATATTATAATAACGTCAGAAGAGGAGAGAGAAAAAGAGCAGAAGAGTAGTCAGTAGAATACGGAGCTGTTTAAAGGCTCGAGGTCACAATAGTTTCAGATGTCTGAAGGAGATTTTGTTTAATAGTGTCCTTTCTGTTTCAGGTGTATTTTCCAGGATATACATTAGTAACAAGAAGAAATTTTATTTATTTATTTCCCCCCCCCCCCCCCCTTTTTTTTTTTTTTTTAAACACCTGAGGCATCTTGGTCAACACCAACTGACGTCAAGATCTGCTTGTTTTATCTCAGTGCAAATGTCGGCTAAACCACACCTTCTGTTACAGGAAATCTGTATAGGAATTCTGGGAAATATGGCCTGTTTCCCTGAGACATGCGTGTTCATCAGTCAGAATAATGAACTAAGGTATGTAAACATCCTTGTGTCCATTATGTATTTAATTAGTTAGTTCATTTTTCGTGTTCAAACCCAAACGTTGAAACTAGCTCCAAAGTACGACGATTGATTCAGTGATAGTTATGTTGTATTTTTCTTTTTCCGCAGTGCTGTGCTGCTCTTACTGTTGGGTGACAGTGATCCTCCCACACTGTTAGAGACATGCAGGTGAGAAACTTGCTTGAAATTCAGTTGTAACAGGTGTCAGGGAAAAATGACAAACACCAACACCGGTCTCATCCTTTTGCAAGTTAAAGAAGGTTTATTGCAAAAACGGACACATAGTGATGAGGGTTCGGCACTAGGGCTGTGCCGATAGACGATGCCATCGTCCATCGACGATGGTGGTCATCCATCCCGATGGAGAGCCACCATCGTGATACCACGCCCCCTCCTGTCATAATCATGCATATACGGTATCATCTGGGCCTATTTAACCTAAAAAGTTAGTTTAGTTAGTTAGTTTTGTTTAATATATAAATATATTATATAACATATAATTATATATATAAATACATAATTATATAAATCATTATAAAGTAATATCCTATTACCGCTTGTTCACGTAGGCTATGGTGCAGGGACGTGCTAGTGAACATAACGTGGTTACACAAATACAGTATGCTACTAATAATAAATTTCGACTTCATTTTTTAGCCTACACTATACTTTTAATGTAAAATTTGTCATGTTGTTCAAACAAATAGCCACTATTAACGACTTCAGTCGGGAAATATTGCACCTTATCAAACGGCAGTGAAGCGCAGACTTCGGCAGAAGTCAAATAACTTTAATCTGGTAAATAGGCCTACTTTCAGACTCAAAATGGTCCACTCTAAGCCATAATGTCAAACCAAATGGAAGAATGAAGGTGATTCTGATAAATGTAAAGACAGTAAAAAAAAAAAAAATGTATATATATAAAATCATGATTTTAAAAGCTGGTGCAATAATTCAAACACTAATAAATTGGAAAAATTAGCACGTTCAAGTGCGCACTAAAGGCCGAAACGCATCTTCAATTGATATGGTGTAAATAAACAATGAGTAGCTTAAGTGTAGTTTCTTCTCATAGTTTGAATACTAGTCTTTCATTGTTAGAGCAGATTAATATCTTAGCGTGATCAGCGAGTGCTCGGGGAGGTTCATTTCCACCTGCGCTTTGCGCAGCTCATTTCTCCGAAGCCAGCTGTGCGCAAACGCAGTGTTGACTGCTCGGCAAACTCCAAACGCTCGGTCTGTACTGGCCCTCTGTTGCGCAAGCGAGTTGGTTATGGCCAGGTTCAAATTGTGCCCAAAACAACTTAACCACGGCCATTTCAATTGCCTGATGACTGTGACAATATTCGCCCCGTTGTTGCAGGTGATCTTTTTCTCCTCTATTTTCCATTCGGCAAGTGTCTCGCGCAATGCGTCTTCTAAATTGTCCGCTGAATGTGTCTCTGGCATGAAACTCGTCTGCAGGCATTTGGACTGCATTGCCCACTCTCGGTCCACATAATGTACGGTAGCTGACATATAGGGCATCATGTTGCAGCTGGACCACATATCCGTTATCAAGGCCAAATATTCCACATCACCTAGCGCTTTTTTTTCTTTATGTGCCAAAGCCTCGGATGAGTATCTAATACTTTTAATAATAATAATATATTTAATAATGTGGTATTAAAATCCCCCCCCCGCCCACGATATGATCGTTCATCACGATGTTTGCACTGTAAACATCGTCGATGCCAATTAAGGGGACATCACACAGCCCTATTCGGCACACCACTCATACCGTCCCTTTGTTCTCAAATCTATATATACTCTTTACTGGATATAAAGGAGACATCTATTACATTACATCTATTGCAATTACATGCCCTGATCACGCTCCGGGAGCATGATCAGCTCTAAAGCTGATTGGATCTTCTCTAATTGCTGGCTTGTACGCACGTCTGCTATGCATGTAATGAGCATGATAAGATGAACATGTTTCGGTGCAGAATGTTCTAAGTCGTTAGTCCTTGAAGAGGCAACACTCGGTGAAAAGGAAAATTACAAAACAGTATGACGCTAAAATTTACTCTCCACAGGTAAGATGTAGCTGATATAACTGTGATGGGACACCATTCGTATTAGGGCTGCACCAACTTCTCAACAAGATCCAAAATAACAACAGTGGGTGAATTTATTAGCGTTTAGTTGGACTCTGTGGCATGTTCCATCACTTCATTTCGACCAAAAATGCATTTGATTTAAATGGCAGAGCACATTACAACAGAGAAACCCTCCTTTAAAGTCCGTTTGGCTCATGACATAAGATTAGATTAGATAAAACTTTATTGATCCCTTTGGGAGGATTCCCTCAGGGAAATTAAGATTCCAGCAGCATCATTACAGGAAAAACAGTGAAAAGAAATAGAGGAAAACTTCTAGATAAATTAAAATAAATTAAGTATTTACATATATAAATATAAAAAGAATAAGGGAGGGGGGAGGCGGAAAAAAGGGGGGTGGCAGGAGAGATATTGCACTTTATATTGCACATTAGGCCACACCAATTTGATTAGTTGGTTCTCGGAATCGCCCCTTGAAAAAAAAATAAAATCGAAATCGACTGCAGGTTGAGGTCACGTGACGTCGAAAACCAATCAAATCGCCCCTTTCACTTTAAAGACTTGTGGAAGAAACATGGCTGTGGAGGGGAATCCTGCAAAGCTTGTTTGTGATTGTTAGGATATTCAGCGAACAGAAGCGTAAAATCTTTGACAGGTGTGTCGAAATTCAAGAGGGGGAAAACTTTGCACAGTTGTACTCAAGATGCTGTGAGCTTGTTACCCTGCGATGTGCCAACTTGGACAACAACTCTGTGGAGGTGGGTTTGATTTATATATTTCATTGATTGATGTGAGGGGCAAACAAAAAATCATTCGAAGTATTTAGCCATCAGAAGTAGCCTACTCCTGGTCAAATCTTTTTTTTTTTTCTGTGCATTGTAGATGTTCAATTGACTGTAATTCAATCGTTTATTTAGCCTCTGTTTACTGGTTTGCCTAAAAGACGTGCAGCCAGAGCTATTAAAAGAGCCATATGAAACGTGTAACAATAATGTATTGTCTTTTTGTTTCTCTATTATGAAAGCCCTCTATTTCCACCGCTAATTTTACCATCAGAGCATTTTTTTTTTTTTCGCGCGCTCGCTTCATATTTTTCCTGAAAAAATCCGAGAACCAACTAATTAAATTGGTGTGGCCTTATATTGCACACTGTCCGGTATTGCTTATTGTTAGACTAGGCTACTGCTCCTTCCCGTCCTCTGTCCTCCTGTTAACCCCCCCCAGAGAGGAGTTGTACAGTCTGATGGCGTAAGGTACAAAGGAGTTTTTGAGTTTGTAATCATTCACTGGTGGCAATATGAAAACGGTGGAAGCCTGTTCATGGTGAAATCCTGCATATTAACCCCTGTGTACTGAGTTATACTACCTTATCAGGTTCTCTAACGATGTTGCACATTTATGGTCATATTTATCCCTCTTTCCTGCCCCATCAGAAGTCATTATTTTGTGCTACTTTTACCAGAATTCAGTACTTTCTATGATTGACTGAACATGATCTTGAATGAATGATTAGTCGATGCAACAAATTTTCTCCTTTCAAAACACAACTCCCACTAGGAAGCTTTTGCATTAAAGGAACAATCCACCGTATTTCCATAATGAAATATGCTCTTATCTGAATTGAGATGAGCTGATCTGTACCTCTCCGAGCTTTGCATGACCTCCCAGTCAGTCAGACGCGCTGTCACTCCTGTTAGCAATGTAGCTAGGCTCAGTATGGCCAACGGTATTTTTTGGGGCTGTAGTTAGATGCGACCAAACTCTTCCGCGTTTTTCCTGTTTACATAGGTTTATATGACCAGTGACATGAAACAAGTTCAGTTACACAAACTGAAACGTAGCGATTTTCTATGCTATGGAAAGTCTGCGCTATAATGACAGGCGTACTAACACCTTCTGCGCGCTTCGGCAGCGCATTGATATCTGAGCTCCGTATCAATGCGCTGCCGAAGCGCGCAGAAGGTGTTAGTACGCCTGTCATTATAGTGCGGACTTTCCATAGCATAGAAAATCGCCACGTTTCAATTTGTGTAACTGAACTTGTTTCATGTCACTGGTCATATAAACCTATGGAAACAGGAAAAACGCGGAAGAGTTTGGTCGCATCTAACTACAGCCCCAAAAAATACCATTGGCCATACTGAGCCTAGCTACATTGCTAACAGGAGTGACAGCGCGTCTGACTGCGTCTGACTGACTGGGAGGTCGCGCAAAGCTTGGAGAGGTACGGAGCAGCTCGTCTCAATTCAGATAAGAGCATATTTCATTATGGAAGTACGGTGGACTGTTCCTTTAAGCATGGATGGACAGCAAGTAACGAAGCTATTTGAAACAGTTAACTTGGACATAACTGCTTATCATGCACATTAAATATATTTTCAGTATATCTCGTGTATCACCAAGTTGCCATCCTGCTTTCGGTTCACGGAAAATAATCAATTTACTGATTCCAGGCATTGAAAACTAAAAATCGGTAACAGAGCTTTGAGTCGATTCCACACCCGAGAATGATTCACCTGGCCACACACAACAAGCAAAAATAGTTAAGGGTTCCCCATGAGGTTAGCAAGACAGTCAGCAGATATTTCTTTTGCCTTTATTTTGAATTTGTTGAAAAAGTGTGCCGATCCAGTAAAAACATACAGGATACGATCACATAACGTGAATTGGGGTGTCTCATTTGGTTTACATAAGCACTTGATAAGTCTCGTGCTGCTAATCAGACAGATTATCTGATAAATGGTCAGTAATGTTATATTGTAATTAGTGACCTGTTATTTAATTAAGCCTAGTTAACAGTACTGAAATTGTATTAGTTGATCAAAATACTGCAAATAAATATTTTAAATAATTATTTTGCCTTTTTTTCTATTATATACAGTGCTCGCCACGATTATTGGCACTCCTTGTAAAGATTATTAAAAAGAGTGAGAAAAAAATCCGCCTTTTGGTGAAGTCGCGTCGTCTCACGCTGAAAAAATTAGAGAAATCCAACCTTGAATTGAAATAAATTTATTCAGAGAAAAACAAATCTTAAAGAAATAATTATTTTCAACAAATGTATAATTTTTTTTTTTCTCTTTAAAGAGCATAAGCTTGAATTTTGAAAATATGGCCATGTAAATCATTGAACAGACCTTGGCTATTAATGCTAATGAATGTGGTTGCTTCAAGCATAAATATTGGAAAAAGCTTGAAATCGTGCAACAAAGCTTGTCATGTTAATGTCCCCATCTCACTTCTAACATTATCCAGACACTTCCTGAAAAAATGCATGACGTTGTTGGGTTTTTACATGTTAAAGCTAGACGGCCTTTGGATTTCATAAAATTGGTGAAATTTAGTTCCCTCTGAAATGTGGTCATTGTGATATATGTTTAATTCTGTAATATCTCAAAAAATATCAGGCCATTCTGTGGCTGGAAAGTTATTTAATTTGAGGGGATTCCTGAGCAAATAATGTGCATGAAATCGCTCGCTTCGCGCAGTCAAGCAGACAGAGGAAGTCCGTGTGCGCATGCGCAGGTTTATCATCATCTCTTAGGTCTTACAGCAGCTGGCATCCACAGTGTTGCATTACTGCCATCTACAGGTTTACCTTGACCGTGCACTGACAGTTCCATCATTCTGTCGTTCAATGAACAGCTGATCACACCGAGGTGCTTGCTGACCGCCGATATTTATTAGTTTGGTCCTGCGTTTCCTTTCCTTCGCAACATAACGTCTTTTCTTCTCACTTTCCGTTACTGTAGTCGGCCTTCCACGTTTCATTCACATCATCCATTTTTCTCTCCTGTTTCAAATTTGTATCCCACAATGCCTTGTGCGAACGGGGAAAGCCCACCACATGATGCATGATGTAGTATCATGGTTAAGCAGGAAAAAATAGCGGAGAATTTAGGGTCACGTGGCCCTAAATTCGTTAACTGTTCCATTTTAAAAAAAAAAAACTAATAAAATTTGAAGTCTGTGATTCGATTTCAGTAGCTTTCAGTCCACTAAACAAAAATAATTGGGTGTCAGGGAAAATTCTTTTTATGACCTACCATCCACCAGCTCTAGCATCGTTCTGCCAATACCTTTTCTTCTTGTGCGCAGGTTTCCATTGTCCTTCGTTCTTATTATTTTTTAGGCTTCTCCTGACCTGTGTCTCTCAACCAGATGTTGCTCCCTTGTGGCTACAGAGGATACAGCAGGAGAAAGCCACATGCAACAACCTGTGCTTCATAATGCACAGTTCGACTAATGGTAAGGTAGAAGTTTCTAAATGAGATGTAATGACCATCATGTTCTTGGTTAAACACAAGTTTAAATAAGTTTTCATGTTGTTTATTCTTGTTTCGTGTGTGTGTGTGTGTGTGTACTATCCTCTCTTACATTAGTGGAATTATTGATAAAGGTAGGAGAACTTGTTGATAAGCTGTTTGATGAGGATGAGGAGTTGATGAAGTGCTGGTTGTCTGGACCACTTGGTGAGAGTGACGAGGACAAGGACACACACCAGGACGTCGCTTCTGCATTATTGGAGGCTGCAGTACAGCTTAGGTTGGACATGCTAATTCATCGTGTGTGTGAGAGAGGGGGAGTGAGCATAAACTTTTTTTTGCATATTAATTTTATGTGCCTTGCATTATGAGAGTTCAAGTAATTTAGACAAATGTTGGGATATTTAAAACATAAAGCTTAAAAAGACAACAATTTTACTTTGATATAAAGTGGGTATCTGCTTTGCTGCACATGACCAAGCTTGAATTTTATTTTATTTTTTTTAAAGATTTTCTGTAATTTTCATTTGGAACTTCACAAGTGGCTTCCAAAAGGTAAAATGTAGAATGTGAAGGTTGTTACCTACGTGTTTGTTTGTTTGTTTTAAGGAAGGAGAGTCCAAAGGCCGTTGAAGCGTATCTGCATGCTCTTCAGCTCTTAACTACGGTAGATGAGGGGCTGCAGAATCTTGGTGAGACTTGATTCTACTCCATGATTTAAACATATGTACAGATGATCCACTGGAAGCATCACCATACTGTATATAACTCAGGGATGAGAGTTTTCCGCTTTTTCTGAGCGAAAATCGATATTATGCCAAATCCGTTGAGATTTTTTTTTCATTGGGGGGGGTTGGGGTATGTTCCTTCGTGATACTCAAGCGTACGACGATGTTACATGTTTACATTTTCGCCATCTTTAGTCTCGCTAAGTCTCGCGGTAGAATACGTGTTATCTACAATGTAACTGGCCAAAACATCGCTGGCGAGAGCATGATAGCCAGTCATAACAGTTCTTACAAGAGTGTGGGAGAGAACAAAAGCCAATCATAACAGTTCTTACAAAAGTACCCGCATCTGTTTTATTTTATCGAAACTTGCACATGTTCATCGTCGCTGTGCTTCAAAAACACGTTTCTCTTTCGTATCGGCTTTTTTACTCAAAATGCCGAATACAATTGACAAGCGAGACGAAGCGAAGGTACGTGAAATCGATGCTGGTATAAAAAACAGAGAGAGGACTGACAAGCTTCTGTCTTTGGCCAAAAGGCTGAAGAAGTCGTCGAAATGATTAAATGAAAATGAGAAGTGACTGTGAACTATAAATAATTGTATAAAGTGTACATAGACATTATCCCGTAAACCTAGCATTCGTTTGATTTAATACATTGAACATGTATATGATGGTCAGTAAATCTGAATTAATGCTGACAGTTTTAAAAACTTAAATATTTCAAAAGACTTTGAAATCATATGCAACTAATGAGGACATAGGGTGACTGACCTTTTCTCCCTAAGAAATTTTATTTAATATATGAACATTTTGATAATTAATAAAACTTGCGTTTAATGTGAATTTAGTTTGTCATTTTTGTTGATCATAAATTATAACCATACCCCTGAATGTAGAATGTGATTTTATTTTGAATTCAAACAATACTCCTATTGATTTGAAACATATTTTCATGTAAATATATAAAAAAGACAACAGTTTTTTTTTTTTTGTTTGTTTGTTTTTTTTTTATCTACTACAGCTCAGATTGCAGGAAAAGTGGTTTGTAAGGCCTTATTTTTCAAAATTTTCCTGGGGGGGTATCCCTCCCAGACCCCTGGCTTTGGGCGCCATCTTGTTTTCTGCTTTTTTGGTGACCACCCACTCTCATCCCTGATAACTCTTAATTTATTACCTTGATTCTGTTCACTCTTGCTTATGTGAGGACTTCAAAACAAGTTTGTTGGTTCTATCGTCCTAATTTGGTTACCAGTGAACGTTAAAAGCCTCGGCTGCTGAGTAAAGAGAAAAAAGACTTGATTGAATAAACAATGATATCCATGATGTCTTTACAGAAATGAAACAGAGTACTGAGTTTATAGTGTAGAGGGAGCCTGAATTATAATTATTTTTTTTTCTTAATGCCATCCATCCCTAAATAAATGAATTCAAAGAGCAAATCACAACGGCGACACTTTTTTTACAAACATGAAAACTTGTCATCTTTCAGCAGAATTCACTGTTTTGTAAGTGAAATACTAGGACAAACATGAATCATGTAGCTTTGAAGAATTACAAATTTTGTGGGTGCTGCCAGCAAGGAGAATTCTGCTGCTCCAATCATGCACACACTGTACCATAGCAGATCGTGGACATTATTTGGACAATCCATAGACTTTACATACAGGATGTTGCTGTGTGTATTTGTAATAGTAAGTAGAGTACTATTCAAAAGTTTTGGACACCACCTAATTCAATGTTTTTTCTTTATTTTTATTAATTAAAAGACACTTCATGTCTTGAAGTAATGATGGATGTCGTTTCTCTTTACTTAGCTGAGCGGTTCTTGACTTAATATGGATTACTACAGTTGTGGAATAGGGCTATTTACTGTATTTTTATTATTTACTGTTTTGATCTCAAAAGCATTAAGAAGGCAATAAATTGCACGAATTAACTTTTGACGAGGCACCTGTTAATTGAAAAGCATTCCAGGTGACGACCCCATGAAGCTGGTTAAGATAATGCCAATAGTGTGCAAAGTGTCATCAGGGTAAACGCTGGCTACTCTGAATCATCAAATATATTTTGTTTTTTAACACGTTTTTGATTACCACATAATTCCAGATGTTATTTCATAGTTTTGACGTCTTCAGTATTGTTCTACAATGTAGAAAATACAGAAAAACCTATGAATGAGTAGGGGTGTACAAACTTTTGACTGGTACGTTACGGTCAGTATTAAGTATTCTAAGCTATATGAACATCATCACATCAAACACTACAATATGTGAGCGCGTACGGTTTTTGTTTTTTTGTTTTTTTTTTAATTGTGCCATTTGGGAGCCACCCAAGTTGTCACTCTTGTGAGTTTCTTACAGCTTCTTAAAGATTTTATTACAGATTATATTTTGTATTTTAAACCCTTTTGCCCTTTATCTTAAAGCCTTGAACTTTCAGATGAAGACAGATGTTATCACCAAAGTAAACAGCAAGTTCCTGTTGTCAGTCAAAACATACTCTGGTTATTCTGCACCTGTCAGAGTCAGTAAGATAAGCCTGTGATTTTGACCCTTCTGAATAAGACACTCTTGTGGCATACGAGAGCCAGAAGAATTTAAAATATGACTAAATCATCACTACATGTCACTGGTAATAGTGAAAACTGATGCAGTTGAGGTCAGAAGTTTATATGCACTCATCATAGACCAGGGGTGTCCAAACTGATCCATAAAGGGCCGTGTGGCTGCAGGTTTTCATTCCAGCCATGCAGCAGCACACCTCATTTGGCTTATTCAATCAACTGACACACCCACCCTTTAATCAAGGGTGGGTGTGGCTGCAAGTATTTGACTGTGTGAAGACAGTTCAGTTGATTGAATGAGCCAAGTCAGGTGTGCTGCTGCATGGCTGGAATGAAAACCTGCAGCCACACGGCCCTTTATGGATCAGTTTGGACACCCGTCATAGACGCTGCGTATGTTAGCACAGAGAAGCTTCCAGCTATTGCCAATCACGATCACTATCAGGAAGTCAACAGGCCTTGGCAAGATGAGACATGTTGGAACAGCACCACCATGTGTATCCTCTATGTATAATTTTGACCGTGTTCATTTCAGAAAGCCCAAATTAAATTAAAACGTATGCACCAAATTATTTTTCCTATTAAAGATGTACAATGTGTGTTGTATTATCTTCCTTACCTCGAAAAAGAACCATGCAGTTAAGGTCTGATGTTCATGCCTGATGTTCATGATAAGTGTATGTAAACTTCTGACCTTAACAGCATATCCAGTATATGCAAAAGGACAGAACCAGTGCAACAAGGGTAACTTCAAGTTCATGCAGGAGGACCTCTCTATAGGATCTCTCCATCTGTCAGTTCGCCAATCTAATATATATTTTTAGGCAGTGCCTAAAAGCGGAGCTCCTGATGAGTTTATGAGCAAAATATTTGCAAGGGTACAAAATTAACCTGAAATAGAATAATAATACAGCATATGAACCATCAAATTGTGTAGTGTGTTTCATATCAATAAAACGCTGCATTGTGTTGTCACAGTGATGGCAATAATGAGATGCGCGTCGCAGTTATGATGCATGTTTATTCCTTTCTTTGACACCACACGCCATGCGCCAGAAACACCACCATGATATTTATAATGGTGCGACTCTGCTGGGTGCCTGGTGGACAGCAGTGAACCAGCGCTTTCACTTTGCATCATTACTATATATTACAATAGTTACAATCGAATATAATCAGACATAAGTGTTGTAGTCGAGTCACTAAACCTCGAGTCCACTATTGATCCAACTCGAGTCTGAGAACAAGACTCCATCCGCACCATTTGACGGTGGCTGTTGCTGCCTTTATGTGAAAGCTCGACTGCCCCGTTTTAGTTAATAGGCTACAGATAAAAAGCTTTTGTTTGTTGTTCAGCAAGCTGCGCCCACTATCAACAGGGCAAATAACATGAGGGAGGGTTAACACTCGCTAGTTCATCGGTCACCAAGGAAGCCCCGCTATCAACAGGGCAATGAACGCAGCGTGTCACTTACTTCTCTGGGTGGAGTCTTAGCAAATGATTGAAGTTTGAGGTTGTCCCCGTTGTCTCCTCGATAGTTCTTCTACATATGGAACACATAGCAGTGCATTGTTTTCCCACTGCACGAGAAGTCTGTCTAAGCAAAGCGGACAATCCTAGGGGCTTCTCTCCAGGTATTTTAGCGCCATTAACGTTAGTTTGTTCCTGAACATGACGTATGAACAGGTGAATGTGCATTCTATTGCATGACAGTATAAAAATTAATGTAGATATAAATATCTTATGCCAAATTATTATGGCATGTTACAAAAAAAGAAAAAAAATCTGAATACAGTTAACACACAAGTCTGAGTCATCAGTGCTCAAGTCCAGTCACGAGCCCTTAAAATTAGGGCATGAGTCGGACTCCAGTACTGCAAGCCTGAACTAATCGATATCAGTCTGCTGTAGTTTTAGATGATCTAAAACTAAGGAAAATACTCATACTTGCTATTGAACTATACAATAATTGTTTACACGAGTGTGCAGAGTAATAAATCGCTCAGGTTAAAAAAAAAAAGCAGATGATGCATTGCCTGCTATGAAAGAAAAAGATTTTTAATCAGTATTTTTCACAAAATGTGTTTTTAGTAAATAATCCTATTTTATTTTTTGAAAAGCAATTTAAAAATGAGCGCTGGATTAAAAACCCATGTAGCTTGTGTAAATATAGATACAAATTTTGTTGTGCGGTGGTCAAGTTTTTGAGATACGTTGCCTTGCACTTATGGTCAGGTTCCATGTGATGGTACATGTATGTCATACATCCAAAGTCCCTTCCCACACCATGTGGCGCATAGGGCGGCGCCGATCTCCGTTTCCATAGCCCTCGGCCTCTCGCCTATTATGTAGCTAGGGTTACAGTGGGGGGCTGGTCCTCTGGTAACCGCGAGAGTTTGACTCCCCACTCGCATCTGTATTGCAGCGTGCTTTGCCAGATGGCAGTAGGTCCCATTTTTATGATGGTCTTTGGTATGACCTGACCGTGAGTAGAACTCGCGATCTCCCGATCAAGAGGCGGACACGCTAACCACTAGGCCAACTCGCAGTATGTCATACGTTGTACGGTCACAAAAGCCATCAAAAATCAGGTTGATGCATTTCCATATTCTCTTAAATATGGAGCTGTCACAGGGCTAACACAGAGATGAACAACCACTCGCACTCATTTACACCTACGGGCAGTTTAGAGTAGCCAGTTGACCTAATCCGCATGTGGACATCCCTGTTTTTATGAATAGCATGTTGTCTTTTCCGGGCGGCACGGTGGTGTAGTGGTTAGCGCTGTCGTCTCACAGCAAGAAGGTCCGGGTTCGAGCCTCGTGGCCGGCGAGGGCCTTGTTCTCCCCGTGTCCACGTGGGTTTCCTCCGGGTGCTCTGGTTTCCCCCACAGTCCAAAGACATGCAGGTTAGGTTAACTGGTGACTCTAAATTGACCGTAGGTGTGAATGTGAGTGTGAATGGTTGTCTGTGTCTATGTGTCAGCCCTGTGATGACCTGGCGACTTGTCCAGGGTGTACCCCGCCTTTCGCCCGTAGTCAGCTGGGATGGGCTCCAGCTTGCCTGCGACCCTGTAGAACAGGATAAAGCGGCTAGAGATAATGAGATGAGATGTTGTCTTTTCCACTCAGAATTGAGACACATCAATACTTTAAAGAGAACAGGGATTTCAGCTTGCCAAAGGAATGGCTGCATGAAACTAAAGTTTTACCCCATTCACAGTTTTATTGGTTATTATGTAGATGGTTATCTCCTGTGATGACTTCAATACAGCACTGATTAATCTCTCTCTCTCTCTCTCTCTCTCTCTTTCTCTCTCTGCATGTATGTATGTGCAGTTTCAGATGGAGGGTGTGGTGTCTCAGTATGGAAGATGGTGTGTGAAGTGGTGTGTGAGGATCTGTGCCAGCCGGATGACCCTCCTCTCATCCTGCAGGAGCAGAAGGCACTCCTAGCCCCTGCCCTTGCGCTGCTATCCGCCTTGTACACCAACCTTCAGATGAACATCAGTGAGCGGACACACATTCACTTTTCTCCCAAACATGTCGCCCTCTTCGCCTTTTTTAATATCCTCACCGTG
Organism: Neoarius graeffei; assembly: GCF_027579695.1. Classification (NCBI taxonomy): domain Eukaryota; kingdom Metazoa; phylum Chordata; class Actinopteri; order Siluriformes; family Ariidae; genus Neoarius; species Neoarius graeffei. Next base: position 57,652,492 of record NC_083570.1, on the reverse strand, counting down.
TATATTTTGGTTGGTCCAGGTTCAGTGTTGGTGGCTAGTCTTCTTCGCATCCTGTACTTTGATCATGAAAGTCAGCGAGGGGTACATCAGAAGTCAGAAGATGGACCAACAGATGGAAAGACGGATGAGGAAAGAGATGTACAGCTCCAGGTGTTGGCTGAGATAGCAGCAGAGTTGCTTTCTACTCTGCTCACAGATCTGCCCATGGTGAGATGTACAGACCGTATGGCTAGGTTACAGAACACAAATCACACACAAAATAAATAAATAAAATATATATTTAGGCGGCACGGTGGTGTAGTGGTTAGCGCTGTCGCCTCACAACAAGAAGGTCCTGGGTTCGAGCCCCGGGGCCGGCGAGGGCCTTTCTGTGTGGAGTTTGCATGTTCTCCCCGTGTCCGTGTGGGTTTCCTCCGGGTGCTCCGGTTTCCCCCACAGTCCAAAGACATGCAGGTTAGGTTAACTGGTGACTCTAAATTGACCGTAGGTGTGAATGAGAGTGTGAATGGGTGTCTGTGTCAGCCCTGTGATGACCTGGCGACTTGTCCAGGGTGTACCCCGCCTTTCGCCTGTAGTCAGCTGGGATAGGCTCCAGCTTGCCTGCTTGGGTATTCTCAACAAAAAAATAATAATTGAAGACATTTAAATGTATAGGTTGCTTGCATCTGACGTCACATCCACCTCATTAGATATGTAAGACATGAAGTGGTGGTCAGCTAAGCTCACAAAGTGTTACTATCACTGGGGCACCTTGCCCCAAGCGTACGTTAAAATGCCATACGCTTGCGTTGTTTTGAGCTGCTCGAATCAAACAAACCGTAAAACTGATAAAAGTTTCTTTTGGGTTCCCCGTGAAGTGATAAAAGGGGTGAAAGAACAAAGGGTTTTACCAAAAGATGACAAGAAAGGTAGCTCTTGAACCTTTCGCTGTGATGGAAGGGAGCGGAGTCGAAGAACGCTCGAGTTTGCAGTGATAAGTTTGTAAATTCCTCTGATTTTTATTTCATTTGGATTCGCAAATCACTTTTCTCTCTCTTTTCCCTTTATTTTGTGATGTTTTGAATTTCAGGAGACGCAGAAGTCCTCAGATGTGTTTTTGTTTACTGTTTGATCGTGTTCACCAGGTTGTAAACTAATGCGCATGTTTTCACTTTATTTATCAGGATGTCCTAGCAAGCTTTAGAATATGCAGCACTTATTTATTCTCACTGTTTTCTCCGTTTTAATTTTTTTAAAAAAGCCTTGCCGTTTGCTGGAAGAGAAGAGCAGGGAGGATTGAGAATCGAGCGGCTGTGGTTCGTTTACACCTGATACGAAAACTTGTAGCGTCCTAGCAACCATTGCAAAGATGCGTAAAAAAGCCCAGAAATGCCTGCTTACCTGGGCATAAACGATTCAGGATTTATCTTGGAGTGTCCTGATGCCCAGATCTTTAACCCAACCACATATAAAAAAAAAAAATTTACGCCTCCATGCTCTTCCAGGTTTTAATCTGTGTGTCCGTGTAGAATGATGTCTGCAGCACCGGGTAGTTTGAGATGTCAGGGAACTCAACGGATGGATGATTTTTCCAGATCACAGGAAAAGTCCTTTTTGTTAGCGTGTCAGGATCTAATCCCATCGCAAAGAGCAACTTTCTGAAGGTATCTTGACCATGCATTGGCCTCTAAACTGCGAAAATGGAGACGGTTTCACTAACTCCTTACATAACGGCGGCCAGATTGGTTTGTCTGACCACCACTTCATTCACTAGAAGTAAACTTGCACGCAAAAGTCATGTGACTGAATGAATGAATATAACCTGTTCAGTTGTTTAGCATATAATTTTATACATATACAGACAGAATGGACTTTAGCAGTAGAGCTACATGTCTGTGTTTGTCTCATGTAAACCACAGAAGGTGTAAATTGTTGCTTTCTTGAGCAAATAGAAACTACAAGGAGTCTTATTTTATCATAAACTTTAACATGTCTGATTTGCTTTTATTTATTTATCCACAGTGCTATTGCTGATATTTAGCTACAGTTTACATTTCTTGGGCTACCCAACATCTACAAAATAAAAACCTGTAATTTCTCACTGTATATGCTCACGATATCAAATATAAAATAATTTCATTGTAGAATGTGCACTGTGTACTTTTTTAAAGCAGATACGCAGAACCTTTATTTTTAATTAATTTGAGTGGATAGTATCTCCATCCTTGACTCTTGTATGCTGCATAAATGTGAATAAAAAAATATATTTTTGAGAGTTAAAATCGACTGCAAAGTTGGTATTCGAGCTGCCCCGCTGAGCCAGCCAGCCCTGAGCGCGTGACGTCACAGCGGTAACCGGTTTTCAGGCCGAGGCCTTTTACAGCTGTAGACCAAAGTCGTATCAATAAAAATTTATGGTGAAAGTAAGAAATGCCGTTACCGACTTGCTCAACTAAGACTGATTTGACTTCATTGATTGTGGGTTGATTCTCATTAAAACAGGATAGGTGTTATAACTTATGCAACATACATGTACATGCATGCATTTTCACTGATAAAACGTAAAAGGCTAATTAAATAATCAGATGAACTGAGACAATCACATTCTGAAGCAAATTAAATAATCTTATACTGGTAACTTTTTTTTTTTTTTTAAATCCAAGTGCGAGTCGGAGCTTGCCCATCTGTGTTCTCGCATCTTGAAGGCCGAGCTTGTGGCCGATTTGTTTTGTTTTGAAACAATCTGACTTTCAGTTGTTTGTTCAGTTCTCCATTCATTCGCTGCTTCCACGTAAGGGCAAGATGGCAACAATATCCAGTGGAAAAATCAGACGGCTGCTCCATTCATTCTCCATTTTCTTCATACCGTGTACTCCGCCAATACTGCTCGGCTCAGGCAATTACTAAAACCCGGGACAGAACGGAACATCACCAGTTTTAGCAACATCCACGGGGAGGTCACTGCCCGAGCGGTATGTCCCGTCCCGGGTTTTACCAACAACCCTCATCTCACACTCCGGGAGAACTGGTGCAACTGAACTTGCTTTCCTTTTAAAAAATAATTAAAATAAACGCTTTCCTTTTCTTGTAGTTTTCTTTAATTGTTGGTACTGCACTCTTTCAATCTGGGCTTATAGCCAACGCTCCAGCAGATCAGAGGTCTCATGAGTCTTCAGTAAAATGTGCAGAGCAGAGGAGAGACCACTTCGTAGGCGCCCAACGTGCCCGTGAACGTCTCACAAAACGCGTCCAAATCTTTGCAGTTTGAACATTCTTGGGTCATGAATGCAACGTAAATCCACCTTCTGTCAGGTTGCTGCACCCGCCAGCAGCACATCTATGTGGCATGGTGATAAATTAGCTCAAAATGGAGGATCGGAGTTGCAGTCAGCTCTGTGTTTTAGTATAGCGGAAATGGCGATGAGACCGATAGACTTCCTGCTGTGACGTTACGGACATCAAGGTCATTCACTCAGACCGCTACCTATATGAATCACTTTAATCGTAAAAATTACTATATTAGATTTATTGTTAACGCTTAAAACTATTCCTGTGCCATTCTTGAGGTCTCAAGGTATTTATAAACGAAAGTGAGGCCATGGCTCTGCGTATATGCTTTAAGTACTCTGTGCTCTAGAAGGCTTTTTTAGATGTTTTCTCTTTCTAAAATAAAATCTTAGGGCGTTTATAGTTTGTCTTAGGAAAAAAAAATGAACCACAAATTGCATGCATTTAATTCTGACCCGGTTTCCAAATTAAAGTGACAGATCATTGGACCAAAAAGATTGTTCCATGTTTCAGTAGACTTGCTCTAGACAACTAAAAGCACATTGGATTGGTTTTTGCTATGCTATCAAATACACACATTTATTTAAAAAATTGTAAACAGTAAATATTATTCTGAAAGTCTAAGTGCGTGATCTTGTAGGATGTTGTGTCAGAGTTGCTGAAAATGGATCATCTTACAGAGAAGATCTGGGTGTCGGCGTTAAAGACACTGTTGCCGCAGCACAACACATCTGTGAGTCCAACACCCAGTCCACCCATCCATTATCTCTCTCTCTCTCTCTCTCTCTCTCTCTCTCTCTCTCTCTCTGTCTGGGTTATTTAAAACACGTCCTGTCTTTCTCTATGCGCAGGTGCTGAGCTTCATTTCCACACTGGCTGAGGTGGAGCCTAAACTAGCAGACATTATAAAGAAGGAGACCTCCAACGCATCAGAATCAAATGAGCCGAAGCCAGAGCCAACATAAAACGCAGCATTTTGGATTAAGCATGCCAGTCGATCCTTGTATACGGGGGCTGCAAAAGTAGGTATACAGTAATGAAAAACAAAATGTTCGCATACAGTGGTATGCAAAAGTTTGGACACCCCTTGTCAAAATTGTTGTTACTGTGAACAGTTAAGCAAATTGAAGATGAAATGATCTCCAAAAGGCATAAAGTTAAAGATGACTCATTCCCTTTATATTTTAAGCAAAAACAATTTTTTATTTTCATCTTTTACATTTTCAAAATGACAAAAAAGGAAAAGGGCCCGAAGCAAAAATTTGGGCACCCTGCATGGTTAGTACCTAGTAACACCCCCTTTGGCAAGTATCACAGCTTGTAAACACTTTTTGTAGCCAGCTAATAATCTTTCAGTTCTTACTTGGCGGATTTTCATACATTCATCCTTGCAAAAGGCTTTCAGTTCTACAAGTTTCTTGGGCTGTCTTGCATGCACTGCTCTTTTGAGATCTATCCACAGATTTTCAATGATGTTTAGGTCAGGGGACTGTGAGGGCCATGGCAAAACCTTCAGCTTGTGCCTCTTGAGGTATTCCATTGTAGATTTTGAGGTGTGTTTTGGATCATCGTCTTATTGTAGGACCCATCCTCTTTTTAACTTCAACTTTTTTACAGATGGTGTGATGTTTGCTTCCAGAATTTGCTGGTATTTATTCGAATTCATGCTTCCCTCGACCAATGAAATGTGCCCTGTGCCACTGGCTGCAACACAACCCCAAAGCATGATCGATCCACACCCATGCTTCAGAGTTGGAGAGGTGTTCTTTTCCTGGAATTTGGCACCCTTTTTTCTCCAAACATACCTTTGCACATTGTGGCCAAAAAGTTCTATTTTGATTTCACCAGTCCACAGGACTTGTTTCCAAAATGCATCAGGCTTATTTAGATGTTCATTTGCAAACTTCAGACGCTGAATTTTGTGGCTTGGATGCAGGAAAGGTTTTCTTCTGATGGCTCTCCCATGAAGGTCATATTTGTTCAGGTGTCACTGCATAGTAGGACAGTGCACCACCACTCCAGGGTCTGCTAAATCTTTCTGAAGGTCTTTTGCAGTCAAACAGTTTTTTTATTTGCCTTTCTAGCAATCCAACGAGCAGTTCTTTCAGAAAGTTTTCTTCATCTTCCAGACCTCACCTTGATCTCCACTGTTTCTGTTAACTGCCATTTCTTAATAACATTACAATCTGAGGAAACAGCTACCTGAAAACACTTTGCTATGTTCTTGTAGCCTTCTCCTGCTTTGTGAGCATCAATTATTTTATTATTCAGAATGTGAGGGGGTTGCTTAGAGGAGCCCATGGCTGTTGATTTTAGGGACAAGTTTGAGGAGTCAGAGAATTCATACAGCTTTGAAATCTGCATCATCTGACCTTTCCTAACAAAGAATTTGAACAAGCCACAGCTCAATAAGCTAATTAAGGTCTGGAACCTTGGTAAAAGTTACCTGAGAACTCAAATGTATTGGGGTGGCCAAACTTTCGCATGGTGTTCCTTTTCTTTTTTCACTCTCCAATTGTACAAAACAAAAATAATACACAAATCTTGCAGAAAACGCTGAAAAGATATGTCATCTTTACCTTTATGCCTTTTGGTGATCAGTTCATCTTCTGCTCACTTAACTATTCACAGTAACAGACATTTTTAGTAAGGGTGCCCAAACTTTTGCATGCCACTGTAAAACGTTATTTTATTGATTATACAAACATAAATAATAAACATATTAATCCCTCAAATGTTCAAACACTCCACTAGTCGAGTGGGGACACCCATGCACACTGGCACAAAGGTCTTTATCAGCATCGATTTCCTGGCAAACCTCCCGTATGAACTGAATCATGGCATCAACAGAACGTAGCTTGCGTGCAGAAACCCTATCTTTTACACATCCCCAGAAAAAGAAGTCCATAGGGGTGAGATCCGGTGAACGTGGTGGCCAGTCAACGGCTCCCCAATGTCTAATCCACCTGTTGGGAAATTCTTTGTCAAGTAGCGCACGCACATTGAATGCGAAGTGCGGTGACACCCCATCCTGCTGAAAGTAGAAGTCGTCCTGCTGCTGCTGTTCGCGTATAGTCCTTACTGTATACCTACTTTTGGAGCCCCCTGTATAAAGAGAATCAGGGAGACTTTTGGAGTTCTTTGTATTGAAGGAAGATCCTCTCATTCATTTGTATTAAACTTGCAGCACAAAACTGGGCTCTTAAGTGTGTATCCAATTTATTTATTTTTTTTACTTAATATTTTTTATGGACTGAAACAAATATTTGTCTCAGACTTTGAAAGTGTTCTCTTCATATTGTCTTTTGTTTGTGCGCATTATTGTAATAGTCAGCTTATTTAATCAATAAAGGTTTCTTAAATTACTGAATTACAGATTTGATGTAGGGGCGGCACGGTGGTGTAGTGGTTAGCGCTGTCGCCTCACAGCAAGAAGGTCCTGGGTTCGAGCCCCGGGGCCGGCGAGGGCCTTTCTGTGTGGAGTTTGCATGTTCTCCCCGTGTCCGCGTGGGTTTCCTCCGGGTGCTCCGGTTTCCCCCACAGTCCAAAGACATGCAGGTTAGGTTAACTGGTGACTCTAAATTGACCGTAGGTGTGAATGTGAGTGTGAATGGTTGTCTGTGTCTATGTGTCAGCCCTGTGATGACCTGGCGATTTGTCCAGGGTGTACCCCGCCTTTCGCCCGTAGTCAGCTGGGATAGGCTCCAGCTTGCCTGCGACCCTGTAGAAGGATAAAGCGGCTTGAGATAATGAGATGAGATGAGATTTGATGTATGACCAGAATAGTCACTTGTTTATTCTTGAGACTTGTTGGAGATATAGCGCCTACTACATACCTAAGAACTTTTAACTCTTGAAATTATACCTTGTAAATTTATATGTATAGATTCCATCCACTTTATTACAAACGTTTTTACGGCTGTCATTAGACATGTAATGTCTAATGTAACCCAATTCATAATTTAATTTGATTCACAATATCGGGTTCATGATTCAATTTTCCAATTATATTTTTGATTTTAAAAAAATTTAAATGAAGAAAATTTTGCTACAAAAAAATGCAACATTTATTTTCCTAATATTTATCAACTTAAATATTCCTTTTATTAAATAGTTTCATTTTCTTAAAGGATATGGGACATGAAACATAAATGCACGCTATATCAGTTTCTTTCCATTAAAAATATGAATTAATTGCATCAACAAATACAAAATCATCTATTAAATTCAGCAAAATCGTTATATTCGTGATGATTATATGGCATTTCTGCTCGACTTCCGATATGCATTTTCTACAACTGGAAGAGCCGCTGTCACGTGATCATGCGTCACAAAAACTTTCGGGCACAGCACAAGCGGGTAGATGAATGGAGAAGTGGATGACAAGAAAATTGTTTTTATAGTCTTTAAAGTACATTGGACATCATACATTGGACATCATGGTGTATTGTGCTGCTTATGGTTGCAATAATTCCAATGGGAAATGCCCTGGAGTAAGTTTTTTTGCATTCCCCAAGGACCCGAAGCTGAGGAAAGTGTGAGCTCACTACTGCCGTAGAAAAAACTTTGCACCTACTGTTTCCCACAAACTGTGTTCGGACCATTTCACAGAGGATTCTTTCAACTTTAATACTCAGGTACCGAACGAAATTAATTGCCAAGCCAAATTTAAGAAGCTACTTTAAGATGGAGCTGTTCCCAACGTCCCAATTCAGGAACAAGACGGCGAAGTGAAACCAGAAGTGCTACGGCCACCACGAGGTGCATTCGCTAAGCGTCTGAAAGCCGAGGTAAGGATTAGTATTATAATTTTGGGTGTATCAATTATTGATTATCATAATTCTGAATCATTTACTCTTGTATCTGTCCTTCTGTGTTTACGTACCGAATCGAAGAGTTGTGGTGAAGTTGTAGAAGAGTTTTTTTTTGAACTTTTATTTCATTTTATTATTCTATATTTTATTTATTGCGCGAATAAAACATAGAGTTGGCAAATTTCAATGCAACAATGGATATCGATTATGTTTTCAAAACAATTGAATAATTTTCTGGAGCAACTATGCGGATTCCGACATAAACATCGGTGAGGACAATAGGCCGTATAGCCGGGTTCATGGAGGCAGTGATAGCGCCATAATATACAGGGCCTAACATTCCTACAACTGTAGAGACAGTCAAGAAATCCTGTAACATGAATGGACATTTAAATAAATGTTATGTTGGTAAGTTTGTTTAACTTTTCTTAATTTTCATCTCTTTCGCTAAACGGCGTAGTGTTGTTGGCTGTGTGATGGCGTTTCGCCATTTTGAATGTTTTCATCTCGGACTCTGGAAGCATTGTATCTCAATCAATCTCGAAAAATATCAGCAAAAAAAAAAACTAGCTTGCAACGGACTTTAGCTAGATCTACGATGAACTTTCAATGTATGATACAAAAATAATACTTCTTTCAACAGATCATTAGCCTTTGAGCAGAATTGTTTTTAACTTACCAGGAAGTGTTATCCAACCGACCGCTTTCAGTTTCATGAGGGCTGAATGAACTCTCACTCTCAGAATCATCTGACCCGTCAGAGTAAAGACAAGATCCATGTTCATGTGAATTTCCAGCTATCGGTTCGAATTGATAGGGTCTAACTTCACATCTCTGTGAAACATCGGGAATATCACTGTCGATGGTGTCCATTTCGGTAACCTGTTTACGTTAGATTCCCAAGCGCTGGCTCCTTGGAAAGTTTTTGTTACGTCACGGGTCACGTGACCACCTAGCTCATTAACGAATCCTTGTTTTACGCTGATGTATAAAAAAAAAAACTTGAATAATGTGGTGATTTTCACATTTTTGACACCCTGCAGTGATTTAGATGGCATTTCTTATGTCCTTTATACATAATTATACCCAGAAAAAAATCCATGTCCCATATCCTTTAATAACTACAATTATTTACCCACGTTTGTAAAGATGGGAGTAAAATATAATAGCCTATTAAACTAAAATATTCCTTTTATTAAAAATGAAAAATTTAACAAATAGGCTTTTTTTTTTTTGTATTGCCCCCACCTGCTTCTCTTTTCTTTAGCTTTCAGCAGTCTGTCAAAGAGAGCTCTGATATTTCTTTAATCTACTTGTAATCAATTGCACAACTCTTTCCCATTTTCGATCTGTTGACTTCCGCCTAGGGTGAAGTCATGTGCATTCCTGCTATTGTACGTTACTGAGAATTTACATAGCCTGATACTCATGGAGGATTTTTTTTGTGACAGATCTTTAAATATTATACATACTGGATACGTTTTCGATGGAATAAAAACATGTATTCTATTCCCTTCTAGCGGGTTTCATTCATTTGGTTTGATAGCATGCAATATTGTTAGCATGTCACTTATCCTACGTGTATTACGTCACTCTACCCAATGGAGAATTGGCGTTGAATATGATTTATGATATTGCATGGTTGTCAAGACATGACGTCACATGTTGGAGCTGATGCAAATATTCAATGTAAGTTTTCTGCTGCGCATGCACAGAAGCATTTCTTTGTTCGCCGGCAGCGCCTGCAGTAAACTGTCCTCAGTGAATTGAAAATGTCATATGTATTACATGTAAAACTTCCATGCTAGTGAGTGCATTGGATATTGGTAAGTAACCCCCCATTCTTTTTGTAAAATCTATAATTATTCCATCGAATACGTATTGTAATAATAATATTGGCTGGCTTTTTTTGTTGGTCTATTAGATATATTCCATTCAGCTAGCATGATATTGAACTTGTCTTCGACTCACTCAATATCATGCAAACTGAATGGAATATATCTGATAGACCACTCAATGCCAGCCAATATTTTTTTAAATATGTCCCTCAGATCCGCGATGTATTTCGTATGAAAAATGCGAGTTTTTCAACAAAAGATGAACTTCATATCTTCAAGTCAACATGTAATTTTCTTTTTAATATGTAGACACATTCACAAACAAAACGCAGCCACATGAGTGACACATAAAGATTTATGTCATGGATTTGGTTATCCATGTCCTGAATGTAACTCGTATGAAAAATACGAGTGGTGTATTTCCCAGGAAAACACTCTCCCTATTTGAATTATAATAATTAATAATAATAATTTGATGATAATAATTTGAATTATAATAACTGTTTGAAGGTCCCTCCTCCCAATTTTCTCGAGGCACGTCCAAAATGCCACGAGGCTTACACCCGTATAATAATTCAATTATTCGAGGCATTTTGGACGTGCCTCGAGAAAATTGGGAGGAGGGACCTTCAAGCAGTAAAAACGAAATTCAATATGTTCTTGACCTGCGCACAAAGCTCTGCGCACTCAGGCCAATTTATGCTGACAATCCAGTCCTCGCAGATAGCGTCTGCATAGCCCCCCCGCAGACGCTCTGTGCGCACCTCCCAAAAATTGTGACCACCGCAGAAGCCTCGCAGACAGCGTCGCAGACAAGAGGGCTCTGATTGGTCCACTCTACATCCGCTGTACACGCACTTCCGCTTCCCTACTTTCCCGGTTTTTGTTTTCACAACCGGCATTTTTAAAAACACGAGCGAAGATGGAGCAGCACGAAGAGCGGTTGATTGAGGAAGTACGTACATCTATACGACTCCAGTTCTAGTCATTATAAAAAAAAAAAAAGTTCTAGTCATTATAAGTAACCGGAGGATAAACACTCCACTAACCACACCCACCAACTACTCCTAGCGACTTCGCGCCCCCTTGCGTTGTGCCGGTGAATAACATCGCGCACGCCTATCAAGGCCTCTGCATGCTTGTGCGACAAGGCTTTCGCAGATAGCTTTTCGCAGACAGTTGTAATTTATTGTTGAGCGGGGAGTAATAGGCGTGCGCGATGTTATTCACCGGCACAACGCAAGGGGGCGAGAAGTCGCTAGGAGTAGTTGGTGGGTGTGGTTAATGGAGTGTTTATCCTCCGGTTACTTATAATGACTAGAACTTTTTTATAATGACTAGAACTGGAGTCGTATAGATGTCCGTACTTCTTCACTTCCTCAATCAACCGCTCTTCATGCTGCTCCATCTTCGCTCGTGTTTTTAAAAACGCCGGTCGTGAAAACAAAACAAACCGGGAAAGTAGGGAAGCGGAAGTGCGTGTACAGCGGGTAGAGTGGACCAATCAGAGCCCTCGTGTCTGCGAGGCTTCTGCGGTGGTCACAATTTTTGGGAGGTGCGCGCAGAGCGTCTGCGAAGGTGGGGGGGCTACGCAGACACTGTCTGCGACACCGTCTGCGAGGACTGGGTTGTCAGCATAAATTGGCCTTCACTCCCCGCTCAACAATAAATTACAACTGTCTGCGAAAGCCTTGTCGCAAGAGCATGCAGAGGCCTTTAGCCCAGGAGAATTTACGGCAGGCGCAAGAACGTCAGGCCTGACTGTACAACTGGGACAGGGTTCCCGCGGGTCCTTAAAGTCTTAAATACAACTTTCGGTTTTCAAGGCCTAAAAACGTCTTAAATTGTTTGGAATGAGTGGAATTTTCGAAAGGGAGGTATTAAATTTAATATTGGACCGAACGAGTGAAATGTCTCCATCCGGTTTGGGGTATTTTTTTAACCGTAATTTTAAAAGTGACCAGCGCACCTTTTGGGGGCAGCATCGGTTCTGTGCGTTCCGTAGATCAAAAACTAACGCTAGGAGGCTGCTGGAGGCGGGGCGGTGGTTGTGAAGAGTGAGAGATGCGCAGGGAGCTTACGCGGCGCTAGAAAGTGTTGATAATTATGGGAAGATGTCCGTTTAACGATAAGTGGTTGGGGGATGACAGATACCCCCAAAATAAGGAGAAGACTCGTTTGCGATAAAAAGCGCTGGATCGCACAAATGTGTTTAAAGCCGGTACCGCAGCGCTGGGGACACGCCCACTGGGAAACTGGCTTTTCACGGACATGAGGTCAAGCGCTCCGGAGTGAAACGCAGGGGGGTTCGCGCATGCGCACAAGAGTCAGGTGGAAAATGCGACTTATAGGAAATACTACTAATAATAGTGATGGCATATTTTTTTTTTTACATAATTAACATTGTCTCGTCTCGTCTTCTTCCGCTTATCCAGGACCGGGTCGCGGAGGCAGCAGTCTAAGCATGGAAGCCCAAACTTCCCTTTCCCCAGACACCTCGGCCAGCTCCTCAGGAAGAACACCGAGGCGTTCCCAGGCCAGCCGAGAGACATAGTCCCTCCAGCGTGTCCTGGGTCTTCCCCGGGGCCTCCTCCCGCGGGGACATGCCTGGAACACCTCCCCAGGGAGGCGTCCAGGAGGCATCCGAAAAAGATGCCCGAGCCACCTCAGCTGGTTCCTCTCGATGTGGAGGAGCAGCGGCTCTACTCCGAGCTCCTCCCGAGTGACTGTGCTTCTCACCCTATCTCTAAGGGAGCGCCCAGCCACCCTGCGAAGGAAACTCATTTCGGCCGCTTGTATCCACGATCTTGTTCTTTCTGTCATTACCCAAAGCTCATGACCATAGGTGAGAGTCGGAACGTAGATCGACCGGTAAATTGAGAGCTTCGCCTTTTGGCTCAGCTCCTTCTTCACCACGACGGACAGGTAAAGCGACCGCATCACTGCGGAGGCTGCACCGATCCGCCTGTCGATCTCACGCTCCATCCTTCCCTCACTCGTGAACAAGATCCCGAGATACTTAAACTCCTCCACTTGAGGCAGGACTTCTCCACCAACCTGGAGAGGGCAAGCCACCCTTTTCCGGTCGAGAACCATGGCCTCGGACTTGGAGGTGCTGATTCTCATCCCAGCCGCTTCACACTCGACTGCAAACCGCCCCAGTGCATGCTGAAGGTCCTGGTTTGAAGAAGCCAACAGGACAACATCATCCGCAAAAAGCAGAGATGAAATCCTGTGGTACTAAGTTTAATATAAATATATAAACAACCTTTATTTCAAAACTCAATTGAAAAGAACTCCAGAAAATACAATAATTCTAAATATAGTACAATATAAATAATTTGTACAAAAAGTTTAGTTTTATTACTTATCATCTACAACAGTGTTTTTTAATATAAGAATATTAACAACCACTAATAATAATTAGTAGTAATAGTAATTATTATTGATTATTAATCATTACTACTTGATTAATAAGTACTAGGGATTATGAAATGTTATAAAATTAAGTTATTAAAATGATTACAAATAATTATTAAAAAAGTAGTAATTGGTAGAATACAAACAAACACTCATGGATTATAGATAATTTTTTAAAATAGTGAACATTGATATAAAATAACTATACTACTACTACTACTACTAATAATAATAATAATACTAGTAATACTTGTTTAACATTATTATTATTATTATTATTATTATCATCAGTTCAATTGTTATATCAATGTTCACTATTAAAAACAAATTATCTATAATCCATGAATAATTGTATCACTACTAATAATAATTACTACTTTTTTAATAATTTTAACTAATCTTATAACTCAATTTTATAGCATTTTTATAATCACTACTTATTATTTATTAGTATAATTTAGTAGTTGATAATTACTACTTATTATTAAATTACATTTTGATAATCACTGCTTATTAATTAAGTAGTAATTAATAATACTGGATTATAATTGCTGCTCTATTAATTATTAATATAGCTAATAAGTAGTGGTTATTAAAATGTTATAAAATTGAGTTAATTTTTTATTATTAAAAAAGTAGATTATTATTAGTAGTAATACAATTATTCATGGATTATAGATAATAATTAATTATTATTTTTGAATAATGAACATTGATATAACAATTGCACTGATGATAATTAGTTTAGTTATTACAATACATTGATTAATATTGATAATGGTTATGAAAGGTGACAGTTGTTTTCTGTGTTTAATGTAATGCTCTGATGATTGTATGACTGGATAAACAGGTTTATGCTGTTACCTGCTATAATGCAGAAGATACTCGAGAACTTCCTCAGCCAGCTGTGTACTGTACGACACTCAGACTGATTTTGCTGTCGGACACAAAATCACACATCAAAGATAATCTTTGGGGATTGAAATAATGCCGGCTAAGGTTGTTCAGCTGGTTCTGCTTGCCGTTTATTGTTTTCGTTTTTGAAATGATTCATGGTGTTTTCTCCAGTAAACACCAGTCTTCTCCTTGCTGCTACAGTAGTTCTGCAGGCCCAAAACACACGACTTTGCTTCAGCTGTTTGCGTGTCTAACAGTTGCCATTGATGCACCCTGTTGTTCACCAGTTGTGTGCATTCTTCTTAAAGTTAGTAAAAAAAAAACTATTGCAGAAAACAGTTTTAAGTTGTCGTATTTATCATTTTCTTTGCCATGGTACAGTCTTAATTTTTCCATTTAGAGGTCTTGAAAAGGTCTTAAAAGTCTTTAAATTTGTACTTGAAAAATGTGCAGATACCCTGTGGGAGATAAAGTGCTTGTATTATTACCCACTTCAAGCTCAAAATTACTCGCCTAAGCGGCAAGGATCATTTGGGTCATGGGCAGGTGTGTCCCCAAATTGAGAAGACTACAGCGATTGGGGACTGCCCGAGGCCCAAGACCAAAAAGGGGGTGAGACAGATCCTGGGGCTGGCTGGCTACTATTGCAGGTTCATAACTAGCTATTTGGACGTCACCAGCCTGCTGACTGATCTCACTAAAAAGGGAGCGCCAGATCCGGTCCAGTGGACAGAGCAGTGCCAACAGGCGTTCACTAAGATAAAAGCTACTCTGTGTGGGGGCCACTTTTACGCTCCCCTGACTTCTCTCTCTCCCTTTTATTTTGCAGACAGAGGGCTGGGGGCCATTCTGTCCCAGGAGGTGGAGGGGGAGGACTGACCAGTGCTGTACATCAGCCACAAGCTCTCGATGTGAGAAAGTAAGTACAGCACCATTGAGAAGGAGTTACTGGCCATCAAGTGGGCAGTCCTCACCCTCCAATACTATCTGCTGGGGCACTCTTTCACCCTCTGTTCAGATCTTGACCCACTCCAGTGGCTCCACTGCATGAAAGATGCCAATGCATGAATCACCCGTTGGTATCAAGCCCTCCAGCCTTTTAAATTCAAGGTGGTCCACAGGCCGGGGGTGCAGATGGTGGTGGCAGGCGGACTTTCTTTCCAATCGGGAGAGGGGGTCTGCTGCAAGCCAGATGGCTCCCTGGCCTAAGTCGGGCGGTGGAGGTATGTAGCAGCAGGAGTGTGGTCAAGCGTTGGTTTGTGAATGGAGGGCAGAGCCAGGGAAGGTGAGTGGCAAAGTGATCATACCTGTTGTCAATTGATGATGTGTGTGTGTCTGTTGTAGTGATGACGGAGCAGAGAAAAGGAGGGAGAGAGCAAAGAGGTGGCTGTCTCCCAATCCGATCATGTGTGTATGTGATAAACCAAAAGTTACATTGAAAAGCAAAAATCTTAATAAAAAGGACCTGTTATATACATTGTTTCCCATCTGTCTGTACTTCAGTGTTCCACCCACCCTCAGGGACATACAACAAAGAGTAATGTACATTTTGACATCATTCACCCCCCTCTCCATAGGAAACCATTGCGCACAAGATCTAGGCAATGACGCCAGCAAGAATATAACAGCTTTTTAATTAACGCTTGGGATTGATATGCAGAGCAGCGAACGGCTCGATTATCATGGAAATACAGAGTGTAGGAGGAAGACCTGGCGGATACGTTCAGCAAAGGCTGAATTGTAGCAAAACCACGGTGTTGACGCTTGCCTGCTAATATTAGTATTAAGGCTGATCTAATGTGCATGATGTTTAGGTTTAGAATTGGCCTGGAAGGTCAGAGTGTGCCATTGTTTTATGGTTTAGTTAGCTTCAGTCCATTACCAATGAAGTATGACCATATCTGCAGGAGAATCTCTGGAGGTTTGGAGGTGTTTGTGGACTTTCTGAGCTTATGGATTGATGGGATGTGACTGGTGTCTGGACAGATCATTAAAAATAAATAAATAACCTTGGGGAAAAAAGTTTGATGACTGATTCAAAGCTGAAATTGTTCTTCGGTAAGTCTACAATGGCAGATTCAAGGCAAGCAGAACAGTCCTCTGTCAAAACATCACACCGGCATAACATTTAACTCCACATATATTATAGCAAGACCTCCATCAAATAACACTGAAACACAACTCAAATCTTAGGATTTGTTTCCTTTCTTTTTAATCATTGATTGGTCCATTTATAACCAAATTTTCAGCCGATACAGAAGTAATGGAGGCACAATCATCAGAGCAAAAATAAAGGATTTTTATTACATCTATTTTTGGAAGAAGAAAAAAAAGGTAATATAGATGTGCAACACATGAACATACATTTTGCAGCACTCTTATGACTACTCCCTGGAATTCACTGAAATGAAGACATAAATATACAGGATGAACTGGGAACTGTTTCAAAAGACTAACAATACAGTGATTAAAAATACATGAGCGTTAACAATACAAAGTTGCTGAAGAGGCATATGTGTGTACACATGTATGTTGCCTGGCACGTACACTGCTCCATTCATTCCTCTCTCTTGCTCACGCATATACTCTCTCTTTATATGGTGCTTTTCTCAATCCAATCTCTCCTTTCCCCTCACCTGTCTCATTAAAGCGTTAGTAACTCCGTCTAATCAGCGTCGCTTTGTCATTTCCTGCAGCCGGTGCTTTTCTATCTCCTGTCAACAGTATGACAATGAAAGTTTCCCCTCGACCGTCACCATCATGAATCCTCCTGTTCCGGTTGGACCAGAATAGACTGCTGACGCCATCACACCTTTGATTGCTCCTTTCCAGACCTTCATACATGTTTTTTTCATGGATTTTTCTTTCCTCCTTTTTTGTGTAGATTGTTACTTAGATTTATTCTTACATTTCTGGCATTAAGTGGCCAAATAATATACTATATATAAATATAATAGTGTTAGTAAGCAGAGACATGCATGCATGTTCAAACACTGAAAGTTCACTGAGACATATCTCCAGGGCTGACTTGAGTGATCAGCTTCATTCAAATGAAACTTTAATCATTGTCAGAGTTAGGTTGCAAGTCGCAATCATATCCGAGAAGATATGTCTGTTTCTTTTTTATGTGTTTAAGCAGTTGTTTTAAGCTGCGATATTAGGCACGGACAGCAAATGTAATGGTGTCGATGCACTGGTACTTAGTCGGAGTCTGAATTATTTCAGGAGAATAGTTGAAAATTGGCTGAGCTGTACTGATATAGCTATGATAGCTATGCAATGTAAGAAATAAAACACGACAAGGCATGCTGTCATAGAAAAATAATCAATGACAGGGTGGTGTGTTGCACCCCAAAGTGGAGGTTGACTTTTTCACTCCTCTAATACCACAGTGATTTGAGAATGCTTACAATTCTGAAATGTGTTACCTTCTGGCTCTCCCCTTTTAGTTATGTGGTCATAGTTAGTTTTGCCGGAGTCTCTGCTTGTACTCAGTGCAAAATGTTATTCAGAGGACATTGGGCATATCTAACAACCTGTGTTTCCCCCCCCCCAAAAAAAAAAAATCTGTCCCTCTGAGTTACGTGTCAATCCTGAGATTGAGATGCTGGCCTCTTCTGCTCCTCGGACCTGCCTGATCCATCCTGATGCCCTACATCTGGTCGGAGTCTCATCACATTGCTCCTGTGGAGAACGGCCCCATATGGACAGTTGAAAGTCACACTTGGAAGATGCTCTGGACACTTCCATTAGTACTTTTATTGCTGAGGACTACAGTTGACTTGCTAACTTTAGGACTGCAGCTGTCATGAACAGTTTTGCACTCAAGTTTCCATTAATGAAGAGTTATAACATCAACGAAACTGACTTCATGTTAAAACTGTTAATGTTATAGTCATGTTGTCTGCTGTTGTCCAGGTGAGGATGAGTTCCCTTTTGAGTCTGGTTCCTCTCGAGGTTTCTTTTTCATGCCGTCTGAGGGAGTTTTTCCTTGCCACCATCGCCACGGGCTTGCTCATTGGGGATAGATTAGGGATAAAATTGGCTCATGTCTTGGGTCATTCAGATTCTGTAAAGCTGCTTTGAGACAATGACTATTGTTAAAAGCGCTATCCAGACAAACTTGACTTGTCAGTTCGTAATGTCTTAATGAACGACACATCATACTTTTCAACCATTTAGTTACATTTAATGTTATGGCACGTCCATAAAACAAATTAGTTCCTGTTAGGGGTGGTTCAACATTTTCAGCAATTTCACAAGTGGACACCACAGAGTACTGTTTTTGATTAGACCCCCCCCCCCCCCCCCCCCCCCCAAAAAAAAAAAAGAGTACAAATAAAAATGCTGATTTTTCATCAACTCTATAAGGCTTGAAATTAACAAGGTTTCCAGAGACAGGCATTTTCTCCATTGTTCCTTGACTATGAGTAGCCTAGATATTTCATTAATTCTGTCTACTAAGGACAGACTCCTGTTGAGGGGAAATACAGTACTGTGCAAAAGTCTTAGGCACCCTATTTTTTTTATCCATCCATCCATTATCTATAGCCGCTTATCCTGTTCTACAGGGTCGTAGGCAAGCTGGAGCCTATCCCAGCTGACTATGGGCGAGAGACAGGGTACACCCTGGACAAGTCACCAGGTCATCACAGGGCTGACACATAGAGACAAACAGCCATTCACACCTACAGTCAATTTAGAGCCACCAATTAACCTAACCTGCATGTCTTTGGACCAGTGGCGGCTGGTAGTCTTTCAAACGGGAGGCTGGTCGGTTACGATATTTCCAGATTTTAACAGAAAAAACACATCAATTTTGCCCATACTCTTGCCTCTGATCTGGCTGATTGTTGGCAGGGTCACAAACTGTGAAATAACAGGTTCTTTTGGCCCATTAGCCTACTGTCCAATATATATGATGGTGGTGTTGGGGGTGGGTATATTTTAATATTTTATATTTTAAAATTGTGGCATCTCATCTCATTATCTCTAGCCGCTTTATCCTTCTACAGGGTCGCAGGCAAGCTGGAGCCTATCCCAGCTGACTACGGGCGAAAGGCGGGGTACACCCTGGACAAGTCGCCAGGTCATCACAGGGCTGACACATAGACACAGACAACCATTCACACTCACACCTACGGTCAATTTAGAGTCACCAGTTAACCTAACCTGCATGTCTTTGGACTGTGGGGGAAACCGGAGCACCCGGAGGAAACCCACGCGGACACGGGGAGAACATGCAAACTCCACACAGAAAGGCCCTCGCCGGCCCCGGGGCTCGAACCCAGGACCTTCTTGCTGTGAGGCGACAGCGCTAACCACTACACCACCGTGCAGCCCCCAAATTGTGGCATGTTGTTTAAAAATTGATCATTATTGAAAGCAGCTCTTTGTCAGGAACCTCAGCAGTAACAGCAGAGTGTTCTGGAATAGGCACAAGCACTGACCTTGGGGAGCCAAACATAGAGCTGGGTGCCACACATTTCATTCAATGACACTTTCCCCATATTTTACTTATTTTGACTGAGAAATGTTTTACTGACAATTTTGATAACCCTTCACTTTTAATCCAGGTCTGTAGTGTGAAATGTTCTCGGCTGTGTTTTTGTTTAAAAATGTTTTCCAAATTGTAGCTGTGTTTAATTCATATCCAGAAAAATATATATTCCAATATAATATACTCAGCATAAACATTTTAAATAGATTCTATATTTTTGGTCCATCCATGACATATTACTAAAGTAGCCTATTTACTGTTGTTGATGTGGGTTACTTGCTGTTAGCCAATTCACTTTCTCATACCAGGAGAGCTGAAAGGAACGAGTATTATTCCCTACCTTTTTCACCAAGTCAATTTGAGGCGTTGGTCTACCCTGCTCTTTAATTTTAATTTTTTCCTCGAAAGGAAGACTGGCAAATGGCTTCGCCAAAATTAAATCAGCAATGCTTGGCATCCGTGTGCAGCTTTCTTGCTAGCTGACTATAGTCTGGCTAACGCGACTTCAAAGCTCTGCGAGCATTTGGTCTGGCAAAGATATTAAGCCCAACCGTTTCTCAAAGCGCGTGGTTGACCCGCCTCCCTGAAATGCCTCAGTTTGCTACTGGTCGAAGCCAGAAAAGGCTATGACGAAGCTTAAACCAATCACATCACTCTTTCCTCTGACGTATGTAATGCGATGGAAACTGTTTGAGTAACAGGAAGATAAATACCTCCAGGGCTGCTCTTTGCTCCGTTTTCAATTAGAACTTCCCGTTGAATGCTTTCAATACAGCATCTACCGCTGTGTCAAAGGCTTGCTGCTGCTCCACGTTCGTAATGTTTCTAGTGAATGAAGTGCTTTCGGCATAGATTCTGTAAACAATCTATGGCTTCCGGTCGCAGTTCTACTACGTCACTGCCTTGAATACGCCTCTACCCAGGGCCGTTGGAGATGCTCAAAGTTGATTGGCTCCCGATTTTTCGGGAGCTTGGAAGAGCTGGAGATAGCTTGCCTTGCCAGACTAAGCTCGCAACAGGCCCTCGTGTTGCGTCACACTTAGGATGGGCGGGCCCAGGCTAAGCTGACTAGCCTCCTCAAGTTCAAGTTCAGTCACTCAAATAAACTAAATTTCTGGAACTAAGATAGCAAACTTGACAACACTATATTTACACTTTATTTACAATGAAAATATATACAAACTAAAAAAGCTGGTAGAAACCGTATGTAATGAATGAAATCGAAATGTAAGCTGATCTCTCACAATACACCACAGCACTTGCGAATCCACATGGGACTGAACTGAGATTCACCGCTGCCTGTCTATATTTGAAACGAGCTGTCAATCAAAGAAAATATCCGGCCGCTTTCACCAATCACCAGTCTCCTCGCGGAAACTGCCATGTCCCTCCCACTGTGAGGCTGGGAGTCCGTGGGTGGGCATTTTCGCAGTATTTGTCCAATAATCGTCTTGCATTTTGATATTGAAAAGCGCATAGCTCCCAAATGCCATTGAAGTCCACTGAGGCTGGGAGTCCGTGAGACTCCGTGGGGCGGGCGTTTTCGCAGTATTTGTCCAATAATCGTCTTGCATTTTGAGATTGAAAGCGCATAGCTCCCAAATGCCATTGAAGTCCACTGAGGCTGGGCTGCATCGCGTTGTCACGAGGGGGAAAAACTCACACACGCATTAGGCGAACTGGGGAAAGTTATAACGGAATGATTTCACACTGTAGTGGGTTGAGCATATATATTTCTATGATTCTGGATCTGAAATAGCAATGTTATAAGGTCGGCTATAACATAAGCCTAGCGCAATTCATCCTACATGATGTTCGTCATTTTTAGAGGAGGCTGAGCCTCCCTCGTTGTCTTAGAGCAATCGCCCGTGCTTTGGACTGTGGGGGAAACTGACACGGGAAGAACATGCAAACTCAGAAAGGCCCTCGCCAGCCGCTGGGCTCGAACCCAGGACCTTCCTGCTGTGAGGCGACAGTGCGAACCACTACACCACCGTGCCACCCTTTTTTTTCATACAAATTTATATATTTCTATTTTATGACTTCTAAATTATGGAGTCAGTACAAAAACATTTTAGAGTCTAAACATTCATTTTCCAGCACAAAATTAAATGTTACAGAAAAAAAGTTTGTATCTGAGCAGCATATTACATAAGAGAGCACTTTTCAGATTAAAAAAGAAAACATAATGAAGGCTACTGGGTTTTGCTGCAAAATTAAGAACTAAGTGTGACAAAGTGTCCAGAAGAACTGTAGCTGGTTCTGTAAGATGCTCAGTAAAACCTACAGCTCATTTCCTTATAAAACTGCACTACTACTAATTTTTTTTAAGTAAAGGGTCGTCTCACACCAAATATTGACTTTGTTTCATTTCTTATGGCTTACTGCTGTTTATAGTATTTTCTTTAATGTTGAAACATTTCATTTCATTATTTTTAAGACATTTTTGGTCTAAAAATGTCTTTAAAGAAGAAAAGGCACATTTTCTTTACATGTGCCTAAGACTTTTGCACAGTACTGTATATCAATTCCAAGCCTTTAAAAAAAATAAATAATAAAGAGGAAAATATTGCATTTAGAAACTGTTTGATGTATCAAGAAAACACCTCATGCCAGATCTTGCAAAGCTAGATAGATTATTTAATTGTAGGATTAATGTGTGCTGAATCATCTCAATTTTTTTCACTTGATACTTCAAATAATTTCCATTCAATATAAATGATCAAATCCAATTTAAATATCAATAGAATTTAATGAAAAAATATTGTTAAATGCACAAACTGTCATACATGAACACAAACACATTCAGGAAGTTGTTGCATAGGTTTACCGTTTTTTTTGTGTATCGCAGTTTTTCTGCTTTTAGTAAAATTGAAGGGCTTTTCAAAACGGTCATCACCTGCTGCCGCCATTGTTTGTGACTGTTGTTAGCACGTGGAAGTATTCCCTGAGGCCGTAATACATTATATAGAGCAAGGCGGGAAATGTTGTGCACTCATTTCCAACACAGTGGCCTCAACTTCTGATGATGTGATCAACATTTTTAATAGATTTTAAAAGCATACGGGAATCATTAACCCCCTCCCCCCGGCGTACGGTCTGTACACTTGTGAAATTGTTGAACATGTTGAACCACCCCTTAGCACTTATGGTTATAGGTGCTATACGCAGTTATTCCCTCACCAGATTCTCTTTTAAGCTGATCATGTTACAGAGAAACAAAGAAAGGCAAAGTCCAAAGCAATCATGGCTTTAAACTCAAATGTGCAAAAGAACTATTCTTGGCCCTATCCCCAATGTGCAATTTGTATATATATATATATATATATATATATATATATATATATATATATATATATATATGTGTGTGTGTGTGTGTGTGTGCATATACATTTTTTTCTTATCAGTGCAATGTGTACACACAGAACCAATACAATTCTGTTTATATTCTATTTTTACTATTTTATCAGTGCAATCTGTGTACATATAAAACCAATACAATATAATTATGTTTACATTCTGTTTATACTATTTTACCAGTGCAATTCTGTATACTTTACTATTTATTTTTATACTTTATTTGTTTTTTTTTCTATAACTCATGAGTCAACAGCACCTTCAATTTCCTTGTACCTTGGAAAAAGTGACAATGACAAAGACTTATCTTAGTCCAAGTCCTACTCTTCATTGGTAGAAAACTTATTGACTGTTACAAAGCACTCACACCCGAGACTCCTTCCATAAAGGTTAAATATATCAAGCCAAGTCAAGTTTATTTTTATAGCGCTTTTAACAATAGACATTGTCCCAAAGCAGCTTTACAGAATTTAAATTACTTTAAACATGAGCTAATTTTATCCCTAATCTATCCCTAATGAGCAAGCCTGTGGTGACGGTGGCAAGGAAAAAC
The DNA here is from genome assembly GCF_027579695.1 of Neoarius graeffei. Taxonomy (NCBI): domain Eukaryota; kingdom Metazoa; phylum Chordata; class Actinopteri; order Siluriformes; family Ariidae; genus Neoarius; species Neoarius graeffei. Next base: position 57,628,846 of record NC_083570.1, on the reverse strand, counting down.
TCCCTCTGATGACATGAGGAAGAAACCTCGAGAGGAACCAGACTCAAAAGGGAACCCATCCTCATTTGGGTGACTACAGATAACGTGATTATAACATTAACAGTTTTAACATGAAGTCAGTTTCGTTGATGTTGTAACTCTTTATTGGTGGAAACTTGAGTGCAAACCTGTTCAAGACAACTGCAGTCCTAAATTTAGCAAGTCAGCTGTAGTCCTCAGCCATAAAAGCATTACTGTAAGAGTCCAGAGCGTCTAAATATACGTCTCTGTAGGACTCCCTATGTGTGGGTGGAGCATAGAGGACGGCAGGACAGAGATCAGGTTTGTCACTTGGCTTTATTGCCACACACTTCAGTTTTGACAATAACCAAAACTAGCACAGACACACATACAACCGGCGTCTGGTTCAGGGATGAGCTCTCTCCGCTCTCGCTCTCCCTCGTCATATAGGGCGCGGTCACTGGGAAGACACACAAACACAGGTTAATTGCTCTCAGGTGTAATGATTCTGCCACTTACCTTCCCTGACTCCGCCCTCCTGTCACAGACCTGCGCTTGACCACGCCCCCACTGCCACATACCCCCACCGCCCGACTCAGGCCGGGTGGCCGTCCGGCCTGCAGCCGACCCCCCCCCCTTGACGGGAGAGGAAGTCCGCCACGACCATCTGCGCCCCCGGCCTGTGGACCACCTTGAAATTAAAGGGTTGGAGCGCCAGATACCAACGGGTGATCCGCACGTTGGCATCTTTCATGTGGTGGAGCCACTGGAGGGGCGCGTGGTCCGAACAGAGGGTGAAAGGGCGCCCCAGCAGGTAGTACCGGAGGGCAAGAACCACCCACTTGATGGCCAAACACTCTTTTTCTATTGTGCTGTAGCGCCCCTCACACACTGACAGCTTCCTGCTGATATACAGGACCGGGTGGTCCTCCCCTCCACCTCCTGGGACAAAACCGCCCCCAGCCCTCTGTCCGACGCATCGGTCTGCGACATAAAAGGGAGAGAAAAGTCAGGGGAGTGTAGAAGTGGCCCCCCACACAGTGCAGCCTTTACCTCTGAGAAAGCCCGCTGGCATTGCTCCGTCCACTGGACCGGATCTGGTGCCCCCTTTTTAGTCAGATCAGTCAGCGGGCTGGTGACGTCCGAATAATTAGGTATAAACCTACGATAATAGCCAGCCAGCCCCAGGAACTGTCTCACCCCCTTTTTGGTCTTGGGCCTCGGGCAGGCCGCAATTGCTGCTGTCTTATTAATTTGGGGACGCACCTGCCCGTTGCCCAAGTGGAAGCCCAGATACCGTACTTCCACCCGCCCAGTCACACACTTCTTTGGGTTGGCTGTGAGCCCCGCTCGCCTCAGCAACCTAAGGACGGCCCTCAGATGTTCGAGGTGCCGCTGCCAGTCATTACTATAGATGATAATGTCATCTAAATACGCGGCCGCATAAGTGGCGTGAGGGCGGAGGACTCTGTCCATCAGCCGCTGAAACGTCGCGGGCACCCCAAACAGCCCAAACGGAAGGGTGACGAATTGGTGTAAACCAAACGGTGTGGAAAAGGCCGTTTTTTCTCGGGATAGTGGAGTCAAGGAGATCTACCAATATCCCTTCGTCAAATCCAGTGTCGAATAAAAGCGAGCAGTGCCGAGTCGGTCGAGCAACTCATCAATACGAGGCATTGGGTACGCGTCGAATTTAGACACCGCGTTGACTTTTCTATAGTCCACACAGAACCGGACCGACCCGTCGGCCTTGGGTACCAAGACCAATGGGCTGCTCCAGTCACTGTGGGACTCCTCGACGATGCCCATTTCGAGCATGGTCTGAAGTTCTTCCCGAACCACCTTTTTTTTGTGTTCGGGTAGCCTGTAAGGGCGGCTACGCACTACCACCCCCGGGGGCGTCTCTATGTGGTGCTCTATGAGGTTAGTGCGACCGGGCAGGGGCGAGAACACATCCGAAAACTCGGTCTGCAAATGGGCTACCTCCGTGAGTTGGGTCGGGGAGAGGTGGTCTCCACAGGGGACCGGAGAGGTACGTGATGCCAATGTCCCTTTTTGAACCTCCGGCCCCAGCTCCGCCTTCTCTGGAACCACCAACACCAACGCCACGGGGACCTCCTCGTTCCAGAGTTTAAGCAGATTGAGGTGGTAAATCTGTAGCGCCCCACCCCTGTCCGTTCGCCTCACCTCATAGTCGACGTCCCCGACTCGCCGTGTGACCTCAAAGGGTCCTTGCCACTTGGCGATCAATTTGGAGCTTGACGTGGGCAACAGTACGAGTACTTTATCTCCCGGTGTGAACTCTCTAAGGCGCGTACCCTTGTTGTACAGGCGGGCTTGCCGTTCCTGGGCCTGCCGCAAATTCTCCTGAGTTAGGTGGGTGAGCGTGTGGAGTTTTGCGCGCAGGTCCATAACGTACTGAATTTCGTTCTTACTTTGTGAAGGTCCCTCCTCCCAATTTTCCCGCAGCACGTCCAGGATGCCGCGTGGCTTACGCCCATATAATAATTCGAATGGGGAGAACCCCATGGAGGCTTGGGGGACCTCTCGCACTGAGAACAGCAAGGGTTCGAGCCACTTATCCCAATTACATGCGTCCTCACTTACGAATTTCTTAATAATATTTTTGAGGGTGCGGTTGAACAGTCCCACTAAACCGTCCATTTGTGGGTGATATACGCTGGTGCGGATCGGCTTAATCCCCAATAACCCATACAGTTCGCGCAGTGTTCGTGACATAAACGTAGTGCCTTGATCAGTCAGAATCTCTTTCGGGATTCCAACTCGGGAGATGACGCGGAAGAGTGCCTCTGCAATACTGCGTGCTGAGATATTGCGCAGAGGCACTGCTTCCGGGTATCGCATTGCATAGTCCACCAGAACTAATATAAAGCGGTACCCTCGTGCTGACCAATCTAATGGCCCGACGAGATCCATCCCAATTCTCTCAAACGGGGTCTCGATTAACGGTAGAGGGCGCAAAGGCGCTTTTGGAATGGCCGCTGGATTTACTAACTGGCATTCGCGGCATGCCGTACACCACCTACGGACATCGCCGTGAATCCCCGGCCAATAGAATCGGGCCATTATTCGGGCTAGTGTTTTATCCTGCCCTAAGTGTCCAGCCATGGGATTAAAGTGAGGCGCCTGGAATACCAATTCCCGGCGGCTCTTTGGAATCAAAAGCTGCGTGACTCGCTCTTTAGTTTGAGTGTCCTGCGTCACTTGGTATAATCTATCCTTCATAATCGCGAAGTAGGGGAAGGACGGGGTGGCGTTCGGCAGGAGCGTTTGACCATCGATTACTCTCACTTGGTCAAACGCATGCCGCAGAGTCTCATCTCGCGACTGCTCTAATGGGAAATCCGCGAGGGATTCCCCAATAGAGAGAGGAGGAGCTGGTGGCTCCTCACTCTGATGCGGAGATGACGTAGACGGCTCTGTGACAGCTGCTCCCGCCAAAGCGACACCGGGACCTCCCCCTGTCAAATGGCAGGACCCACTCTCTACTAGGCGCATCATTAAACCCCGAAATCCCGGCCAATCAGTCCCCAAAATTAAAGAGTGGGTAAGGCGGGGATTAACCGCCGCCTTCACTATAAATTTTTCCCCTCTGAAAATAATGTGGACCGACACCAAAGGGTAGCTGTGAACATCCCCGTGCACACAACACCTTCACCCCTTGTGCTCCCCCCAATGCCTCGTTTTGAACCAGGCTTTGGCAAATTGAGGTCTGATTACAACCAGAATCCACCAACGCCTGATATGTATCCCCTTGGATACTCACCGGTATGCGATACGCTCCGGCCCGTCGGGGATCCGAACCACCGCGCCCACTTCCATTGCTGTGCACTGCTGTTGAAGGTGGCCCGGTTCCCCGCAGTGCCAGCAAACCGGCCCGGGCTTTCCCTCTGCACCGGTGATCTGGGGCTCACTCACCTGAGGTGGGGGAGAGACAGACACAGAAGGGAGAAACGGGAGGGCACCGCGGGTGCGGCGGGCCGGCTGGGGTGGTGCCGGCCCCCGCCTCCACGGTGGGGGAATGGGGCGAGGACAGGACACAGGAGGAGGGGGAGAGAGAGAGAGAGAAGAGGAGAGAAGAGATGATGTCATCTGCTGTCCTGCCGCCGGGACAGTCGCCAGATGATCCTCCGCCGGTTCGACTGCCTGATCCAGCGACGCCGGGCGGTGGCACTGGACCCACTCCACGGTTCCTGCTGGTAAGTGGGCGACGAACTGTTCCAGCACCACCTGGTCGACGATTCCCTCAGCGTCGCGATTGTCAGCCCTGAGCCACCGCCAGCAGGCGATCTTCCTGCTGGGCCAGCACCAGGGCTTCGAAGCGCTGCTCTTGTTCCTTTCGGAGTGTGACGAGCGCCTGGTGCTGGCTTTGCTGAGCCGTGGCGAGGGCGTGGACCAAGTCGGCGAACGGGGAGGATTCCATGGGGCTGCGGGGTTGGTGCTCCACTTTCCTGGGTTTCGGCACCACTGTAGGACTCCCTATGTGTGGGTGGAGCATAGAGGACGGCAGGACAGAGATCAGGTTTGTCACTTGGCTTTATTGCCACACTTTTCAGTTTTGACAATAACCAAAACTAGCACAGACACACATACAACCGGCGTCTGGTTCAGGGATGAGCTCTCTCCACTCTCGCTCTCCCTCCTCATATAGGGCGCGGTCACTGGGAAGACACACAAACACAGGTTAATTGCTCTCAGGTGTAATGATTCTGCCACTTACCTTCCCTGACTCCGCCCTCCTGTCACAGACCGGCGCTTGACCACGCCCCCGCTGCCACAGTCTCCTTACGGGAAAGTTCATCACACATCTAAATCCTCTGAACAAAAGAACATAGCTGAGAGCGATGTATGGGGTTATGTCTTTGGTTAACACTGTCTCTTTGGCACTTGTGTACACACACACATGAATGACTAGCTTCTGAAAACTCTGTAGCCTATGGTTTCTGTACTATCATGCTTTTATGTCATAATTAAATAGGTGAATAGTAAGAATTTATGCTGCAAAACTTATATTGGAAGTGAGAAGTCTGAACAAGGAGTTATGTCATTTTTGACCTCTGTGCATTTGTTGTTTCTGTTTTGTTAGCAACAAGCTAGCCAGCTAACTGTGACAAGGGTTGTGCTGTATATTTACCTCCTCAAAACAGCAAACTAAACATCTAGTCAGTGTGTTATACTGTATTTAAAAAGTGAATGTCTGTGTATTGCCCTGCGATGACCTGGCGACTTGTCCAGGGTGTACCCTGCCTTTCGCCCGTAGTCAGCTGGGATATAGGCTCCAGCTTGCCTACAACCCTGTAGAACAGGATAAAGTGGCTAGAGATAATGAGATGAGATGAGATGAGATACGTCTGTGTACTGATTTACCTAAAACAAATGCTGGTATTTACAGAATAACTCGGCATACAAGTAAGAAGTGCTAAATTGTTGACCATTGATGCTGTGAGCAGCCATGTTGATTTCATGTCACTTCCTGAAACTGGGACTGCGGAGAGATTTTGATGAGTAGAAATAGGCAGCATTTTCTTCTGTTTTTCTGAGTCGGAAGTCAGGTTTTACTCAAATGCACAAACGTCATATACAGTACCAGTCAAAAGTATGGACATGCTTTCTAATTCAATGTTTTTTCTTTATTTTTATGAATTAAAAGTCACTTCATGTCTTAAAGTAATGATGGATGTCGTTTCTCTTTACTTAGTTGAGCGGTTCTTGACATAATATGGATTACTACAGTTGTGGAATAGGGCTATTTACTGTATTTTTATTATTTACTGTTTGAGCTTAAATGCATTAAGAAGGCAAGAAATCGCACTAATTAACTTTTGACGAGGCACCTGTTAATTGAAAGTGTTCCAGGTGACTCCCTCATGAAGCTGGTTAAGATAATGCTAATATTGTACAAAGCGTCTGTAGCAGTTCGTACGTATGGGCGGAGCACAGAAGACGGCAGGACAGAGCTCAGGTTGGGAAACCGTTTTTATTTTCTCTCTTTTCAGTGGACACTTAGCAAATTGACCACAGACATACAGACAGACACACACAACCAGCGTCTGGTTGGGGAGAGAGCTCCCTCTGCTCTCGCTCTCCCTCCTTAAATAGGGCGCGGTCACTGGGGAAGACACACAAACACATTAATTCACATCAGGTGCAGTGATTCTGCCACTTACCTTACCTGACTCCGCCCTCTGGTCACAGACCGATGCTTGACCACGCCCCCGCTGCCACATACCCCCACCGCCCGACTCAGGCGGGGCGGTTGTCCGGCCTGCAGCCGACTCCCCCTCCCCCCTTGACGGGAGAGGAAGTCCGCCACGACCATCTGCGCCCCCGGCCTGTGGATCACCTTGAAGTTAAAGGGTTGGAGTGCCAGATACCAACGGGTGATCCACGCGTTGGCATCCTTCATGCGGTGGAGCCACTGGAGGGGCGCATGGTCTGAACAGAGGGTGAAAGGGCGTCCCAGCAAGTAGTAACAGAGGGCGAGGGCTGCCCACTTGATTGCCAAGCACTCTTTTTCAATGGTGCTGTAGCACCCCTCACACATGGACAGCTTCCTACTGATGTGTAAGACTGGTCGATCCTCCCCCTCCACCTCCTGGGACAAAACAGCCCCCAGCCCTCTGTCCGACGCATCCATCTGTAACATAAAGGGGAGAGAAAAGTCAGGGGAGTGTAAAAGTGGCCCCCCACACAGTGCAGCCTTTACCTCAGAAAAAGACCGCTGACATTGCTCCATCCACTGGACCGGATCTGGTGCCCCCTTTTTAGTCAGATCAGTCAGCGGGCTGGTGACGTCCGAATAATTAGGTATAAACCTACGATAATAGCCAGCCAGCCCCAGGAACTGTCTCACCCCCTTTTTGGTCTTGGGCCTCGGGCAGGCCGCAATTGCTGCTGTCTTGTTAATTTGGGGATGCACCTGCCCATTGCCCAAGTGGAAGCCCAGATACCGTACTTCCACCCACCCAATCGCACACTTCTTCGGGTTGGCTGTGAGACCCGCTCGCCTCAGCGACCTAAGGACGGCCCTCAGGTGTTGCAGGTGCCGCGGCCAGTCATTACTATAGATAATGATATCATCGAGGTACGCGGCCGCATAGGTGGCGTGGGGGTGGAGGACCCTACCCATCAGCCGCTGGAATGTAGCGGACGCCCCAAAGAGCCCAAAAGGAAGTGTGACAAACTGGTGTAAGCCAAACGGTGTGGAAAAGGCCTTTTTTTTGCTCAGGATAATGGAGTCAAGGGGATCTGCCAATAACCCTTTGTCAAATCCAGTGTCGAGTAAAAGCGAGCCGTGCCTAGTCGATCGAGCAACTAATCAATATGTTGACTTTTCTATAGTCTACACAGAACCGGACCGACCCGTCGGCCTTGGGTACCAAGACCACCAGGCTGCTCCAGTCACTGTGGGACTCCTTGACGATGCCCATTTCGAGCATGGCCTCAAGTTCTTCCCGAACCACTTTTTTCTTGTGTTCGGGTAGCCTATAAGGGCGGCTATGCACTACCACCCCCGAGGGCGTCTCAATCAGGGGCGATTTCTCAGAGACAACAAGGGAAGCCAAGCTTCCCCTAAAATTCTCTCCCCAAACTGCGTCATCTATGACGTTGAATTCTCATTAAAACAATAACTTGCATAACATAATATATGCCCAAGATTGTATTTACGTTCATAACTATCCTGTAACTTATTTGAGTGATGTCTGACGAACTTGCAGTTGGCTACGAGAATCACCTTTGCTGCCAGACTGTAACCAGCGTTGCCAGATACTGCTGACATTTTCCAGCCAAAATATGTTCAAAACCCGCCAAAATGCACTTAAAACCGCCCAATCTGGCAACACTGGCTGTAACCTTTCTTATTTCAATGGGCTCTATGGACTGGCAGCCAGGTATCCATTGCAGTCTATGAGAGGGCTCTGAACAGCCAATTTTGGCTAGTTGTTATTGGTTAAAATCGACAAAATCGTCACTTCCAGGGAAGCCGGGCTTCTCTGGGACTAACGAGACAGTGGGAGGGGCAAGAAGCCGGGCTGATGAAGGATTATTTGAGGTAGTGTTGAAAGACATGAGGAGGGCGGGCTCTGTACTTCGGCATCGGCGAGGAACACGGTAAGTGCATGATCAGTCAGTCCCTAGCGGATGTCGAGAAAGTGTAGTCGTGTGCCAAAGTGCTGTCCAAATTTCTTTTCATATAAACGTTTCTTCTCATTGATGTCTCTGTACATTACTCTGTAAATAAATGTAAATATTACTCATTGTGCTCCGTTAACTTTCATCCATTCTATCAGTTTGTTCATTCGTGAATTCACTCGTTTATTTCATTTGTAGTTCAATCTGGTTGTAGGCTAGTTTGAGCCTTATTGGGATCTGCAGTGCTAGCTGCTAACAGAAATTGGTGAAGTCTCTGGAAAACACAACCAGCTAGTATGACAGGGTCACAGACCATTTTCTGGAAAAGGAGCGGAGGGCAGAATTTGTGTATAAATAGTGTGCATCATATAATGTTCATGAATCTGAAGTGTGTATATTGTTCAGTAATGTTAAGAGAATGGTGGGCTCTGTGTTATAGGTTATACCTGGGTATAATATTCAAGGTTCTGTGTGTTGCATAGCCTACCTGGTTATGAATTTCCAGACTGTGTTGCAGAAGATGTTCAAGGATGTGTTGCACAGCTGGGTGTTGTGTTAAAGACTCTGTGTTGCATATCAGGGTATGATGTTCAAGGCTCTTCGTTGAATAGCCAGTGATTTTTGGATGTTTGATATTTTTGATTAAGGATATGAGGCACTAGCCTGGCAAGCCAGACTATAACATGAAATGTACAAGCAAAAATACTTTCTGCCACTAGGTAGGGTTGTCTAGTTCACTATGCTAATGGGGCACACCTTTCTATGCTTTGATATCCGGCCTACAGGTTTTACGATGAATGCGTAAAATGGGCTTCCCCTGTTTTAAAAACCAGCAGCCGCCACTGGTCTCAATGTGGTGCTCTATGAGGTTGGTGCAGCCGGGCAGGGGCGAGAACACGTCCGAAAACTCGGTCTGCAACTGGGCAACCTCCGCGAGTTGGGTCGGAGAGAGGTGGTCTCCACAGGGGACCGGAGAGGTACGTGATGCCAATGTTCCCTTTTGAACCTCCGGCCCCAGCTCCACCTTCTCCGGAACCACCGACACCAACGCCATGGGGACCTCCTCGTTCCAGAGTTTGAGCAGATTGAGGTGGTAAATCTGTAGCGCCCCACCCCTGTCCGTTCACCTTACCTCATAGTCGACGTCCCCGACTCGCCGTGTGACCTCAAAGGGTCCTTGCCACTTAGCGACTAATTTGGAGCTCGATGTGGGCAACAGTACGAGTACTTTATCTCCCAATGCGAACTCTCTAAGGCACATACCCTTGCCGTACAGGCGGGTTTGTCGTTCTTGGGCCTGCCGCAAATTCTCCTGGGTTAGGTGGGTGAGTGTGTGGAGTTTTGCGCGCAGGTCAATAACGTATTGGATTTCATTTTTACTGGGTGAAGGTCCCTCCTCCCAATTTTCCCGCAGCACATCTAGAATGTCGCGCGGCTTACGCCCATATAACAATTCGAACGGGGAGAACCCCATGGAGGCTTGGGGGACCTCTCGCACTGCAAACAACAAGGGTTCGAGCCATTTATTCCAATTACGTGCGTCCTCACTTACGAATTTTTTAATTATATTTTTGAGGGTGCGATTGAACCGTTCAACTAAACCGTCCGTTTGTGGGCGATAAATGCTGGTGCGGATCGGCTTAATTCCCAACAACCCATACAGTTCGCTCAGTGTACGTGACATAAACGAGGTGCCTTGGTCAGTCAGAATCTCTTTCGGGATTCCAACTCGGGAGACAACGCGGAAGAGTGCCTCCGCAATACTGCGTGCTGAGATATTGCGAAGAGGCACTGCTTCCGGGTATCGCATTGCATAGTCCACCAGAACTAATATAAAGCGGTACCCTCGTGTTGACCGATCTAATGGCCCGACGAGATCCATCCCAATTCTTTGAATGAGGTCTCGATTAACGGTAGAGGGCGCAAAGGCGCTTTTGGAATGGCCACTGGATTTACTAACTGGCATTCGCGGCACGCCGTACACCACCTACGGACATCGCCGCGAATCCCTGGCCAATAGAATTGGGCCATTATTCTGGCTAGTGTTTTATCCTGCCCTAAGTGTCCAGCCATGGGATTAAAGTGAGCCACCTGGAATACCAATTCCCGGCGGCTCTTCAGAATCAAAAGCTGCGTGACTCGCTCTTTGGTCTGAGTGTCCTGCGTCACTCGGTATAATCTATCCTTCATAATCGCGAAGTAGGGGAAAGATGGGGTGGCATTTGGCTGGAGCGTTTGACCATCGATTACTCTCACTTGGTCAAATGCATGCCGCAGAATCTCATCTCGCGACTGCTCTAATGGAAAATCCGCGAGGGATTCCCCAAGAGAGAGAGGAGGAGCCGGCGGCTCCTCACTCTGACGCGGAGATGACGTAGACGGCTCTGTGACAGCTGCTCCCACTAACACGACACCAGGACCTCCCCTTATTAAACTACGGCAGGACCCACTCTTCACTAGATGACTCATTAATTCCCCAAATCCCGGCCAATCCGTCCCCAAAATTATCGAGTGGGTAAGGCAAGGATTAACCGACGCCTTCACTATAAATTTTTCCCCTCGAAAACATATGTGGACCGACATTAAAGGGTAGTTGTGAACATCCCCGTGCACACACAACACCTTCAGCAATTGTGCTCCTCCCAATGCCTCGTCTTGCACCAGGTTTTGGTGGATTGAGGTCTGATTACAACCAGAATCCACCAACACCTGATATGTATCCCCTTGGATACTCACCGGTATGCAATACTCTCCGGCCCGATCGAGGGCGGCTCCTGGCGCGTCGGGGATCCGAACCACCGCGCCCACCTCCATTACCGTGCACTGCTGTTGGAGGTGGCCCGGCTCCCTGCAGCGCCAGCAAACTGGCCCGGGTTTCCTCTCCGCACTGGTGTTCTGGGGCTCACTCACCTGAGGGGGGGGAAGAGACAGACACAGAAGGGAGAAACGGGAGGGCACCGCGGGTGCGGCTGGCCAGCTGGGGTGGTGTTGGCCCCCGCGGTGGGGGAATGGAGTGAGGATGAGACACAGGAGGAGAGGGGGAGAGAGAGAGAGGAGAGGAGAGAAGAGGCTGTCTGCTGTCCTGCCATCGGGACAACCGCCAAATGGTCCTGCGCCAGCTCGATTGCCTGATCCAGCAACGCCGGGCGGTGGCACTGGACCCACTCCACGGTCCCGGCTGGTAAGCGTGCGATGAATTGTTCCAGTACCACCTGGTCGATGATCCCCTCGGCGTCGCAGTTGTCGGCCCTCAACCACCACCAGCAGGCGTCCCGGAGTTGCTGGCCAAATGCGAACGGCCGGCCAACTTCCTCCAAGCGCAAAGCGCGGAAGCGCTGACGTTGCTGCTCGGGGGTGCGCCCCACACACTGGGGGACGGCCCGGCGAAGGTCCGCGTAGGCCAGCCAGCGGTCGGCAGGGAGCTGTAGCATTGCCAGCTGCGCCTCTCCCGTTAGCAGGGGGGAGGAGGCGAGGCGCGCCGCGCGCTGTTCCATCGGCCACCCCGAGGTCTCTGCGACTTGCTCAAAGAGCTTGAGGAGTGCCTCGGGTCGTCCTGCGGGCCCATCTTTGTTAGGGTGAGGGGGGATGGGCCCGCGGTGGGGGAGTTGGTAGACCCCGCCAACGCGAGGAGGTGCCGGAACGCCTGACGATCTTCTTGCTGAGCCAACACCAGGGCCTCGAACCGCTGTTCCTGCTCCTTTCGGAGGGCGACTAGCGCCTGGTGCTGGCTTTGCTGGGCCGTGGCGAGGGCGTGGACCAGGTCGGCAAACGGGGAGGACTCCATGGGGCTGTTCTGTTTCTGCGCTCCAAATTGTCCCGGGTTTCGGCACCACTGTAGCAGTTCGTACGGCAGGACAGCAGGACAGAGCTCAGGTTGGGAAACTGTTTTTATTTTCTCACTTTTCAGTGGACACTTAGCAAATTGACCACAGACAGACACACACACACACAACCAGCGTCTGGTTGGGGAGAGAGCTCCCTCTGCTCTTGCTCTCCCTCCTTAAATAGGGTGCGGTCACTGGGGAAGACACACAAACACATTAATTCACATCAGGTGCAGTGATTCTGCCACTTACCTTCCCTGACTCTGCCCTCCGGTCACAGACCGATGCTTGACCACGCCCCCGCTGCCACAGCGACATCAAGGTAAATGCTGGCTACTTTGAAGAATCTAAAATATGAAATATATTTTGTTTTGAACACTTTTTTTTGGGCGGGGGTTTACCACATAATTCCATATATGTTTGATCTGTTATTTCATAGTTTTGATGTCTTCAGTATTGTTCTACAGTATAGAAAATATTAAAAATACAGAAAAACCTATGAATTAGTAGGGGTGTACAAACTTTTGACTGGTACTGTACATATAATGACTCTCTTATATATGGAATTGTATTTAATAATTATTCGCCGAAGGTGAAGTGAATATCAGAGGTGGACAGTAACGAAGTACATTTACTTGAGTACTGTACTTAAGTACACTTTTTGAGTATCTGTACTTTTCTTGAGTATTTTTTTTTTTTGGAAACTTATGACTTTAACTTCACTGCATTTGAAAGACAAATATCGTACTTTTCACTCCACTACATTTCTGTCATGGTCCTCATTACTCGTTACTATGAAGCAGCTTTGAAAGTGGGTGCTTTTTTCTTTTCTTTTCTAAAACCTAACTGGTTTTTCCCAGGTGACACTGAGATCTATCAGTAATCACTAGAGTCACGTCACGTCTGTAAACTGTATAAAATCAAGTTCAATGATTTCTCAACAGCATTATTTGAACATGATCAGTTGATGGCAGAGGCGGTTCTTCTGGGGAATGCACGCACTCATGGCCATACCTAGAACCCATGTTTCAGTTTTCTGAAAGGATTAAAGATTTGTTTCGTTTTAAATGTTTGCTTTGTTTGCCAAAAATGAACCACATCACGGCCTACAAAAACTCACCATCCAACCTGCGGAAGCATATTGAGGGACATAAACGCTTTATTCCAAGAGAGAGCTTGCCACGAAGTTGTCTGTGCTTTTAGAGCTAGCGATAACATTGCAATAGCGACACAGTCTGGTTAGTCAAATGACTTTCTATGGATTTGCCACCAAGGTGCCATCGCCTTGTCCACAGCTAACGCTAACACATAGCTAGTTAACTTGGACACTGCTAGTTAGCATGTAAAAATGGAGTTATGCTAACATGAATAATGTTCACTTATCTAAAGTCCTTTCAGAAATATGTTTTAGCATAATCTCGCCAAATAAACAGAATGTAGAAATCTTTCTTTTCTAGTAGCGTTAGCTACCCAATATGATTTTGAGTTTGAAAAGTTTGCTAGCATGTCAGGTGGAGTTTCACTGACTAGCTAGCTTAACGTTAAACCACCATGATGCACAGCATGCGTTCATTTTGTGAATTCACATTTCTGTCTTTGGTAACAGCATTAGGTTTTGTAAGCGTTGTGGCAATAATACAATGATGCATTGACAGAAAATGTACTTTTAATACTTAAGTATTTTTAAAAGCAAGTACTTCAGTACTTTAACTTAAGTAAAAATTTGACCAGTGGGATCTGTACTTTGACTTAAGTAATGAAGTTGGGTACTTTTAGTCCACCTCTGGTGAATATTAATGAATAATAACCAAGACGTAGTCGATGTTGTTATTCACCAATATTCATTGAGCCTGAGGCAGATAATTATTTTAGTATAAATACACAGGTGTTTATTTTTAAAAATGTAATCATATTTAAAAAATAATTTATTTCAAACTTCAAAAGCGGCATGCGAATGTAATAAAGGCACAGTGCAGACTTGTCACTTATCGATGCCGAATCACATAAAATACTTTGCTTTGAAATCTTATCTCATCTCATCTCATTATCTCTAGCCGCTTTATCCTGTTCTACAGGGTCGCAGGCAAGCCGGAGCCTATCCCAGCTGACTACGGGCGAAAGGCGGGGTACACCCTGGACAAGTCGCCAGGTCATCACAGGGCCGACACATAGACACAGACAACCATTCACAGTCACATTCACACCTACGCTCAATTTAGAGTCACCAGTTAACCTAACCTGCATGTCTTTGGACTGTGGGGGAAACCAGAGCACCTGGAGGAAACCCACGCAGACACGGGGAGAACATGCAAACTCCGCACGGAAAGACCCTCGCCGGCCATGGGGCTCGAACCCAGACCTTCTTGCTGTGAGGCAACAGCGCTAACCACTACACCACCATGCCGCCCTGCTTTGAAATTGATAAAATAAATCACAATCCCACCTTACCTTTGAATAGTTTTAGACCAAACTTCATAGCATCTTTAGTGCTTTTAGGAACAGCGTTTTCTTTCATCATTTGTAATTCTTCCTCACTGACAGTGATGAAGTGATTAGCCGCTATTTTGCCAAGTCGCTCGAGGTGATTATCGAGAAATAGTCTGAATTTCTCGACCAATTAGCACGCACGATTTTCTATAATCATCTCCAGATTTAAACTAATCAGTTATATTCAATTATAGTGTTCTTACTTTCAGCAGTTTGCTTGCTTTTCATCCAGGTTACATGTTAAATACTGTACTAGGTTTGCCAGTGACTCAGATACGCAGTTATAATCTGTAAAATCTGCTTTCTTAAAAACGTCAGCTTTAAATTGGCTGGAATCATGAGATAGAAGGTGAATTGCTTCAAGGACTGCTGCCTAAAGCTGGACTTCATTATTAGGGTTATAACTAATGAATCGAGCTTTGTTGTTTTTTTATTGGTTGTCTGCCAAATGAGCCTGTGTAATGAGGTGAGTCTGTAATGAGATGAGTGGGCACTGTTGAGCTCACAGTAACACGGCTCTTTCTCTACAGCAGCAGAGAGCCTCTTCAGCACAAAGGGCTAGAAGCTGCATAATGTCAGCATGTCCTGTCTTTAATTAACACTGAGCTCCTTTTGTGCGTGGAGAAAAAGGAGAGGGTGAGAAATAAGCCTGAGCTAATACGTTTAATAAATTATTTTTTACTTTATTTTAGTTTATTGCAATCATGGCCCAAGTACTGCATGTGTACATGGTCGATTTCTTCATATTTACCGTAAATCATTCACGCGTTCATGTTATATATCCAGCACTGAGAGGTCTGAGTTTCAGTAATCAGAAATGTACAGTATTTGAGACCAGTTGAAGTGGTGTATGAATCCTTTACCTAAAAGTGACATGACACACTATGTAATGGCTAACAGCATCTTAACCTAATTACCAGTGTATGGCTGGCGGAAAGAGTGTTCCATCCCACCACTGAGTGCTCATTATAATGATCTATGATGTGTAGACCTCCCCTCATGATCAACACTACTGTATGTGTATGAATCAGTGCAACACAAAAATAGTGGTTTGAGTCAGTGTCTTTCAGTTCTTCTCTGTACATTTCCGGTGTCTTACAGGTGATTAAAGGCAGCTACATGGACACAGATGATGGTCTTCATGAAGCATCATTGTCCCCTTATCTTTACAGACCTTCGATGTAGACTGGACTTTCAGAAAAGGAGCCAGCAAAGCCAAACATCATGAAATAGATCAGTACAGAAAAGAGGAAAGTTTTTTTTAAATGATTTCTTTTCAGTAGATTTTGAAAAGCTCTATGAGCTTTGCTTTCACATCCACACTGACTCATACAACTCCCTTCATTAAACACAAGAACACAGAGCTGGCTCTGTACCTGTAGATGTGACCTGGTGCTTATCAGGTCCATCACTAAAGTACATCCCGTCTCTCCAGATCCCAGATGATAGCGCTTTGATCCTCTTTTCCTCCCCAATCCAGGCCCCTCAATAGCTCTCTGATGTTGATGTGAGTTTGTTTGCCTTCCACCAGGTGAGTCAGGGTTTACACTCTTCCCCTGACAGCACACACACACACCGTAAACATACACACCTGTAACCCCGCGTCTTCACACTGGATTTTAGGAACACTGCTTAATGTTAAGTCAAGTACTTTTTCAATTATATACATGTCCATAAGTTTGTGGACACCTTACTATATCACGTACAGAACATGCTTTTTCTTTCCAGATTTAGTTCCCATTTGCTGTTATAATAAGCTCTACTCTTCTGGGAAGGCTTTCCACGAGATTTTAGAACATGGCTTTAGGGGATTTGCTCATTCAGCCACAACAGCATTAGTGACGCTGGGCACACAGTCTGCGTTCCAGGTCATCCCAAAGATGTTCAGTTGGGGTTGAGATCAAGGGTACTGTGTAGAACAGTCAAGTTCTTCCACTCCAACCTTGGTGAGCCGTGTCTTCTTGGAGCTCATTTTGTAAAATATTGGCATTGTCATGCTGGAACAGGTTTGGACGTCTTAATTCCAAATGGAAGACAAGATTCAGTGATCAAACCCAAAATTCCAGTAAAACAAGTGCACACAAGCCACATAATGCAATAAATTCATGAGATATGCAGGTTTGAGCCAAGTAGCACAAGTTCGTGAGAATCAGTGGATGAGAGTACACTGAGTTGTACTGAACCTTTCCTGAGGAACAGCTCGGGTTTATTTGCTGATTATCTTAATCGCTAATACACTGTATGAGTGTGTTATTTGTTCACCATGATGGATCTCTGTGTCAAGGAAAATTAAGTGGTTTATAAATTAAGCAAATATATCAGCTGGTGAGCATACATTGTCATGGGTTAATGCCTCAGTCATATTTAACACAACTGATGGTGAACAACTGGTGCATATCTAGACAGGCTGACATTTCTTTTTTTTTTCTTCTTTAGAAAATGTTTTCCTAACATGATGTTTGCGGATGATATTGTGATATGTGGTGAAAGTAGAAAGGAGGTTGAGTTGGGTTTGGAGAGATGGAGGTATGCATTGGAACGAAGAGGAATGAAGGTGAGCAGGAGCAAAACAGAATACATGTGCATCAGTGAGAATGGGGATGAGGGTGTAGTAAAGATGCAAGGAGTAGACATAAAGAAAGTTGGTGAATTCAAGTACCTGGGGTCAACTGTGCAGGAAAACGGGGACTGCGATAGTGAGATGAGAAAGAGAGTGCAGGCAGGGTGGAGCAGTTGGAGAAGGATTTCGGGAGTCATTTGTGACAGGAAAGTCCCAGCAAAAGTGAAAGGTAAGATGTATAAGACAGTAGTGAGACCAGCTGTGATGTATGGATTGGAGACCGTACCCTTAACGAAGAGACAGGAGGCAAAGTCGGAGGTGGCGGAGTTGAGGATGTTAAGGTTTGCGATGGGAGTGACGAGGTTGGACAGGATAAGGAACGAGCACATCAGAGGGACAGCACATGTGGAGAGCTTGGAAATTAAGCTAAGAGAGATGAGGCTGAGATGGTATGGGCACATCCTGAGAAGAGATGCAGAGCATGTTGGAAGGAGAATGTTGAGGATGGAGCTGCCAGGCACACGAAAACGAGGAAGGCCAAAGAGGAGATACATGGATGTGGTGAGAGAGGACATGAAAGTGGCAGGTGTGGTAGAGAAGGATGCGGAAGACAGGGAGCAATGGAGACGAAAGATCCACTGTGGCGACCCCTAATCGGGAGCAGCCAGAAGAAGAAGAAAATGTTTTCCTAGTACCTACATTTCATTTCATCAGGATAGAGCTTTGTGATTTACAGTTAAATCTCAAAGCCAGTGCCTGCATTTACACCTGACAAATAAGACAAGGACGGTGTGGCAGTTAAACATGGTGGTTTTAATGAAAAAAATAATAATAAAATAAAGTAATACCGGTCTCTGTTACTGTCCATGCATTCACAGTGGCCATGTTTTACAAATATATACAGTATATAGAGGGAGACTTGTGAGTTAACTGACTTGTTGGAATCCATCTTAAGAAAACTTTATTCAGATGATTTTATTATCTGAAATACACTCACCGGCCACTTTAATAGGAACTTTTTCTTCATTCTAAGATTCCTGTTCTTGGCTGGCAGGAGTGGAACCCATTGTGTTCTTCTGCTGTTGCATGCTGAGACGCTTTTCTGTTCACCACGGTTGTAAAGAGTGATTATATGAGTTACTATATCCTTCCTGGCCACTCGAACCAATCTTTTCCCAAAAGCATCACAGCACAAAGATCATCGTTAAATGGTAGAGCGAGCAGCACAATGAATGCTTTCTCTCCTAGTTAAGATGCTCTTAGAGTTACGAGGCTTTTGGGAAACCCACCCCGGCCATTTTCCTCTGACCTCTCTTATCAACAAGATGTTTCCACCCACAGAACTGTTGTTCACTCTATGTTTTTTTGTTTTTCGCACCATTCAGTGTAAACTCTAGAGACTGTTGTGTGTGAAAACCCCAGGAGATCAGCAGTTTCTGAAATACTCAAACCAGTCCATCTGGCACCAACACCTATGCCCCAGTGAAAGTCACAGAGATCACAATTTTTCCCATTCTGATGTGTGAAGTGGCAGGTGGCACGGTGGTGTAGTGGTTAGCACTGTCGCCTCACAGCAAGAAGGTCCTGGGTTCGAGCCCAGCGGCTGGCGAGGGCCTTTCTGTGTGGAGTTTGTGTTGTCCGCGTGGGTTTCCTCCGGGTGCTCCGGTTTCCCCTCCAGTCCAAAGACATGCAGGTTAGGCTAATTGGTGACTCTAAATTGACCGTAGGTGTGAATGGTTGTCTGTGTCTATGTGTCAGCCCTGTGATGACCTGGCGACTTGTCCAGGGTGTACCCCGCCTTTCACCCGTAGCCAGCTGGGATAGACTACAGCTTGCCTGTGACCCTGTAGAACAGGATAAGCGGCTAGAGATAATAGATGGATGGATGTGTGAAGTGAACATTAACTGAAGCTTTTGATTTGTATCTGCATCATTTTATGCACTGTGCTGCTGCCAAGGGATTGGCTGATTAGATAACTGCATAAAACAGCAGGTGGATGGGTGTACCTAATAAAGTAGCTGGTGAGTGTATGTCTCATTGCTATTATTTTGTATTTATTTTATATGATACTCCCCATGGGAAAGTTTTTTTTGGCAATATATGCTTTTCATTGGACAAGGATGACATTGAAAATGCAAAGTTCCCCAAGGTCCTTCAATTTATAACCTTTCTGTAATTCTGATTCTGATGATTGATTCTGATCTGAAGGATTTATACCAATGACTCTAACATCAGTGAGGAGAAAAATTAATGGAAAAATCCTTGCTAGGCCATATCACACTCTTGTATTTATATTGCATTATTTCTAAGAGAATATTTCTTCTTTTTTCTCTCTATAAGGAAGTACTCTTGACTGCATCTCTCTCTCTCTCTCCTAATTCTAATATCCTGTGACAGCAGTTTGCGGCTGCCTAAACAAACACTGTACTGAAGTTGACAGAATCGCTCTGATCCTAACTCCCTGAGAAACACATCTGAACGTGAACAAGAGGTCCATCTGCTATAAGGTACTTTGTAAGTGAAAAAAAGAGATCATCATCTCTGTGCTCTCTTATTGTAGTTCCACAACGTTAATCAGACTAAGCATCTATGGCTTAGACATGGAACCTTGAGGAGCTGTGGTCACAAAGGTACAGTGAAGATGAGACATAATCCTCTTAGCCTTTTACCCTACAAGCCTGAAAAATTACTGCCCCACATTTGCATAGTGGCTCAGAGTGGCTGGATCAAATGGGTCACACATTTTTAGGCTTTCAAGTAAGATTTGTTACTTTTAGCGCTCATTATACTACACTTTACATGAGCAAAAGACATTTGAGATACTTTACTTTTCAAGAGATGCATAAATATACAGTATTATTATTGTCAAACATGTATCTGTCATATCTAAAATGAATGTTAAATTTCCGGTGGAGAAGAAGTGCTTAAGGGAATGATCCATATGCAAATTTAAATGTTATAAGTCTCAATCAGAGAATCCAAATCAATAATTTGATCCAAATCGTTCTTTCTTAATTGGTCCTGTTATGGCAATAACTGCTGAAATATTTAAACGAGGACTTTTTGTGTGCACCTTTACGATTTATTATCTCTAATAATTATGCCTTGTAGGGTGAATTCAGATGTATTGGTACAGTTTTTGAATTTCCAATTTGTCTAAGCTTTTGTGTCATTAATAAAACAAATTTCACCAAAACATTTTCCTCAAATCCTCAAGGTGTTGACTATTCACATGCAAAGGAAAATGTTTCTATCATATTTTAAAGAATCATGGCCTGCCATTTTGTCACTGACTGAAAGCCAATGGGACTCATAATTTCACTGGTTCTTGGCTTTTTTTTTTTTAATCCTGAAATAATGTTTCAAACATTATTTATTTGTAGAATAATTATACATGGCATCATTAAATCACACTTCAAAAATTCAATCTTATCCAAAGCCATTATAAACATATTATTGTATGAACAGATAGAAGAAGGGGCGGCATGGTGGCGTAGTGGTTAGCACTGTTGCCTCACAGCAAGAAGGTCCTGGGTTCGAGCCAATCAGCCGGCAAGGGCCTTTCTGTGTGGAGTTTGCATGTTCTGCCCGTGTCTGCGTGGGTTTCCTCCGGGTGCTCCGGTTTCCCCCACAGTCCAAAGACATGCAGGTTAGGTTAACTGGTGACTCTAAATTGAGCGTAGGTGTGAATGTGAGTGTGAATGGTTGTCTGTGTCTATGTGTCAGCCCTGTGATGACCTGGCGACTTGTCCAGGGTGTACCCCGCCTTTCGCCCGTAGTCAGCTGGGATAGGCTCCAGCTTGCCTGCGACCCTGTAGAACAGGATAAAGCGGCTAGAGATAATGGATGGATGACTAAAAGGTGGCCTATAATGACAACAGGGAGAAAAGTTTCTTGAGGAACTAATCGCTAATAATTAATATTTTGCGTATTTCAAGAGTATCAAATCGGTGGACCATTTTAATTTTCTACAAGCAGTGCGTGCATTTATTTTTCATTAAAGGGCAATTCCATACAGTATCTATAAATCAATCTGTAACATTCATACTACTCAATTCAAAGAAAATACATTGTGGATATTCCCAATAATGCACATTTTAGACGAAAGAACAGATATAAAAGTGCAATAATGTCCTGTGATGAGATGTTGATGAATATTACAGTGAAACCTCATGTTATGACCACTTCAAAATTACGACCACCTCAAAATTACGAACAGTTTTTCATGGTCCTGATTGCTTGCTTATATATTTCATTGGTCGCGGCCTTCAATAATGCGACCACCTCAATATTGCGTATTACGACCATTAATTTTGGTCCCACCCGTCGAAAATCAATGTAATTAAACCTCGAAAATACGGGCGCCCCCCGTCGTGTCAAAACACGGGGCACAAGAGCTTTCACGACATCCGGTTTACGTCATGCCGCAAAATTAAGGTCGACTTGTACGACAATGAGTAGAAAACGTAATGAGTTGTCTTTGAAAGAAAAAATTGATCTGATTAATGAAAGTGCGGGTAAAAGTCAGCGTCAGCTAGCAGAAAAGTTTGGAATTGGCAAAACGCAGGTAATCTATGCAACGAGGTGTGAAGTGAGCTTTAGTAGATCGATTTAAATAGAAAAAGTTCAAGTTATTAAAAGTGTCATAAGGCCACACCAATTTAATTACTTGGTTCTCGGATTTTTTTCAGGAAAAATATGAAGCGAGCGGGCGAAATAAAAATAAAATTTAAAAAATGCTCTGATGGTAAAATTAGCAGTGGAAATAGACCAAACAATACAGGCAAACCAGTAAACAGAATTTCAACATACCTGTCAAAGATTTTACGCTTCTGTTCGCTGAATATCCTAACAATCACAAACAGGCTTTGGAGGATTCCCCTCCACAGGCATGTTTCTCCCACAAGTCTTTATCTGAAGTGAAAGGGGCGATTTGATTGGTTTTCGGCTTCACGTGACCTCACGTCACGTGACCTTTTCTGTTGGCAAGAGTTTGATTTCGATTTTTTTTTCATTTTGCATTTTTTTCAAGCGGTGATTCCGAGAACCAACTAATTGAACTGGTGTGGCCTAATTATGAAAGAGTATTCAGAACGAGATTTCAATTTCTTGTTTCAATGACTTGTGTAAGTTTGCTGTATGGTTTACATTTAAAAATGGTATGGTTTTAATTATGATTAATTCTATTACAAGTTTATTAAAAGTTTAAATGAAAACTTAGTTATATTGTTTTTTACATGTTGTATTACATGTACATTTGTACTTGCTAGACACACAAACCACACATGCTCTACTTTTGTTTAAATTTAGCTTGTTGATTTAATCATTTATCAATGAAATACAATAAACTAGTTCATAAATTTATTAAATGTAATACAACAGTATTAAGAACGTCATGCATGCACGCTGCTATGCAACAGCTCAGCAACTGTCAGTATATCTTGCCAACTCAATATTAAGACCACTTCGACCTGGTCCCAATGGTGGTTTTAATATCGAGGTTTCACTGTAATGTTAATAAATATTAATACAATTACATTTTAGAGTTATTTGTCAAGTTTGACTGTATCCTGTATTCTCAGCTTCACACACTGGGTTCAGGTTATAGCAGTGACACTGACTGAATTGACCTGAAATATTCTTGTGGGTTTAAATCAAATCAAGGAGAACTGAGTAGGTTGCTGACTTAAATTATTTTTTTATACATGCTGTAGACATGTAGAGCCATTGAATATAGATTATAATAAACAAAGACCTGTCAAAAAAAAAGGGGGATGGTGATGTGTGAGAAGAGATGGATGCAAGTTTGGTCAGCCCTTTCCTGTACATCACGGTGAGGTATGTGCTACGTAGGCTTATTTTTAGTATGTACCATTAGTGGTAGTAATACTTCATCATGTTCTTTGCCTATCTTTCAACTGTAGTGTTCATATACACTCACCGGCCACTTTAATAGGAACTTGTTTTTGATTCTAAGATTCCTGTTCTTGGCTGCAGGAGTGGAACCCAATGTGTTGTTCTGCTTTTGCATGCTGAGATGCGTTTCTGCTCACCACGGTTGTAAAGAGTGATTATATGAGTTACTATATCCTTCCTGGCAGCTCGAACCAATCTAGCCATTTTCCTCTGATCTCTCTTATCAACAAGGTGTTTCTACCCACAGAACTGTTGCTCACTCAATGCCTTTTGTTTTTCGCACCATTCTGTGTAAACTCTAGAGACTGTTGTGTGTGAAAACCCCAGGAGATCAGCAGTTTCTGAAATACTCAAACCGGTCCATCTGGCACCAACACCCATGCCACAGTGAAAGTCACAGAGATCACAGTTTTTCCCATTGTAATGTTTGAAGTGAACATTAACTAAAGCTCTTGATTTGTATCTGCATGATTTTATGCATTGTGCTGCTGTCAAGGGATTGGCCGATTAGATAACGGCATAAAACAGCAGGTGGATGGGTGTGCCTAATAAAGTGGCCGATGAGTGTAAATCAACCTGCAGATTTATGTCTCCTACTCCATGATGAAAAAAATTTGCTTAAGATGCATAAATGTCAAGCTGGCAAATAAACATCCTTTTTTCACATTCAAAACACATGAACACATGGCACGTATACTTACCCTCTCTATGGGATAATTGTGTTGGTGGTGATATAAAAAAGGAAGAAGTCAATGCTCTTAAAAGTAGACAGCCTTTCGATTTCATAAAATCAGTGAAATTTAGTTCCTTCTGAAGTGTGGTCATTGTGATATATGTTTATTCTTGTAATATCTAAAAAAACATCAGGCCATTCTGTGGCTGGGAAGTTATTTAAATTGAGGGGATTCCCGAGCAAATAATGTGCATGAAATCGCTCGCTTTGCGCAGTCAAGCAGACAGAGGAAGCCCATGTGCGCATGCGCAGGTTTACCTTCTTCTCCTTTTGGGTTTTACAGCAGCTGGCATCCACAGTGTTGCATTACCGCCATCTACAGGTTTACCTTGACTGTCCACTGACAGTTCCATCATTCTGTCGCTAAACGAACAGCTGATCACACCGAGGTGCTCGCTGACCGCCAATATTTATTAGTTTGGTCCTGCGTTTCCTTTCCTTCGCAACATAACGTCTTTTCTTCTCGCTTTCCGTTACTGTAGTCGGTCTTTTACGTTTCATTCGCACACTCACGTCCTCCATTTTTCTCTCCTTTTTCAAATTTGTATCCCGCAATGCCTTGCGCAAACAGGGAAAGCCCACCACGTGATGCATGCCATGGTATCTTGAACTGGGTTATGGTGAAGCAGGAAAAAATAGCGGAGAATTTAGGGCCATGTGGCCCTAAATTTAGCAATTGTTCTTTTAAAAAAAAAAAACTAATAAAATTGAAAGTCTGTGATTCAATTTCAGTAGTTTTTGGTACACTAAACAAAAATAATTGGGTGTCAGGGAGAAGTCTTTTTATGACCTACACTTGAAAAATCTGAAAGGCAGTCTACCTTTAAAGGTACATTAGATAAGATTTGTGATAAATAAATCTCTAACTGTTAATTGGGTGGAGCTGAATAAGAATTTAATGTTTTTTTTCCCTCTTAAATCTCTGCCTCCAAAACATGGTGGTTAAATTAGATTTAGCATGTTAGATTGAGTTCAAAATGGCAAGGACTGTCATATCAACACTTCCAAGTGAACTGACACATCCAACTGCTTGAAAGTTACAACTCATAACATAAACTTCATTCATTCATTCATTCATTCATTCATTCATTCATTATCTATACCGATTATCCATTGTGCATCACAGGTGATCTGGAGCCAATCCCAGCTGACATCGGGTGAGATGCGGGGTACACCCTGGACAGGTCGCCAGTCTATCATAGAGCTAATACAGACAGACAGACATTCATACTCACATTCACACCGATGGACAATTTAGAGTAATCAGTTGACCTAATCCACATGTCTTTGGATTGTGGGTGAAAACTGGAGCACTCTGAGGAAACCCCATAGGCATGAGGAGACCATCCAAACTCCACACAGAAAGACCCCATGCTGACAATATCTGACAAAAGGCCAACCCTCTCAACCCAATACAAACTAGAAGGGCACTCCGCCAAGCCACAGATTATCAACATCAAAATCAATCATTTGAATCTAGGATAATACTAACGCTATACACCAATGTTCATCAAAAGCCATTCACTACCTTTTGAGTTACGCTGGAAACAGCAAAAAAAAAAAATCCTGGATCAACATACATATCCAGATTTGTATCAAAATGTAAGCAATTGTTCCTTGACCCATGACCCACCTTTCCTCAAAATTTCATCAAAATCTGTTCACTATTTTTTGAGTTATGTTGGGAACAAACAAACGTAGGCAGAAACATAACCTCCTCCAACAAAGGAGGAGGTAACAAACATTCTGGACTGATAGGCCGGTTTCCAAATTGTTTCCCCCCCAACTACTTTGTACACTTGTTCTGAGAAAATGGTTTTAACTATCCATCCATCCATCCATCCATCCATTATCCGTAACCGCTTATCCTGTATAGGGTCGCGGGCAAGCTGGAGCCTATCCCAGCTGACTATGGGTGAGAAGCGGGGTACACCCTGGACAAGTTGCCAGGTCATCGCAGGGCTGACACATAGAGACAAACAACCATTCACACTCACATTCACACCTACGCTCAATTTAAAGCCACCAATTAGCCTAACCATGGTGGTGCAAGCGGTTAGCACTGTTGCCTCACAGCAAGAAGGTTCAGCGGCTGACGGGCCTTTCTGTGTGGAGTTTGCATGTTCTCCCCGTGTCTGCGTAGGTTTCCTACAGGTGCTCTGGTTTCCTCCACAGTCCAAAGACATGCAGGTTAGGCTAATCAGTGGCTCTAAATTGTCCATAGGTGTGAATGTGAGTGTGAATGGTTGAGAGGATATAATAATTCAGTAGAAGGCAACGGGAAACCACTATTGTAATGTTCCCTAGACACTTTGATGGCTGAAGCTGTCAGAGCGGCCATGTCATGTTGTGAAATGCCAAAATGGATGGGGGAAACTGGAGCACCTGGAGGAAACCCATGCAGACACGGGGAGAACATGCAAACTCCACACAGAAAAGCCCCTGTTGGCCACCGGGCTCAAACCAAGAACCTTCTTGCTGTGAGGCGACAGTGCTAACCACTACACTGCAAAAATGATATCTTAACAAGTTAGAATATCTTGAATATAGTTGAAACAATCTAGCATCGCCTATTAGAAGAATACAAAACACTAGCTCTGAGATTATTAAAACTAGTTCTAGATGGAAGCCAACTTATGCCAAGTAAAATTATCTGCCCATGCAGCAAGATAGTTTCACTAATATTAAGGAATTTTCTCCTCAAGTTCATCCATAGCCACTTATCCTGTTCTACAGGGTCACAGGCAAGCTGACTACGGGCGAGAGGTGGGGTACACCCTGGACAAGTCACCAGAGGGCCCACACACAGAGACAAACAACCATTCACACCTACGGTCAATTTAGAGCCACCAATTAGCCTAACCTGCATGTCTTTGGACTGTGGGGGAAACTGGAGCAAACTCACGCTAACATGAGAAGAACATGCAAACTCCACACAGAAAGACCCCCGCCGGCCACTGCGCTCGAACCCAGAACCTTCTTGCTATGAGGCGACAGTGCTAACCAGTATACCACTGTGCCACCCCTCCTTAAGTTCAGTTTTAAGTTTTAACTATCCATCCACCCATCCATTATCTGTAGCCGCTTATCCTGTTCTACAGGGTCGCAGGCAAGCTGGAGCCTATCCCAGCTGACTATGGGTGAGAGGCGGGGTACACCCTGGACAAGTCGCCAGGTCATCGCAGGGCTGACACGGTCAATTTAGAGCCACCAGTTAACCTAACCTGAATGTCTTTGGACTGTGTGGGAAACCAGAGCACCTGGAGGAAACCCACGGAGACACGGGGAGAACATGCAAACTCCACACAGAAAGGCCCTCGCCGGCCACTGGGCTTGAACCCAGAACCTTCTTGCTGTGAGGCAACAGTGATAACCACTACACCACCAGTTTTAAGTATTATTTTAAAAATCATTTCTACATAATTGTCTCCGGCGGCACGGTGGTGTAGTGGTTAGTGCTGTCGCCTCACAGCAAGAAGGTCCAGGTTCGAGCCCCGTGGCCGGCGAGGGCCTTTCTGTGTGGAGTTTGCATGTTCTCCCCGTCTCTGGTTTCCCCCACAGTCCAAAGATATGCAGGTTAGGTTAACTGGTGACTCTAAATTGAGCGTAGGTGTGAATGTGAATGGCAGGGGCGTGTTTAGCCTATTTTTGGGGGTGCTCAAGCACCCCCAAAAACGAGCTCAGCACCCCCTAGCTCAGCACCCTCAAAAACGCTGCTTTTGGACGTAATTTTCAGAAATAAGTGCCCTTGTGCACTGCGCAATGAATGTGTGCGCGGGCGTGTGTGTGTTCTTGAATTCACCTGTTAGGTGATAGTTCTATGAGCAGTAAAATCCCTCTCCTCCTTGCGTCCCCTCTGATTGGGTTGCCTGTCCGCGCGAGTGCTTGCTACGACATGGTGTTTTTTTTAACTGGATTCCACGCCGAGGAGGAACTCGAAGTAGCACCTGAGTATTACTGGCATAGCGAGATGTGAAGGTACGGACTGGAGTTACAATTGTTAAACACAACACAATAATATGCATAATGCAATATTGATGTTCCCTGGTCTATGAACAGAATGATAAAAACGACATTTATCATCCATAGAGATACTTTTGTGCAGAGCTGTACAAGTGCTACGGTGCTAGACCACCGTGTGCTAGTCAATTTTATTTAATGTAACATAGCGTTTACTAATGTAAAATCATAATAATACACACTATTATTACACAATAACAATTACCACTGTTCAAAATGAATAGCTCCAACATTACAAATGCAGTAGTAGGTCTTGTTTAGTTAAAAATATAACGTAAATATTTGTGTCAGTGGTTGTAAATGTGTAGATATCATAGTTTATTGGGTCAGCTTCTGTTAAAACATTGCATAAGTCTAGTCTTGTCTAGTCTAGTCTTCTTGCCTAGTTAAGTCTAGTCTAAATGCGGAATAAACGTGGAAACACTGTCGTTCAAGCCAGGTGCCTCTGTCAGCTCTGGGGGCTAAGCACCCCCAAAGATCAGATGCTAGAATCGCCCCTGGTGAATGGTTGTCTGTGTCTATGTGTCAGCCCTGTGATGACCTGGTGACTTGTCCAGTGGCTATAGAGATGAGTAAGGAATGACAAATATTGTACCTTTAGGGAGAACTTTGTTTAGAAAAGGGAATTGTCAGGTCTTATTTTATCGCAGTGAGTGAGTGAGCACAGAGGAGCTGAGGGTTTCAGGTAGGACTTACTATTTTGCTTATATTTTGTGTCCTCCAGACCTTTGTGACTTGGAGATTTTGTTTGTTTTGTGATGTGACTCATTTTCCCTGTTGGTGACGAAGTGCCCGGGGGGTCCACTGCGCATTTTGTGTTTGAAGAGAAAATAAATGTTTAAAAAAAAAAGTCTCTTGTGGCCCATGACGTGAGTCTCGCTGCTCTTTTTTCATTCGTTGTGCGGGGGAAGATTATCTCTCATCCATCCTCCTGTCCTGTCCCTCCTCACTGGCGTCCATAAGTAGCATCGCGCGCTCCACTCCTCCACTGCATCATCACTCCATCCTGCAGAACATCACACCGACCCAGGGGACAAATAAAAGACGCGCGCGCCCGACCCGACTCACTATGTACTCGAGCAGAAGCGAGGGGCCACGCAGAGGAAGGTCATTCGACTCCATGAACCTGGGCTTGTGTTTGGAAGAAAAGCAAATCAATAATGAGGTGAGACATCGCACTCCAACTGGTGTCTGGGCTTGAGTTTCCTACACTGGTGCTTGTATTTGATGGAGCGATTTTAGAGAAGAGGGTTAGACTGCCCAGCTATAAGTTTAAAGTCGATGTGCGGGTCCTGCGCTGTCTCGCGCGCGCACAGGTGTGTATGGGGTCAATTTATTACCCAGACCAGCTTTAATAAAGTCGTTAAGCCGAGCACGAGACTGCTATTCCGTCAGCACTTGTGAATTAAGGTCAAGCTCACTTTGTGTGTCTGAGAAACACAGCAGTGGTGAAAGGACTCAAATTTCACTCCAGTTAGACTAGGGTTGTTTTACAATCAGGGTACAAAGTTTGTGTCACAGGGGTCCAAAATTAAAAAAAAAACAAAAACTGTCAAATCTGCACTTTTGGAAATTAATACACATATGAACATAAGCATGTGTAATAGTTTGTATTATAACAAGATTAAGTGTAGCTTTAAGCAGGGCTGGGAGAAACAAATGAAGTGATTCTCGGAGAGGACTTTTTTTTTTTTTTGACAATTCAGAATCCAGGCGGCACGGTGGTGTAGTGGTTAGCGCTGTCGCCTCACAGCAAGAAGGTCCTGGGTTCGAGCCCCGTGGCCGGCGAGGGCCTTTCTGTGTGGAGTTTGCATGTTCTCCCCGTGTCCGCGTGGGTTTCCTCCGGGTACTCCGGTTTCCCCCACAGTCCAAAGACATGCAGGTTAGGTTAACTGGTGACTCTAAATTGACCGTAGGTGTGAATGTGAGTGTGAATGGTTGTCTATGTGTCAGCCCTGTGATGACCTGGCGACTTGTCCAGGGTGTACCCCGCCTTTCGCCCGTAGTCAGCTGGGATAGGCTCCAGCTTGCCTGCGACCCTGTAGAAGGATAAAGCGGCTAGAGATAATGAGATGAGATGAGATGAAATATAAAAAGAATAAGATATGGGGAAGGGGCCAGCAGGAGATATATTGCACTTTATATTGCACATTGTCGAGTATATCTCATAATAATGATAATTTTCTCTTAATTATGAAAGTCATAATTTTGAGAAGGGCGGCATGGTGGTGTAGTGGTTAGCACTGTCGCCTCACAGCAAGAAGGTTCTGGGTTTGCGGCCGGCGAGGGCCTTTCTGTGTGGAGTTTGCATGTTCTCCCTGTGTCCGCGTGGGTTTCCTCCGGGTGCTCCAGTTTCCCCCACAGTCCAAAGACATGCAGGTTAGGTTAACTGGTGACTCTAAATTGACCGTAGGTGTGAATGTGAGTGTGAATGGTTGTCTGTGTCTATGTGTCAGCCCTGTGATGACCTGGCGGCTTGTCCAGGGTGTACCCCGCCTTTCGCCCGTAGTCAGCTGGGATAGGCTCCAGCTTGCCTGCGACCCTGTAGAAGGATAAAGCGGCTAGAGATAATGAGATGAGATGAGAATTCAGAATCCACTACTTCCATAGTGCTTTTAAATATAAGGCTTTGTGTTAGTTGTCTCTAATATTTATGTCCCAATATCTTGACCACATTTTAGGATGCAAATAATCATTTTAGATATGTTATTTTATATTGAAAAATTAGCTGTCTCGGAGAGGACATTTTTTGACACAACTGCATACTAATTTGATCAAAATAGTCTGAAAACTTACTGGCATTCAACATTAAAACTTGACTATGTTTCCAATGATATGGAACCAAATATTTGTTTTATGGTATAAAGAATGATTTAAGTGCATCCCTTTTGGAGCTACCTGTGGTCAAAAAAGCACTTTTTCTAAATGACACGAGTAATTTTGCTAAATATGACTGACATATATTGCCATACATTCACCAAAAATAACGGTATCACCAAATTTT
This sequence comes from Neoarius graeffei, assembly GCF_027579695.1. Classification (NCBI taxonomy): domain Eukaryota; kingdom Metazoa; phylum Chordata; class Actinopteri; order Siluriformes; family Ariidae; genus Neoarius; species Neoarius graeffei. Next base: position 57,598,147 of record NC_083570.1, on the reverse strand, counting down.
TTTTGCATGGTAAATAGAGCTATCACAGGGCTACAATAAACAACCAAGTTTATTTAGTCAAGCCTTTTGATATTGAAGATAATAAGTGTTAAATGTGATTTTTAGCTTGTGTACCCTGACTGTAAAACAACCCACTACTTAGTGGATAATGGTTTGGGATGAGAGCCTGTAAAAAGTGTGGTTCACTTCGAAGTGAAAGAAAGTACAGAATTTAACTGAGAGAGACAAGAAAAATAAACAAACAAAGGACAGGAAACTTAGGCTGTTAGTTGAAGCTATGAGGGGGGCCTCTAAACTTAGCTCTGGAAGCCAGTTTCCACCATAATAATAATAAAAATAATAATAATAATAATAATAATAATAATAATAATGCTTCTCATAATTATGACTTATTATAATACATGATGATTTACTAGATTAGATTAGATTAGATTAGATTAGATTAGATTAGATAGAACTTTATTGATCCCTTTGGGAGGGTTCCTTCAGGGAAATTAAGATTCCAGCAGCATCATTACAGGATGAATAGAAAATAGAGAAAAAAAACTTCTAGATAAATTAAATTAAGTATTTACATATACAAATATAAAAAGAATAAGATATGGGGAAGGGGCCAGCAGGAGATATATTGCACTTTATATTGCACATTGTCGAGTATATCTCATAATAATGATAATTTTCTCTTAATTATGAAAGTCATAATTTTGAGAAGGGCGGCATGGTGGTGTAGTGGTTAGCACTGTCGCCTCACAGCAAGAAGGTTCTGGGTTTGCGGCCGGCGAGGGCCTTTCTGTGTGGAGTTTGCATGTTCTCCCTGTGTCCGCGTGGGTTTCCTCCGGGTGCTCCAGTTTCCCCCACAGTCCAAAGACATGCAGGTTAGGTTAACTGGTGACTCTAAATTGACCGTAGGTGTGAATGTGAGTGTGAATGGTTGTCTGTGTCTATGTGTCAGCCCTGTGATGACCTGGTGACTTGTCCAGGGTGTACCCCGCCTTTTGCCCGTAGTCAGCTGGGATAGGCTCCAGCTTGCCTGTGACCCTGTAGAACAGGATAAAGCAGCTAGAGATAATGGATGGATGGATAATTTTGAGAAAATGTTCTCATGAAATAGTAAGTCATTACTGGGTTAGTCAAAATGATGTTAAGACTTAAATGGTAGAAACCATTTATTCACAAAACATACATCACATGCGCAAGATGATTTATAGGATGGGCTCAACCTGTTCGCCATCGTGTTCAACACACAGAAACCAGCGAGCAACAGTACCGTTTAAAGAATAATAAAAATAAGAATCATAAAAATAATCCGTCATTTTGACTAACCCTGTGTTAAAGTCATAGTATTTCATAATTCTTCGATGCAAAGTCATAAATATGAGCTACTTTCTCATTATTATGACATCATGTTTTTCCTTCAAGTGACAAAAACTGGCTTCCATCCTCAGTCGAATCTACTTTGTCCAGACTTGAAGGAGCATGCGTAAGTACAACGTGCGTAAGAACAGTGATTAATTGCACCACAATCCGTGTTGAGATTAAGGTAAGGCGGTGTTATTAATAGCCTTTTTCACACTCCAAATGGGATTGAAGTAAGGAGACTCACGCTGGTTAAAGTGAACCTCATGCTCTCCGTGTTGGTTAAAGTGAACCTCATCATCATGCTCTCAGCACTACAGAGGGGACGACGCGTGCACAGACAGCTACTTCAGCTCACACTTGCGCACACTACAGTGGTCAGTACCTTAGTTGCGTGTTTCTGAATTGTATCTCATTTTTTAAATCTTGAAATATCCTGATAAACTGAAAGAGAAAAAAAATCGAATAACCAATATGTTAGAGATTGTTCAGAGTGTGAGTGATCTCTGTCCATGGGGCTGAACATTGAGCACTGACACTGTATTCTGATGACAAAAGGTGTTGATTTTATTGAAAGCATTTTACTGGAAGACCGTGCAGTAAATAGCCTATTGAAACTGAATATCATTTAGGTGACACCTGTTGTCTTGTTTGGAGAGAGAGAGAGAGAGAGAGAGAGAGAGAGATGAGTGCTTGTGTGCACACTTATTAGGCTATGGAATTAAGTGCGCTTTAGGAGATCCTTTCATTTAATCCATACCCATTTAATCAACACCCTTAATGCTGTGTTTTAAAAGAGTTGATAATCATTTTATTGCAGGCACTCACTCATTGACACGGACACTGACACTGTTTTTTTTGTTTGTTTGTTTGGGTTTTTTTGTGGGTGGGTGTCTTTTCCAGATGAATAAATCAACCTTTCCGGAGATCGATGAGAACAAAGATAACAAGAGTGTGTCTGGAGAAAAGGGTCGTGCAGCTATAGTATTCTCACTGAAGAATGAAGTTGGGGGGCTCGTCAAAGCACTAAAACTGTTCCAGGTAATCATATTTTGTTGGCGTTTTGAAATATTTAGTGAGTTCATTTTGTATGATGGAGTTCAAACAAAGAAAAGCATCTAGCATCCGTGGGCCTATTTCAATTATTTCTCTAAAATAATTTATACGATATGATACGACCGAGTGTACCTTTAGGCTTAGTGCATAGATTTTTCTATCCACCATTGTTATTTATGTTGAATAATTTTTTTATTTTCTACTTTTATACTATATTGCTCCCTTGTTCTAAACTACACAAGATCTTATACGTTTTCTAAAGCGGCTAGAGATAATGAGATGAGATGAGATATATTGTTGTTACTTTTTTATTTTTAATTATTATTTGTCCTGGGCGGCACGTTGGTGTAGTGGTTAGCACTGTCACCTCACAGCAAGAAGGTCCTGGGTTCGAGCCCCGTGGCCGGCGAGGGCCTTTCTGTGTGGAGTTTGCATGTTCTCCCCGTGTTCGCGTGGGTTTCCTCCGGGTGCTCCGGTTTCCCCCACAGTCCAAAGACATGCAGGTTAGGTTAACTGGTGACTCTAAATTGAGCGTAGGTGTGAATGTGAGTGTGAATGGTTGTCTGTGTCTATGTGTCAGCCCTGTGATGACCTGGCGACTTGTCCAGGGTGTACCCCGCCTTTCGCCCGTAGTCAGCTGGGATAGGCTGCAGCTTGCCTGCGACCCTGTAGAAGGATAAAGCGGCTAGAGATAATGAGAGAGAGAGAGAAAGCTTGTGCATATGACCAGTAAAGTGCTTGAATCTTGATTTCTGCCAACAGGAAAACCACATCAACCTTTTGCACATCGAATCCCGAAAGTCCAAGAGGCGCAACTCGGAGTTTGAGATCTTGGTGGACTGTGACAGTAACCGTGAGCAGCTCAGTGACATCATCCAGCTGCTGCGTGAACACGTCAGCGTGCTCGAGCTGGACACACCTGACAACCGACTACCAGAAGAGAGCGGTACGAACTGAAATCACGGCTACATGCCAAACAGCATACTAGATAGTCCGACCAAATTGTGCACCTACAGTGTGTCGTACAAACATCTTGTCGCTGTTGTGCAATCTTTATGTATTTTTTTGCATGTGGATCCCTTTAATATTTCTAAATATCGTACATAATTTTAGGCCTAGGTTTAGACTAATGGCTGAATATATGATTAATTGTTAGTAAGACCAATACAGTGGCTCAACCACTTGGACACTCAGCAAATGAAGCTTTTTTTTTCCCCTTCAAATCAATGTAAATTTTTTTTCCCATCATACAAATGGTGCATCAGCTAATTGCCAAGAATCCATATAAAACATCTCATCTCTCATCTCATTATCTGTAGCCGCTTTATCCTGTTCTACAGGGTCGCAGGCAAGCTGGAGCCTATCCCAGCTGACTACGGGCGAAAGGCGGGGTACACCCTGGACAAGTCGCCAGGTCATCACAGGGCTGACACATAGACACAGACAACCATTCACACTCACATTCACACCTACGCTCAATTTAGAGTCACCAGTTAACCTAACCTGCATGTCTTTGGACTGTGGGGGAAACCGGAGCACCCGGAGGAAACCCACGCGGACACGGGGAGAACATGCAAACTCCGCACAGAAAGGCCCTCACCAGCCACGGGGCTCGAACCTGGACCTTCTTGCTGTGAGGCGACAGCGCTAACCACTACACCACCGTGCCGCCCCCATATAAAACATATCGTTCCTAAACCATTTTTACAGTCTCTTTATTCAGACACTGTTACACACATTTAGATAAAAATTGAATTTATTATTCTTTCACAGAAATGGAAAATGTACCCTGGTTTCCCAGGAAGATCTCTGATCTGGATAAATGTGCAAACCGTGTGCTGATGTATGGATCGGATCTGGATGCCGATCACCCGGTAAACACTGTTAATTATTTGACACAGTAGCATAGACTTAGATTTGCTGAATGATAACATAAGGGAATAAATGCCCTGTACACTTTTTAGCTACTGTATTGTGTTGCTATTTCAAATACTCTGTTGCTTTAATATCAAAATCTACTGAGAAAATAACAACACGCTGGTTTTAGTGTTCCTCTCCTCACTGTTACGTTTCTGTTCCGTAGGGATTTAAGGACAATGTCTACCGCAAAAGGAGAAAATACTTTGCAGATCTGGCTATGAGTTACAAGCAGTAAGTATCCTGATAAGGATTATTTGGTCATTTATTTCACGTCGGCTCAGGCACTTAGAATCTTTAAGTGAAAGAAGTTAAATGTGAAGAATTTAATTTACAGGAGATAGATGAAAAAATAGATATTATACATATTATAAAGATAAATAAGGAGTAAAAGACAACAAGGCATGCTGTTATAGCAAAATAACCAGTGAGAGGGTGGTGCGATGCCACTGCAAAATATATTAATTTACTATAATGGCAGGGGCGGCACGGTGGTGTAGTGGTTAGCGCTGTTGCCTCACAGCAAGAAGGTCTGGGTTCGAGCCCCGTGGCCGGCGAGGGCCTTTCTGTGTGGAGTTTGCATGTTCTCCCCGTGTCTGCGTGGGTTTCCTCTGGGTGCTCCGGTTTCCCCCACAGTCCAAAGACATGCAGGTTAGGTTAACTGGTGACACTAAATTGACCGTAGGTGTGAATGGTTGTCTGTGTCTACGTGTCAGCCCTGTGATGACCTGGCGACTTGTCCAGGGTGTACCCCGCCTTTCGCCCGTAGCCAGCTGGGATAGGCTCCAGCTTGCCTGCGACCCTGTAGAACAGGATAAAGCGGCTACAGATAACGAGATGAGAGATGAGACTATAATGGCACATCCTGAAGTGTCTTATTCCTTTCTAATATCTATTTTTTATATATAAAACACTTAGACATAAAATACATTTAGTTATAGGAAAGTAATACACATCAGAGTAGTTATTTTCTTATATCACCACACCCCATAATGTTTTATTCCTCTTATACCACAACAAATTGCCAAGGATTACAATTTTATTTATTTATCAGAAGGATTGCACGTAATCATTTCTGTCCTTTTTTAGTTACGTTTATAGAATGTCCTTGAAACATGTTAGTTCCTGTTATCTCACTTTCTCTTGAAGGTTTCCTTAACAGACAGAAAACAACAATTATATACTGTGTGTTCAATAATGTTTTAAAATCTGTTTATTATCAGGCTTAGATTGCATACATAGAGCATTCACTATACAAGACTCTGAATTATAGAAACAATCATGTATTCGAACAAATGCATTCTTAGAAACCCGTGATTAAAGCTGCTGGTATAGAAAATTAACAAGCTCTGACCGGTCAGTTCAAGAATTTAACAGTGCTGTGGTATATTAAAAATACATATTTTTGAACGTATGTGCTATTTTTTTTTTTTTGTTGCCGTGCCTCCATTTGCCAGTGGAAACCTCATTCCCCGAATCGAGTTTACAGAGGAGGAGGTGAAGACATGGGGGGTCGTGTTCCGAGAGCTCAATAAGCTCTACCCCACTCACGCTTGCCGCGAGTATCTGAAAAACTTACCTCTGCTCACCAAGTACTGTGATTATCGTGAGGATAACATCCCACAACTGGAGGACATCTCACGCTTCCTGAAAGGTGAGACAGACATCATCATCACACTCTGAATCCTTTATTTAAGTGTATTTATTTTGATTAATGGAAGTAAAATGTAAACATGCTACAGACTAAATTCCCTGATACAGTATTCCATGATTTGGCCCAAAAAAGGATGAAATCCCCTGACTTTCCATGTCTGGAATAGATGTTTTAAAATTCTATCATATTCTAGAAATTCCATGACCCACAGGAATTCTTATGCAAACATTTACAGTTTCGGGACAAAAATACTTTTTCAAACACAATTCCAATATTTTCCATTGGTTACAGGATTGAATCAAAAGCATTATTTTTTTTTCTCCCACCATTTTTTTTTTTTGCTGGTATCAGTTGGATTGGTACCATTTTTAATAAACTGATTTATTTTAAATGAAACGTCATTGTAAATCTAAAATTTGTGAAAAAACCCATCTTGGATAATTATTTTATAATCAGTAGCATAAAATGATAACCCAATACTGCAGCTATCTGATTTAATCACTGTCCTGAAACCCATCTGTCATCTGTCTTTCTTAACATCAGTTACAAAACAGGCTCTCCTTTAGCCAAGCACACAGCTTTACGAAGCACAGGAGAAAAAAAAACACTCAGAGAGAGAGAGAGAGAGAGAGAATAAAGTCAGGTTTATTTGTATAGCGCTTTTAACAACAGACATTTTCGCAAAGCAGCTTTATAGAAAATTAAAGACTTTAAACATGAGCTAATTTTATCCTTAATTTATCCCCAATGAGCAAGCCTGAGAGATTGTCTTCAGTTTAGTCCACAGTTTATTTAGAAATATTTCACCCCACATTAGTTGTGAATGTATTATTGCATCTTTAGAGCGTACAGGGTTCACCATAAGGCCCGTGGCAGGATATCTCTCCCCAAGAGACTTCCTGGCAGGATTGGCTTTCCGTGTGTTCCACTGCACGCAGTATGTCCGGCATAGCTCAGACCCTCTCTACACACCGGAACCGTGAGTGTATACACACACACACACACACACACACACACACACACACACACACACACACACACACACACAACACCATTTAATAACACAGTATGTAAATACTGACCATGAAAGCAAATTGGCAAACTAGAAATTAGACTTAGTCACGGTCCATGTTATTAAAGATCACAGACAGCATCATAAGTCAGGCAAAATTCAGTCACAAGTAAGTGAAAAAAATCAACAATCAAAAGTATGGGATACTGAGACTACTGGACTAAGAGACTGTGTGAATGAATCTATAAATGAGGAAAAGTGCAGGTGATACTGAGGGGATGAGAGCAGGAAAAAACCTGGTAGAAATTGACGATCATGGGAATTACCAGACTGCTGAAGCTGCATGATGAGAATCTGTGGCCAGTCGAGGCAAGGATGTAATTAAAAAAAAAAAAATCCTTTTATAATGGTAAATGCTGAGGTTTCAGATTATTGAGTTAGCTCCAAAGACAACCAAATGTTTCTAAACTTTTTTAGCCACTACAAAATGTTATATTAAAGTGCATATTCTGGACCAATTTTGTGTTTTTTTTTTATATGAAAGTATGTCCCTTCACACACTCATCCAGAAGGGTAATTTTACACAAGGCCATCTGTCTACAGCAGAAAAAAATAAAATAACAAAACGCGTCTGGAAAAATCCCAAGGGAGTCTGGAGCCAGATTCGTGACGTCACCTGCGGAAGCGCCAGCAGGCTGCGCGAGCTTTGCACAGTTTCAGTGCACAGCCTGTGTAGACCAAGCGCTCCCATTTCTCTCTCATTGTCTGGTCTTTTGGGAAACGATGAGTACTAATCCCTAGTCTGGCTAATGCGACTGCAAAGCTCTACGAGCTATTGGTCTGGCCAAGATATTAAGCCCAAACGTTTCCCAGAGCCCGTGGTTGACCCGCCTCCCTGAAATGCCTCAGTTTGCTACTGGTCGAAGCCAGAAAAGGCTGTGACGAAGCTTAAACCAATCACATCACTCTTTCCTCTGACGTATGTGATGCGACGGGGCTAACTGGTAGATTAAACTCTTACCGAAGCCGGTCGGGAGCAAGGCGAAAACGTCCTTCCTTTCAATAAATACCTCCAGGGCTGCTCTTTGCTCCATTTTCAATGAGAACTTGCTCCATGTTCGTAATGTTTCTAGTGAATGAAGCGCTTCCGGCATAGATTCTGTAAACAATCTATGGCTTCCGGTCACAGTTCTACTACGTCACTGCCTTGAACACGCCTCTACCCAGGGCCGTTGGAGATGCTCAAAGTTGATTGGTTCCCGATTTTTCGGGAGCTTGGAAGAGCTGGAGATAGCTTGCCTGGCCAGACTAAGCTTGCAACAGGCCCTCATGTTGCGTCACGCTTAGGATGGGCGGGCCCAGGCTAACTAATCCCATCAAGATTGGTGTTGCTACACCCTCCTACGATACATCTGTTAACCATTTTAATAATTACGTGATAACGTTGAAGAAATTTGCAGAAAACCACCAGGTCGTTTTCGCATAAACAAACCAGCGCTGACGTAGGATTCAGAAGGAGGCGTCCTGCACGTGACGTCACGAAAATCAACGTTTCCAGGGAAATTCAAATGCCAAGTTTTTTCAGAGGCGGACCAATTCGCCTCAAATGGCTTGATTTCAACTGAATTTTTCTGGTATTGCGCAAGATAAAAAATTGCAGAGAATGCAGAATGTTACAGGTATTTGACCAAAGTTTAATATAAAATAGGAGAATTACATTGATCTTGCTCCTGAATTTACCCGTGATATGCCCTTTAAGCTCTTAAACTGCACCAAAAGTAAAAGAAAGTTTGCATAGCATTGAGGAGAAAATATTAAAAACAACAGTCCAAATATGTCTGGATGGTGTTGGCTGAGACACCACTAAAGGCAGTGTGTTTTTCAGGGACACGTGTCATGAACTGCTGGGTCATGTACCTCTTTTAGCCGAGCCCAGCTTCGCACAGTTCAGTCAGGAGATTGGACTTGCATCACTTGGAGTATCTGATGAAGAAGTTCAGAAACTAGCCACTGTGAGTATAAAGCCTAGTTATGGATACTTAAGGATAATTCTCCGTCATGATTTATGTATTTATTTTCTTTGTAAATCCTTTCAACGTTAATATAGTTCCATGTCTACAAATGAATATTTATGAAAGTTATATTGTCTTGCAGTGTTACTTCTTCACTGTAGAGTTTGGACTCTGTAAGCAGGAGGGGAAGCTCAGAGCATATGGTGCAGGTCTGCTGTCCTCCATCAGTGAGCTAAAGGTAATAGCTGACTTATTTATATCTTCTCCTCACACAATGCATGGATATGAGAGTTACACTTTTTTTAAATTATTTTGCATGGACAGTTCTTCAAGCACTTTTGAAATACATTGTCGTGATGCTCTGCTTCATCCTGCTTGTCTAATTAGAATATTCCTCTCCCAGCATGCTCTGTCAGGGAACGCCTGCATCATGCCCTTTGACCCCAAAGTTACATGCAAACAGGAGTGTATTATAACAACATTCCAGGATGTCTATTTTATGTCGGAGAGCTTTGAGGTGGCTAAAGTCAAGATGAGGTATGTAGGATGAAGAGATTAAAAAGATACTAAAAAATGGCATCTTATCAAGTAAAAAAAAAATATCTTGAATACACACTGTCAGAAATAGGGGTACAATAGAAGTCCATTTCTGTCCCCCAAGGTACAATCTACACTAATGTACCACCTGCAGCTCATTATTAGACCTCAAGGGAACTGTTACCCCTTTTCCACCAAATCAGTTCCAGGGCTGGTTCGGGGCCAGTGCTGGTGCTGGTTCACAACTCGTTCAACTTGCGAGCCAGCTGAGAACCAGTTTGCTTTTCCATAGCTCGGGGTGCTAAGGGGAGCCACGTCATTACGTCACCGTATACGTCAGTTACGTCGCTGCGTTTGCATAAACCTTGGCACGAACATCGAAGCAACAACAACACAGAGAAGAAGAAGAAGAAGCAGCAACAACAATAATGGATGACTGCTGCTTTACTGCATCCATGATATCTCGTCGCTTATTTAAAAACGGCGCCCTCTCACGGTCTTGCTATTGTTGTTGGTCTTAACAAGTCCGCCCCCCCCCGCTGACGTAGGCAGTTCTTTCCTCTGGCCCAGCAAAGAGCTGGTGCTACCCTGGAACCGGGTTTTCTGGCCCAGAGCCAGTTCTTTGTCAGTGGAAACAGAAAACCCGGTTCCAAACTAAGCACTGGCCCCGAACCAGCCCTGGAACTGATTTGGTGGAAAAGGGGTATACTATGTGTACCTTTTTAGGGCCAAAAAGATACATATATGTTCCCAAGCAGTATATAGAGGGTACTGCACCAGTGACAAGCCATTGTACCCCTAAAGGTACACCAATGTACTTTATTTTCTGAGAGTGTAGTCTAATATTATCTAGTATTTGCTATTATAAGATTACAATCAACCAAATATAAGATTATTAAACATGTTTCTCGACATTTTTACTAATGCCAAGCTTGAAACAGTCTTGTTCTTTATTTCAATTTCATTGAATTGTTCTTTGCATCTAGATGCGGTCAATATTCTTTACTCCTTTAATTCTTTAATTAATTCTCAATATTTCAGGGAGTTTGCAAAGACAATCAAGCGACCATTTACGGTGCGTTATAACCCCTACACACAGAGTGTAGATGTGCTGAAGGACACAAACAGCATCAACGATGTTGTGGAGGAACTGAGATATGAGCTAGACATTGTGGGAGACGCTCTGAACAGACTCAATAAACAATCAGGCATCTGAATAACTGTTCCCATAAAATGATACAGTATAATCTGCATTTTATATATATATATATATATATATATATATATATATATATACACACAAGTTTTCCATCAAATCACGAAAATGTTTCAGAATTATTCTGTTATTTTCAAGGCACTCACAGGAATTCCGTGAGTTGTTATTAACTTACGTAGTCAAAAGTTTGGACACACCTTCTAATTCAATGTTTTTCTTTATTGTTATTAATTAAAAGTGACTTCATGTTTTAAAGTAACGATGGATGTCGTTTCTCTTTACTTAGCTGAGCGCTTCTTGACATAATATGGATTACTCCGGTTGTGGAATAGGGCTATTTACTGTATTATTTTTATTTAATATTTATTGTTTGATTTCAAACACATTAAGAAGGCAAGAAATTACACTAATTAACTTTTGATGAGGCACCTGTTAATTGAAAAGCATTCCAGGTGACTCCCTCATGAAGCTGGTTAAGATAATGCTAATATTGTGTAAAGCATCATCAAGGTAAACGCTGGCTACTTTGAAGAATCTAAGAATCCTAAAAAAAATAAACACCTTTTGTTTTTTAACACTTTTTTTTGCTTACCACATAATTGCATCTATGTTCCAGATGTTATTTCATAGTTTTGATATCTTCAGTATCATTCTACAACATAGAAAATAGTCAAAATACAGAAAAAACCCTATGAATGAGTAGGGGTGTCCAAACTTTTCACTGGTACTGTGTGTAAAAAGAAAAAAAAGGAAAAAAGACAACAACAAAACACTAAATAAAATATATTCCTTGTTGTATTAATTATATTAATATTCCTTGCTGTTAATTGTACTTTCAGTGTTAATTTCTAGCCTGAAAGTTTATGCAAGGATATATAGTGGGGCAAAAAAGTAATTAGTCAGTCACCAATTGTGCAAGTTCTCCCACTTAAAAAGATGAGAGAGGCCTGTAATTTTCATCATAGGTACACTTCAACTATGAGAGACAAAATGAGAAAAAAAAATCCAGAAAATCACATTGCCTGATTTTTAAAGAATTTATTTGCAAATTATGGTGGAAAATAAGTATTTGGTCAATAACAAAAGTTCATCTCAATACTTTGTTATATACCCTTTGTTGGCAATGACAGAGGTCAAACGTTTTCTGTAAGTCTTCACAAGGTTTTCACACACTGTTGCTGGTATTTTGGCCCATTCCTCCATGCAGATCTCCTCTAGAGCAGTGATGTTTTGGGGCTGTCGCTGGGCAACACGGACTTTCAACTCCCTCCAAAGATTTTCTATGGGGTTGAGATCTGGAGACTGGCTAGGCCACTCCAGGACCTTGAAATGCTTCTTATGAAGCCACTCCTTCGTTGCCTGGGCGGTGTGTTTGGGATCATTGTCATGCTGAAAGACCCAGCCACATTTCATCTTCAATGCCCTTGCTGATGGAAGGAGGTTTTCACTCAAAATCTCACGATACATGGCCCCATTCATTCTTTCCTTTACATGGATCAGTCATCCTGGTCCCTTTGTAGAAAACCAGCCCCAAAGCATGATGTTTCCACTCCCATGCTTCACAGTAGGTATGGTGTTCTTTGGATGCAACTCAGCATTCTTTCTCCTCCAAACACGACAAGTTGAGTTTTTACCAAAAAGTTCTATTTTGGTTTCATCTGACATTCTCCCAATCCTCTTCTGGATCATCCAAATGCTCATCTCATCTCGTTATCTCTAGCCGCTTTATCCTGTTCTACAGGGTCGCAGACAAGCTGGAGTCTATCCCAGCTGACTACGGGCGAAAGGCGGGGTACACCCTGGACAAGTCGCCAGGTCATCACAGGGCTGACACATAGACACAGACAACCATTCACACTCACGGTCAATTTAGAGTCACCAGTTAACCTAACCTGCATGTCTTTGGACTGTGGGGGAAACCGGAGCACCCGGAGGAAACCCACGCGGACAACATGCAAACTCCGCACAGAAAGGCCCTCGCCGGCCACGGGGCTCAAACCCGGACCTTCTTGCTGTGAGGCGACAGCGCTAACCACTACACCACCGTGCCGCCCCATCCAAATGCTCTCTAGCAAATTTCAGACGGGCCTGGACATGTACTGGCTTAAGCAGGGGGACACATCTGGCACTGCAGGATTTGAGTCCCTGGCGGCATAGTGTGTTACTGATGGTAGCCTTTGTTACTTTGGTCCCAGCTCTCTGCAGGTCATTCACTAGGTCCCCCCGTGTGGTTCTGAGATTTTTGCTCACTGTTCTTGTGATCATTTTGACCTCACGGGGTGAGATCTTGTGTGGAGCCCCAGATCGAGGGAGATTATCAGTGGTCTTGTGTGTCTTCCATTTTCTAATAATTGCTCCCACAGTTGATTTCTTCACACCAAGCTGCTTACCTATTGCAGATTCAGTCTTCCCAGCCTGGTGCAGGTCTACAATTTTGTTTCTGGTGTCCTTTGACAGGTCTTTGGTCTTGGCCATAGTGAAGTTTGGAGTGTGACTGTTTGAGGTTGTGGACAGGTGTCTTTTATACTGATAACGAGTTCAAACAGGTGCCATTAATCCAGGTAACGAGTGGAGGACAGAGGAGCCTCTTAAATAAGAAGTTACAGGTCTGTGAGAGCCAGAAATCTTGCTTGTTTGTTGGTGACCAAATACTTATTTTACCGAGGAATTTACCAATTAATTCATTAAAAATCCTACAATGTGATTTCCTGGATTCTTTCCCCCCATTCTGTCTCTCATAGTTGAAGTGTACCTATGATGAAAATTACAGGCCTCTCTCATCTTTTTAAGTGGGAGAACTTGCACAATTGGTGGCTGACTAAATACTTTTTTGCCCCACTGTAAAGTGCTTTTTTTTTTCATTGCACATGACCATTATTTTCTCTTCAACTGTCATTCTGATAAAGCTGTGGTACCTCTGGTCACAGTGTTTGTGTTTCCAGCTTTTATGTAAAAGTCATTGAACTTACTGCATTGTAAGGCATGTTTGTGTAATGATGTTGTCTACTATTTAATATAGGCTTACTGTTTTTCTTGTAGCTTTCGTATGATTTTTGGCTTTTTCTCTATCGGGGAAATGACAAACACTGTCATTTTGTCTCTGAACTTAATGATTATATCTTATGTTTCTATGTCTGTATACATTTTATCTTGCAGTGTTGTTTGTCATGTCTGATCTCTTGTACATTAATATAGTCAGAGCTTGTATTCATTTAGAATGAAAATTATTTGTGCAAATATGTCAATGGTTATTTAAGGGTAATTTCTACGAGTGTCAAGAATGCTTAGCTACCAAATAACTCATGTAGAACAGCTCTACAGTACAGGATTTAAACTGCTAGATGAATGTGATTTTAGTTGTGGAAGAGGTCGTTTAATAAAATTCCTTATTTTTGTAACAATGCCGCTTATGTGTCTGTCTTTCAGTTATAGAATATAATTTTGTGCGTGCGTGTGTGTGTGTGTTTGGCTGAGTGTGTGTCTTTTTGAATCTCAAAATGCAACACAAACAGACCATCACTGCAAAAAAAAAAAAGTCATCTAAGAAAGTGAAAATATTTTGAATATAGTCAATTTTATCTATTATAATATTACAATAAACCAAATATGTTTTATCTATACCTATTTCTAGACATTTGTTCAAATTTCAAGATTTAAATGTTCTTTTTCTGTTAACATATTTTATCTTATTCCACTGACACATGATTGCCATGTGATCTCCACAATTCCAAGATGTCAGAACCAAAATTTGATCACAAAAAAAGTCACTTGACACAAGATTTCAGATGTTAAATCACATTTGGCTTGGCCAACATGTCATGCAAGCCATGCAGAGTCATCACAGTTATGGATACAGTGAGGAAAATGAGTGGCCACACATCACACATATATAACCGTTCTAGGTATGTCTGGCTGGGATGCTATTATCTCCAGTACTAAAACTGGCTATGTTGCACCACATACTATTTTGGTGTTGGCTAAATACTCAGCAACTGCCAACCAATGGTACGTTGTGAATATGTGCAGCTAGTGTAGTTTTGGTGTTCTCTCTCACCATCCTGCACTCTCCACCACTGAGCTTTCAAAGTTAGCTGGGTTCCTCAAACACACATACAGGATCTGGAGTTGGTTTTCTCTTGATTTCCCACATACTGAGTGGGGCCTCACTTGGTGCTTGGACTCATTCCCACAGCCTCTGAATAGTAGGGCTGTGGCTAAGCACACCTACCACAGTTAAGCGACCTCCTAGCGCTGTCCACAGCTGAGCTTGCTCCATTAGCCAGCCTGCTGCACTCCCTTTACGACTCCTCTTTGTCTACCCTCACCATCTAACCAACCAGCGGACCTTAGCTAAGCACTGCTAGTGTCTTGAGATGCTGCACATAGCTAGAATACTTTGCTGATAACACTGGGATTGGAGTCAAGTCTTCTCAGGTAACTCATTCAAGTGATTTTTTTCCTTCCAGTTGCAAATAATTCCTCAGTTTCCACATACCCCATGTTCAAAGACTAGTGGGTTTTGCTAGTGTATTCAAGTAGTTCATTGCACCAAGATATAGTGGCTTCCACTATACATAGCTTCTGCTTTGAGTGACTAAAGAGCCATGCTGCAGGACTTACACTCATGTTGTCAATGTCTAGGTTTCCCGAAAGTCAAGGACAAACACCAGCTTTGTGTCTGCTGCCTTGGTATTGACCATCTTAGAAAAGCAATCTGGTTCAGACTTACCCTTCCAGACTTTACAGTAAGGCTGATGCAGTCACAGCATCTTTGGCTGGCAGACTTAAACCCTGATTCAGAGTTCTGATCCAATTGGTGCAGCTATAAAAACCTACTGGTTATAAATGTCCATCCCCAACAATGACTGATAAGCAGCTGTTGAGAAGTCTTGTTAGGAACCAGGCTGGGACTCATTTAAACAGAGTTCTGTGAAGCAAAACACAGATGTGTTTACAGATACAGATACATACAGATGTGTGTAGGGTGTCAAACTCTCACAGTTACCAGAAAACCAGCCCCACACTGTAACACTAGTTATGTTAGTGATGTTAGCAAGAGGCCGAAGGGCTACAGAAACAGAGATGGCGCCGCCCGGTGTGCCTTAACTTGGTTAGTACTTGGTGGGAGGCTACCTAGGAACACTAGGTGCTGGCACAGGAAGGACTTTGACATTTTGACTGTGAAGGAAAAGACAGATTAAGGTGAAAAATCAAATTCATGTCTCGTTTATTAGGCACTGCTTGGACATTGGCAAGTCTTAAGCCTGAAATAGGTGAACATGGTCATCCTGAAAGTGAACCAAGACCTGCACAGAGTACACCACACTACCTGTGACTACAGTAACTTACTGTATTTTACTTATCTAAAACTGTTAGAAGATGACTTTCATTTTAAAAATGCTGTTTTGCCTGTAAACATCATTCAGTCTCTTGAGGTTACCTGGTCATATCCGTGACTAACTTTAAGTTTGCTAAAGATTTATCAGAAGTAAAACATCTAGCAAATAACTAATATTTACCATTAGCTCAAATTCAACTTGCTGCCTTGCCAATTTATGTTAGCTACTGGAACTGATGTTAGTCTAATCTGACATTAGCCAAAGAAAATTAATTAAATATCACCAGTTGACATTAGGGGTGGCACGGTGGTGTAGTGGTTAGCGCTGTCGCCTCACAGCAAGAAGGTCCGGGTTCGAGCCCAGCAGCCGGCGAGGGCCTTTCTGTGCGGAGTTTGCATGTTCTCCCCGTGTCCGCGTGGGTTTCCTCCGGGTGCTCCGGTTTCCCCCACAGTCCAAAGACATGCAGGTTAGGTTAACTGGTGACTCTAAATTGACCGTAGGTGTGAATGTGAGTGTGAATGGTTGTCTGTGTCTATGTGTCAGCTCTGTGATGACCTGGCGACTTGTCCAGGGTGTACCCCGCCTTTCGCCCGTAGTCAGCTAGGATAGGCTCCAGCTTGCCTGCGACCCTGTAGAACAGGATAAAGCGGCTACAGATTATGGATGGATGAGCTGTAGGTTTTACTGAGCATCTTACTGAACCAGACACAGTTCTTCTGGACACTTTGACTGTCACACTTGCTTCTTAATTTTGCAGCAAAACCCAGCAGCCTTATGTTTTAGTCTGAAAACTCTCTAATATACAGTAATATGCTACTTTCTTAACTGACATACAATCATTTTTCTGTAACATTTAATTTTGTGCTGGAAAACTAATGTTTGGACCTCTAAAATGTTTCTGTACTGACTCCATAATGTAGAAGTTAAAACAACAGAGTGCCCAAGACTTCAACAGTAGGCTACTGTACTGTACCTAATTTCCATACCTATTTAATAACGTATACATTTATTAAAACTGAACGTATTCTGAATTATATTTTAATTTTATAACGAATTACTACGTAAGTGGTTTAGTAGTTGCTTTAAAAAACAAGCTCGTGTCTCTCATCATCCTCAGAAAAACCTATAGCCTGCTTTGTCGCTGCGTGACGTCATCAACCTGCGCCCATCAAATCAAATGGAAACATCTACAATAAAACTCACACTGTACACATGGGTAAGTTTTAGAAAGTTTACTAATCAATCACTACAGTGAATACGACATAAATTAAACCACTCGTTGGAAAAAAAAACAACAACCACGAGCTAATAACTAAAGTATGTTTTTACTTTAAATGTCTTTCTCCTGCTCTTGTTGCTTACCCTGGTCCAGACAAAGACTCTTGTCAAGAGTATATGGGGCATTATCACTGAATTACTGCTGGCACACACTATGACTAATAGTGAAGAACACGACAATAAAAAAAAAAAATATAAGAATAACATACGTATAGGAGTAAAGTATATCGCTTTGCAAAGCTGTTTTGTGTGCAGAGAAATGGGAGAGTCTGTTCTGCATGTACATTTTCTTCTGTTACCTTCTCAGTAGATGTCGCTCTTGCAGAGGTGGACAAAGTCCCCAACTAATTACTTAAGTCAAAGTACTGATCCCACTGGTCAAATGTTACTCTGATATAGGGCTGTGCGATATGGGAAAAAATGAATATCCCGATACATTTTCTCCATTTCACGATATACATCTCGATATATTTAAATCTCTAAAGGACCCCATGAAATCTAACTTTTACTCTTTACTGTTTTCACTACAATCCCTGCAGATTAAATAACATTCTTGGTTAACTTTACAGGTGGTTTTCAACAACACATTTTAAATTTTCTTGTTAGTGATTAATCACAATTGAATTGAAATAAGACTATTTTTATTCAACAAAGATGTGGCACAAACTGCAAAAACAATCTTGAAAATTGCAACAAAGGGGCAACACAATACAGAGCTGCTCAGAGCTCAAACCAATAAAGTGCAAGCTCAACACTGAGAAGGACATTTAGCCTAAATAAGAAAAGTGCTCATTCATTAAATTATTTTAAAAAATAGATCTCCAAGCTATTAACCTGACTACTGAGAACCACTGGAACATTCACAATAGAGAGAGATTGAGGGAGAGAAGAGAGAGATCTGTAAAACATAATTTTTCTCTTTGCATACTTTTGAATTTTTGCCTCTCAGATGTGTATAATTCAGGTATTGCCTTCTCTGTAAAATGTCTGCGACCAGGCAACTCATGTTTGGGATCGAGTGTGTTTAGTAATTTTTGGAAGCCTGGTTTTTCCACTACAGTAACTGGGATCATGTCTTCGGCAATGAAGTTAGTGATTGCATCCGTTATAGCTCTCCATCTCTGACTCGTTTTCTCATATGGGGGGGCTTTGGAGAACGAGGCCGCTATGGTCATTTGTTTAGCGCGTGGGGGGGGGTTAGCTCATGGGCAAGTTGTTCGGAGTTTAAGAGACTCTTCATACTGTACCGGGTGAGTTTCAGGTGATGGAACATATTTGTCGTGCTGCTGCTTTTCGTGATGACAGGTTTTTTTTGCACACTTTACAAACTGGCATTTGCTGATCCACGTCCTCCTCGCGATATCCAAAAAAATGCCAGATGACTGACCCCTTACTAGTTCTTTCAGGAACCAATTTGTCCGCTTCCATTTTTAATTTGTCGCTGAAATTGACAGAGCTTACACGGTAGCCTAGGCAACACCAGCGATTGCACGAACTGAGTCAGCACTGTAAACCGAAACTAGGAAATCTTCCCGCCGGCAGTGTTGTCAGATACTGCTGACGTTTTCCATCCCAAAATATGTTCAAAACGCACTTAAAACCGCCCAATCTGGCAACACAACCGAAACTAGAAAATCTTCCCGGAAGTTCCTTTCAGCACCGAGATGTCGCCCGGGATTGGTTGGCAAGTGCGTGACGTTATTGTTTTCTTTACCCTTAGGCAGCCTCTCATGTTACTGCCTGAGGGACAGGGAGAAAACCACCGGGAAATGTTTTAAACAAACACGAAACAAACACAAGTCGGAAGATGACCATAAAATACTCGATAGTTACGATATAATAATTTTATGTATCTCACACAGAATTTTCGGCGATATATCGAGTATATTCGATATATCGCACAGCCCTACTCTGATACAAGTGAAAGTTGTCCAGTCAAATTTTTACTGAAGTACTTGCTTTTAAAAATACTTAAGTATTAAAAGTACATTTTCTGTCAACGCATCGTTGTATTATTGCCACAACGCTTACAAAACCTAATGCTGTTACCAAAGACAGAAATGTGAATTCACAAAATGAACGCATGCTGTGCATCATGGTGGTTTAACGTTAAGCTAGCTAGTCAGTGAAACTCCACCTGACATGCTAGCAAACTTTTCAAGCTCGAAATCATATTGGGTAGCTAACGCTACTAGAAAAGAAATATTTCTACATTGTTTATTTGGCAAGATTATGCTAAAACATATTTCTGAAAGCACTTCAGATAAGTTAACGTTATTCATGTTAGCGTAACTCTGTTTTTACATGCTAACTAACAGTGTCCAAGTTAACTAGCTATGTGTTAACATTAGTCGTGGACAAGGCGATGGCAACTTGGCGGGAAAATCCATAGAAAGTCATTTGACTAACTAGACTGCATAGCTATTGCAACGTTATCACTAGCTCTAAAAGCACAGACAACTTCATGGCAAGCTCTCTCTTGGAATAAAACGTTTAGATCCCTCAATGTGCTTCCGCAGGTTGGATGGCGAGTTTTTGTAGGCCGTGATGCGGTTCGTTTTTGGCAAACAAAGCAAACATTTAAAACGAAACGAATCTTTAATCCTTTCAGAAAACTGAAACATGGGTTCTAGGTAAAGCCATTCCCCAGAAGAACTGCCTCCTTCCATTCTGCCATCAACTGATTGCGTTCAAATAATGCTGGTGAGAAATTGAACTTGATATTATCCAGTCTAGAAGAAAAAAATCTTTATTTATTTGTCACATGCACACTTCAGGCACAGTGAAATTCATCATCTGCATTTAACCCATCTGAAGCAGTGAACACACGCACACAGAGCGCCCGGGGAGCAGTCAGGGGTCAGGTATCTCACTCAAGGCTGCCCCACGTCAACCTAACTGCATATCTTTGAACTGTGGGTGAAACCGGAGCATACTCACGCTGACAACATGCAAACTCCACACAGAAAGGCCCTCGCCAGCCGCTGGGTTCGAACCCGGAACCTTCTTGCTGTGAGGCAACCGTGCTAACCACTACACCACCGTGCCGCCTATGGATGTGACGTGACCCTAATGATTACTGATCGGCTGTCTCAGTGTCACCTGCGAAAAAAAACAATCACGTTTTTGAAAAGAAAAGAAAAAAGCATCCACTTTCAAAGCCACTTCATAGTAACGAGTAATGAGGGCCTTGACAGAAATGTAGTGGAGTAAAAAGTACGATATTTGTCTTTCAAATGTAGTGAAGTTAAAGTCATAAGTTTAAAAAAAACACTCAAGTAAAGTACAGATACTCAAAGTGTACTTAAGTACAGTACTCAGGTAAATGTACTTCTTTACTGTCCACCTCTGTGCTCTTGGGCCTGAAATGATTTGTATCCAACTCCTTTCCCAAACTGCAGCTGTCCCAGTACAGATTTCGAGCCTCCCCTCATTCTCCTGGATATTTTTGTTCTCTATGGTCCTTTTTCATGTGTTCAGGTGCTCATAGGAGCAAAATGAATACCAGATGAGCCAGTACATGGAGGCAGACTGTGGTCTACATTGCAAGTGACTTGTGCTAGTTATGTTAGTTTAAGATCCTAGTGGTCTGTGGATAAAAACTGCACCACTAACCGAGGTTATCCACCTGCTTGTTACTGTTCATGATCAGACCACTACTGTGTTATTAGTAAATTTAGGCTACATCCACACGACAACGGCAACGAGATTTTTTTTTTTTAAATATCGCGTCCACATGGGCAACGGATCAGTAAAATATCAGGTACATATGGCAACACAACACTTGCTGAAAACGATGCAATACACATGCCACACCTCTACGTGCGCTGTAAGACGGTCCCATCGGAGACACCAGAACAATAGAAGTAGGACGCATGCGCATAAACCCCTTCTTCTGTAGCATCAGCCACATAAAGTTTTGATTATTAATCAGTAGCGTAAAACGAAAGACGCGGAAAGAGGAATGAATGGGGGTAGATGGAAGCCGGTACGCCAACATTCTGATATCCTCCAGAATTCTTTAATGGTCCGGAATAAATTGAATGCTACACGTTGATGGATTACTTTGTTCTTCTACGCCCTTTTTGAGGAATCTATTGTCGGACTTAAACCAACATCTGAAGAGGTGAGATCGCTTCTTTTTTTTTAATTTTTGCTGGTGGGATTGTTTTTGTTTTTGGAAAGCGCACGGGTGGTGCGCGGTTTGGTACTGCTTCCGCAGTGTTTGGACTAAAGACTCTGCCCTAAGGGCTATTCTCTCACTCTCTCTCTCTCTCTCTCTCTCTCTCTCTCTCTCTCTCTCTCTCACTTTGCACCATTACACAATAAATATTCACAGTGAAAATATTTTGTAAGCGCGTTTCATGAACCAAGTTATAGGATTTGTTGACAACTCGCATCGAGTTCGTTACACTTCTACCCGGCGTGAAGCACTCACAGTCATGTGGTTGTGACGTCATCGTAAACAAATCCGTTCTACTCATCCAGACGACTTCACAACGGCGCCGTTGCCAGATTTTTCCACTCTGGAACCTGTTCTCAAAAGATTTTGTTTTGGGGCACCCAAAACGCTGGTGCCGTGTGGACGCCAGGCCGAAACGATAAAAAATTTTATCAGATTCACCTGAATCTGTTGCCGTGTGGACAGGGCCTTAGTGATGGAGACCAACAAGAGGCTCAGGACACAATTTTGGGGGAGGGGGGTTGAGAGATGTTGTTCTGTCCAGTGGATCTCATCCTAGTGACCAGAACGGGGGGACAATAGTTCTGAAAGCTGAATTGTAGTTGATGAACAGCAGTCTCACGTAGTTCCCCTCCTCATGTCTGGGTGGGATAAGGGCGAGTGCAGCAGTTGGGAGATGGTGTCCCTAGTGTAAAAAAGAAAAAAAAAAGGGAGGGGGTGTAATGTTCATCCCCTTAAAGTGAGCCGGCCTTTCAATTTCATAAAATCGGTGAAATTTGGTTATTGTGATTTATGTTTATTTCTGTAATATTTCACAAAATATCAGGCCATTCTGTGGCTGGGAAGTTATTTAATTTGAAGGGATTCCCGAGCAAATAATGTGCATGAAATCGCTCGCTTCGCGCAGTCAAACAGACAGAGGAAGTCCGTGTGCGCATGCACAGGTTTTACCTTTTTGCACTGACGTGCACTGACTGTTCCATCATTCTGTCGCTAAACGAACACCTGATCACACTGAGGTGCTCGCTGACCGCCAATATTTATTAGTTTGGTCCTGCGTTTCCTTTCCTTCGCAGCATAACTTCTTTTCTTCTCGCTTTCCGTGACTGTAGTCGATCTTTCACGTTTCATTCGCACATTCACGTCCTCCATTTTTCTCTACGGTTTCAAATTTGTATCCCAGAATGCCTTGTGTGAACAGGGAAAGCCCACCACGTGATGCATGACGTAGTATCTTGAATTGGGTCACGGTGAAGCAGGAAAAAATAGCTGAGAATTTAGGGCCACGTGGCTGTAAATTCATTAATTGTTCTATTTTAAAAAAACTAAAAAAATTGGAAGTCTGTGATTCAAATTCAGTAGCTTTCAGTCAACTAAACAAAAATAATTGGGTGTCAGGGAAAATTCTTTTTATGACCTATACTTGGAAAATCTGTCTACCTTTAATGCAGCACTAATACATTCAAGAGGAAGTACTCGGAAAGTTTCCTTATGAGATGACTGTACCTTTGGGGCTCTATCTTCAGTCCAGTTAACCAAGAAACATTTTTGGCCAATAAATAGCTCTGCTGACCAGCTAACTGCAGTGTTTACCTTAATCTTTGGTACTTCTGGGTTTGTAGGTGAAATAGAGAAGGTGAAATGAGCTGGGAAACAGAGAAGCAGATGTAGTCCTTCACTCATCTTTTGAAGCATTTGATCAACAGGGCTACAGGATGGTCATTCAAGCCTGATGGTTTGTTGTTTTGAGGCACAGGTACAGTGGCGGACTGCTTGAAGCATGTGAGGACCAGATGCTAAGCTTGGGATATGCTAAAGACTGAGGTAAACACTACAGTTAGCTGGTCAGCAGAGCTATTTATTGGCCAGAAATGGTTTTTTGGTTAATTGACCTGAAGATAGACACCCCCTCTCCCCCCAAAGGTGAAGTCATGTCATAAGGAAAAATAAGAGCAAAGGCACAAAAGGTTTTTAAGTACAAAGTTTAACCTGTTTTCTTTTTGGTGGTGGTGGTGGTGGGTTGTTTTTTTTTTTTTTGGCTATAGATGACTGACTGAATGCAGGCTTGAGTGTGTTATCTAAAGCGGATGGGTGGGTTAAAAAGATTATTTAGGTGTATTCTGTTTATTTATTATGTTTACTGTGGAAAATATTGGGAAAACCCTGATTATTGCAATTATCAGATACCGTAAAAATACTCATTAATATGACGGTGGTCCT
The DNA here is from genome assembly GCF_027579695.1 of Neoarius graeffei. Classification (NCBI taxonomy): domain Eukaryota; kingdom Metazoa; phylum Chordata; class Actinopteri; order Siluriformes; family Ariidae; genus Neoarius; species Neoarius graeffei. The sequence continues at coordinate 57,574,367 of NC_083570.1, read as the reverse complement.
GAGCTGCTGACAGTCATGTAATGGTGATCACAGTCAATGGTGTCACATCACAGTGGGTGGAAAATTTGTAGACACAGGTCATACGCCAGTTCGTACACCTTCAGTCTGTTCATATTCTCATCTCATCTCATTATCTCTAGCCACTTTATCCTGTTCTACAGGGTCGCAGGCAAGCTGGAGCCTATCCCAGCTGACTACGGGCGAAAGGCGGGGTACACCCTGGACAAGTCGCCAGGTCATCACAGGGCTGACACATAGACACAGACAACCATTCACACCTACGGTCAATTTAGAGTCACCAGTTAACCTAACCTGCATGTCTTTGGACTGTGGGGGAAACCGGAGCACCCGGAGGAAACCCACGCGGACACGGGGAGAACATGCAAACTCTACACAGAAAGGCCCTCGCCGGCCACGGGGCTCGAACCCAGACCTTCTTGCTGTGAGGCGACAGCGCTAACCACTACACCACCATGCCACCCTCTGTTCATATTTTTTGTTGGAATTGCCCAAACACCAAGACCATCCATTATACCGTAGCACCCCGACCAAACTGATCTGAAGATCAACGCAAACACAATAAACAGTGATTTATCAACATTCTTTTTAATACCGCTATGCAGTGCATTTGAAAAATGTATGAAGTAACCTTGTAAATACAGTTAGCTGTGATAGGAAAGACTGGGCTTTAAAAGTAGCGCCTGGCATTTGGGAGGGGCAGAGTCTGAGTTTTGATTTTAGATTGCTATGCTTGGATTGAAAGGTCTTCATCTGGAATATAGAAAAATCATGTCTTAGCCTTACTCAGTTTCCTCTGTTGGTGTTGTGGCCTCTGTCAGGGTGCTAACAGTTTCGGGCAGCTGGGGCTTAAGAATGCTGAAGATCAGGTGAAGCCGCAGTGTGCAGACTATGGACAGGAAGCAAGAACATTCCGGGCCATCACAGGCGGAGGCGGACATTCAGCGCTCATCACTGGTGAGTGAGATTTTATTTATTTATTAATTTTTTTTGAAAAACGGATAACTCTTTCTATTTATAATTATGCAGAAAGAAAAATCCTGACATATAAGGTTCCAGTTTTATAATAGTTTTTAACATTACGCATTTCCTACTGTACTGCAGTTCTGTAATGAAGTCTTAGAATACATTCAAACCAGACACTTCAAAATGACAAAGATAGAAAGAAAAAAATTTTTCTCTCTTTCTTTTTGTATGTATGTCGTTGCATGTTTGGCTTGTGCCTGCATCAGTAGTGCTGTTAGTTGAACGTATTGATTAACTCAGGGGTTTTCAAAGTGTGGGAGAGTCAGCCCCCCCCCCCCCCCCCCCCCCCCCAGAGAGAGCAAATAAACAACAGCGCCCCCCTTATAATTTTTGTTGTTGCTATACTTAATGTTCCATTCGTATTTTTAAAAAAATGGTTGTTGTACACATTTTAATTTTTTTCTTTTACACATTTTAAACATCTGTGCTTTTCTTTTTAAAACATCTTGTTTTACACATTTTAAACATCTCATAGCATTGTTAGCTAGCACCTCTTGGGAGACAACACACTGTGGCAGTGGAGCATCTTCAGATCCAGTCCATGAAAATCCAAACTTTAAATAATCGTGGTCATACTTCCTTCTTTTTTCAGTCCCCCCAGGATTCCACGGGCCTTTTTTGTGATTGTTGTGGGCTAAAATGTCTGATGTTGCGGGGGTTTTTCCAAAAAATTGTGATGACAGTTGCGGTGTTTTTTAGGTTTTTGTTGCGATTACATTGCGGGAGGAAGTGAAAGTTGCGAGAAATTGTTGTGATTTTCTCTTTTTGTGATTAAAATTGAGTGATATGTTAAATATTAAGTTATTACTGAAAAACTATTGATTAAAAAAACAGACACTGAGAAATGGTCCTATAAACAACTTTACCAATATAAAGATTACCAGGACTACAAAAATGCAGAAAAATAGGCTTTACTGATCCAAATGCACCTGTTGGTTCAAAAGTTAAAGTGCATAGAACCTCACAGCACAACATGAAGTTACCTTAAAATATAATATAAATGCCTCAGCTTTCATGTAAGAAAAAAAAAACCTATTAATACTAGTACTGTGTGCAGGCAGTCTCTCCTGAAGACTAAATTAAACAATAATTATAAACTAATAAAATAAATGGCTCAGGCTTCATAGAAGAAAAAAAAACAATTTGAACAGAATCTCACAGTATGATGCTGAAGCTGCCTAAACAATGGAAAATAAAATACCATTTTGGCAAAAATGTTGGCATCCATTAATTTCTTGTCTCATCTCATCTCATTATCTGTAGCCGCTTTATTCTGTTCTACAGGGTCGCAGGCAAGCTGGAGCCTATCCCAGCTGACTACGGGCGAAAGGCGGGGTACACCCTGGACAAGTCGCCAGGTCATCACAGGGCTGACACATAGACACAGACAACCATTCACACTCACATTCACACCTACGGTCAATTTAGAGCCACCAGTTAACCTAACCTGCATGTCTTTGGACTGTGGGGGAAACCGGAGCACCCGGAGGAAACCCACGCGGACACGGGGAGAACATGCAAACTCCACACAGAAAGGCCCTCGCCAGCCACGGGCCTCAAACCCGGACCTTCTTGCTGTGAGGCGACAGCGCTAACCACTACACCACCGTGCCGCCATTAATTTCTTGTATTAAGTAAAAAAATAATGTAAAGTGCACACAGTCCTTCACTGTAAACATAACACACTTTCAGTAACAGAATTTAAGCCTACAGAAACACTGACTCGCACATCATGCAATGTTGCCAGATACTGTTGACGTTTTCCAGTCCAAAATATGTTCAAAACCCGCCAAAATGCACTTGAAACCGCTCAATCTGGCAACACTGCCGCATGCTGCTTCTCTTGAACGTATGTAGTTTGTCGACGTCACCTCAAGACGACTCCAACGATTGGTCAAATTTGCGGGAAGGTTGCGGTGATTGGATATAATTGCAACATCGCCCTGAATTCACGGGGATTGGTTGAATTTGCGTTGATGTTGCAAATTGCAACATCGCGAAATCCTGGAGGGTCTGTTTTTTTGCTTGGCCCAGACTCTGTCTCATCACTCACTGTAGCTTTAGGTACTAAAAATCGATCCATTTTGTCTCTGGTAAAGGCTAGCTGAAGTTTGCTAAATGTCCGCAATAGTAACTTATTCTGGTTTATTTTTCCTCACGTTGCGCCCCCCCTGAAGAACTCTGGCTCCCCCTAGGGGAGGCGCGCCCCACACTTTGAAAAGCCCTGGATTAACTCATATAACCAGCAAGTGTTGTTGTAGCAGCTACTAAAGTCTATTTAGAACGTTGCTATGTTTGTCTACATTTATACATTTCCCAAACAGCTTTAAAGCTAGACGGCCTTTCGATTTCATAAAATCGGTGAAATTTAGTTCCCTCTGAAATGTGGTCATTGTGATATATGTTTATTTCTGTAATATCTCACAAAATATGAGGCCGTTCTGTGGCTGGGAAGTTATTTAATTTGAGAGGATTCCCGAGCAAATAATGTGCATGAAATCGCTCGGTTTGCGCAGTCAAGCAGACAGAGGAAGTCCGTGTGCGCATGCGCAGGTTTACCTTCTTCTTTTGGGCTTTACAGCAGCTGGCATCCACAGTCTTGCATTACTGCCATCTACAGGTTTACCTTGACCGTGCACTGACTGTTCCATCATTCTGTCGCTCAATGAACAGCTGATCACACCGAGGTACTCGCTGACCGCCGATATTTATTAGTTTGGTCCTGCGTTTCCTTTTCTTCACAACATAACGTCTTTTCTTCTCGCTTTCCCTGGCTGTAGTTGGTCTTTCACGTTTCATTTGCACACTCACGTCCTTCATTTTCCTCTCCCGTTTCAGATTTGTATCCCACAATGCCTTGTGTGAACAGGGAAAGCCCACCACGTGATGCATGACATAGTATCTTGAATTGGGTCATGGTGAAGCAGGAAAAAATAGTGGAAAAGTTGGGGCCATGTAGCCCTAAATTCATTAATTGTTCTATTTTTTTTAAAAACCTAATAAAATTGGAAGTCTGTGATTCGAATTCAGTAGCGTTCGGTCCACTAAACAGAAATAACTGGGTGTCGGGGAAAATTCTTTTAATGACCTAATCTTGGAAAATCTGAAAGGCAGTCTACCTTTAATATCTCACCAAGTATGTCGCTAGAGCTGATAGTTCTGCTCAGCTGTTTTGCTTGGTTATTAGTCTTGGGGCTCTTGGTGCAACAATGATGACATATTTTTCTCTCTTCTGCAGAATGTGGGGAGCTGCTGGTATGTGGACAGAATCACAAAGGCCAGCTTGGACTTGGCCATGTATCAGAGGTCATGACCTTTCAGCTTTGCCAGTTGCCAGGCAGCAGGACTGTTCAGCAAGTGTCATGTGGCTGGGACTTCACCATCATTCTTAGAGGTGATGTAATCTACAAAGTGATGTCATGATAAACCTTTAACACAGGCATTGACTTATTTACCTCTCAATAGGCCTGTGTGATATAACATTCCTGTCGTCCCTACATGATTTTACACAGCCGCAATGTTTATTGATGGTTACTCCTGTTATATTTTATTACAAACTACATATTTTGTCTAGGAGCTCTGCAATTTGACACTAAGGTACATTAGTGTGAGTTATCACTCAAAAATATGCAGAAAAAGCAGTGTTTTTTTCCCCCCAAATAAAACGTGAGACGAGCTAATTGGTTTATCAGTCCGGAATAATTTGCAGAGGTGTTTTTGAAATCTCTGATATTAACTGACGTGACCCTGAAGCCCCGCCCCTTTCCCCCTATCTCACATGGTGTCTGCTCATTTTCTGTCAAGATAAATGGAGAATGTTTTGAGTACATTAATATGAAATAAAATCTAACAATGCATGTCTAATTTATCTAACATTAGACAAGTACACTGCAACCCTGCTATAACAAACTCCTTGGGGGACGTCCAAATAGTTCGTTATACCGGAAAGTTTGCAATGCTGAAATGTCACGTCACATGCAAAATTTTAGGCATACTCTCTTTATCATGAATCTCTCCTTCCGAGTCACTATCACAGTTCATTGACTCAGGTGAAGGGTCATGAATGGACGCAATGATTTCTTTGTCCGTTATGGAAATGATGGAGGTTACCAGTGTATCGTTGTCAGTGTCCACCCACTGACCCACTATGTTTGCTAAATCTTCACCATTCAGTTCATTCATGTGTTGCAAATCACTGATGTACAACCCCGATTCCAAAAAAGTTGAGACAAAGTACAAATTGTAAATAAAAACGGAATACAATGATGTGGAAGTTTCAAAATTCCATATTTTATTCAGAATAAAACATAGATGAGATATCAAATGTTTAAACTGAGAAAATGTATCATTTAAAGAGAAAAATTAGGTGATTTTAAATTTCATGACAACAACACATCTCAAAAAAGTTGGGACAAGGCCATGTTTACCACTGTGAGACATCCCCTTTTCTCTTTACAACAGTCTGTAAACGTCTGGGGACTGAGGAGACAAGTTGCTCAAGTTTAGGGATAGGAATGTTAACCCATTCTTGTCTAATGTAGGATTCTAGTTGCTCAACTGTCTTAGGTCTTTTTTGTCGTATCTTCCGTTTTATGATGCGCCAAATGTTTTCTATGGGTGAAAGATCTGGACTGCAGGCTGACCAGTTCAGTACCCGGACCCTTCTTCTACACAGCCACGATGCTGTAATTGATGCAGTGTGTGGTTTGGCATTGTCATGTTGGAAAATGCAAGGTCTTCCCTGAAAGAGACGTCGTCTGGATGGGAGCATATGTTGCTCTAGAACCTGGATATACCTTTCAGCATTGATGGTGTCTTTCCAGATGTGTAAGCTGCCCATGCCACACGCACTAATGCAACCCCATACCATCAGAGATGGAGGCTTCTGAACTGAGCGCTGATAACAACTTGGGTCGTCCTTCTCCTCTTTAGTCCGAATGACACAGTGTCCCCAATTTCCATAAAGAACTTCAAATTTTGATTCGTCTGACCACAGAACAGTTTCCACTTTGCCACAGTCCATTTTAAATGAGTCTTGGCCCAGAGATGATGTATGCGCTCCTGGATCATGTTTAGATACGGCTTCTTCTTTGAACTATAGAGTTTTAGCTGGCAACGGCGGATGGCACGGTGAATTGTGTTCACAGATAATGTTCTCTGGAAATATTCCTGAGCCCATTTTGTGATTTCCAATACAGAAGCATGCCTGTATGTGATGCAGTGCCGTCTAAGGGCCCGAAGATCACGGGCACCCAGTATGGTTTTCCGGCCTTGACCCTTACGCACAGAGATTCTTCCAGATTCTCTGAATCTTTTGATGATATTATGCACTGTAGATGATGATATGTTCAAACTCTTTGCAATTTTACACTGTCGAACTCCTTTCTGATATTGCTCCACTATTTGTCGGTGCAGAATTAGGGGGATTGGTGATCCTCTTCCCATCTTTACTTCTGAGAGCCACTGCCCCTCCAAGATGCTCTTTTTATACCCAGTCATGTTAATGACCTATTGCCAATTGACCTAATGAGTTGCAATTTGGTCCTCCAGCTGTTCCTTTTTTGTACCTTTAACTTTTCCAGCCTCTTATTGCCCCTGTCCCAACTTTTTTGAGATGTGTTGCTGTCATGAAATTTCAAATGAGCCAATATTTGGCATGAAATTTCAAAATGTCTCACTTTCGACATTTGATATGTTGTCTATGTTCTATTGTGAATATAATATCAGTTTTTGAGATTTGTAAATTATTGCATTCCGTTTTTATTTACAATTTGTACTTTGTCCCAACTTTTTTGGGATCGGGGTTGTACGTTTATGTCCCGTCGCAGGGCTGAGCGGGGGTATAAAAACACCACCGGTACGCTTTAACTAGGTGTTAAGTTTAGCAGTATCAACAGTCATTTTATCGATCTTTTCATCACCGTTCTCAATAATTGTTAGTGATTGACACCTAAGCGAAGCTCATTAAGCCTTTGTTTTATGGCGTTAACACATTATTAACTTGACTGCAGATTTGATTACTTATTGTTTGCCTCTGGTGGAAGATGAGTGCGTGGCTCAGTGTGTCATGTGAGCAGGTGAATGATGGATGGAATTGCAGGAAGAGTGTTTATTTACAAACAGGCAGGCAAACAGTTCAAAAACGTAAGACAAAGGCAGGGTTGTGAACAGGCAATGGTCAAACAAGGCACAAAAAGAATGGTGGAGGCAAAGACGAAAGGACGAGTCCAAATACACAAAATAAAGTCAAAACCAGAGAGGCAATACACAGATACAAAGCTTGGTAACATGAGACACTGGGTACAGCGTGTATAATTCACCAAGTCTGTGTGTTTAGAGAGTCATTATAAGTGCACGCTGTGATTGCGTTTTAATCCGGAACAGGTGCAGAGTAATTGGTCCTAATGGAGCTCGGAAGGCATAGCGCCAACGCACATGGATGTGACACAGTGATGATTTTTTGAAGATTCCGACTCGTCATCATTAAAGGCGGGGGACGAGAACTTTATTCAGAAGTTCATAGTAAAAGAGTTCCATACATGTCAACCCCTTTGGGCGTCCACCTGTAGTATCAGAGGAAGAAATCCATAAAATCAACATAAAATCCTTATAGCCTTCGAATCGCACCAAGCTTAATAAATAAATAAGTAAATATAACTTGCCTTCAACTTCGTCCAGCATGTCGAAAATCGCCTCGCCCGTGCCGATATTGCACACGGGCATGTCTATGATTCTTGACTTCGCCCCTCTGTTTATGTCGAAGATTCGCACCAAAATGGCCAGTCGCTTGTCCGTCTTTTTGTCATTGGATTCGTCGATCATCAAGGAAAATGGCGATGTCCGGCAGCGCTGGATGATCGGTAGTGTAGCTTCAGGGGCCAAGCTCTTTTTGATTATTTGCATTGTTTTGGTGCGTCTACAGCTGATAGATTTCGCAGTCGTACTGTCCGTGCAAATTCGCAGCAACAGTTCTGTCAGGTGGTCCGCAACGGCTAGCCGCAAATTGTGCTGAGCAATAAAATTACAGATTGTAACTTCTGCTCTTATTACACTTGTTGGTTGATCATCGGTCTTAGGCTTTGCAAACGTCGTCATTTGTGGCTGATTCTGTTTCTGGTACAAATTTCGCTGATGTAGTTTGGACCTCATGTGTTCCCTCACGTCATAAACTCCAGACGCCGCAACTTTTATACAGTTAGATCCATATATATTTGGACACTGACACAAATTTTGTTTTTTTACCTGTTTACTGAAACATATTCAAGTTATAGTTATATAATGGACATGGACATAAAGTCCAGACTTTCAGCTTTCATTTGAGGGTATCCACATTAAAATTGGATGAAGGGTTTAGGAGTTTCAGCTACTTAACATGTGCCACCCTGTTTTTAAAGGGACCAAAAGTAATTGGACAATTGACTCAAAGGCTATTTCATGGGCAGGTGTGGGCAATTCCTTTGTTATGTAATTCTCAATTAAGCAGATAAAAGGCCTGGAGTTGATTTGAGGTGTGGTGCTTGCATCTGGAAGATATTGCTGTGAAGAAAACATGCGGTCAAAGGAGCTCTCCATGCAGGTGAAACAAGCCATCCTGAAGCTGCGGAAACAGAAAAAACCCATCCGAGAAATTGCTACAATATTAGGAGTGGCAAAATCTACAGTTTGGTACATCCTGAGAAAGAAAGAAAGCACTGGTGAACTCATCAATGCAAAAAGACCTGGACGCCCGCAGAAGACAACAGTGGTGGATGATCGCAGAATAATCTCCATGGTGAAGAGAAACCCCTTCACAACAGCCAACCAAGTGAACAACACTCTCCAGGAGGTAGGCATATCAATATCCAAATCTACCATAAAGAGAAGACTGCATGAAAGTAAATACAGAGGGTTCACTGCATGGTGCAAGCCACTCATAAGCCTCAAGAATAAAAAGGCTAGATTGGACTATGCTAAAAAACATCTAAAAAGGCCAGCACAGTTCTGGAAGAACATTCTTTGGACAGATGAAACCAAGATCAACCTCTACCAGAATGATGGAAAGAAAAAAGTATGGTGAAGGTGTGGTACAGCTCATGATCCAAAGCATACCACATCATCTGTAAAACATGGCGGAGGCAGTGTGATGGCTTGGGCATGCATGACTGCCAGTGGCACTGGGTCACTAGTGTTTATTGATGATGTGGCACAGGACAGAAGCAGCCGGATGAATTCTGAGGTATTCAGAGACATACTGTGTGCTCAAATCCAGCCAAACTGATTGGTCGGCGTTTCATAATACAGATGGACAATGACCCAAAACATAAAGCCAAAGCAACCCAGGAGTTTATTAAAGCAAAGAAGTGGAATATTCTTGAATGGCCAAGTCAGTCACCTGATCTCAACCCAATTGAGCATGCATTTCACTTGTTAAAGACTAAACTTCAGACAGAAAGGCCCACAAACAAACAGCAACTGAAAACCGCTGCAGTAAAGGCCTGGCAGAGCATTAAAAAGGAGGAAACACAGTGTCTGGTGATGTCCAGGAGTTAAAGACTTCAGGCAGTCATTGCCAACAAAGGGTTTTCAACCAAGTATTAGAAATGAACATTTTATTTACAATTATTTAATTTGTCCAATTACTTTTGAGCCCCTGAAATGAAGGGATTGTGTTTAAAAAATGCTTTAGTTCCTCACATTTTTATGCAATCATTTTGTTCAACCCACTGAATTAAAGCTGAAAGTCTGAACTTTAACTGCATCTGAATTGTTTTGTTCACAATTCATTGTGGTAATGTACAGAACCAAAATTAGAAAAATGTTGCCTCTGTCCAAATATTTATGGACCTAACTGTATCTCGCACACAAACTGTGCAGTGCGCGTACTCCTCATTTTTTGCCTGAACAATGACACCATTAAATGTCTCCTTCCATTCAGGAGGATACCGCCTGCCGTATCTCATTTTCTTTCTCGGTGTTCCCATTCTTTCACTCAGCAGACGCTATTCAAAATCTCTCAGGTGTAAACAATGTCGCTGTGCACAATGAGAAACTCGTTCGAACAATGACCGTTTGGCGCGTTTAAATGCAGATCGTGCGCATGACCGGAACAAGCGAAGTCTCGCAGTCGCGATACTGCACGAGGCTTGAGGAATAAACATCCGGTTTCACATAGTCTGGGTTATCTGCCCCTGCATGCATGCTATTCTTTGTCTATAAATCGAGCTTTTGTATGTTTTTGCGACGATCAGCTGACGATGTTCAAGTAAGATACACAAAATAAATTTAGGTCAGAAAATACTGAAAATCCGTAAGACTTTGTTTATATGCCCGTACGCCCTTGAAATGAGCTAAAATCCGTATAATTTCCGGACAGTCCGTATAGGTTGACATGTATGGAGTTTATTATAGCGGGGTTGCATTGTATACAGCATATTTAACATCAGCGAACTATATTTATTGGGGATACTGCTGAAACATGTCAAAAATGAAAGAGTATTAAAGGCAAAACATTTCGACCTAAAAAGATTAAATGCTTCCACAGCAATGTGCCAGATCTAATGTCACAAATAATGCTAATGGTGGTGATAATTTTTTTTGCTCTCCTTGCATAGTGCTAAATGTTGGCCATGTGGACATTAGACAAATGATATTTATATCATACTGTTAGTTTTTGTTTTGCTTTTTTTAAACTCTTTACTGTGCATCCACCATCTAGCTGAGTTCTTGTGACTGCCACTGCCAGCAAGCAGCTCCCGACTCCACAGCTGATAATATTATTACACCTTCCCCTACTGTCCTTGAATCTGAAATGGTGGAAATGCTCATTTTCTTGTCACGTTTACATTTCTGTAAATTCATTTTATATTCATTTACAATTACATTATTTCTGGACAATTCCACAGTGTTTTGCAATTTTTTTTATTTTTTACAATGATAAATCACAAGAAAGATAAATCGATATCTTACAAGCCAACCGCTAGGGAATCCTCAGTACCACTTTCTGCATTTTTGACACAATATCAATAACAAGGCTCTGAGTATCAACGGATACTTGATACCGATACTCAGGAAATAACCCACGCCTGGAGATCAGATTAGAAAGTATGTCATCTGACCTTGTACAATCCAGCTTTTCAAAACATTATTTGATCTTTACGTCTCTATCACAAAGTGTCACAGATCCTTAGATTGAATTTCAACATGACAGTTGTGCTTTATCTAGTAGATGATGGACATGTCTTGGCATGTGGCTCCAATGCTTTCGGTCAGCTGGGCGTCCCGCTGCAGACACAACACACAGCACAGCCTCTACTAATCACCGTAAGAATGTGTTATTTTTCTCTGTATATGGGGAATGCATGCCACTGAAAATGTCAGGATGCACTCACTGGCCACTGTATTAGGAACACCTATACACCTGCTGTTTTATGCCGTTATCTAATCATCCAATCCCTTGACAGCAACACAATCAGCAATAAAATCATGCAGATACAAATCAAGAGCTTCAGTTAATGCTCACTTCAAACATCAGAATGGGAAAAACTGTGATCTCAAAGTGTGAGTGTTGGTGCCAGATGGACTGGTTTGAGTATTTCAGAAACTGCTGATCCCCTGGGGTTTTCACACAGAATGGTACCAAAAAAATTGAGCGAGCGACAGTTCTGTGGGTGGAAATGCCTTGTTGATAAGAGAGGTCAGAGGAAAATGGCCAGATAGGTTCGAGCTGCCAGGAAGGATATAACCATCGTCATCGTCACTGCCGAACCTGAGTTTCTGCGCACTCACACATACACATTCACACCTATGGGCAATTTGGAGTAGCCACTTAACCTAACTGCATGTCTTTGGACTGTGGGGGAAACCGGAGCGCCCGGAGGAAACCCACACAGACCCGGGGAGAACATGCAAACTCCACACAGAAAGGCTCAAGTCGGCCACTGGGCTCGAACCCAGAACCTTCTTGCTGTGAGGCGACAGCGCTAACCACTACAGGCTACCTACTGTGCTGCCTGAAGGATATAGTAACTCATATAATCACTCTTTACAACCGTGGTGAGCAGAAAAGCATCTCAGCATGCAACAGCAGAAGACCACGTTGGGCTCCACTCCTGCCAGCCAAGAACAGGAATCTTAGAATCAAGAACAAATTCCTATTAAAGTGGCCGGTGAGTGTATGCTTGGTGTTTGTCCTTCCAAACTTGGAATCTGTGTGAGTTAAAATGATTCTTTGGTGTCTTCTCTTTCTCATTAGTCTTTAAAGGAACCTGTCATCAGTGTAGCAGCAGGGCTTAGACATGCGCTTGCAGTAACAGGTACATGTCTGATAAGCTCTATCCTCATACTGTATTTCTTTCCTCCTTCCTTCACTCTCTCCACACTCCACTGTATTTGTATTTCTTTATGTGAAGGTTCAGGTGGTGTCTATCAGTGGGGTACAGGCCTGTTAAGTCAAGCAAAACGAGCACTGAATCCTCAGCCTGTCCCAGCCCATTTCAGCTCCAAGGAGCCCTGCTTGGTCACAGGTAGACGTTATGATTATGGTGATTTTCCAGGAAACACTAAGTCTTACACTTGTTTCATTGCCTGTAGGACTGGACCAGGTATCTGTCAAGAGTGCGACTGCGGGCTCTGCGCACTGCGCCTGCTTGACTGGTGAGATGGTCATTCCAGATTAGAACGGTCTTCTTAATTTGACTGATGATTATATTCCTCTAAACCAGGCCACAGAGATATCGGCAAAACGTTTTGTCTTCAAAAAGTTTTGTCTCCAATCCTGACCATGCACAGTTCATATGACCTTCACTAGTGAGATCAGGGAGATCTCTAATCTCATTGCAGCAGGCTGCACCCGCAGCCTCAGGTCATCTGTTCAGAGGCTACTGGTGGTTCCCTTCACTCACTTTAAGATCAGAGGAGACTGATCATTCCAAGCAGTGGCACCCAGACTGTGGACTGCATTGCCTCTTTCTTTACACTACTTAAATTCTGTAGGTTCTTTTAAAGCTAGACTGCCTTTCAGATTTTTCAAGTGTAGGTCATAAAAAGAATTTTCCCTGACACCTGGTTATTGTTGTTTAGCTAATGAATTCAAATCACAGACTTCTAATTTTATTAGGTTTTTTTAAAATAGATCAATTCATGAATTCAGGGCCACGTGGCCCTAAATTCTCCACTATTTTTTCCTGCTTCACCATGATGCAATTCAAGATACTACATCATGCATCACGTGGTGGGCACAAGGCATTGTGGGATACAAATTTGAAACAGGAGAGAGAAATGGAGGACGTGAGTGTACGAATGAAAAGTGAAAGACCAACTACAGTAACGGAAAGCGAGAAGAAAAGACATTATGTTGCGAAGAAAAGGAAACGCAGGACCAAACTAATAAATATCGGCGGTCAGCGAGCACCTCGGTGTGATCGTTTAGCGACAGAATGATGGAACAGTCAGTGCACGGTCAAGGTAAACCTGTAGATGGTGGTAATGCAACACTGTGGATGCCAGCTGCTGTAAAACCCAAAAGAAGATGATAAACCTGCGCATGCGCACACGGACTTCCTCTGTCTGCTTGACTGCGTGAAGCGACCGATTTCATGCACATTATTTACTCAGGAATGCCCTCAAATTAAATAACTTTCCAGCCACAGAATGGCCTGATTTTTGTGAGATATTACAGAAATAAACATGTATCACAATGACCACATTTCAGAAGCAACTAAATTTCACCGATTTTATGAAATCGAAAGGCCGGCTAGCTTTAAACAGCAGTTGAAAACGCTGCTATTCAAACAGGCTCTTCGTTAAACCAGGGTTGTTCTGGCTGCTTGACTTTTTGTATCCATGTTTCTTCATTGTTTTTCTTTGTCTTTTAGTATCTCTTGTATTGTACTTATTTATATTTATTGTGAGGCACTTTGTGATTTTTATCTGTGAAAGGTGCGAGATAAATAAATAAACTTTACCGTACGTTCACAGAAATAGCGTTCTTTAGCTCACATTTTTGTGTTGGAACAAGTTGTAGTTTGAATATAAATGTTTGGGTTTAAAAATTTACGGGCTGTTGTTTGTCTAGTGCACGGTGAGGTGTTCCTATGGGGCAGTAATAAACACGGCCAGCTGTGTCGAAAGGAAACCTTCCTACCTCTGCCTACAGCTTTAGACCGATCACTGTTAAACGGAGAAAGCGTTTCAGCTATACACAGTGGCTGGACACACATAATCGCCCAAACAGGTATGAAAGCAAATTCAGTAATCACATATATGCGCAGATTGTATTATTTGAATCTTGATGTCATTAGTTTCTAGTCTCTGGTTATAGAAATAGTGACTATTTTTTCTTTTTGCGGTGTCGTAACGTCAAATGTAAGTCCGTTAGAATGAGGTATTTGTCTGCTTGTTTTACAGTGACTCTCTGCAGAACTAAAACTTTAAATAAATTATGTAGATCTAAATACTGCTGAACTGATTCACCCCTCAGGAGTAAATTACAAAGCAGCAGTTACAGCTTTGTGCTGTCTCTGATATGTCTCTGTAAGCTTTACACAACCCAGATTTTCTCCAGCTTTCCCAAATTACATGAAGGATGTTGGTGGACAGCAATTTTCAGGTCATACTACAGATTTGCAGTGGGATTTCAAGGGGAACTGAAGTCATTTTTAAACTTGCTTTATTTCTTAATTAACGTGTTATTCAATTATGTTTTCGGTTTTAGTAACCTTATATCGTGACTCGTATTGCAGTGTTCTCCACTATCGTTAATGACTCGGCGGCCCTCCGAGTCATAACGGCTAGAAGAGCTATTACCGCCGACTCATAAATGCGCCGCCGAGCCTTAATTTTTGGCCGCCCAGTCAAAAACAAAAAAAGTTTACTTCAAAGAAAAGTAAAAAAAACACGCCAATACAAACACCAAAGTAGTTCTCTGATCACAGATCGTTGATGCGCTTTACTTTACAATAGGTTCAACATGTTTCAATGTCGCGCGGGCATATAGTCGAACGCCGACTTGCCGAATTTATCTATCTTCCGTAACATTGTTTCCCCTTTAAATATGTACATTCATGAACCGTGGTGGTCGAATTGTACCAATCACACCGAGTATCGCTTGAAAAGGTTTACATTAGTCATGGCCGCTCAAAATGTGGTCGATCTGCAAGTACCGTTATCACCCCATGACACTTATTATTTTTCGAAAAAACAATAACAACATATATTGGGAGTGTTGTCTTCTTCCCCGGGCTCTGCTTTCTTCTATCCTGAGATAATCAGAGGCCCTTAACGCTTACTCGCTCATTTGTCACTACGCATGTGTAGTGTGGCGACAGAGGAGTGCGTGTCAGTTAAGTGGCTCCGATTGCCTCAGACCTCAGAGGAGTACGGTGGAAAGAAAAGACACATACTGCACATCAAATGAAAGGTAATTTTGTGTAGAATTCAACTAAAAACAAAGATATATTCTATTCAATAAACATTTCAGTAACGGAGTGACAAAATAAATGTAAAGTCGGCTCCCAGTGTCAGAAGATTTTGCACAAAAGCAGCTACTTGCGAAATAAATAACATGCAACTTAGATGCCAGGAAATGGCATCTGAGGGGTTTCTTATTTCAAAATTTTCTGATGCGAGGGGGGACACCCCCCTCGCGAACCCCCCGGCGACGGCCGCTCAATACTACTGCCGAGCTATAACTTCACGTAGTGGAGAACACTGGTATTGGTATATTATATTACACTTATCAGCCTTTTCGGTTTTTGGCCATGTTGAATGTAGTTCATTTGGTCCACGGCAGGCGTCGTTTATCTGCGTGATCTTCACGAGACTTGTGCGAGACTTCAAACGTGAAGTGTCAGCGCCGCCATTTTGAAAACTGTTTACACAGCAGCCAGATCGCCATATCATTCCAATTTAGATTAATTTCGGGATTTGCCAGCTTCATCAGTGATGTCGTGTCGGTCCTGTGTTCTGTGGCGCGTGCACCTGAAGGCGCGCCTTGGGCTGCACACGTGCCAAGTGGACTCCAGCACGCGTGCCGTGAACAAGGCACACCTGAGCTCAATTAAGGAACTATGTGTTTGCCTATTTAAGGACTGTGCTGATACATTTGCATCGCGAAGTATTACAATACACATGTATGCATTACCGAGCCTTTCCACCCGTTGTCTTGATTTCCTGTTTCTCGTTCTTGTCCTCGCTTAGCCTTTGATGTACTGTTTGCGCCTCGACCGACCCTTTTGCCTGTATTCTCGTTTTTGATCTTGCCTGCCGTTTTGGATTGTTTGCCTGTGTATATATCGTCTCACTGTATATATATATTTTGCACTTTATTAAACTGTATACTTCTGTACATGCATCCACCTCCCTCGCGTACGTGACCTGGAGATTATTCCATACGACTTCGAACCAACTGAGGAGAGTTGGAAAGATGACAGGATAAGGACTAATTCGTCGTGCTGGTATTCACGTCATTACTGTAGCACAATTAAAGTGTGTCAGATCAGACAGCTGGTGGGTTTTCAAAATAATAATTACATGCATGTATTTTTGTGATAAATACATATTATACTGAGCGCATTTCCCACATAATCCTCACTAAGGTTTCGGACAGCACTACAAAATGGCGTTCCCACTATATAGTGCCCTATATAGTGAGTAGGGAGCAATTTCGGACACAGGGAAACCTTCCGGCTTGATTACATCAGCATTCGAAAGAGGGCGCGTGCGTCTTTTGACGACGTTGGCAGATGTTGGTCACTTTGATTTGCGCTGTACGTTTTACTTCCGTCCTACGATGTCTCGCACAGGTCTCAGCCAATCTCGTTTACGGCCATCACTTTGACATATGGACTGATATATTACAGAGCATATTTCAACCACTCATAACTTACTATAGCAGCGACAAAATAGTTGTCAGAAATGCATTCCTACATTTTATAAAATGAGATAAAAAATAGAATAAAAAAAATTGCCTTCAGTTATCCTTTAAGTTTGGACTTTGGCCATTCCAGAATACAACTCCCCCCCCCCCCCCCCCCATTTTTTTTTTTCCAAGCTATTCCTTTGTTGTTTTTCCTCTGTGCTTTGGCTCATTATCTTGTCGAGACATAAATGTTCTCCCTACACACAGATGTCTGGCTGACTGGAACAGCTTCTCCTCAAGAATTGGCTTGTATTTGGCCTCCTTGATGGAAAGAAGCTTCCCAGTTCCTCCTGCTGAATATTAACCCCCAAGCATGATGCTACCACCACCATCCTTTATGGTAGAAATTGTGTTATTGGGTTTTGGGCTGTACTTGGTATGCGTAATCCTAACACTTTGCTTTTAGTCCAAAATCTGTTTCCAAAAGCACTCAGATTTTGTCACGTGCCATCTCTCATGAACTACAGGCGTCAAAGCTGGTGATATTGTTGAGGCCTGCGTGCAGAAGTTCTACTCTTTCAGCCAGTGAGCTCTGTAACTCCATCAGTGTCGTAAAGGACTCTTATAGGAAGAGGTGGTTAAGGTTTAGTGTAATACACAAAGTTTCGTCAGCTGTGTACTGTGTAAGCAGAGTGCTTTTAAAGCTGGCCTGAACTCGGTAGATATTTGAAAAGGCTTGCACAGCCATCGTACTGTGAACATTTGATTCTATCCCAGCCCTGTCTGTAACTTTTTAGAGAGTGGAAGGGTCCTTACATGGGGAAGAGCCAGTTATGGACAGCTTGGGAGACGAGTGACAAACAGTGACGGTACAGAATCAAGTCTTCCTTTAGAAGTCAGGACACTTCATGGAGCCACTCAGGTACGAGTTTCTCACTAGTGTTAAAGGGAAATTTTGCACAACTTAAACACTCCGGTAACAGAGCTGTTACTGTGAGTTGGCCTAGTGGTTAGCGTGTCCGCCTCGTGATCGGGAGATTGTGAGTTCTACTCACGGTCAGGTCATACCAAAGACCATCATAAAAATGGTACCTACTGCCGCTGCAATACAGATGCGAGTGGGGAGTCAAACTCTCGCGGTTACCAGAGGACCAGCCTCCCACTGTAACCCTAGCTATGTAATAGGTGAGAGGCCGAGGGCTACAGAAACGGAAATCGGCGCCGCCCTATGTGTCACATGGCGCGGGAAGGATTTTGACTTTAACAGAGCTGTTACAACATGCTAAAATGGATTTTCATTATTCTCTGGTTAAAGGGATCCTCCGGCAGATTGATTTTCAAACTTCTCATCTTGTCTCATTATCTGTAGCCACTTTATTCTGTTCTACAGGGTCGCAGACAAGCCGGAGCCTATCCCAGCTGACTACGGGCGAAAGGCGGGGTACACCCTGGACAAGTCGCCAGGTCATCACAGGGCTGACACATAGACACAGACAACCATTCACACTCACATTCACACCTACGCTCAATTTAGAGTCACCAGTTAACCTAACCTGCATGTCTTTGGACTGTGGGGGAAACCGGAGCACCCGGAGGAAACCCACGCGGACACGGGGAGAACATGCAAACTCCACACAGATTGGCCTTCATCGGCTACGGGGCTCGAACCCGAACCTTCTTGCTGTGAGGCGACAGCGCTAACCACTACACCACCGTGCCGCCCCCATCTGGTATTCTAAAAAAAAATGCATTTTTCTCGACAACCATTTGGTCTCCAAAAATTAAAGTTCGATTTTTGAAATCTCTGACTAATTTTACATAAAATAAGTTTGAAAATCAATCCGCTGTAGGATCCCTTTAAATGCCAAAGATTTTTTTTCTCATTTTAAGATGTAGTGTGCAAACTGAGCCAGCAGGTGGAGACATCACTGTGAATATTTTCATTGTGTCTTGCATCCTGCCCAGAGACAGAGCATTCAATCTTTGAAGGTCACCACTAACCTTGGAGATGGTGGGTGTGTGTGTGTGTGTGTGTGTGTGTGTGTGTGTGTGTGTGTGTGTAAGTAAAAACCAACATTCAGTTCAAAAGTTTGAGTCCCAGTTCTTGACATTAATGTAAATAGAAAAGGTGGCTTAAAGGTTAATAATTGGGCACACATGATCGTCACTCGTGCTCTTCTCAGGAACAGAATGTTCACAGACACTGATGCTCACTACTGACATTGTGTGTGTGTGTGTGTGTGTGGGGGGGGTGGTGGTACAGAGTGCAATAAGGCAAAGAAGCAAGACAATGTGAGTTACAGACTGGCATGACGTGCCATGCTGCATTTATTTAGTTCCATATCCTGTCGCTGTCATTCAGCATTCTCTTCTTGCTCAGAGATTTGGGCAGCTGTCCTGAAGTGTCTTGTTTTTGTATGCCGCGTCTCTGTTTCTGCAGGTGTCTGGTTTTATCGCTTATCATATTTAATCTTCAAAAGCTGCTGATTCCACACTGTCCCTGTTGTTCAGTGATATCTTTTTGTTAGAGAAAGGGGGCAGGAAAGGGCACAACATGCTGTAACGTGCTGCAAAGTGTGCTATTCTTAATGAAAGTGAGAGGCGACGGAACAGGGGAGTGCACAATCAGCCCTAAGGACGAATGTACAGTCAGTGAAGGAGCGCAGTGCTGAAATGTGAAGTTTTCGTCCTTAATGCATTCTGTCTGAAAGTCCTTGCCTTGGGCTTTATTTAAAATCTCATCTATAACTCTCCAACAAGGGCGTCCAAAGGAAAGATGATTTACTGCATCTAGGTTGTGGCTTAGACCTGCATTGAGCCATTGACATTTATGTATGTGCATTTATTTGGTAGGTGCTTTTATCAAAAAAAAAAATCCACATTCGTGGGTTTTTATTAACTGACCAGAAGAATGTACTCAATTATTTTAGGAAGAGAAAGAAAGGGACAACTAAATAGCATGTGGATTAGACGTGCTGCAAATGAAAACTCCAAGATAGACATGTATACATACATACACACACACACCGGCCACTTTATTAGGTTACACCCATCCACCGGCTGTTTTATGCAGTTATCTAATCAGCTGATCCCTTGACAGCAGCACAATGCATAAAATCATGCAGATACAAATCAAGAGCTTCAGTTAATGTTCACTTCAAACATTACAATGGGAAAAACTGTGATCTCTGAGGGCGGCACGGTGGTGTAGTGGTTAGCGCTGTCGCCTCACAGCAAGAAGGTCCGGGTTCGAGCCCCGTCCACAGTCCAAAGACATGCAGGTTAGGTTAACTGGTGACTCTAAATTGAGCGTAGGTGTGAATGTGAGTGTGAATGGTTGTCTGTGTCTATTGGCCCTTTTCCACTACCCTTTTTCAGCTCACTTCAGCTCACTTCAGCCCGACACGGCTCGCGTTTCGACTACCAAAAACCAGCACGACTCAGCTCGCTTCAGCCCCGCTTAGCCCCTAAAACTCGCACCGTTTTGGAGTGGGGCTGAAGCGAGCCAAAGCGAGCCGAGTGAGGCTGGGGGCGTGAGCAGACACTCCCCTGTGCACTGATTGGTGAGGAGGAGTGTCCTCACACGCCCACACACGCCCCGCGAGCGCGCTGGGATCTGTAAACACCGCAAACCCGGAAGGAGAATAATTACGAATTACGAGAATTTCTGAAGCCTTATGCGCCTCGCCTCATCTATACGCTCTTGCCAGTATCTGTTGGCGTTGTCGGTGACAACAAGCCACAGCACCAAGACCAGCAACACTAACGACTCCATGTCCTCCATGTTTATTGTTTACTATTCGGGTCGTGAGACTACCGCTTAAAAGCTCACTGAATCAGTGACATACAGAGCATCGTGGACGAGTTCGCGGAGCGCAAGGCTCGTCGTATGCCCTTCAAATAATGCGCGCAGTAGGCTATTGATGTTTTATTATGAGCCATGTACAGTATGTCGCCTAATGTTTTTTTGTTTCTGAGTTACATGTTCGTTTGAAGGACTTAATGTACAAAATAACATAGTTGCACCCCGTAGTGTTGAAATTGGTAAACACCGCAGTTGCGGACATTTTGTAGCCTAAAATGATGTTATGATAAGCTTTAATAAAGGGCCCGGTCATTTGCCCCGCCCCCGGCCCGGCTCTGACTTGTTCCGCCACTGTCACTGATGTCACTGTTTGCGCTGCTTAACGACATCACATGACGTCCACCCACTTTCTCTAACTCCACCCAATGTGTCCACCCACTTCCAGCCAGCACGGTTCAGTGCGGTTGTAGTCGAAATGCAACTCCAACAGCCCCGCTCAGCCCGACTCAGCTCGACTCGGCACGGCACGGCTCAGCCGCGTTTGTAGTGGAAAAGCGGCATATGTGTCGGCCCTGTGATGACCTGGCGACTTGTCCAGGGTGTACCCCGCCTTTCGCCCGTAGTCAGCTGGGATAGGCTGCAGCTTGCCTGCGACCCTGTAGAACAGGATAAAGCCGCTAGAGATAATGATAATAATAATGATAATAATAATGTGATCTCTGCGACTTTCACTGTGGCATGGGTGTTGGTGCCAGATGGACTGGTTTGAGTATTTCAGAAACTGCTGATCCCCTGGGGTTTCACACACAGCAGTCTGTAGAGTTTACACAGAATGGTGCAAAAAACATTGAGTGAGTGACAGTTCTGTGAGTGGAAACACCTTGTTGATAAGAGAGGTCAGAGGAAAATGGCCAGATTGGTTTGAGCTGCCGGGAAGGATATAGTAACTCATAGCAACACTTTACAACCTTGGTGAGCAGAAAAGCATCTTCGTAGCAACAAGAGAAAACCAGAGTGGGTCCCACTCCTGCCAGCCAAGAACAGCAGTCTTAGAATCAAGAACGAGTTCCTATTGAAGTGGCCGGTGAGTGTGTATTAGTGATGGTCAGTTAAACCCACTCTGTGTCTGAAATCATGTTTTTCTGCCTCGTACATTATTTTTGATTGATTGCTTTATTCCGAACAGTAAAGAAGATATAAAAATAAAAAATGCAATCGTCAAAACATCGTCATAAATAAACAGAATAGCGTAGCCACAAGGCAGTAACATAATAATGTTCGGAAAGAATTAGGAAGAAGTAAATAACTTATCAAATCCTAACCCTCTATACCGCCGCTAATCAAATGTCACTTTCCATCATAATAAACTATATATACAAAAGAAAAACAAAATCAACAAAAAAAGAAAACATACCAAGACATACCAACAAATCATATATACAGATTAGGGATGAGCGAGTACAGCATTATCTGTATCTGTTAACCATATGAATTATCTGTATCCGTATCCGTACCCGGAAGTGGGCTGGATTTAACCCGGAAGTGGGTCTGGTTGTCTTGAAATGGGCGGGGCTTTAACCAGTATGTTATTTTAAGCATGCAATTGATATGGGTTGATCAGAAATTGTTATATTTATTGCTGATTAGAAAACTATTTACAGGACAGCATCAGCATTGAGCTTCAGATCAATGGTTTTGATCACGATAGCAAACGAACTATTTACAGAACAAGTTTTGCAACAATGAATACAACACATGCAGTTGCAATTATGAAATTAAATGTAATGAACAAGAGTTTTCATACTCAACATAACTTTCTTTTTTTAACTTTTAATTTTTTTATGATCAGTATGATTATATATATTTGTTCTTTTTTATTTTTTTTAATTTCCGCACCAGGTGTGTGTGTGTGTAGCTTAATTTGTAATATTATTTATACCACTACTACCTAGAAAGTGTCAGACACTCAGTGCATGAAGTAAAATAAAACTGGTTAGAGCCAACTGACGGTTTAAAAAAAAAACTCCGATGACCGGCAGAGAGAGAGAGAGAGAGAGAGAGAGAGAGAGTGTGTGTGTGTGTGTGTGTGTGTGTGTGTGTGTGTGTGTGTGTGTGTGTGTGTGTGGCTTAATTTGTAATACTTGTACCACTACTACCTTTATTTTTACATGAATTACAGCAAGAAAGTGTCAGACACTCAATGCGTGAAGTTAAAAAAACCCCTGTTTTTAACCGACGGTTAAAAAAAGAAAAAAAAATCTCCGACAGGCAGAGACGCAATGCGAGTCGCTTTCTACCAAGCACCACATCTGAACAAACCCACGTTTACCAGAACTCTACTGGTTATAAGTAAGTATAAACTGAAATAAAAACAAACTTGAAGCTGAAGAAACACGAAACGTTAACGGAAAAGAGCTGCGAACCTGAGTGACTGAGGGAGAGACAGAAAGCTGTTCTCTGTGTGAGTGACCAGAGTGGTGTGTGTAGGGGAGGGGCGCTGTGACGCTGTGTGAGGATTTTCATTCAGTCCGAGCACAGCTATTGACTCGTATTACTCGTATAATACTCATACTCGGCAAAAGTGCTTTATCCGTACCGGATACTTGTTTCAGCCGAGTATCTGGCTCAACTTTAATACAGTTACTTATGTTATGCATATTTACACACATACAGTACATATATACAGTACTTACATATACCTATAATTATACACATCCATACGTACACAGACACCCATATCATCTCATCTCATTATCTCTAGCCGCTTTATCCTGTTCTACAGGGTCGCAGGCAAGCTGGAGCCTATACATATTATGCTTATATATTATATCCAATTATGCATATATATATATATATATATATATATATATATATATATATATATATATATAAGTTGAGCCAGATACTCGGCTGAAACGAGTATCCGGTACGGATAAAGCACTTTTGCCGAGTACGAGTATTATACGAGTCAATATCTGTGCTCGGACTGAATGAAAATCCTCACACAGCGTCACAGCACCCCTCCCCTACACACACTGCTCTGCTCACTCACACAGAGGACAGCTCTCTGTCTCTCCCTCAGTCACTCAGGTTCGCGGGGCTTTTCCGTTAACGTTTCAGGTTTCTTCAGCTTCAAGTTTGTTTTTATTTCAGTTTGTACTTACTTATAACCAGTAGAGTTCTGGTAAATGTGGGTTCGTTCAGATGTGGTGCTTGGTAGAAAGCGACTCGTGTTGCGTCTCTGCCTGTCGGAGATTTTTTTTTCTTTTTTTAACCGTCGATTAAAAACAGCTTTTTTTTTACTTCACGCATTGAGTGTCTGACACTTTCTTGCTGTAATTCATGTAAAAATAAAGGTAGTAGTGGTATAAGTATTACAAATTAAGCTACACACACACACACACACACACACACACACACACACACACACACACTCTCTCTGCCAGTCGTCGGAGTTTTTTTTTTTTAAACCGTCAGTTGGCTCTAACCAGTTTTATTTTACTTCATGCACTGAGTGTCTGACACTTTCTAGGTAGTAGTGGTATAAATAATATTACAAATTAAGCTACACACACACACACACACACCTGGTGTGGAAATAAAAAAAAATAAAAAAGAACCCCCCCAAAAAATCACACTGATTCATAAAAAAATTAAAAGTTAAAAAAAGAAAGTTATGTTGAGTATGAAAACTCTTGTTCATTACATTTAATTTCATAATTGCAACCGCATGTGTTGTATTCATTGTTGCAAAACTTGTTCTGTAAATAGTTCGTTTGCTATCGTGATCAAAACCATTGATCTGAAGCTCAATGCTGATGCTGTCCTGTAAATAGTTTTCTAATCAGCAATAAATATAACAATTTCTGATCAACCCATATCAATTGCATGCTTAAAATAACATACTGGTTAAAGCCCCGCCCGTTTCAAGACAACTAGACCCACTTCCGGGTTAAATCCAGCCCACTTCCGGGTTAGGCCCCGGCCACTCTGAGTACGGATACGGATACAGATAATTCATATGGTTAACAGATACAGATAATGCTGTACTCGCTCATCCCTAAAAGATAGATAGATAGATAGATAGATAGATAGATAGATAGATAGATAGATAGATAGATAGATAGATAGATAGTGTGTGTGTGTACACAAAAATACTCACATTTTATATAATATATATCCGTATTTACCCATACCCACATATATACACTTATATTATCAATAGAATGTTATTATAATTTGACACCGCAATGTTAAAAAGCCATACGTTTTCATGTGATTTCATCAAAATGACATAGAAATGTTTTTTGTTTCCTTTTTTAACCTTGCCGTGGTGATCATCCTGCAAAGGTCCTATTGGGTAAGAAGCCAGTTTAACCAACGCTGAGGTAAATGCAGTCAGTCGACCTAAAGATGTCTAAACCCATTCTAGTTAAGTGTAATTTTCCTTAGAACAGTGAAAGTTACAGTTTGATCAAGTTGTCCAATAATTACAGTGGGGTCAAAAAGCCTGAAACCACATCGAAAATCTGGGATTTTTAAAATGTTTTCCATTTAAAATGGGAACTTTTTGTCAAACGGAAGGTTTTTGAATTTTCAAATATTTTAAACTAAGTAAATGTTCAATATCTTGAACATTTTGTAGGTGTATTATGCTTATGTGTATGTAGATTGGTGTTAAGTGATCAATCTTTAATAATTAAATTGAATCAATCCCATTGAATCATTTAATTTGACTCATCTGAATTGAATCATACCATGGAATCAGTCTCACTGAATCGTTTGAAATGAATCATTCAAAGGAATCATTCAGTGAATCATTTAGTGAATCATACAGTGAATCATACCAGTATCTGATATGATTCAGAATTTTGATCACTTACCAAGCTGCAGCTAATAATATTCATAATACACCTTAGAGTTCTTTTGCAATGTGGGCGACTTCCAGGAGTATCGGAACAGCAGACAAACACACAATTTTAATAATAATGGAATTTATTATAACCAAGATAAAAATAATAAAATTGTATAACAGCAGATGGAATATATACAAACGGTGAGGTGTGTGTGTGTGTGCGTGTGTGTGTGTGTGTGTGTGTGTGTGTGTGTGTGTGTGTGTGTGTGAGAGAGAGAGAGAGAGAGAGAGACCTTGGGTGTAGCTTACAAGAGGATGGGCTCTTGTAGCGAACTCCACGTGTGTTTGTGGGAGAGGAGTTAAGGCCCAAGGACCCTACCTCGTGGAGTTAAAACAAAGGAAGGTGTGTGTGAGTGTGGGGGGAAGGACTGCCACATGTTGGAGACAAAAGGCTAGCTCTGTGTAGCTAACTCCACGTGGTGGAGGCCTTGTGATCCCTTGAGACTGTGTGTTGAGGCCTAGATTAGCTTTGTGTTGCTAGGTAGACAAAGGAATGCTGGTAGTTAACCCACTAGCTCATAACAATACTGAATCCCCTGAAATCTTGATGCGGTCAAGATGTATAAGGAAATTAAGTATGTTAGTACAGAATAAAGAAGCATGCACAGCCTATCTATTAAATAATTGAGAGAACATAGAACAAAATAAATCAACACGCTGCGAGTTTAACAGTGTAACACATAAACCTGGGTTTAAATTCACACTATTTCAATAAAAGCTAAATTCCTAAAGACTAGCTTAATTATGCCCAAATGCCAATCTTACTTAATGTCCCGCTTCTACGCGAGATATGAAGAGATGTTCGCCGTTGGAGCACATGAATCGCTCGTGTAGAAAGCGTAGAGAACTTCCTGGTCCGGCTCGTGATGAAGAGAAAGTCTCTGATCAAAATAATGTGCACAGCGCTTCAATCAGGAGGAATTCTGGTCGCTCCCAATTATAAATTAACTGCTTTGGGCTGCAGTCGTACGTACTTAATGAATGAATGAAAAACCGGTTGTAACTCACTGAGTTTAAAATCGCGCGATCTTAGATTTTTACCGTGGCCAGTGGTAAACAAAGAAATCACGCTAACTCGTGGATCTTGCAAGAAAGAAAGAAAAAAGAAAAGACGTCTTTATCTGGTTTGCTGGTGGAGCGTATCTCTTTGTGCGTCCAGATGGCTTGGAATCCGGACACGAGAGAGGAAGAGCGGAAGTGTCGTTCCATCATTTATGTCTTCATAGAGGATGTGGTGTTGGTGATCCCGCCCCGGCGTGACGCAGGCCAACGCGGAAGTGGTCTAATGGGAAATGTAGTTTTTAAAGAGAAATCGGACTGTACATACAGTTTAATACTTAAGATTCTGCACTGTTTCTAGGTCCCTATTGAAATGTAAGCAAATTTGTGATATTGACCAGGTTAACTGCTCTGTACAAACATGCAGGTTTTCCTTGAGTCATGTACATTCCATTGAAGCAGAAAACACTCCCACGGTTTTGATCTAACATGAATCATTAAGTGTTGCACAAACTTGTGGAAGATTTTGTATTATATTTGTAAAGCTTGCAAAATGGAAGCATTTCCTTTAGTGGTCTCAGACTTTTGGACCCCACTGTACATGTCATCGCAAAATTACATTACAGTACATGGCATTTAGCAGATGCTCTTATCCAGAGCAACGTACAACAAGTGCAAAAATCAGGTACATAATAGTTCTAGTGCCAACTAAACAAGTGGCAGTGTAGTATTCTGTTGAATTAACAATACTTAGCAAATAGCCAAGGAAACAAACAAGCCATACAAATGAACTGACAAAGTACAACTAAATAGAGAAAAATAAAACTCAATCGGCTAACCCCAGACTAGACAGTACACAGCCTGGGTTGGTCTAGACCAATACGCGGTTACACAGTGAGTAGGGAAGCAGGGGAGAAGTGCAGCCTGAAGAGATGAGTCTCCGGTCTGCGCTTGAAGGTGGTCAGGGAGTCGGCAGTTCTGACCTCAATGGGAATGTCATTCCACCAACAGGGAGCCAGAACACACTGCAATCTTGAGTGGGCTGAGCAGGGGCCAGGCGACCAGGAGTAGCGGAATATAGGGATCTGGCTGGCATGTAGGGGCGGATCAGTCTCTGGAGGTATGCTGGCCCTGACCCCTTGACAGCTTGGTAAGCTTGGACCAACATCTTAAATTTGATGCGAACTGCGACAGTGCAGGTCGGCAAGCAGAGGGGTGACATGGGAAGAATGAGGGAGGTTGTAGACCAAGCAAGCTGCAGCATTCTGGATGAGCTACAGGGGTCTGATGGCAGATGTTTGAAAGCCAGCAAGGAAAGAGTTGCAGTAATCCAAACAGGAGAGGATCAGTGCTTGGACCAGGAGCTGAGTAGAGTAGGTGGTGAGAAAAGGACTGATCCTTCGGATGTTGTAGAGGAAAAATCTACATGTCTGGGTCACTGCAGCGGTGTTCACTGAGGAGGAGAGTTTGTCATCGAACGTGACCCCTAGGTTCTTCACACTGGGTGAAGGTGACCCTAGAGATGTCCCCCAGGGAGATGACGATGTCCAGGGATGGAGAGGGAATGTAGATTACCTCCATCTTGCCTGGGTTGAGCTTCAGGTGATGGTTGTCCATCGAGCTCCGGCAGGCATGGTGAAGGAATTGTGAATGGCCATGATCTTTTCCTCGAAAAAGACTGCAAAGTCCTCTGCATAGATGGAGGACTGAGGTGCAGCTGGTGGTAAGTTGAGGACCGAAGAGTAAACAGAAAATAGTTGACGATGGTTAGAGATGGAGGTATGAATTTTGGGGTGATGAAACTTGATCTTGGCTGATTTGAGCGAAGCCGTGAATTCGGCAAGGAGGGACTGGTAGCAAGACAGGTTGGCGGGGGTCCTGGATTTTCTCCACTTGCTCTCTGCTGCACGTAGACTGCTTCTGTTCAAGCAAAGTGTTTCAAACATCCAGAGACTATGGATGGATATAAGACTGATGAATTTAGTTTGTATTCCAGGGATTCCTGGATATGTGGTCACGACCCCACATAGGGTCGTTTGATTTACAAATGAGGTCGTGAGAGAAATTCCACAATTCTCTTTTTGTTTTGTTCATTTATTTTACAAAATAAAATTAGAAATATTGAAGCTGAATTTTGTGAGCTAATATAGTGTGTTTAGTTACTGGGAGTCACATTCAAAGAAGCCAGATTTAAATTAATAGTGTACGTCCTATTTTAGTCTTTTTCGCCATCTTGGCATGCTGCACTAGCTTAGGAATTTTGCAATAAAAATGGGCAAATTTCTCAGAATGTCGACCTCCGCTAAACAAACTTGCATTGTGTCTCAAATCGCATGTTTATGTGCTAGTCTAGACCAATATTGAGCACGAATACTAACCAGATTTACTATTACTGTTAGTGTTTTTAAAAACCTCTCATGTAGTTTTAAGGTCTGTTTTGTGTACCAGCCTTCTGGATTTTCAAGATTAAATACTTTTGAATATAAGGTCAGAATTTTCGATTTGAGATGCAATTCATGACGACGGTCATGATGACGGCAAAAAGTCTGAAAGAGAAACCAGGCTTGTCAGTGTGTTTCATGCATTGCTGTGCATGAAATCCTTAAATATTTTACAGTTTAACTTGGAAACTAGATTAACAGGTAACTGGCGTGCCATCTATTGAATTTAATCTCACAAATTTGACGTGTGTGCGCTCACGCGTGAGAGAGAGAGAGAGACCAGTTTTACTCATGTTAAATATTGAATGAATATTTCTTTGCTTTTTAGTTACATTACACATATGGATGTTACTAGCATAATAAAATGTATATTAATATTTCAGTCATCCTAAATTATAGCTCTGCAATTTAAAAAAAAAAAAAGTAGGATGGTCAAGAAAATCCTTGAGGTCATAGAAAATTCATAATGTCCATTTGCCTAAAAAGTTTGGGAACCTTTGTTGTAATCACATACTCTCACTGTTAAAATGTCTGCGACGTTCCCTGAGCTTCAGTTAGAATGGAAACTTTAAATTCCTCCTTTTCCATTTTGGGGTTAACCAGACTTTAAAACGCCTCAACTTCCTACGCTGCTACACATGCACTACACGTTAGCCTAAATATGCTAGTCTTAACCCAAATGAGCTACCTCCTAAAGCTATAAATAAGCAGGTGGCTGACATCTCCAGGGCTGTCCTGCTAAGAGAAGACCTAGAATCACACAGTGATGATGTTCCTGGCCAGCTTTCACGAGCAAAAGTGCTTAAAGCTAAACAAAACCCCCAAAATAAACTTCTTTATACTGACAGATAATATCCATACAAGACATGTTTGAGTGTTCAGTTGTTCGTACTTGTACCTGTATACTGTGTACAGATTTTATTTTAAAAGAAAAGCAATGTTCCTGGGCACTGACGACATACTCTCGCTGAGGTTCAAATATCATGCTCGGAGTACAAATTGCGTGAGAGAAACCAAGATTGTGACATCACTTACATGTTATGTGACTTACCGAGGCTGAGATCTAGTGGATACATCGCTTCTAAATTGTTGTAAACAACCCTGAAGATGCCCGAGTGTCAAGTGTTTGGCTGTAAAAATAAGACGGATCATTGAAGCAGTGAACGCACACACGCAAGAATTAGAACCCTTTATTTGATGGCTCTGTGTTACTAAGGGAAATGGTGTACTAATTGATCAGGTTACGTCACCGGCACATATCCAATTTCAGTGTGAATGGCTGCGGCTAGGTAATCCTATTTTTAGCAATATCATAACTTTTAAAATGGATAAATTGTTTTTATAAAGTTTTATTTTTAATTTAAATGTGTGAGAGCTGGGCACATCAGGGCACTTGCTATGATTGGTAAACGGCGTTTATTTTTTAGGTTTTGTTTGTATTTAAAAGAATTCTGTCAAAAAAAATCTAGCCAATTTATATCATAACAGTTCGCCGTTAGCATGCATGTTAGTTTACCATCAAAGCACTTAGCTTTCACTGGTTAGCTTTAGCTGATGTTTGCTCACTTTCCTTTGTTCTTTGGTGCATTTTGTGTATTTGTGTGCAAACGTTCATTTTAATGCAAAAATACAAGAGAGTGCAGTTCAGTTTGAAGAGTTCAAGTTTTTCAACAAGGCAAGTGCAAAGTGAGCATGGTGCATGTGTGCGTGAATGAATGAGAAAACTGTTGTTTCAGTTTGAACTGTCAGTTCTTTGGGGGTAACGTGAGTTGAGGACTCTGCCCACCTGCTGGAAAAGCTGTGTCATGTTCATTATGTCTTCTTATTAAATCAAATCATTAATTTTCTTTTGTTACAGACATGCATGGCCGTATCTACCATTGAGGACACCGAGGTCATGTCCTCGGTATTTTTTTCAGAAATTTAAAATTGGTCTACGCTGAATTCAAGCAGTGATCAATGTAAAACGCAGCATCCGCTTCCACATGTCATCTGTATTTCCCCCCAATAAAATTCACATTGTCTACTGTCATCTGAAATCTCTCAGCCTCTATCTCTATCGTTGCCGTGTCTAACGCAGCGTCACGCGACATAGCCTATACTAGTGTCGGCCGGGGAAGTTGGGTTTTGGATAAAACAGGCAGGGTGTAGTCTACGCTCTATCACATATGCCTACCTAACCTAACGTATGCTAATAGTCACATCGCATTATAGAGCTTTACCCGAGTGCAAAATGAAAACGTTGCAACAAACTAAATTAAGGTTTGGACAGCCAACAGAAGAGCAGGGAAAGAGAAGGAGGGAAGGTGAGGAAAATATTGTCAGTGCAGTGGCAGACCGTTCAGCGGTGTCATGCCAACTTTCCAAGGGGAAACGTTTCATTGTCATTGCCTATTACATTTTAGTTAGCATTTTGAGAAACATTCAAAACTACGTTGTCACAGGCAGCCCTGTGCAGGGCTGACTAAACGGGCTTGTTTGAGTAACTCTCTCTCTCTCTCTCTCTCTCTCTCTCTCTCTCTCATAACTCTCTTTCTCTCTCTCACTCACTCACTCACTCACTCACTCTCACACACACACACACACACACACACACACACACACACACACACAAATAATACACTCTCACACACTCTCTCTAATACATAGTCTTCACACAGAACTAATAGCTCTACATTCGAATGTAATTTAAGATAATGAAATGTAAATAATGCCAATACTTCAGGTAGCTGAGCAATACACTCAGTTCAGTTCAGTTTTGACTTTTATGTCAGACAAAACTCCACAGTTATGATGGCACAGTTTTAGAATTGTTGAAGTAAATGTGTTGTGAGCCAAACTTACATTACAGGCAATGGTGAGAACACTGTGTTTCAGAGAATGCATGCAAATGGATCTCAATTCAAGACAGCCAGATAGACTGATGCCTTTACATTACTGCTCAGAATGTCTCTACACATACAGACACCCACAAATAACACACAAACTCTCAGTCTCTCTCTCTCTCACACACACACACACACACACACACACACACACACCATTATTATAAGGTGTAATACTAAAGTTTACAATTCAGCAGTTCACACCTTTTCTGTCATGTGTATGCTGCAATGTAAATAATGCCAATACTTTAGGTAACTGGTACTTTAGGTATGTATACTCAGTTCAAGAGTTCACTACCTTTCTACTTTTATGTCAGATAAAACACCACAGTTATGGTGCCACAGTTGTAGAATTGTTAAAATAAATGTGTCCACCACCAAATCTATCCTTGGTTTGTTATTTATTTATTTATTTAAGTTGTGCCGGGGGGGCTGTCAGCCATGACTGACCTCGGTATTTGAAAAATCCTGGTTACGGCCCTGCAGACATGTAAAAGTTTCTTCCTTTACCTGACATGTTTCGACGGTGTAACTTCCCTCTGGTAGGACCCTCTGATGAAGACGGAAGTTACACCGTCGAAACATGTCAGGTAAAGGAAAAACTTTTACATGTCTGTAACAAAAGAAAATTAATGATTTGCTGGAAAAGCTGTTGCTCCTGTTGTTTTTCCTCTCAAAGCATACTTCTCGATATTGCTGCAGGCAAGCTGCACACGCGTCCTTTGACAAAGGTTGAGGGACAGACAAAACACCCAAGAAGGTGACTCAAACACATGATGGAAAAACATATACGCTAACTTATAAATATTTAATAATTACCGTGAAATCAAAATGAATGTTTACAATGTTCAGCACATATACAATGTTCACATCTAGTTATTTCTTTTTTCCATATACTACCTCAAAACACACACTCAACTTTCCGCACATTAACAGTAACAGGTACTGGTTGGCACAGGACTGTCTGTCTCTGTTAGTTGTCGTTTTTGCACTGTCCTTGTTGTCTGCACTTTAGGTTGTGTGTAGTTTATTATCTGCAATGTTTGCACTCGCTGCACACTTGCGCTTTTGTTATTGTACAGTGTCTTGCAAAAGTATTCATACCCCTTGGTGTTTGTCCTGTTTTGTCGCATTACGAGCTGGAATTAAAATGGCTTTTTGGGGGGTTAGCACCATTTGATTTACACACCATGCCTACCACTTTAAAGGTGCACATTGTGTTTTATTGTAACACAAATAGTAATTAAGATGAAAAAAACCCCAGAAATCTGGAGTGTGCATAAGTATTCCTTTCGTATGAAACCCCTAAATAAGAGCTGGTGAAACCAATTCACTTCATAAGTCACATAATTAGTTGATTCAAATCCACCTGTGTGCAATCAAAGTGTCACATGATCCGTTACATGATGTCTGTATAAATCAGCCTGTTCTGGAAGGACCCTGATTCTGCAACATGAGAACCAAGGAGCCTCCAAACGGGTCAGAGACAAAGTTGTGGAGAAGTATAGATCAGGGTTGGATTATAAAAAATATCCCAAACCTTTGAATATCCCAGGGAGCACCATTAAATGATCCACAGCGGAGATGGGAGTATCTGTCCATAGGATACTCCATAGATACTCCATATCTGTCCACTTTAAGCCATACACTCCACAGAGTGGGCCTTTATGGAAGAGTGGCCAGAAAAAAAGTAATTGCTGAAGAAAACCCGTTTGGAGTTTGCCCAACAGCATGTGGCAGCACTGGCGGCTCGTTAATGGGGCGATTTGGGCGACGCACTCCCAAACAGGGAGGGAGATTTTTTTTTTTTTTATCTACTCCTACTACCAACAGTAATGTCATTGTCCAATCAGGCTAAGGTTGCGCCTGGTGTAGCCACGCCCTTTTGGGGCGATTTCTGTCAGGTTCAGATTTGCCCCCAAATCTCCCATTGACACTAATGGTACGTACGTTTTTTTTCGAAAATCCTGCTCCCAATGCATTTTCTATTAGGTTTTATGTGCTCACACAAGCAGCGTGCTTACGTCATATGCCTGTTGCGCCGCGCAAGTGTTGCCAGATTGGTTTTAAGTGCATTTTGGCGGGTTTTGAACATAATTTCGGGCTGGAAAACGCAACTTGCGCGGGAAATGTGTGAACATTCTATGAAGGTGGCGGCGAGTGTTGAGTGCAACAATACGATAGCGTCTCTGAAAGAAGTTCCCTTTTAGTCGTCGTACCAATGAGGAGAAAACGGCAATCAAACAGCTAGGACCTCCTAGACCAGATTTAAACATCAAGCAAGTGTCTACGAAGGGGGAGAAGACCTACTCAAGAGGTTTTAACAAGAACTGGTACCACCGGAAAACTTGGCTAGCTGGCTGTGATGTAGTCAATGCTCGTTTTTGCTACCCTTGCATTCTCTTCCACCCTGGAAGTAGCACAGCAGACGGTACAGTGATATCTGATATTTGAATTTACTAGGCAAAAGTTGTTTTTGTGTGTGTGTGTGTGTTTTTTTTACCAGTGGCAGTTTAACATTGCCATGCTTGGAATATTTCAGTAGCCTCAAGTTCTCTCTGACTTGGTGTAAATTAAGCATATTTTCAGTTTTTATATATTGTACAGTATATGTGTTCATTGGAGCCAGCAGCACCTTACCTTTTTTCCAACTTGTTAAGCCAAGCTGCACTGACTACAAAACCTTGTGTAACCTTGTGTGTGTATAGCTAAATAACTAAAGCCTTTTGTGTTCATTGACATGCTTGTAATACTTTAAATTTCCTTTTAAGGCATGGCTTTCTGGAAGAATTCTTGGGAAAAAAAACTGCAGAATTTATTTAGAATTATTTGTTGTTAAAATGGTGCAATTCCATATATAAAAAAAACACATTAAGCTGCACATGTTTGTTTGATGGTTATGCTTTTCTTCATCTTTTTCAAAACTTAAATAAACACTTGTTTTGGATTTATATCCTGACACTTTAATTGCATTCTTTAGAATGAAGAAATTAGAATATGTTTATAATTAAGAATTTGTGTCTACTTATTATAGAATACTGGAATAATATCTCATCTCATCTCATTATCTCAAGCCGCTTTATCCTTCTACAGGGTCGCAGGCAAGCTGGAGCCTATCCCAGCTGACTACGGGCGAAAGGCGGGGTACACCCTGGACAAGTCGCCAGGTCATCACAGGGCTGACACATAGACACAGACAACCATTCACACTCACATTCACACCTACGGTCAATTTAGAGTCACCAGTTAACCTAACCTGCATGTCTTTGGACTGTGGGGGAAACCGGAGCACCCGGAGGAAACCCACGCGGACACGGGGAGAACATGCAAACTCCACACAGAAAGGCCCTCGCCGGCCCCGGGGCTCAAACCCAGGACCTTCTTGCTGTGAGGCGACAGTGCTAACCACTACACCACCGTGCCGCCCCTGGAATAATATGAGAAAATAAATGAGTAATGTAATATTAATTGATTGTGATGCCAAATGTTTTGCTTTGAAGGCTTCACAATGAATTTTCCTTAGTTTTAGCCTGGCAAGCCAGACTAAATGTGAATATTTGCCACTCGTAGGCAAAAATATTTTTGGCCGCTAGGCGGGTGGGTCTAGTTTACTAGGCTACCTTAGTTTGCCACCTTTAACTTGTTTAGTGTTGCCACCTAGTGGAGAGAAGAGATATTGTCTATATTGATATCTGAATTTACCAGGCAAAAACAAGTTCGGCCAATTGATTTGCTACCTAGGTCAATTTACTTCAGTCCTGTGGACATTTACGGTCCGTGTAGACATAACGGGGGAAAATTGACCCCCCTGAAAAAAAATTCAGGAGCCGCCACTGTGTGGCAGACTCCCCAAACACATGGAAGAAGATTCTCTGGTCAAATGAGACTAAAATTGATCTTTTTGGCCATCATGGGAAATGCCATGTGTGGTGCAAACCCAACACCTGGAGAACACCATTCCTACAGTGAAGCATGGTGGTGGCAGCATCATGCTGTGGGGATGTTTTTCATCTGTAGGGAAAGGAAAGCTGTTCAGGACTGAAGGAAAGATGGATGGCACTAAATACAGGGAAATTCTGGAGGGAAACCTTTTTGAGTCAGCCAGAGGTTTGAGACTGGGACGAAGGTTCATGGTCCAGCAGGGCAATGACCCTAAACGTACTGCTAAAGCTACACTGGAGTGATTTAAAGGGAAACATTTAAATGTCTTGGAATGGCCTAATCAAAGCCCAGACCTCAATCTAATTGAGAACCTGTGGCATAACTTGAAGATTGCTGTACACCAATGCAACCCATCTAACTTGAAGGAGTTGGGCAAAAATCCCAGTGGCTAGATGTGCTAAGCTAATAGAGACAGACCCCAAGAGACTTGCAGCTGTAATTGCAGCAAAAGGGGGGGGGGGGGGGGGAGTGAATACCTATGCACACTCCAGATTTCTGTTTTTTCATCTTAATTGTTTTGTATCACAATAAAAAACAATTTTCACCTTTAAAGTGGTAGGCATGTTGTATAAATCAAATGATGCTAACCCACCAAAAATCCATTTTAATTCCAGCTTGTAATGCGACAAAACAGGACAAACACCAAGGGGGATGAATACTTTTGCAAGACACTGTATGTAGATCCATAGTCCTGCGATGTTTAATGTAGCACCATGGTTCTGGAGAAACATTGATTCGTTTTATCTGTGTACTGTACCAACTGTATATGGTTGAAATGACAATAAAAAAAAAGCTTTGACCTTGAAATGGTTGCAGTTCTGAGAATAAGGAATTTACGACTCAGCAGGTGCTAGGAGGTTAAAGAGTTTATACACTGTTCAGACAGAAAATAACTAAATGTTCATTGCTCAAGTTGGCAGAACCAGTTCAGCTTGCTCAGGCGGCTGTTCTGAGTGTTTTATTCAATGTCCAAGGATTATTTGCTCTCTCTGTGTGTGTGTGTGTGTGTGTGTGTGTGTGTGTGTGTGTGTGTGTGTGTGTGTGGTTTTTTTTTTTTTCCTGCCGTGCTTTGTAAAGCTGTGTGCTTGGCTAAAGGACAGCCTGTTTTGTACCTGATGTTTAGAAAGACAGATGGGTTTCAGAACCAAGCTTAAATCAGATAGATGTACTATTGGGTTATCATTTTATGCTATTGATTATAAAATAATTATCCATGATGGTGTTTTTTTTTAAAACAAATTTTAGATTTACAATGATGTTTCATTAAAAAAATCAGTTTATTAAAAATGGCACCAATCCAACTGATATCAGCAAAAAATGGTGGATAGGATGTTGAAGAAAAAAAATAATGCTTTTGATTCAATCCTGTAACCAATGAAAAATATTGGAATTGTGTTTTGGAAAAGTATTTTTGTCCTGAAACTGTAAAAGTTGGCATAAGATCATGGAATTTCTAGAATATCATAGCATTTTAAAACATCTATTCCAGACATGGAAAGTCAGGGGGTTTGGTCCTTTTTTTGGGCCAAGTCACGGAATACTGTCTCAGGGAATTTTGTTTGTAGCATGTATGCATTTTAGTTCCATTGATCCAAATGCAATATTATCCATGCAGTATTTTTTCATTAGGTTATCTCACTATGTTTAAACAGTGAAAACTTTACATTTTGTACTGAAAATTTCTGTGAACTAATACAACCCCAATTCCAAAAAAGTTGGGACAAAGTGCAAATTGTAAATAAAAATGGAATGCAATAATTTACAAATCTCAAAAACTGATATTGTATTCACAATAGAACATAGACAACATATCAAATGTCGAAAGTGAGACATTTTGAAATTTCATGCCAAATATTGGCTCATTTGAAATTTCATGACAGCAACACATCTCAAAAAAGTTGGGACGGGGCAATAAGAGGCTGGAAAAGTTAAAGGTACAAAAAAGGAACAGCTGGAGGACCAAATTGCAACTCATTAGGTCAATTGGCAATAGGTCATTAACATGACTGGGTATAAAAAGCAGCGGCTGTCAGAAGTAAAGATGGGAAGAGGATCACCAATCCCCCTAATTCTGCGCCGACAAATAGTGGAGCAATATCAGAAAGGAGTTCGACAGTGTAAAATTGCAAAGAGTTTGAACATATCATCTACAGTGCATAATATCATCAAAAGATTCAGAGAATCTGGAAGAATCTCTGTGCGTAAGGGTCAAGGCTGGAAAACCATACTGGGTGCCCGTGATCTTCGGGCCCTTAGACGGCACTGCATCACATACAGGCATGCTTCTGTATTGGAAATCACAAAATGGGCTCAGGAATATTTCCAGAGAACATTATCTGTGAACACAGTTCACCATGCCATCCGCCGTTGCCAGCTAAAACTCTATAGTTCAAAGAAGAAGCCGTATCTAAACATGATCCAGAAGCGCAGACGTCTTCTCTGGGCCAAGGCTCATTTAAAATGGACTGTGGCAAAGTGGAAAACTCTTCTGTGGTCAGACGAATCAAAATTTGAAGTTCTTTATGGAAATCAGGGACGCCGTTTCATTCAGACTAAAGAGGAGGAGGACAACCCAAGTTGTTATCAGCGCTCAGTTCAGAAGCCTGCATCTCTGATGGTATGGGATTGCATTAGTGCGTGTGGCATGGGCAGCTTACACATCTGGAAAGACACCATCAATGCTGAAAGGTATATCCAGGTTCTAGAGCAACATATGCTCCCATCCAGACGACGTCTCTTTCAGGGAAGACCTTGCATTTTCCAACATGACAATGCCAAACCACATACTGCATCAATTACAGCATCATGGCTGCGTAGAAGAAGGGTCCGGGTACTGAACTGGCCAGCCTGCAGTCCAGATCTTTCACCCACAGAAACCATTTGGCGCATCATAAAACGGAAGATACGACAAAAAAGACCTAAGACAGTTGAACAACTAGAATCCTACATTAGACAAGAATGGGTTAACATTCCTATCCCTAAACTTGAGCAACTTGTCTCCTCAGTCCCCAGACGTTTACAGACTGTTGTAAAGAGAAAAGGGGATGTCTCACAGTGATAAACATGGCCTTGTCCCAACTTTTTTGAGATGTGTTGTTGTCATGAAATTTAAAATCACCTAATTTTTCTCTTTAAATGATACATTTTCTCAGTTTAAACATTTGATATCTCATCTATGTTCTATTCTGAATAAAATATGGAATTTTGAAACTTCCACATCATTGCATTCCGTTTTTATTTACAATTTGTACTTTGTCCCAACTTTTTTGGAATCGGGGTTGTACAGTGTTTTTTAACCCCTGGGCCGCAACCCATTAATGGGCCGCAGAGCACCATCTAGTGGGCCGCAAATTATTTTTCCAAGTTGAAGTTAATTTTTACTCGTAGTAGGGTACAATTTCTGAGTTGCATCCGACGTCACATCCGCCTCATTTAGCTACAGTCACACTACAGTTTGCGATGGGTTATTGATGAAAATGAAACAATTTGGTGGCAATGCATGCCAATATACACGTAAGCAAAAAAAGTTGTGGTCACACAGCAGGTGAACTCTGTCACTCCTTTGTGCACCTGAGCCTAGCGCAGCTCAAGCGGTCGCGCACACTCACGGAACGCATTGTGCGCACGCTTGGGACCCGGTCGTTATGGGAAACACCTGATCCTGATTTGAGTGAAATCAGCACATACAGATATGGACGCTGTTTTCACAGAGGCTTTGCTAAGTATTATCACGGTCATGTTTGTTTCTAGCCATATTTGTAACGCTGTTTAAATACTCTACTTTCTGTTTTGCTTTTGTAAATATCACGCCTGCTAATAAACACACTTCCTGCACTTAGACCCGTCTACCGCCATCTATCTTGTAGTGTCCTGATCCCCAGATCTTTAATCCAGCCACATATAAAAAGTTGGACACCTCCATTCTCTTCCAGGTTTTCATGTGTTTGTCCGTGTAGAATGATGTCTGCAGCACCAGGTAGTTTGAGATGTCGGGGAACTCAACAGATGGCTAATTTTCCAACTCCTCGGAAAAATCCTTCTTTGTTAGCATGCAAGGATCGAATCCCTTTGAGTGGTTTCTACGGTATACCCACTTCTTTTGAGTGTACTTCTTGGTTTTAATAACTTGCGTGCTTGCTGAACACACAAACATGGCAATAAGTTCTTGCATTAATGGACCAGACTCCACTTTTGGATCATTAATCCCTTTTGAGTGAGAATGCCCTGCATGCATGGTTTGGCTTCTGGCACATCCATACAGTTTTAAATACAATACCTACAATTACAGTTTGTTTTCATTGCGTTTATTTAATTCCTGGCCTCCCATCTGTCACATGGCGTGACTGTTGCATCCCATTAATACACTTTACAATAGATTATTAGATTCTAATAGAATAGATGAGCATACTTGCCAACCCTCCCGATTTCAGCCTCCGTCTCCCACCTCCCGATCGTATTTGATAAAAACTGGATAATCTCCCTGTAAAGGTTCCCCCAGCTGGAACGGCTTCTTCTCGAGACCAATGCCTTCGTGCCACATGCAGAATTCTGGGGCGAAAAAACCACCACGAAAACAGACCAGGAAACCAGGGATTGGCCGTTTATTCACAGCTTTTTTCCACCAAAGATGAAATATTACAAACAACCTTTTATAACAAATTATAATCATAACTAATGTCTATCTCTCTAAAAGGCAGCTGTGTTTGTCTGTTATGTCTGTCAAATATGTGTGTATGCGCAGATGTGTGTGTGAGAGGGGTGTGTGTGTGCACGAGTGTGTGTGTGTGTGTGTGTGTGTGTGTGTGTGTGTGTGTGTGTGTGTGTGTGTGTGTGTGTGAGAATGTGTTCTTGTGCTAAGTCAGCAAATCACATCTTAATTCCATCAATATGAGTGTGTGAGTAGAGCCTTGGATCAATCATAAGCAAAATATTTCATATCAACGGATATGTTCTTAACAACTCAGCAGTTCAGCATTTACAATTTTAAACAAAGACATGTTTATGTCTAGTCTAGCAAAGAAGTGTGTGTCTTCTTCACTGGAGGAAGGTCACACAGTAACTTTACAGGAAATTATACAGGAATAAGATCTAAGAAGCTAAAATATTAAATTCATAAAGTCTTAACAATCCTAAATCACATTCTGCATTCTAAAACTACAAAACTAACTTAAATCACTTAATGCAGCTTTAAATCTAACATTAAATCTAACATTCAGTCATTTCAATTTCAAATTCAACACTGGAGAGACTGGTTAAATCTAACAGTCCTAAATCACGTTCTGCAGCTATAAAACTAACTTAAATCATGCTTTAAATCTAACACTCCCGGTTTTGGGAAATCCCTACCACCAAGTTAAAAATACTCCCGATTATGTCCAATCAGAATCGTATGAGAAACACTGCTGACGTCAACTGATTTTTAACAAATCAACGAACAGAACGACAGTCACTTCCGTAATGTAGGATTCACCCAGGCTGTCCGATATTTTTTACAAGCAGTTATTCATCATGGCCACTAAACCCAATACCACACGGCAAATATGAATGCAAATACCAGGTTGCATGGGAGAATAAATTTCCATGGATAAGCAAATGTTCGACCAGCCAGTTACACATTTTAAGGTAAAGATACCTTAAATCAGAATATAATGGACATTTGAGTGTGAAATTAAACTAGTCTTCCATACCATTTCAGAAACAAACTGTACAACTTCTAAAGTGTTTAGTGAAATTTCGCAGGACAGAGAATTTGTTTGGTGAGTGTATTTGAGTAGTGTGGTAGTGTCTTAGTGCTATTTTGAATTTATGTTTGAAAGTTTTAAGTTAATTATCTGGAAAGTGATTGATTTTGATAGAGTTTTGAGGTTTTAAGTGAAAGATTACTAGTGAGTGCATTTTGGTCGGACTAAAATTTTGCATTCGAGTGAATTTCTTTGTGGAGTATATTTTGATAGTATGGTAGTATTTATAGTGTAGGTTAAATCTTATTAAAATGGTAATTTATATATGATATTATAGTTCTCTGTATTTTTACATGAGCTTACAGAAGGAAAACACACGTGATGCAGTCCAATACTACTATCATTCACTGTGACTGTTTTAAGAAATTATAAACATTCTTCTAAAACATCACTTGTGTTATTTTCTGTGGGTATCTGTATGTAGACAATATTCAGGCATGAGATTTTTCAGCTAAAAATCTGATTTAAGACTTCCCTTTCATTGTTATTATATTAAAATTCAAGACAAGAGTATTATTTCAGATTTTTCACTCTGAGCTCTCTCATGCCTGATACATGAATCCCATAACCTATAGTAACTGATGGAACAATATCAACAATTCAAAAACTCTTTAATTGTATAAACTTCAAATGGTTTGCAATTAATTGAGATCCACTGTTTTTATCATTTCAACCGCGCATCATACCCTCGTCCAACTTAAAATGTTGTTCACACACTTTTCTCCCCCATGAGAATTTTGAAAAGTTGGCAAGTATGGATGAGCCAAAATAACTGGGGATCTTTTTTAATGGGCCCTCAACTCGTTACAAGTATGAATAGGTGGGCCTCAAAGCAGAAAAGGTTGAGAATCCCTGAACTAATAAATAAAGCTGACAAATTGATGAATCAAAAATACAGTGGCTGTTTTTTGTGTTAAATCTGTGCTTTTTAAAACCTCTTTTTTACACATTTTAAACATCTGTGCTTTTTAAAACCTCTTTTTTACACATTTTAAACATCTGTGCTTTTTTAAAACCTCTTTTTTACACATTTTAAACATCTGTGCTTTTTAAAACATCTTTTTTACACATTTTAAAACATCTGTGCTTTTTAAAACATCGTTTTTACACATTTTAAACATCTGTGCTTTTTAAAACCTCTTTTTTACACATTTTAAAACATCTGTGCTTTTTAAAACATCTTTTTTACACATTTTAAAACATCTGTGCTTTTTAAAACATCTTTTTTACACATTTTAAACATCTGTGCTTTTTAAAACATCTTTTTTTACACATTTTAAACATCTGTGCTTTTTAAAACCTCTTTTTTACACATTTTAAACATCTGTGCTTTTTAAAACCTCTTTTTTACACATTTTAAACATCTGTGCTTTTTAAAAACATCTTTTTTTTAACACATTTAAACATCTGTGCTTTTTTTTTTTAAACATCTCGTTTTACACATTTTAAACATCTCATAGCATCGTTAGCTAGCACCTCTTGGCAGACAACACACTGTGGCAGTGGAGCATCTTCAGATCCAGTCCATGAAAATCCAAACTTTAAATAATCGTGGTCATACTTCCTTCTTTTGTTGCTTGGCCCAGACTCTGTCTCCTCACTCACTGTAGCT
Organism: Neoarius graeffei; assembly: GCF_027579695.1. Taxonomy (NCBI): domain Eukaryota; kingdom Metazoa; phylum Chordata; class Actinopteri; order Siluriformes; family Ariidae; genus Neoarius; species Neoarius graeffei. Next base: position 57,531,148 of record NC_083570.1, on the reverse strand, counting down.
TTAGGTACTAAAAATCGATCCATTTTGTCTCTGGCAAAGGCTAGCTGAAGTTCTCTAAATGTCTGCAACAGTAACTTATTCTGGTTTATTTTTCCTCACGTTGCGCCCCCTAGGGGAGGCGCGCCCCACACTTTGAAAAGCCCTGTTCTAAATCATTACAGTTATAGTAATACAGCAACTTATTTTAAGGTAGCAGTTCTTAGGTTCAGATCCCTTTGTGATCAACAGGAGGTCATGATGATCGATTCTCTTCATTGGATTGCATAAGATGGAGCAAACCACTGTTCATATTTTCATGCACATTTTTGTTACAACACTACTTGATCATAGATAATTAAGGGATCCCTGCAGATTTTCAATCCTCAAGCCTCAGTAATCTATAACAAAACAGTTTAACTTGCATGTTGAACTTTTTAAGGTGAAATTTCAAATGTGTATACATTAATAGAAGAAGAAGAAACCTTTATTTGTCACATTCACACTTCAAGCACAGTGAAATTCATCCTCTGCATTTAACCCATCTGAAGCAGTGAACACACACGCGCACACACCCAGAGCAGTGGGCAGCCACACTACAGTGCCCGGGGAGCAGTCAGGGATCAGGTATCGTACCTTGCTTAAGGGCACCTCAGCCCAAGGCCGCCCCACGTTAACCTAACCAGCATGTCTTTGGACTGTGGGGGAAACCGGAGCACCCGGAGGAAACCCACGCAGACACGGGGAGAACATGCAAACTCCACACAAAAAAGCCCTCGTTTGAACCTGGAGCCTTCTTGCTGTGAGAAGGTTCTGGGTTCAAACCCAGCGGCCGGCGAGGGCCTTTCTGTGTGGAGTTTAATACTATTTAGGTCAGAAATCATTGAAACACTTGTAAAATCTATCCTATAAGCATGTATCTAAAACCTCTCAGAGACCCTGAAAATGCACCTGAGAGCATCTATTTTCAAAAAATTTTCCAGGGGGGCATACCCCCGGACCCTCCAAGTTTTGCTTTGCGCTTTCGCGCCATTGGCGCTCAATTGTCTGTGTATTATCATGCCAGAATTTAGGGCTTTAATTTTTTTTCTGGGGAAAACACTAATATATGTATGTATGTGTGTATATATATGTGTATGTGTGTGTATATATATCTCATCTCATCATCTCTAGCCGCTTTATCCTGTTCTACAGGGTCGCAGGCAAGCTGGAGCCTATCCCAGCTGACTACGGGCGAAAGGCGGGGTACACCCTGGACAAGTCGCCAGGTCATCACAGGGCTGACACATAGACACAGACAACCATTCACACTCACATTCACACCTACGGTCAATTTAGAGTCACCAGTTAACCTAACCTGCATGTCTTTGGACTGTGGGGGAAACCGGAGCACCCGGAGGAAACCCACGCGGACACGGGGAGAACATGCAAACTCCACACAGAAAGGCCCTCGCCGGCCATGGGGCCCGAACCCGGACCTTCTTGCTGTGAGGCGACAGCGTTAACCACTACACCACCGTGCCGCCCGTGTATGTATGCGCATGTGTGTGTATGCACACACATGCAGGCTGTATATTTTTCCTTGACTTTTAAAAGTGCTTTAGTTAAACCAATCATTTTAAATCATAGTAGATTTAAAAAGAAAAGAACGTCATATGGGTATCATTATCAGCCGATATTCAAGGTTTCAGTATCGGTATCAGAAAAAGAAAAAGTGGTATCGTGCCATCATTACAATTAATGCAATGGTACAAAAACGTTATGGGTTCGAGTTTTCATTACTGACTGTCCGTGTCATGGGAGTTGGACAGGTTTTATTACAGTCTTAGATTAATTTAGCTTGTAGTCTTGAAGGATCTACTGAACAAAAAAAGTCATCATTTTAAAATTGCATATTTTTGTGTACACTTTGTACATATTATTGAAAAATATTGAACAGCTGCACTCCTGGAGATTTCCAAACAGAAGTTTGCATCCTGGAACTCCAGTGAGATGGACATTGAAGTATGAACATGATTCCCTTACAGCAGCAGAATGATGATGGTGGCTGTGATTTGAATAAAGGTGCTGCAGATCTTGGGGATATGTAGCCTGAATCTACACTTCAAGTTTTCTAAGAGTTTTTTTCTTTTCTGGATGCAGATTGCATGTGGCTCGGAGCACAACCTTGCCATCGTAGGTGAGTACATTTATGTCACATGTTCATGCTGTGTTGATTTATTAATTTGTCATTTCTTGTTACATAGAGTAATAATGTTAATAGTAAAAAAAAAAAAAAGAAGCGCTCAGTCTCTTCCTTGAATGATGTCATGACTCAGTAGTTAGTGGTATATTTCGATTTAATAAAGCCTTATTGAGCATTAGCATTGATGTGATGGAAGCGTGAAGATATAACACAAACGTGTTTTTGTGTTTGACTTACTTTGGAAATTAGAAGTTGAAGCTCGAAATTGTCATTCTCTACTTCCATCATTTAAGGTACAAAGTGGGTAAAAGACATGAACGCCTCTTTTTTTTGTTTTGTTTTTTTTACTAACAACGACCTAGCCAGCTCACTGTGATGAGTGTATATTTTCCTCCTCAAAACTGCATCGTCAGTGTTATAGACTTAAAAAGCTAATACAGTATAACTGTATGTTGTTTGATTTAAAGCAGATACTTGATAGACAATATAACTAATTTAAAGGTAAGAAATGCTACTTTGTTAACTCTTCCAAGGAGGTTATGTTTTCATAATGGTTTGTTTGTCTGTCTTGTGAAAAATCTAACAAACTGATTTCCATGAAACTTGGTGGAAGGGTGTAACATGGACCAAGGAAGACCCCAATACATTTTGGAGCAGAGCCAAATCACTGGGCAAATCCACGAATTTAGTTTCACTTTCACTCATTTTGCCAGATATGGCATTTGGCCTTGATGGAAGTCTGCGCTCAAAAACCCCATATGTCTTAAAATCCAGTTGATGGCAGTCAAGTTCAATAGTGATAAAACATAGCCAATGTAGAAATATCATGACTCCATATCACAATCCGCAGTGGCGGCTGGTGGCCTTTGAAATAGGTTTTGACCAAATAATCCATCCCTGATATGGTCTCATAAAGAGACAAGACCAACAGTTATTTTCTTGGTCAAAGCCCTCCCAGTTAACCAGTTTACTTTGTCATACCAACACAGCTGAAATAAGCGACTGGGTCTCCCTGACTTTTGAATTAAAACAATCTTGGGCATTGATCTGCCCTGTTGTTTAATTTTGAGCTTCTCCTCATAAGGAAGAGCATCAAATGTCTTCTCCAAAATCTGGTTGACAACATTAGCAACATTTGCCATTTCGCACAGCTAACAGCTAGCTGGCTAGATTCCCCTCCATTTCCCTCCAAGGCTTAAAATAAACAGCCTTTACTGAATCGAAAAGAAAGCAAGTAACAAACTCTACATTTACAATTTTATTTACAGTCTATCCAAATGGAAATAGGAACTTTATATTGGTAGGAAAAGAACGAGAATGAGCAGCAGCTACTCTCACGATTTTACTTGCCAACACACCGCATGGACTAAGCTTGAATCCCTCTGATGCGACGTATAATTTTAAAACGCTGTCAGTCACATGACATTCAAAAGAGATTTGAGAGTTCCTCCAATCATCATTCAGAAGCCCAACGTCCGGTCCCGCCTTACTGTCAGCGACTCTCCATAGACCCCCAGTGAAGCTGGGCATCCGGAAATTACATTTTAAAAGCAATTTATTGTGCAATAAATGTCTAGCTTTGCTGCACTAAGATCAAAGCATATCCTATAGTGGCATTAAATTACAGAGACGCTGAGCATTACTGGGTTCTCAATGAGTCATGCTTCCACAGGCTTCGATAGGAAAAAAAAAATCACGTTATCAGATTATGACGAACAGCAAGAAATAACTGCTGAATGAACTAGCTGTAAAGCTGAGCACGTTCTCGCACAAAATATCGATTTGGAATAAGAGAGTTAAGTCGTGTAAATCCATATTTAACAGACAAACTTTTTCGTGACATTTTACAGGAAGCTGGGCTTCCCTTGTAGTCTTCAAGCAGTCATCTCTGATTCATGGGTACCAGTAATCCTTTAGGGGAAAAAATGTAAGCACATATAATTCTAATAGCTTTGGAAATATATCCAGACATAAAGTGGTTGTGGTTGCAGATTTGCATATCATAGAAGAGGTGACGATTGTCCTTGGCAGAGGTCTGCGCTCTCCGAGTGTCCTTTGAGTTTACTCCTGATGTTGATTTTGACATCACTTGCTGAACTTAAAGGAGTGCATAGTAGAGGAGACCATCCCAAGTTCCCGAGTAGGAATTCCTAGTTCAAGCGAATTTAATGCCTCTAAACCCAACTTTTTTTCCTTGAACAAAGTAACAATCGTTATGTTGATTGACCATGTGTTTTCAAACCGTAGCTGATCCAAAAGTCCATAAATTAATGGAAAATCAATAAAATCAGCCGATTTTCACAGAATCTGCCGAGACTGAACCGGAAGATCCTGAAGGGCTGCTTGACGTCACACGTATAACAATCCAGGTATCAATTTCATTCCCGTGCGCTGCAGTGGTTAGATCAGTCTCAATATGGAATCACGTTTTGGAGAGAATTCTGATAGTGATTGGGATTCTTATATGTCGGATGAAGGGGCAAATGATTATTAAGGATATTCCGGAGTAAATGGTTATCTTTTCGAGCCCCCGAGACGAGAAACAGATGCCAGTTCACTCAGTTGACGACAGTCCCACTCAGCGCCGATAGCGCACCACCAGCCAGAGAGAATTGGAAACACAGATTTGTTTGTGGATTTTTATTCTAAACTGGCCACTGCAAAATACAGGGAAAATATTTACATGTACCTCAATAAATACAGAAATATAATCTTTAAAACATGCACTTATTCAGTGTAACTATTGAAAGAAAATATGAAGTGGGCAATAACGGGAATCAACGAACTGTCCAAACGTCAGATCAAATGTAATTTCTTAAATAAATAGGTTTCGGTGGGTTTTTTTTGCTCCAATAATTCCCATGTGGTCATTCTGGTGGTGAACATTTGATGAATCATATTTATTATTAGTAAGCGACACGAAATCTGCCCGCTTCGTTTGCACAAACCTCACCCACTGTCGCTTTAGATTAGTGTCATTTCTCAGAAGTTCATGAACTGGATGTCCTGTTGTATATGGATTTGAACATCCAAACACAGCGCAGCAAGGCTGCCTTTTTCCGGAAGCAGCGACTTATTGATAGTTTTGTGTTTGATGATAAAATAACAAATAATTAATATTATTTTTCGCCCTGCTTTATTAATTCATTTTGGTTGTTACTAATGATGATGTATATTCATTTTAAAGCATTACAATAAGCCATTACATACACTTTAAGGGGGATTGTCATTGTTTTAAGTGGTCAGGAGTTATGAGTTATGACCTCTAGTCAAATGCAGAATAATGGCATGTTGTAGGCCTTAACCACTGCTTTTAGTTGTAAGCCTTGGAGAGATCGATGTCTGGATTTCCTGTTATTACTTTAGGGATAACTAAAGAGCTATACATAAGTAGCCAGTACCTGGATCAATACGACCTTTTAAACAGGCTTTGAGAAAGTTCATCTGAGTAAATGTAGGCTTTAATGTACAGGCTATTTAGTTGTATTCAGATACTAGAAGGTACACTCTCTAATCAGCCATGTTTTGTGTTTATTTATTTATATCTCTTTATTTCTTTTCACCGCAACTCGTTTCCCCTTAGTAGGTTAGCATACAGCAAAATTTGGAACCCATTTTCTTCCTCTTTAGTTGAAGCCAAATCCTGTCCCCTATAACTGGAGGACACTGTTGCTGCCTTTGTCTATAAACATGATCTAACAGATGCTCAGGGTTGACGGGGAAAAGACAAAACCCAACTTTATTACCCAAAGAGCAGTACCAATTGTGCTGTTTTGAACTATTGGCCTGCAGAATTTGAGTTTGCAGTTTTCTCGTGAACCCCCCCCCCAACATCTCATTCTCATTGAGCTTGTGACTCACTTCCATTCTCTAAGCACTATTAGCAAGAACAGTGTGCGTCGAAATATACGGTAATCCCTGTGAAAAGAAATATTATAAATGTGTACAATAAGTGATTTGGATGTATGCATGAATGTATATATGTATTTACATTACATTACAGACATTCAGCAGATGCTCTTATTCAGAGCAACATACAACACACACACACACACACACACACACACACACACACAGAGCGCCTGGGGACCAGTTCGGGATAGGTGCCTTGCTCAAGGGCACTTCAGCTATGGATTTTCCTGCCTGTCTAGGGAATTCAACCAGCAACCCTTTGGGTCCAAGGCTACTTCTCTAACCTTTAGGCCATGGCTGCCCTATTTTAACCAGTGACTAAAAATCATGGACGGCATGACTCCATGCACTTCCATTCAATAGAAACAAAGCCAGAATTCCTCCATCATGTTGTCAAATTTGGAGCCAGACTCTGCACAGTCAAGATGAGAAACAAAATCTGGTACACCTTTTGTAGGACCACCCCCTTTTCCCAATACCAAGGTCCAGCGTGTCGCCAAGGTTGTCATTTGCGTCATTCCTAAGTGCATCCATTCTTATGATACAGTAGAATAACGTTTTAAAAACTAATTTCTGGGGGAAAAAAAATCACTTACATATCAGCGTAGGTAAAACTGTTCGAATTAGACACTGTAGACAGTTTAGATGAGAGAACTGCCATTGAAAATTTGTTCACCGTTTCAATGGTAAAACACACTGAGATGGGCAGTGCTACACATCATACTGCAGCCAGTAGCGCTAGACCTGTGGTTGCTTCTCTTTTTAGAGAAGTTAGAATAGAATAGAAAGCCTTTATTGTCATTATACAAGTACAATGAGATTTAAAGCTTCACCATAAAGTGCACACAAATACTAAAATAAACATAGGAAAATGTGTACTATAAAACTACTACTAGAAAACTACTGACAACTATACATAAACTTGTGCAAGTCCCTGAAGGAACACAGGTGCATAGCAGTAACAGGGTTGAGAATAAAGTGACTAGCTGCATCAAGTGATAGAGGTAACATTGGCATGTACAGACGCCTATTTTCAGTATGTAGGCAACTAAAAAACACATGATCTGACTTGGTATAATAGTGCAATAAGACAGTTTACAGATAGCTATGATATTAACAGTGCAAAATGACAGTTTACAGTACCTAAAAGGACAAAGGAAGAGGATGTCTAAGAACAGATGAACTGACTTGATATGATAGTGCAATATGACAGTCTTGTGACATTTACAGTGCAAATATGACAGTTTACAGTCTGACAAGGAGAGACTAGGTTTGAGATCAAGTGGTTAGCAGTATTGTGGTGATGGTGACCTTGTCAGTGGTGTTCAAGCATGACAGTTCCTCAGTGCAAACTTGAGTTGAGTATTGTGACAGCTCTTGGAAAGAAACTGTCCCTGAGTCTGTTTGTTTTGGCTGGTATGGCCCTGTAGCACCTGCCAGAGGGCAACAGGTCGAAGAGGTGGAAGCCAGGGTGTGTATAGTCTCTTATGATGCTCTTTGCCTTGCCTAGGCACCGGGAGTTGTAGATGGTGGACAAGGGAGGTAGAGGGCAGCCGATGATCTTTTGTGCTGTGTTAGTCACCCTCTGCAGTCTTTTTCTGTCCGCTTCTGTGCAGCTTGAGTGGCACACTGACACAGCATAGGTCAGCAGGCTCTCAATGGCTGACCGGTAGAAGGTCACCAGCAGGTTCGTGTCAAAGTTATGTTGTCCATCCCTGTGTCCAAAATCACTCACTCATTCACTACTCCCTACTCACTATATAGGGAATTACTATAAAGAGGACTACATCGTGAGCTCATTGGTAAAATGAGAAAAAAAAAACGCTTTGACACCACTCTGCCGCACCATTATTTACAGTGGTGCTTGAAAGTTTGTGAACCCTTTTAGAATTTTCAATATTTCTGCATAAATATGACCTGAAACAACATCAGATTTTCACACAAGTCCTAAAAGTAGATAAAGACAACCCAGTTAAACAAATGAGATAAAAATATTATACTTGGTCATTTATTTATTGAGGAAAAAGATCCAATATTACAAATCTGTGAGTGGCAAAAGTATGTGAACCTTTGCTTTCAGTATCTGGTGTGACCCCCTTGTGCAGCAATAACTGCAACTAAATATTTCCGGTAACTGTTGATCAGTCCTGCACACCGGCTTGGAGGAATTTTAGCCCGTTCCTCCGTACAGAACAGCTTCAACTCTGGGATGTTGGTAGGTTTCCTCACATGAACTGCTCGCTTCCAGTCCTTCCACAACATTTCGATTGGATTAAGGTCAGGACTTTGACTTGGCCATTCCAAAACATTAACTTTATTCTTCTTTAACCATTCTTTGGTAGAACGACTTGTGTGCTTAGGGTCGTTGTCTGGCTGCATGACCCACCTTCTCTTGAGATTCAGTTCATGGACAGATGTCCTGACATTTTCCTGTAGAATTCGCTGGAATAATTCAGAATTCATTGTTACATCAATGATGGCAAGCCGTCCTGGCCCAGATGCAGCAAAACGGGCCCAAACCATGATACTACCACCACCATGTTTCACAGATGGGATAAGGTTCTTATGCTGGAATGCAATATTTTCCTTTCTCCAAACATAATGCTTCTCATTTAAACCAAAAAGTTCTATCTTGGTCTCATCCGTCCACAAAACATTTTTCCAATAGCCTTCTGGCTTGTCCACATGATCTTTAGCAGACTGCAGACGAGCAGCAACATTCTTTTTGGAGAGCAGTGGCTTTCTCCTTGCAACCCTACCATGCACACTATTGTTGTTCAGTGTTCTCCTGATGGTAGACTCATGAACATTAACATTAGCTAATGTGAGAGAGGCCTTCAGTTGCTTAGAAGTTACCCTGGGGTCCTTTGTGACCTCACTGACTATTGCACGCCTTGCTCTTGGAGTGATCTTTGTTGGTCGACCGCTCCTGGGGAGGGTAACAATGGTCTTGAATTTCCTCCATTTGTACACAATCTGTCTGACTGTGGATTGGTGGAGTCCAGACTCTTTAGAGATGGTTTTGTAACCTTTTCCAGCCTGATGAGCATCAACAACGCTTTTTCTGAGGTCCTCAGAAATCTCCTTTGTTTGTGCCATGATACACTTCCACAAACGTGTTGTGAAGATCAGACTTTGATAGATCCCTGTTCTTTAAATAAAACAGGGTGCCCACTCACACCTGATTATCATCCCATTGATTGAAAACACCTGACTCTAATTTCACCTTCAAATGAACTGCTAATCCTAGAGGTTCACATACTTTTACCACTCACAGATATGTAATATTGGATCATTTTCCTCAATAAATAAATGACCAAGTATAATATTTTTGTCTCATTTGTTTAACTGGGTTCTCTTTATCTACTTTTAGGACTTGTGTGAAAATCTGATGTTGTTTTAGGTCATATTTATGCAGAAATATAGAAAATTCTAAAGGGTTCACAAACTTTCAAGCACCACTGTACGTCGTTACTGTCGCACAATTAAAACGTGCCAGATCAGGCGGCTGGTGGGTTTTCAAAATAATAAATACATGCATGTATTTTTGTGATAAATACATATTATACTGAGCGTATTTCCCACATTAATCAGTACAGAGTACTTTGTGTCTGCTGCGTCTTTCAGTTCTCAAGGCTGAATACTTTCTTCTTTGCTACTGCCTTTTATTAAATCAAATTTAAGGCTTTTGATTTCTTTCAACGTGACCGCAATGCATGATGGGATATATTGCTTGGTTAGTGACCATCGGTTGTACACTACTTTTCACAGTGTATTGTGGGATACTTTGAGTGGACTATATAGGGTGTAATAATGCTCACTATATATTTGGACAGCACTACAAAATGGCTAACTCGCTATCCAGTCCACTATATAGTGAGTAGTAAGTGATTTCGGACGCAGGGAGTGTTGTGGGTGTTTTTTTTTTTCTTTTTTGTTTTGTTTAAACATTGATTTTAACCAAGCTATCACCTCCTGACAGAGGCAACCAGGTACTGATTTTAAAATTTTAAACATATTCATGCTGCCGTCAGTCTTCACAACACCCCCTCCACTAGCCACAAAACACATCCAAAGCAGCATCCATGATCCACCACCATTTTATATCATTATTACGCTGATGGTGAAGACATTTGTCTGACCACAACACACAAGTCCAGGAACTGTATGATGTGGATTGCACTTAGATCTGCACAGTATGACAGTTTTCTAAGATATTGTAGGTATTTCAATATCTTTTTATACCGGTTTTATATATAAAATTCTACGATTGTATGTTTTAAAATTGTAAAATGTTACCTTTTTTAATGTGTTAATCTAGTTCAGTGTTAATTTAACATTACAATTAGAAGTTAAAGAATAAACGTGTAATGTGAAATGAAATAACATTTTCATTTTTTATTTACGTAACATTTTAATTTAATTTCTTTTTTTTTAATTGCAACAATACAGTGGCACTTTTTTTTACCAAACATATCTATCATGATAAATATATTTTTTAAATTTTTTATTTATTTTTTCAATTTTTTTTTTTTTTATACTGTGATGCAATATTTTTTTGGCAGAGCCCTATACTTAAGACAGTATGGTAACGCATTGACCTGAATTTTGACAGCTTTCGCAACCGTACGACATCTGTACGTACAACCGACATACGTGTACCACGACAGGGAATCCGATCATAAGTGCAAGGCAACACTTCTCATAAACACTTGACCCCCAAACAACTAAATTTGTATCTTTATTTACATAAGATAAATGGGCTTTAATCCATTTTTTTCATGAGATTTTTTAAAATCTATTTTTTTATTTGATTTTTTAAAAATAATGTAGTACTATTTACCAACACGTTTTACAGAAAATATTCACAACAGTTTCATATAAAACTCATTAAAACAGTTTTATTAGCTCACAAGCTTGTTGGACAGTTGACAGATTCTGTCATGTAAGGGCGATAGACGGATGTAAGTGCAGGAAGAGTTTTATTGAAAGCACGCTAGCAAACAGATCCAAAATTGAGACAAACAGTCAAAAAACAGGCAGTGGTTGAGTGAGGCACAGACAGAATATCAGAGGTAATACAATAGTCATGGTCCAAAAACACAAACGGGGTCACAAGCAGAAAAGTGATGCAAAATCCAAGGCTTTCACAAAGTCTGTGTTTTACTGAGAGTCCTTATATGTATGCGCTGTGATTGAGCTCTATTCAGGAACAGGTGCATGGTAATTAGTCCTAATGGCGTATGCAGGCATGACAAACTGTGGCTGCACGTTCTGAGCTCTAACACACGTGGACGTAAATGATGTAACCAGACAACTATTTGACATATCAAGTTTGATATTCAATCATAACTATATCGTAATGATGTAAAGTAAAAGCGCTGGTTCACTGCTGTCCACCAGGCACCCAGCAGAGTCACACCATAGGAAATGTCGTGGTGTTGTTTCTGGTGCATGGCATGCGGTGTCAAAGAAAGGAATAATTATGTATCGTAACTGCGATGCGTATCTCATTATTGATATCACTGTGACAAGACAATGCAGCAATTTATTGATGTGAAATACACTACACTACACAATTCGATGGTTCATACGCTATAATATTATTCTATTCAGGTTAATTTTGTGCTCTTGCAAATATTTTGCTCATACACTCATCAGGAGCTCCACTTTTAGGCAATGCAAGCGAATTTTGGATTAGAGGGTCAGGCTTCAGGGTTTCTCTCAAGTTCCTCGTTTGATAAGGTGGCAGCATGTTGCATTGCATATATACAACCTTGTTGTTGTTGTTTTTTGTGCTGTTTGGATGCCATAGTACCGTATTTCAAAGTTTTATCGTTTTGAGATATTGCTGAAATTTGTCTGCAACTTATTTTTTTTATGGATGGGAATAGGTCAGTGATTTAGGCTGATTTTACATTTAGAATCAGTGTATTGATCACAATATAGTTCAGAAGTGAGTTCAGTGAAAAGGCTCTCTCAAAGGAATGTATGAGAGAAACATGTTTGTTATATTATTGAAAATTAGTATGTTATGCGGGGCGGCACATTGGTGGTGTAGTGGTTAGCGCTGCCGCCTCACAGCAAGAAGGTCCGGGTTCGAGCCCCGTGGCCGGCGAGGGCCTTTCTGTGGGGAGTTTGCATGTTCTCCCCGTGTCTGCGTGGGTTTCCTCCGGGTGCTCCGGTTTCCCCCACAGTCCAAAGACATGCAGGTTAGGTTAACTGGTGACTCTAAATTGAGCGTAGGTGTGAATGTGAGTGTGAATGGTTGTCTGTGTCTATGTGTCAGCCCTGTGATGACCTGGCGACTTGTCCAGGGTGTACCCCGCCTTTCGCCCGTAGTCAGCTGGGATAGGCTCCAGCTTGCCTGCGACCCTGTAGAACAGGATAAAGCGGCTAGAGATAATGAGATGAGATGAGATAAGTATATTATGCCTTATGTTCCTATTGTCCATATGTTTGTTGCTATGGCAACTGTGCTGCACTTCCCTTCAGTGACTGAATGCTGCCCTGTTGTTGAATGAATTGTGTTTTTGGTAAATCTTTTGCTCTCCCAAGGGGTTTTATTAATCCTTTCAGCCTTGAGTATATTCCTTATGACTGGGACAGACAACCATAAGCAAATGTTTTCTCACTGGCTTTGTTGTCAGACAAGCGTGAATGCTGTGCAGACGCTTGCATGTTGTGCGGTTCATGTTTTGGATTGCATCGTTATTTCTGAGGGGTGTGAAGTGAACACGGAGAGTGAGAAATCTGAGAAAACTAGTCTCCCTTTGACAAAAGCAAGCTCACTTCAGGTTGCCATGGCAATAAGGCAGTTATGTAACAGTGTTACCATGGCACGTGTTGCCCATGCATGTTTCCATGGTGGTGCAGGCTTGACCACGCCCACCAGATGGATGAAGTCAGAGTCCCTACGTCCAGTACCAGTCCTTGGAAAAAAAAAATCTCCCAGCCTTACTTGCCCAGTGGGCAAGCAGCACCCGAAACATACTCACCCGAAAAACAATTCCACTTGCCCAGAGCTTTATTTTATTTTAGAGAGGACAGAATGCAGTTGTTGTTTTTTTATTAATAGGTGAAGAAGCATAATTATCATACGGTAAATCCACAAAACCATAACACCAATATATGCAGACACATTCAGAAAGAAAGAAGTTCTGGTAGCAGAGAAATGAATAATTTAGGGCAGGGGTTTTCAAAGTGTGGGAGAGTGAGCCCCCCCTCAGAGAGCAAATAAACAACAGCGCCCCACACACACACACAATTTTTGTTGTTGCTATACTTAATGTTCCATTCGTATTTTTAAAAAATGGTTGTTGTACACATTTTTATATTTTTCTTTTACACATTTTAAACATCTGTGCTTTTTGAAAACATCTTTTATTTACACATTTGAAACATCTGTGCTTTTTAAAACATCTTTTTTTGTACACATTTAAACATCTGTGCTTTTTTTTATAAAACATCTTGTTTTACATATTTTAAACATCTCATAGCATCGTTAGCTAGCACCTCTTGGCAGACAACACACTGTGACAGTGGAGCATCTTCAGATCCAGTCCATGAAAATCCAAACTTTAAATAACCGTGGTCATACTTCCTTCTTTTTTTGCTTGGCCCAGACTCTGTCTCCTCACTCACTGTAGCTTTAGGTGCTAAAAATCGATCCATTTTGTCTCTGGCAAAGACTAGCTGAAGTTCGCTAAATGTCTGCAATAATAACTTATTCTGGTTTATTTTTCCTCACGTTGCACCCCCCCTGAAGAACTCTGGCGCCCCCTAGGGGAGGCGCGCCCCACACTTTGAAAAGCCCTGATTTAGGGTATATTAAGCTGTGTAGAGAGTTTTGAATGAGTATAATAATAATAATAATAATAATAATGCTGGAGCTTTGTTTCTGTTATCAAAGGAACACAGTCCTGTGCAAAATGTCACTGTGGAACCAGAGTATAGAAATGAACCTATAGTTCAAGAGAGTTCTACACACACACACTGAACTTTACACCAGCTGCGCACATGTGAAATGGAAATAAATCAACTAAGGCAGGAAAACCTATTTTGGGTCAAATTATTACTGTCCGTTACACACTGATCAACCTGTGTGACTCAGCTGTGCTTTTGAATCAAGAATAAATGAAAAGGGAACTGAACATTAACCGTTTATTGAAATTATTATTACAAGCGTGATTATAGTTACTATAAGACTACAGCTACAACTGGAATGTGCTGATTCTGTTAGAGTTTGTAATTATTGTACCATCCACTATTAGATAAAATTAAAATAAAATTTTACAATATTGTATAAAAGTCTAGAGCAAGATATTTTGTTATTTTACAAATAACACTTCAGATATTTTTAACAATAATAAGCATCAGATAGTTGTGTAACTACATGTCATTGGGGTTGATGAGACATGGAGGGGTGGGGATACCATCTAGCCCACAGTTTAGGTCCAAGCCCTTTGAGAGTAAATGCTTTGGCTTTCACAACATTCTGTTCCCAAAAGCTGATGTCGGAAAAAAGTCTTTACACAAAGAAGGTTTTCTTGCTTCTGTAGTTGTTTTTTTTTTTTTAAACTGTTCTTCTGTGTCGGGACTTTTCGGGAAAAACAAGGTATATTCCAACATGTAGCTAATGCTAACACTCGATCACAAATCTGCACCGTCACTCCAGTCATTTCAAGGAATTTTGTACAAATCATAACGGCTAATAAACTCTAATTTGTGTGTGTATCTATCCTGCGATTCTTTCTGACTAAGATTGTCCAAGTAATCCAGTAGTAGAGCTTTTTTTTAGCTGTAGTTTTCTTTGGACAACAGCAACAGACGCTGGACATCTCCGCTTGGCTTCAGTATGTGAACTGCCAATCAGTGGGTCCCATATGTGTTTACAATATACAACCAATGGGAGACACCCCTTGTCGGCTGTCCACCAATCACAGGCTCCCATGCCAGAATGGCGGTATGTTGATAAATATTTAGAAAATAAAAATGCTATCATTATGAAATATATGAAACCATCAAAAACAATAAAAAAAATTGTAATACACACACACACTGGTTAGAGGTAAGGAACATTATTCAGTTTTATAGGTGGCACTGTGGTGTAGTGGTTAGCGCTGTGGCCTCACAGCAAAAAGGTCTGGGTTCGAGCCCCGTGGCCAGTGAGGGCCTTTCTGTGCGGAGTTTGCATGTTCTCCCCGTGTCCCCATGGGTTTCCTCCGAGTGCTCCGGTTTCCCCCACAGTCCAAAGACATGCAGGTTAGGTTAACTGGTGACTCTAAATTGACCGTAGGTGTGAATGTGAGTGTGAATGGTTGTCTGTGTCTATGTGTCAGCCCTGTGATGACCTGGCAACTTGTCCAGGGTGTACCCCGCCTTTTGCCTGTAGTCAGCTGGGATAGACTCCAGCTTGCCTGCGACCCTGTAGAACAGGATAAAGCGGCTAGAGATGATATTATTTTTATATATACAGTGGGGCAAAAAAGTATTTAGTCAGTCACCAATTGTGCAAGTTCTCCCACTTAAAAAGATGAGAGAGGCCTGTAATTTTCATCATAGGTATACCTCAACTATGAGAGACAGAATGAGAAAAAGAAATCCAGAAAATCACATTGTCTGTCTGATTTTTAAAGAATTTATTTGCAAATTATGGTGGAAAATAAGTATTTGGTCAATAACAAAAGTTCATCTCAATACTTTGTTATATACCCTTTGTTGGCATTGACAGAGGTCAAACGTTTTCTGTAAGTCTTCACAAGGTTTTCACACACTGTTGCTGGTATTTTGGCCCATTCCTCCATGCAGATCTCCTCTAGAGCAGTGATGTTTTGGGGCTGTCGCTGGGCAACACGGACTTTCAACTCCCTCCAAAGATTTTCTATGGGGTTGAGATCTGGAGACTGGCTAGGCCACTCCAGGACCTTGAAATGCTTCTTACGAAGCCACTCCTTTGTTGCCCGGGCGGTGTGTTTGGGATCATTGTCATGCTGAAAGACCCAGCCATGTTTCATCTTCAATGCCCTTGCTGATGGAAGGAGGTTTTCACTCAAAATCTCACAATACATGGCCCCATTCATTCTTTCCTTTACACGGATCAGTCGTCCTAGTCCCTTTGCAGAAAAACGGCCCCAAAGCATGATGTTTCCACCCCCATGCTTCACAGTAGGTATGGTGTTCTTTGGATGCAACTCAGCATTCTTTCTCCTCCAAACACGACAAGTTGAGTTTTTACCAAAAAGTTCTATTTTGGTTTCATCTGACCATATGACATTCTCCCAATCCTCTTCTGGATCATCCAAATGCTCTCTAGCAAACTTCAGACGGGCCTGGACATGTACTGGCTTAAGCAGGGGGACACGTCTGGCACTGCAGGATTTGAGTCCCTGGCAGCGTAGTGTATTACTGATGGTAGCATTTGTTACTTTGGTCCCAGCTCTCTGCAGGTCATTCACTAGGTCCCCCCGTGTGGTTCTTGGATTTTTGCTCACCGTTCTTGTGATCATTTTGACCCCACGGGGTGAGATATTGCGTGGAGCCCCATATCGAGGGAGATTATCAGTGGTCTTGTATGTCTTCCATTTTCTAATAATTGCTCCCACAGTTGATTTCTTCACACCAAGCTGCTTACCTACAGTGGTGCTTGAAAGTTTGTGAACCCTTTAGAATTTTCTATATTTCTGCATAAATATTACTTAAAACATCATCAGAGTTTCACACAAGTCCTAAAAGTAGATAAAGAGACCCCAGTTAAACAAATGAGACAAAAATATTATACTTGGTCATTTATTTATTGAGGAAAATGATCCAATATTACATATCTGTGAGTGGCAAAAGTATGTGAACCTCTAGGATTAGCAGTTAATTTGAAGGTGAAATTAGAGTCAGGTGTTTTTAATCAGTGGGATGACAATCAGGTGTGAGTGGGCACCCTGTTTTATTTAAAGAACAGGGATCTATCAAAGTCTGATCTTCACAACATATGTTTATGGAAGAGTATCATGTCATGAACAAAGGAGATTTCTGAGGACCTCAGAAAAAGCATTGTTGATGCTCAGCAGGCTGGAAAAAGGTTACAAAATCATCTCTAAAGAGTTTGGTCTCCACCAATCCACAGTCAGACAGATTGTGTACAAATGGAGGAAATTCAAGACTGTCGTTACCCTCCCCAGGAGCGGTCGACCAACAAAGATCACTCCAAGAGCAAGGCATGTAATAGTTGGCGAGGTCACAAAGGACCCCAGGGTAACTTCTAAGCAACTGAAGGCCTCTCTCACATTGGCTAATGTTAATGTTCATGAGTCCACCATCAGGAGAACACTGAACAACAATGGTGTGCATGGCAGGGTTGCAAGGAGAAAGCCACTGCTCTCCAAAAAGAACATTGCTGCTCGTCTGCAGTTTGCTAAAGATCACGTGGACAAGCCAGAAGGCTATGGGAAAAATGTTTTGTGGACGGATGAGACCAAAATATAACTTTTTGGTTTAAATGAGAAGCGTTATGTTTGGAGAAAGGAAAACACTGCATTCCAGCATAAGAACCTTATCCCATCTGTGAAACATGATGGTGGTAGTATCATGGTTTGGGACTGTTTTGCTGCATCTGGGCCAGGACGGCTTGCCATCATTGATGGAACAATTAATTCTGAATTATACCAGCGAATTCTAACGGAAAATGTCAGGACATCTGTCTATGAAGTGAATCTCAAGAGAAAGTGGGTCATGCAGCAAGACAACGACCCAAATTACACAAGTCGTTCTACCAAAGAACGGTTAAAGAAGAATAAAGTAAATGTTTTGGAATGGCCAAGTCAAAGTTCTGACCTTAATACAATTGAAATGTTGTGGAAGGACCTGAAGCTAGCAGTTCATGTGAGGAAACCCACCAACATCCCAGAGTTGAAGCTGTTCTGTACGAAGGAATGGACTAAAATTCCTCCAAGCCGGTGTGCAGGACTGATCAACAGTTACTGGAAACGTTTAGTTGCAGTTATTGCTGCACAAGGGGGTCACACCAGATACTGAAAGCAAAGGTTCACATACTTTTGCCACTCACAGAAATGTAATATTGGATCATTTCCATCAATAAATAAATGACCAAGTATAATATTTTTGTCTCATTTGTTGAACTGGGTTTTCTTTATCTACTTTTAGGACTTCTGTGAAAATCTGATGATGTTTTAGGTCATATTTATGCAGAAATGTAGACAATTCTGAAGGGTTCACAAACTTTCAAGTACCACTGTATTGCAGATTCAGTCTTCCCAGCCTGGTGCAGGTCTACAATTTTGTTTCTGGTGTCCTTTGACAGCTCTTTGGTCTTGGCCATAGTGGAGTTTGGAGTGTGACTGTTTGAGGTTGTGGACAGGTGTCTTTTATACTGATAACGAGTTCAAACAGGTGCCATTAATACAGGTAACGAGTGGAGGACAGAGGAGCCTCTTAAAGAAGTAGTTACAGGTCTGTGAGAGCCAGAAATCTTGCTTGTTTGTAGGTGACCAAATACTTATTTTACCGAGGAATTTACCAGTTAATTCATTAAAAATCCCACAATGTGATTTCCTGGATTCTTTCCCCCCATTCTGTCTCTCATAGTTGAAGTGTACCTATGATGAAAATTACAGGCCTCTCTCATCTTTTTAAGTGGGAGAACTTGCACAATTGGTGGCTGACTAAATACTTTTTTGCCCCACTGTGTGTGTGTGTGTGTATGTGTATATAATATATATATATATATATATATATATATATATATATATATATATGTATGTATGTATGTATGTGTGTGTGTGTATGTATGTTATTTACCAGCTTAAGGTCGGTCTGTATCGTGAAATACCGTGACTGAGGTCTTGAAAGTACTGACCGAGGCCCTCTGGACCGAGGTCAGTATTCAAGGCCGAGGTCATGGTATTTCACCATATGGACCGACCTTAAGCTGGTAAATATTATATTTATTTTTTTCTTTTCCAAATTCTAACAGAAAACGAGAGTGCCCGAAAGGGAAAGCTGAGGCGAGCCGCCATTTTGAATCCTCATTCACAGCTGTAATGCAAATTGCTTCCTCCTCAGTATACAAGTGCACTTCCATGGCAGGAAAAACCTACATTTTGCCGCCTATGTAGTCCCCTATTTATACAAAATTGAGTCATTCAGGATTCAGCCATGTTTTTGCTCGGCGTTAGCAAGTTAGAGGTTTTTTAGCTTTCTCTTGAAATGTTTTCTTTTATTTCTTCTTCCTCAGGGTAGTAAAACTCACTTTCGCTGTGAACACTGCCGTTATTGCTATCCATGCTGTAAAATTAATGCTATTCTCCTGAGAAATGCTGGCCAAAATTTATAAGTGTTAGGGTTTTACTGGGAATCGAACCTGGATCGCTGGTGTAGTGATCCAGCAAACCCCCACTAGGCCACCAGGGAGAATGACTCAAGTGCAGAGGCATGAGGTGAAAGTAGAATATCAAAAAACAGTTTATTTACAATATAAACACTATATACAATCCAGGGCGAAAAAAACAAAGTATAATCCAAAGGTTCAAAGTCCAAAAAATGAGAAAAGAAGAGGCAAAATGCAAAACGCTCAGAAGATCCAAAAAGGTAGTACAAAGTCCAAAGAAAAGGCAAAATGCAAAACACTGAGAAGATCCAAAAGGGTAAAACAAATCCAAAGAAAACAAAATACCAGAAAATACAAGAGCATAAGCAAGGTACACGGGACAGAGGAAACAAACCATAGGTAGCACAAAGACTCCGTGACTAGGGACCAAACTGAGGGAGTATATATACACAAAACTAAATGGGAAACAGGTGACACTAATGAGGACAAACAGGCAATCAACACAAACACAAAACACAGGAACAGTGGCGGCCTCTAGAGGCCAAAACAAACAAGACAAGATAAGGAAATAACAGCGGCCTCTAGAGGCCAAAAACAGTCCCAATCCTAACAGGACCCCCCCCCCTCCCCCAAGGAGCGTCTCCTGACGTTCCCAGGGCGATCCGGATGGGCCGAATGGAAGTCCCGACAAAGTTCCTTATCTAATACATCCTGAGCGGGGACCCAGCAGCGCTCCTCAGGGCCATAGTCCTCCCAGTCCACTAAATATTGGAGCCCACCACGGACCCGGCGGGAGTCAAGCAGGCGGCACACAGTGAACACAGTCTGACCCTGGAGGATGCGGGGGGGCGGGGGATTCCTAGGGGCAGGGGCATACGTGGATGACAGTACGGGCCGCAACAGGGAAATATGGAATGTGGGGTTGATCCTTAGCGTCCGTGGTAACTGGAGCCGGTAGGAGACAGGGTTCACCCTGCGCACAACTTTGAAGGGACCAACGTAGCAAGGACCAAGCTTGCGATTCTCCACCTGCAGCGGAAGGTCCTTGGCGGACAGCCAAACCCGCTGCCCAGGGCGGAAAATGTGGGCAGGCCTTCTATGGCAGTTGGCCTGAGTCTGGTTGGCCTTGGAAGTCTGGATGAGGGTCCTCCTGACCTTGTTCCAGGTCTTGCGACACCGTCTCACATATTGGTTGACCGAGGGCACCCCAGCATCCTCCTCCTGGTCCAGAAACAGAGGTGGCTGGAACCCGAATTGGCACTGGAACGGCGACAGCTTGGTGGCCGATGACTGCAGGGTGTTGTGGGCGTACTCTGCCCATGGCAGCCAGGTGCTCCATGATGTCGGGTTATCCATCACCAGGCCTCGCAGGGTGGTTTCCAGGTCCTGGTTGAGCCTCTCCGTCTGGCCATTGGACTGGGGGTGGAACCCAGAGGAGAGGCTGGCAGTGGCCCCGATGAGCTTGCAGAAGCCGTGCCACACTCGGGAGGAGAACTGGGGCTCCCGGTCTGAGACAATGTCCTGTGGGAGACCAAAAACTCGGAAGACATGATTAAAAATAAGTTTGGCTGTTTCCAGAGCAGAAGGGAGTTTGCACAGTGGTATGAAGCGGCAGGCCTTCGAGAATCTGTCGACAATGACCAATATGACAGTGTTACCTTGTGAGTCAGGAAGACCCGTGATGAAGTCGACTGCCACATGGGACCAGGGATGCCGGGGAATGGGCAGGGGATGCAGGAGGCCCTGGGGACGCTGTCGTGGGTTCTTGGTTCTGGTGCAAACATCACAGGACAGGACGAATGACCTCACTTCCTTATCCATGCTCGGCCACCAGAAGCGTCTTTTCAAGATGTCCAGGGTCCTCCGAGCTCCCGGGTGGGCGGTGAGAGGGGACGAGTGACCCCACTGGAGAACCTTGGCCCGGGCTTGACGAGGGACGTACAAGAGGCCCGGTGGCCCCATCCCAGGACCGGGGTCCTGGTGTTGAGCCCGTCAGACGATCTCCTTGGCACCCCAGCGGACAGGGGCCACAATCCGGGACACAGGAATGATAGGCCCAACTTCATTCTCCCTGTTGGTGGCAGAGAACAGCCTGGAAAGCGCGTCAGGCTTAGTGTTCTTAGAGCCGGGGCAGTACGATAGGGTGAAGTTAAAACGACTGAAAAACAGGGCCCACCTAGCCTGTCGTGGGTTCAGTCTCTTGGCTTGCTGAAGGTACTCCAGGTTCTTGTGGTCCGTCCAAACCAGGAATGGATGTTGCGCTCCCTCCAGCCAGTGCCTCCACTCCTCAAGGGCCAGTTTGACCGCTAGCAGTTCTCGGTCCCCCACATCATACCGGGACTCTGCAGGGCTCAGGTGGTGGGAGAAGTATGCGCAGGGGTGCAACTTCCCCTCAGAGCGTTGAGAGAGAACCGCTCCAACACCACTGTCCGAGGTGTCCACCTCAACGATGAATGGTTGAGAAGTGTCCGGGAGGACCAGAATGGGTGCCATGCAGAAGCGGTGCTTGAGGTCTTTAAACGCCTTTTCCGCCTGAGGAGACCAGACATAAGATCCACCAGTCCTTTTGGTGAGATCTGACATGGGTGCTGCTACGGAACTGAAGTTCCTGACGAACTTGCGGTAAAAATTAGTGAATCCTAAGAACCGCTGCACCTCTTTGACGGACTTGGGAGTGGGCCAGTCCCAGATGGCCAGGATCTTGGCTGGGTCCATTTGGAGTTGTCCCGTCCGTACAGTAAATCCCAGGAAGGAGACCTCGGGGACATGAAACTCGCATTTCTGGGCCTTCGCAAACAGATTGTTCCATAGCAGCCTCTGGAGAACCTGACGGACATGGTGGCGGTGCTCCTGCAAGGTCTTCGAAAATATTAAGATGTCATCGAGGTAGACCAAAACGTGCTGATTGATCATGTCCCTCAAGATGTCATTGATGAGGGCCTGAAAAACAGCTGGTGCGTTGGTGAGTCCGAAGGGCATCACCTGGTACTCGTAGTGCCCTGACGGGGTGTTAAAGGCAGTCTTCCACTCGTCTTCCTGTCGGATACGGATGAGGTGGTATACGTTCCGTAAGTCCAATTTGGTGAAGACGGTGGCGCCTTGGAGCAGGTCGAATGCTGTGGACATCAGTGGAAGGGGATAGTGGTTGCGCACAGTGATCTTATTCAGGCCCCTGTAGTCAATATATGGTCGGAGCCCCCCATCCTTCTTGCCGACAAAGAAGAAGCCGGCACCAGCAGGTGAGGTGGAGGGTCGAATGAACCCAGAGACCAGGGTGTCCTTGAGGTATTCCTCCATGGCCTTGCATTCTGGCTGAGAGAGGGAGAACAGTCTGCCCCGAGGAGGGGTAGTCCCAGGGAGCACAGTCGTAGGCACAGTGCGGAGGAAGAACGGCGGCCCTGCTTTTGCTAAATACTTCTTTCAAATCCCAGTATTCTGTGGGAACTTGAGATAACTCGGTGAGATCAGGAGGCTTGACAGGAGACACAGGAGAGCTAGAAAGCAGACAAGAGGTATGGCACGCAGGACCCCATTCCACAACCTGGCTTGTTACCCAGTCTATACGAGGGTTGTGGCGGGTAAGCCAAGGAAGGCCTAGAATCACCGGGAACTCTGGTGAATGAATCAAATGCAGGGATATTTCTTCTTTGTGAGCTTGAGACTGGAGAAAGACTGGAGAAGTAACTTGGGTGACTCTTCTGTCACCTAAAGCTTGGCCATTGAGGGCAGACACAGACAGCGGGATTTCAAGAGGAGCAGTAGGGACATTGATACTTTGGGCGAAGTGGATATCCATAAAGTTTCCCGCTGCCCCGGAGTCTAACAAGGCCTGACGAGAGTGGACGGACTCACCCCAGGAGATGGAGACCGGGATGTAGACTCCTTGGTCAGGGAGTTCGGTAGAGAGGGTAGGCCCCGTCACAACCCTCCCTCGGCTGGACGGGGCGGTCCTTTTCCCGAGAGCTCAGGACATGATGCTCGGAAATGGCCAGGCTTGCCACAGTAGATGCAGCACTTGTTCCTCCTTCTGCGCTCCCTTTCAGCTGCCCAGAGACGAGTACGGCCAACTTGCATGGGCTCTGGACAGTCACTGGAGGAGGTAGACGGGCTCCAGGTCGAGGCAGTGAGGCCGGGGAAGCTCTGGGCTTGACGGCGCTCTCTAATCCTGTTGTCAAGACGAATAGCATGTGAGATCAGGGTTTCGAGGTCACTTGGGCATCCGATAGAGGCCAGGCCGTCTTTGATGGGGTCAGACAAACCATGGTGAAAGGCTGAAACCAGGGCAGCCTCGTTCCATCCGCTGACTGCTGCGAGCGTCCGGAATGCGATGGCATAGTCTGCAACGCTTCCTCCTTGCCGGATGGACATGAGCTTTCTGGCTGCGTCTGTACTGATGTCCGCCTGATCGAAGACATGAAGCATCTCTTCTGTAAACAGCTTGAAATCAGAGCACTCGGGTCCCTGTCTCTGCCAGATGGCCGTGGCTCAAGCTCGTGCCTTACCAGCTAACAAGGTTATCACAAAGGCGATCTTGCGGCGATCCGTAGTGTAGGTGGTAGGCTGGAGCTCAATGGTGAGTTGGCACTGGGTAAGGAACTCCTGGCACTCACCATGCTTGCCGTCATACCTCTGTGGTGCAGGAAGGCTGGGTTCGCGAGGTGAAGGAGGCAGTGTGGCGGAAGGCACTGGAGCAGATGGTGGAGCAGGAGCCGGATCAGGATGAGGAGATGCGGGCAGAGGAGTCAGCTGTGCCAGGGTTTTCCCAATTTGCTGAAGCAGTACCTCGTGGTGAGCAAGGGCCTCACGTTGGCTTGCAAGTGTTCATCCATGAGTGTCCATGGTAGCTCCGAAGTGTGTTAAAGAAGCCATAATTCCCTGAAGGTTAGCCGGGTAGACCGTTGAAGACGCCTCTGCTGAGTCGGTCATGACGGAGTCTTTCTGTTTGGGTTTTGCTGGGAATCGAACCCGAATCGCTGGTGTAGTGATCCAGCAAACCCCCACTAGGCCACCAGGGGGAATGACTCAAGTGCAGAGGCGTGAGGCGAAAGTAGAGTATCAAAAAACAGTTTATTTACAATATAAACACTATATACAATCCAGGGCAAAAAAACGAAGTATAATCCAAAGTTTCAAAGTCCAAAAAATGAGAAAAGAAGAGGCAAAATGCAAAACGCTCAGAAGATCCAAAAAGGTAGTACAAAGTCCAAAGAAAAGAAAAGGCAAAATGCAAAACGCTCAGAAGATCCAAAAGGGTTAAACAAATCCAAAGAAAACAAAATACCAAAAAATACAAGAACATAAGCAAGGTACACGGGACAGAGGAAACAAACCATAGGTAGCACAAAGACTCTGTGACTAGGGACCAAACTGAGGGAGTATATATACACACAAAACTAAATGGGAACAGGTGGCACTAATGAGGACAAACAGGCAATCAACACAAACACAAAACACAGGAACAGTGGCGGCCTCTAGAGGCCAAAACAAACAAGATAAGATAAGGAAATAACAGCGGCCTCTAGAGGCCAAAAACAGTCCCAGTCCTAACAATAATATTTTTGATAATCTTATGAATAAATCTTATAAAAAAAAAAGATAAATGTTGACAAAAAATGCTACTATGTTTGTTGTTGTGAACGAGCGAGTCGCCAGAGGTCCATATACTGGGGTCCGTACCGTAGGATACGGACCCGCTTGCCAGCCAATCAGAGTGCATGATTTGATGGAAACTGCACCGCGAAAAAAAAAAATATGTTTATTTCTGTAATATCTCAGAAAATATCAGGCCATTCTGTGGCTGGGAAGTTATTTAATTTGAGGGGATTCCCAAGTAAATAATGTGCATGAAATCGCTCGCTTCATGCAGTCAAGCAGACAGAGGAAGTCCGTGTGCACATGCGCAGGTTTATCTTCTTCTTTTGGGTTTTACAGCAGCTGGCATCCACAGTGTTGCATTACCGCCATCTGCAGGTTTACCTTGACCGTGCACTGACTGTTCCATCATTCTGTCGCTAAACGAACAGCTGATCACACCAAGTTGCTCGCTGACTGCCAATATTTATTAGTTTGGTCCTGCGTTTCCTTTCCTTCGCAACATAACGTCTTTTCTTCTCGCTTTCCGTTACTGTAGTCGGTCTTTCACGTTTCATTCGCACACTCGCATCCTCCATTTCCCTCTCCCGTTTCAAATTTGTATCCCACAATGCCTTGTGTGAACAGGGAAAGCCCACCACATGATGCATGATGTGGTATCTTGAATTGTATGGAATCAATTTTGTGCCAAAATGTTCATACAATACTTTTGAAATATCAAACAAAAACGACAAATCAAAATACAAAAAAAAAGTCAATTTTTTTAGACTGGCAAACAAATTATTCGTGTAATCGTGTAAAATATCAGTCTATTCCTCTTCAGAAACCTTTCATTTTCAAATGTGCCGTATGTGTTGCAGTAGTATACATTATGCAGGCGTGTTTAACGTTAGCAAGACAGCTATTATATTGGGTAGTGGAGCCAAGTCTAATGGTGATGATACACGGGGCAACTTTTTGGGCAATGTTGCCGAGCAATGTTGCTGGCAACGGGCAACTAGGTGAGACACAGGGCAACTTTTCAGGGCAATTAACAATGGGCAACAACAGTTAGCAACGGCAGTTTACAGTTAGCTAAAAAAAAAATCGATGTCTTAATTTTTGCTGTGACCATTTAATCAAGCTGTCTGTTGTTTTTTAGAGCTTTGGTGAGGTAAATTCCTCCATATAGAATATTAAAATAACAACGTACCGGCGTAAAAACAGATGAGGAGTCTCTCCATCTCTTCACTCCACTGAGCGGCCGCCATATTTGTTTGAAATTTCTGATCCGAACCTCACTGGAGGTCACATGACTCGATACTCGCGTTCTGATTGGCTTATCTCAAAAAGTTGCCAGAGATTATCAAAACCATTCAGAAAGAAAAAATGTTGCCCAATCTCAATAGAAAAGAGTCAAAACGCAATTGCCCAGCAACATTGCTCAGCAACATTGCCCAAAAAGTTGCCCCGTGTATCATCACCATAACATTTGACTTGCCACGAAACACCTGGATAATGTGCACTACTGCAACACATACAACACATTTGTCCCGTACTTACACTTTGTTGAATTAATTCAATATCATAGTCGCCACTGAAGTCCACTCGATCCTTGTTTACCGTCAATGGATCGGTCACTCGTCAAACAGTCCGCCAGAATCCGAGTAGGGAATGGCCGCAACAGCCTCTGGGGGAATGGCTGAGTGTAGCTGTCAGTCAAACACAAGTTACCCAATGGGAATGCATTCCTGGACAGCCCACCCACACGTGAAGTTTGTGCCAAAACTGCAAGCAAAAAGTCAGGGAGCGCAAACGAGAGCTGGAATCGCAACCAAAATAAATTACGTCAAACAAAACTGAGAAAGACGTGGAACAAAAATAAAAGGTTTCTGAAGAGGAATAGACTGATATTTTGCACAATTACACGAATAATTTGTTTGCCAGTCTAAAAAAATTGATTTTTTTTTTTTGTATTTTGATTTGTCATTTTTGTTTGATATTTCAAAAGTATTGTATGAACATTTTGGCACAAATTTGATTCCATAGAATTGGGTCATGGTGAAGCAGGAAAAAATAGCAGAGAATTTAGGGCCATGTGGTTCTAAATTCATTAATTGTTCTATTTAAAAAAAAAAACTAATAAAATTGGAAGTCTGTAATTCGAATTCAATAGCTTTCGGTCCAGTAAACAAAAATAATTCGGTGTCAAGGAAAATTCTTTTTATGACCTACACTTGAAAAATTTGAAAGGCAGTCTATCTTTAAATAGTTTAATAAATTATAATAATCCAGTATATTACTACATTATAATGTATATATTACTACAGTATCGTACCTTTTTTTAATTCAATACAAATTGGTTTTGGTGGACAGTGCAGCTTGCGTAAAAACGTCCGTAGCCGGGGTGTGTTTTTTTTTTTTTTTCCTTTTGCATTGGAAAAATACAGTACCAGTCAAAAGTTTGTATACCCCTACTTCATAGGTTTTTCTGTATTTTGACTATTTTCTACACTGTAGAACAATACTGAAGACATCAAAACTATGAAATAACACACAACATATATGGGATTATGTGTTAAACAAAAACTGAAAAAAAAAATTTCATGTTTTAGGTTCTTCAAACTAGCCCGCGTTTGCCTTGATGACGCTTTGCACACTATTGGCATTATCTTTGCCAGCTTCCTGAGGGAGTCACCTGGAATGCTTTTCAGTTAACAGATGCCTTGTCAAAAGTTAATTAGTACAATTTCTTACCTTCTTAATGTGTTTGAGATCAAATAGTAAATAATAAAAATACAGTAAATAGCCCTATTCCACAACCGTAGTAATCTATATTATGTCAAGAACCGCTCAACTAAGTAAAGAGAAACGAAACGACATCCGTCATTACTTTAAGACATGAAGTGACTTTTAATTAATAAAAATAAAGAAAAAACACTGAATTAGAAGGTGTGTTCAAACTTTAGACTGGTACTGTAACCTTTCTGTTTATTGGATCATACTCTCTGTAGTTTCATTTTGGTCCCAACCAGACACACAGCTTGTCCCGATGATAATTGGACGTCCTCTCAAAGGGGCTGAACCCTGTAGCCAACTGCCAGTCACTGAAAGGTAATGAATATGACTGACAGCATTTCAGACTTAAAACATCCTGGCAACAGTCAGTTAATGGCAAATTCATAGAGTACTCAGAGTTTCTTTCAGTCGTGGTCAGTGGAATAGCCTAATTTGTAAATATTCTATGTAAATTGCAAGTATGAAGTTCTTTTTCATTCATTTCAGAAATGTGATGGTTTTTAAGTCTAGCTAGTGGTTATTACACTCTTCATTGCAATGTGTCAGTTTTCGCTAGCAGGTTAGCTTTTTGTGGCGTGTCATAGCGGACACTAGTCATGTTGTTTACTTGATTTTGGAAAAGTCTACTTTTGGAGGCCAGACCAGCACCCAAGATTGATTTAATTAAGAAGTCATGGAGCGTAAACAGGTCCTTTCAGTTCTCTTAGTATAGTAAAGTTGATTGGCTGACTGAAAGTGCTGTGAATAAGTGCTTGTACTGCTTGCCTTGTCTACTGACAGACAGTGGTGCTTCCTTTATTTTAAAAACCACCTGGCTTCAGGGCCTGACAGTGCAGCAGGTCATATTGGTGTCTTCCATGGCTTATGTAGTATTTTAGCACAATATTTAGTGTAGTAGAATGCATCGTTCCTCATTGCATCAGACACAACTGTTATATTAGTTTAGATGGAACTGCCATCTGTTTGCACTCCTGCACAATAACAGGTTCCTCAGAGGATCTTTAAGTGGCTAACGGCTCTAGCTTTCTCAAGGGGTTCTATTTTGGAGCCTTTTGTAAGGGAAACTGTAGTTTCTACATAAAAAACCTTCCAAAAAAAATTAAAGAGCCCATTGGGTGTTACATACAAACTTTACAGATCAACACTTTTTGATTTTTATGCTAGACATTATTTGATTTCATCTGTCTTTTTAGGGACTCGGGTCTTTTCCTGGGGTTGGAATGAGCATGGGATGTGTGGAGATGGTTCTCTTTGTGATGTCATCCAACCGCAGCCAATCCCTGATCTGCAAAATGCTGAAGCTCTCCTGATTGGCTGTGGAGCAGGACATTCCATGGCACTTTGTTGTCTGAAGAACAGTGAAGATATTGGAAGCTGAACAATGTTTAGAAAGGTTTTAGATCATCTTTGTTTCATCTGTTTGTCTTTTGTTTCACACTGTACAAAGATGTCTTGATCGAAGAGCCGTTAATGAATTTGTAGACAGTTTCACCGAATCTATAAACTGAATTTTTAGAATATTTAAACAAGTCAAGAAACTGATCAGTTGTGAGCTTGTTACAGTGTAGAGCGGCTTTTTACCCCTTATTTGTAGTGCACTCTCTCTCTCTCTCTCTCTCTCTCTAACTGTTTCTCTTTCTCTCCAACTATCTGTCTCTCTGTCTCTCTGTCTGTCTGTCTGTCTGTCTCTCTCTCTCTCTATCTATCTATCTATCTATCTATCTATCTATCTATCTATCTATCTATCTATCTATCTATAATTATTTCTCTCTCTCTCGTCTCTATCTCTCTATCTATCTATCTATCTATCTATCTATCTATCTATCTATCTATCTATCTATCTATCTATCTATCTATCTATAATTATCTCTCTCTCGTCTGAGGAACTGCTGGAATGGCGACACTCGTATGACTGAGCGTCTTCTATTAACTCCATCGTTTTCTCATATTCACTTACTGTATCCCACTGTGATTTATATTACTACAGCACCCCAGCATTACCTTTTCACAGAGCCAGAAATGATGTCATGTCTGTAGTCTACCCCTGTTATTGTAGTATATCATACTTGATTATTACATCACTGTTAAATATAACAGTTATATGCAACTGCTCTTGTGTTAAAGTCACTCCAGTCAACAAATACAATAGATAGATAAATAAACAAATAAATACAATAGATTATTTGAGATGTTCTTGTATTGAACTTGTCATTTAATAAAATCTCATCTTTAAATCTGACATATTTAAATATGTCATGTACAATCTTTAAAAAGCTCGTCATTTAAAATACCTGCCTTTCACCTGAGTTTGTGTTTGCCTCGACATGAAATGTGAATAATGAACTCTCTAGTAAAGCTGCGTTATGTTTTTAATCTGCTACTGTTCAATTCAGCTTAATTTTATTTGTTATAGCACTTTTAACAACAGACACAAAGAGCATTTACAGCAATCTAAACGTAGATTTAAGCAACCCAGAGGCAGTAGGGTAAAGAAAAACTCCGGAACGAAACTCAACCCATTCTCACCAGAGGGTGGGATTATAAATCATTACAGCATACTGTTGTAGAAGAGTAAAGTCAATAGGTGTGTTGCAAGGATGTTCAGTATGAACAGATTGTGAATATGAGTTCTGGGATCAGCACAGGACAGTCATTGTGATTGCAGCAGCAGTTATTAGGTACAAATCTCCAGTATTCATCTAAGTAAGGGTGAGACTTGGACATAAATTGTTTGGGCAAATGGTCAGAGGTACTCACATTCCAGGAAATACTGTGTATACCTTTGTACAGTGGTATGCAAAAGTTTGGGCACCCCTAGTCAAAACTGCTGTTACTGTGAACAGTTAAGCAAGTTGAAGATGAAATGATCTCCAAAAGGCATATAGTTAAGGATGACTCATTCCCTTTATATTTTAAGCAAAAAATTTTTTATTTTCATCTTTTACATTTTCAAAATGATAAAAAAGGAAAAGGGCCCCAAGCAAAAGTTTGGGCACCCTGCATGGTTAGTACCTTTGGCAAGTATCACAGTTTGTAAACACTTTTTGTAGCCAGCTAATAATCTTTCAATTCTTATCTGGGGGATTTTCACACATGCGTCCTTGCAAAAGGCTTCCAGTTCTACAAGTTTCCTGGGCTGTCTTGCATGCACTGCTCTTTTGAGATCTATCCACAGATTTTCAATGATGTTTAGCTCAGGGGACTGTGAGGGCCAGGGCAAAATCTTCAGCTTGTGCCTGTTGAGGTATTCCATTGTAGATTTTGAGGTGTGTTTTGGATCATCATCTTATTGTAGGACCCATCCTCTTTTTAACTTCAACTTTTTTACAGATGGTGTGATGTTTGCTTCCAGAATTTGCTGGTATTTATTCAAACCCATGCTTCCCTTGACCAGTGAAATGTGCCCTATGCCACTGGCTGCAACACAACCCCAAAGCATGATCGATCCACACCCATGCTTCAGAGTTGGAGAGGTGTTCTTTTCCTGGAATTTGGCACCCTTTTTTCTCCAAACATACCTTTGCACATTGTGGCCAAAAAGTTCTATTTTGATTTCATCAGTCCACAGGACTTGTTTCCAAAACGCATCAGGCTTGCTTAGATGGTCATTTGCAAACTTCAGACGCTGAATTTTGTGGCTAGGACGCAGGAACAGTTTTCTTCTGATGACGCTTCCATGAAGGTCATATTTGTTCAGGTGTCGTTGCATAGTAGAACAGTGCACCACCACTCCAGGGTCTGCTAAATCTTTCTGAAGGTCTTTTGCAGTCAAACAGGGGTTTTTATTTGCCTTTCTAGCAATCCAACGAGCAGTTCTTTCAGAAAGTTTTCTTCATCTTCCAGACCTCACCTTGATCTCCACTGTTTCTGTTAACAGCCATTTCTTAATAACATTACAAGCTGAGGAAACCGCTACTGTACCTGAAAACACTTTGCTACATTCTTGTAGTCTTCTCCCGCTTTGTGAGCATCAATTATTTTATTATTCAGAATGCGAGGGAGTTGCTTAGAGGAGCCCATGGCTGTTGATTTTAGGGAAAGTCTGAGGAGTCAGAGA
Source organism: Neoarius graeffei (assembly GCF_027579695.1). NCBI lineage: Eukaryota > Metazoa > Chordata > Actinopteri > Siluriformes > Ariidae > Neoarius > Neoarius graeffei. The sequence goes on along the minus strand of NC_083570.1, from coordinate 57,499,309 downwards.
ATTTATACAGCTTTGAAATCTGCATCATCTGACCTTTCCTAATGAATTTGAACAAGCCACAGCTCAATAAGCTAATTAAGGTCTGGAACCTTGGTAAAAGTTACCTGAGAACTCGAATGTATTGGGGTGCCCAAACTTTCGCATGGTGTTCCTTTTCTTTTTTCACACTCCAATTGTACAAAACAAAAATAATACACAAATCTTGCAGAAAATGCTGAAAAGAAATGTCTCGTCTTTACCTTTATGCCTTTTGGTGATCAGTTCATCTTCTGCTCACTTAACTATTCACAGTAACAGACATTTTCAGTAAGGGTCCCCAAACTTTTGCATGCCGCTGTATAGCTTGTAACTCAGATAGGGATCGTTTGTTTAAAAAAATACAAGGATTGTACAAGGATCATTTAACGGGCATATTGATTTCATCCAGGCTCCACATGGTATTGAATGTTTCATAGTTGTCTTAGTGATGATTAAGTGTTAAAATGATACTGCGACTGAAATAAAACCTAAGGCATTATAAGTGCGCTTGTTAACGTCTTCCCTCAATCTCAGTCTGACTCAGGAGAGTGAGCTGAATGTTAAAGTGTACACTATATGGCCAAAACAAGCACACAATTGTATGGAATGTCTTTGTAGGCTCACCGGCTACTTTATGAGGACCACCCAAATACCTGCTGTGTTATGCAATTATCTCATCAGCTAATCCCTTGACAGCAGCACAATGTGACTCTGTGACTTTCACTGTGGCATGGGTGTTGGTGCCAGATGGACTGGTTTGAGTATTTCAGAAACTGCTGATCTCCTGGGGTTTTCACACACAACAGTCTCTAGAGTTTACACAGAATGGTGCGAAAAACAAAAAAACATGGAGTGAACGACAGTTCTGTGGGTGGAAACAAACACCTTGTTGATAAGAGAGGTCAGAGGAAAATGGTCAGATTGGTTTGAGCTGCCAGGAAGGATATAGTAACTCATATAATCACTCTTTACAACTGTGGTGAGCAGAAAAGCATTTCAGCATGCAACAGCAGAAGACCACATTGGGCTACAGTCCTGCCAGCCAAGAACAGGAGTCTTAGAATCAAGAACAAGTTCCTATTGAAGTGGCCAGTGAGTGTGTGCTGGAGAATTATAATTTCCCTTCACTTTAACTAAGAGGCCCAAATCTGTTCCAGCATGACATTACCCTGTGCACAAAATCAGCTCCATGAAGACCTGGTTAGCCAAGTTTGGAGTAGAACAGCTTGAGTGTCCTGCACAGAGCCCTGACCTCAACCCCACTGTACGCCTTTGGGATGAACTGGAACTGAGACTGAACCCCAGACCTCACCAACCTCACTAGTGCTCTTGTAGCTGAATAAACACAAATCCCCACAGACACACTCCAAGATCTAGTGGAAAGACTTCGCAGGAGAGTGGAGGTTATCATAACAGGGACTAAATCTGGAATGGGATGTTCAACAAGCGTAGATGGGTGTAATTTTCAGGTGTCCACATACTTTGGGTCATATATTGTATGTCCAGGACTCTGGAGAGGCCCAAAATCTGAGTTGCACACTAATTGGTACAAAAAACAAAGAAACAAATGTAAAAACATTTTTTGAACAAGTTTATTTTATTTACATTGTTGTACAACAATTTTCTAATATTTTTCTCTCTCTCTCTCTATATATATATATATATCGTACTGTATATTGCATATTTAATTGCACCCTTAGTGAATGCAACCTACTATATATATTTTTTTTCTGAGAAGTCTCATCTTTCAACAATTGTTTTTAAAATCTGAGGAACACACACACACAGAAAACACTTTATTAATATTTTTATTACTGTTTGTGCTGTTTTTTTATTGTAATTTTTTTCCTCAGGAAAAAGACACAAATTTGCTTCAACAAATCAAACCATCAATGAAAACAACATCTTGTGTTTTGACTCACTAATCACACTATGCAGTATGTCGATCAAACAGTTGCACTCTGAAGCATCTTATCATTGACACGTAACGTGCTCTTGTGGTGTTGAGTGTACAAATAGTCCAGCATGGTTGTTCTGGTGTGACGCTGACATCGACATGTTATTCCTGGCAGTGTTTCAGGTTAGGTTGGTCCCAAAGAACTGGGCATACTGTACATTTCCACAAATATGAAAAATAAAAATTGGAATAAACCTAAGACACAGTATTGTTTCCTTTCTAATCTGCACCTGTCCTGTTAAAAACCCTGTATGTTTCTGATGTTGGTCTAGATAAACATGTGTAGCAGAATTGCTTCCTAGTTTGTTTGGGATGGATTGTCAGTTGGAAAAGTCTAAAAATAATTCTTAGAGAGAGAGAACAATCCGGACACACTACGGCTTCGTTAAATCGCAGGTTTCGGTAAAATATAAAATCCTTAAAGAATTTTCAAAATCAGGGCTGGGTTTCCCAAAAGCCTCTTAACGCTAAGAGCACCTTAACTAGGAGAGAGAGAGTGAGTGTTCATTGTGATGCTCGTTCTACCATTTAACGATGATCTTTGTGCTACGATGCTTTTGGGAAACTCAGGCCAGCTAAGGTGATTTGATGAGGGATTTTCGTTCATTCATTCAGAAGTTTAGGAAGTGTGGTCTTCAGGGTTTGTCAAGCAAATTCAATATTTGCTTCGCTTTAAACTGAGTATTACATGTCTAGGTTTCCAACTGTCATCTATAGACAGTTTGCACATGACGTCACGTGTCCCATGACCCTCTCTGATTTAGCTGTGTCCACCATCTTTGTGGAATAACACATGCGGAGCAACAAGTACCTTAAAGGGGAACTGAAGTCATTTTTAAACTTGCTTTATTTCTTAATTAACGTGTTATTCAGTTACGTTTTTGGTTTTAGTAACTTTATATCGTGACTCGTATTGGCAACTAATTGCAATTAAATATTATACTTATCGGCCTATTCGGTTTTTAGCCGTGTTGAATTTAGTTCGTTTGGTCCACGGCAGGCGTCGCTTATCTGCGCGATCTTCACGAGACTTGTGCAAGACTTTGAAACGTGAAGTGTCAGCCAGGTGCCAGTGCCACCATTTTGAAAATTGTTTTCCAAACGAAATATTGCACAAAAACGAGTTTAAATGACGATTACTGCCTACTTTTTTTCAAATTTTCCTGATTGCTATCAAAACAAACAAAATTTCCGGCTTGATTACATCAGCATTCGAAAGAGGGCGCACGCGTCTTTTGACTAACCCTTTGTCCCAAATCACTCCCTATGCACTGTATAGGGCACCATATAGTGTGGACGCCATTTTGTAGTGCTGTCCGAAACCTTAGTGAGGATTATTTACATCCTATATAGTGCACTCAAAGTATCCCACAATGCACCATGAAAAGCAGTGTACAATGATGGTCACTAACCAAAGCAATATATCCCATCATGCATTGCAGTAGCGCTGAAAGAAATCAAATAAAAAGTCAAATTTGATTTAATAAAGGGCAGTAGCAAAGAAGAAAGTATTCGGCCTTGATTTAAAAAACTGAAAGATGCAGCTACTTTGTATTGATTAATGTGGGAAATACGCTCAGTATAATACAGATTTGTCACAAAAACACATGCATGTATTTATTATTTTGAAAACCCACCAGCCGCTCCTGGCACGTTTTAATTGTGTGATAGTAATGACGTAATTGCTAGTGTCCGAAAGCATTTTTTCATTTTACTAATGAGCTCACTATATCGTCCTCTATGTAGTAATTCCCTATAAAGGGAGTAGGGAGCAGTGAACGAGTGAGCGATTTCGGACACCGGGAACGTCGGCAGATGTTGGTCACTTTGATTTCCGCTGTACGTTTTACTTCCGTCCTACGATGTCTCGCACAGGTCTCAACAAATCTCGTTTACGGCCATCGCTTTGACATATGGACTGATATATTACAGAGCATATTTCAAACACTCATAACTTGCTATAGCAGTGACAAAATAGCAGTCAGAAATGCGTTCCTATATTTAATAAAATGAGATAAATAGAATTTTGATAATAAAAAATTTGCCTTCAGTTCTCCTTTAATACGAAATGCCACAAATTTGCGCAGTTATCGGCTGCTCCAACAATTCTGCTAAGGCTGGAGTCAGATTGTTTAGATTACCCACTGTTAAAATGCGAGAAAGACCCCAAATGGAAGATCTAACCTGTAGACGACAGAGACAGTGGCTTGCAAATCTGAACGGATCGGACATAAAAGAGATCAGCTACAAATATATATATATATATATATATATATATATATATGGTCGCCTCACAGCAAGAAGGTTCCGGGTTCAAACCCAGCGGCCGGCGAGGGCCTTTCTGTGTGGAGTTTGCATGTTCTCCCCGTGTCTGCATGGGTTTCCTCCGGGTGCTCCGGTTTCCCCCACGGTCCAAAGACATGCAGTTAGGTTGATGTGGGGCGGCCTTGGGCTGAAGTGCCCTTGAGCAAGGTACCGAACCCCTGACTGCTCCCCGGGTGCTGTAGTGTGGCTGCCCACTGCTCTGTGTGCGTGTGTTCACTGCTTCAGATGGGTTAAATGCAGAGAGGAATTTCACTGTGCTTGAAGTGTGCATGTGATGAATAAAGGTTTCTTCTTTCTTCTAAATGTAGGTAGTTGAGCTCGGTAAAACATTACCTTAGAAGACGTCAATAATTAGGTTGTGGGGTTTTTTTTTTTTGGTTTGTGTTTTGTATAACATTTGCCCACATCAGGAACCTACTAGATCCTCACAGTAAACTTGCGCTAAACTTTTGTATGCTTTCATCTACTTCCCAGTGATGAAGCTCGGTAATTCACGATGTCTGTGTAATTCACACTCGGCCACACCCGTACATCGTCTTCATACGCTACAACATTGCTGTACGGATCCACTCTTGAACATTCTTTTATCTTTTCCCTGTATCTGACCTCAATTCGTGATACCTCATCTCATTATCTGTAGCCGCTTTATCCTGTTCTACAGGGTCGCAGGCAAGCTGGAGCCTATCCCAGCTGACTACGGGCGAAAGGCGGGGTACACCCTGGACAAGTCGCCAGGTCATCACAGGGCTGACACATAGACACAGACAACCATTCACACTCACATTCACACCTACGCTCAATTTAGAGTCACCAGTTAACCTAACCTGCATGTCTTTGGACTGTGGGGGAAACCGGAGCACCCAGAGGAAACCCACGCGGACACGGGGAGAACATGCAAACTCCGCACAGAAAGGCCCTCGCCGGCCACAGGGCTCGAACCCGGACCTTCTTGCTGTGAGGCGACAGCACTAACCACTACACCACCGTGCCGCCCCCAATTCGTGATATATTTGCGAAAAATTACAGTTCGCCAATGCACACTCCTCGGTCGCCCTGGATGCTATCCCATAAAGATGGCGGACACAGCAAAATCGGAGAGCAGCACGGCAGATTCGTGACGTAAGTGCAAACGGTCTGTTCTAGATAAAGAAACAGGTGAACAAGTGCAAACAGTGCAAATGCATTTACTCTATAATCGCCATGTTAGCACAAAAGCGAAAGTGTTTCTCTGCTTAATTCATTTTTTCCCTACGTGGGCATGACTGCAGACTACATGTCTAATCACTTAAAAAGTACTGGAGCAACATTTCACAACATTAAAACAGCAAAAAAACAACAACAACAACAAAAAAAAAATCTGCTAGTGAAAAAAAAGGTCACATTTTTGATGCACACAAAAGCACTACACACAACACCGACTCACACACGTACAAAACGCAAAACAATAGGCACTTCACACAATACAACAGCACAATAATCAGTCACGGAACAGAGGTACATACGGCTGAATGACAACAGCTTCTCTGTGCTACTGTGCTACATCTATGCTGAGTTCATGTCTGTCACTCAGAAATAATGCTGATCTAGTGTACGCGCACACACTCATCCAAAGATATCCACATGCGTATACACACACACACACACACGTTACAGCGCTATCAGGTGGGAGAGGTGGCTTTATGGTTGACACACATAGTGGTTGGAACACCATGGTTCATAACACACACTGACTCTGTTGGTTGTCTGCTTCGGCTCACTCGCTGGGCTTCTAAAAAACACATAAAGAAGAGAAAACAACAACGACAAACAACAAGGAAAAATCATATTAATACACCAAACAAGCACAACGGGGGGAAAAAAGAAGACAGATGGAGGGGAACGGGGAGCGAACCGTGCAAGCGGACGCAGCAAGCAGGACATACCGAGCCAGTGAAATGGGCACTGGTGAAAATGCGCTTTGCCAAAGACTCATGGGAAATGTCATGAGTTTTTTTTAACCATGCACTGCACCATGCTTGGCCAAAAAGAAAGCAACATTCACTACACCGGCAGCATACATAGACATATCTCATGGTAAGGAAGTCCGTTACGTCTCAACATGCTGTGTGAGCTGAACATTTAGACGGGACGTCACGCGGTTTCTCTCGCATGCTCAGGAAATGCTGAGAGTCATGCTAGTGTGTGAAGCAGGGCAAAGTCATCACCGCTCCTGCTTTCTCTCTCTCTTGTTACACCCCCTAAAGGTCACATCCTCTTTGACCTTGCTGACCTCTCATGGGGTCCAATGACGCATCTCTCGCACCTCTACTCCATCTACATCTACAGCTTTCCAGATTTTACTATTACTATCACCACCAGAGACTGAGCACTTCAATGCAGGACAGAGGTGAAAGGTCAAAGAGAAGCCATTGTCATGGAGGTGCAGGGTTTGTTGCCAGGCAACGAGAGTGATGTGTGTGTTCTGTCAAATAAAAACAGAGTCCATACATGGATTCAATACAAAATTTATTTCATGCAATGTTTTTATTTACAGTGTCATTCGCATAGGGTACTTATTATTTTGCATAAAAGTGCATGCATTTACCTTTCCCCAAATAACTCCAAAAGTACATACATATTTAGTTTTTTGTTTGTTTGTTTGTTTGTTTGTTTGTTTTTCTGTACAAGATGCACATATTCTTACATGATACATTATATAGATTTGATTTGCTACAGAGAACAACAAATAGTACTCCAAACACCGCACTGTGAACCTGAATTTATGAAAATAAAATAAAAAGAAAAAGAAATGCCAAACTCAGAAATGCATTCTAATTTCCTTGGAGTAAAGTGAAATAAATCTGCTCTGTTAAGAAAAGTCAAAATGACGGTTATCAAAGTTAAAGTGCATTATTTCACTATTTGCATTTTAGTCTTTTTCAAGAAGAAAAATTGGATGGTCAAAACCGACCACTGCTACTATTAGAAAGATGGCGTGTGCTCAAACGCACACAAAGCTCACGGTTTGGGGAAAGGCAAAAAAAAATAATAATAATAATAATAAAAATAAAGGTCAGCAAAGAAAAGGTCCTGATTGCTACATGTCATTTATATCATCGTAAAATGATAACACACTGTATCTGCATTAGATTTGTAAAGAAGCTCTGGATGTTAAATGTAAAGCAAAATATTTTCCTTACATGATTTGATTAGACTTACATTTGTTTTCTCAGTTTCCCATGCAAGGCATGCAATGCAAATGAGTTTTCTTCAGTCATAGATTTATGATGGTGATGTGTGCATCACTAAAATCATGATTGGTTAGTGTTACGAACTATTTCTATTCCATAGTTATTTTCTGAATGATTGATGAAACGCTATGTGAAAAAGCCATTGTCTTTTCTTTTTTCGTTCTTTTCCCTTTTTTGTTCAAAATGGTGTCCGATAGCACCTGATGAAAAACCACAGCGTTATAAACAGTGAGAAGGGGAAGGGAGGTTGGGGAATGAGGGGATTAGAAGATAGAGAAAGGGAAAGCATGATAGTGCAGGGCCTGGAGAGAGGACAGGAGATAAGACGTGATGAGAGGAAGAAGAGAAAACAAAAGAAGAGGAAGACTACTACTATTACTACTACTACTACTACTACTACAGAAGACAGTATGGAAAATCACACGATGTCAGTAGATGTTTGAGAGAACAGAACCAATGCTGTGAGAAAACCAGAAGAGTGACGATAAAGACAGAAAAAGAAGAAGAAAAAGAAGAAGATGTGAATGCTTGGAAAGTGATACTGAAGAACTGAAGGCTGATGAGAGACGGATGGTACACAGTGTGGGCGGGCGTCTCAGCGCAGCGCTGCAGAGCGGAGCCTCTGATTGGTTAGTTTGCTTGTCCATGCTACAGGATGGATGGGATGGGGGAGTGGGCCTGCTGCATGAGACAGGGCGGGCTGCAGGGGAGGGCCGACACTGAGGCCACGCCTCCAGACATGCTGCTATGGCTCCATGGCTTTTCATAACCTTCATTTGAAGAGAGAAAGGGCTTTCAGTACACCAAAGTGCAGTCTCAAACTCCAGACATGTGTGAGTGTGTTCATGATCATATTCATGACTAAGAGCATATTAAGCAATTGGGGTGCATTAGTGTGTTAGACCCGTCATGTCGTTATGCTCATGGTGAACCAGTTGACAGTGACCATTCACCAAGTCAACGGCGTCATCCTCCATGCGTGTTATGCGTTATGCATTAGACTGTCTACTGCATGCACGGGGTGGTATCACAGTGCTAACCATAACGACACAGCTTTAAAGAGACACCAAAGAACACAGCCAGACACATCAGCTTGATGAAACTCCATGCCAACTTATCAGGCTAGAAAAGTTCAGCATGAAAAATCAGAGCACGATAGTCCTCTAGTACTCTATGTGCCATTTTGCTTAGGTTTCGGATGTGCTTTGAAAGTCAAAATCACAGTTGTTCTGTGTGCTGTTGTGTGGATTTTACTGGAATGTTCAAGCTTCTGTCTGCCCCAATTAGATCCGAACATCAGAGCTGACTGTGTTTCACAGTGAAAACAATCTCACCTTGGCAGCAAATGAGGTACGATATAATTGCAGTCATCCTGCTCAAGCAAAAGGAAGCCGTCTGAGTCAGCTTTCGGTCACAGCGTTGGAGTTATGTGACTCTCCAGAATGAAATAACACACTCATAATTGAAACATCATTACCTTACCTTAGAGTATTGCTGGTTTGGTTGTGCAGTGAGTTACTTGATATCATCTTTGAGGCTAAGAGCTAAAATCCCTATCATATTACAGGGTTTAAGTGACACAAATACGATGTTTTGCCTAAATGTCACAAAATCAGATATTTTTCCAAAAGAAAAAAAAACAAACATATTTTTCCAGCTACAGTGGTGCTTGAAAGTTTGTGAACCCTTTCGACTTTTCTATATTTCTGCATAAATATGACCTAAAACATCATCAGATTGTCACACAAGTCCTAAAAGTAGATAAAGAGAACCCAGTTCAACAAATGAGACAAAAAATATTATACTTGGTCATTTATTTATTGAGGAAAATGATCCAATATTACATATCTGTGAGTGGCAAAAGTATGTGAACCTTTGCTTTCAGTATCTGGTGTGACCCCCTTGTGCAGCAATAACTGCAACTAAACGTTTCCGGTAACTGTTGATCAGTCCCGCACACCAGCTTGGAGGAATTTTAGCCCATTCCTCCGGACAGAACAGCTTCAATTCTGGGATGTTGGTGGGTTTCCTCACATGAACTGCCCGCTTCAGGTCCTTCTACAGCATTTCGATTGGATTAAGGTCAGGACTTTGACTTGGCCATTCCACAACATTAACTTTATTCTTCTTTAACCATTATTTGGTAGAACGACTTGTGTGCTTAGGGTCATTGTCTTGCTGCATGACCCACCTTTTCTTGAGATTCAGTTCATGGACAGATGTCCTGACATTTTCCTTTAGAATTTGCTGGTATAATTTAGAATTCATTGTTCCATCAATGATGGCAAGCCGTCCTGGTCCAGATGCAGCAAAACAAGCCAAAACCATGATACTACCACCACCATGTTTCACAGATGGGATAAGGTTCTTATGCTGGAATGCAGTGTTTTCCTTTCTCCAAACATAACGCTTCTCATTTAAAGCAAAAAATTCTATTTTGGTCTCATCCGTCCACAAAACATTTTTCCAATAGCCTTCTGGCTTGTCAACGTGATCTTTAGCAAACTGCAGACGAGCAGCAATGTTCTTTTTGGAGAGCAGTGGCTTTCTCCTTGCAACCCTGCCATGCACACCATTGTTGTTCAGTGTTCTCCTGATGGTGGACTCATGAACATTAACATTAGCCAATGTGAGAGAGGCCTTCAGTTGCTTAGAAGTTACCCTGGGGTCCTTTGTGACCTCGCCGACTATTGCATGCCTTGCTCTTGGAGTGATCTTTGTTGGTCGACCACTCCTGGGGAGGGTAACAATGGTCTTGAATTTCCTCCATTTGTACACAGTCTGTCTGACTGTGGATTGGTGGAGTCCAAACTCTTTAGAGATGGTTTTGTAACCTTTTCCAGCCTGATGAGCATCAACAACCCTTTTTCTGAGGTCCTCAGAAATCTCCTTTGTTCGTGCCATGATACACTTCCACAAATATGTGTTGTGAAGATCAGACTTTGATAGATCCCTGTTCTTGAAATAAAACAGGGTGCCCACTCACACCTGATTGTCATCCCATTGATTGAAAACACCTGACTCTAATTTCACCTTCAAATGAACTGCTAATCCTAGAGGTTCACATACTTTTACCACTCACAGATATGTAATATTGGATCATTTTCCTCAATAAATAAATGACCAAGTATAATAGTTTTGTCTCATTTGTTTAACTGGGTTCTCTTTATCTACTTTAAGGACTTGTGTGAAAAATCTGATGATGTTTTAGGTCATATTTATGCAGAAATATAGAAAATTCGAAAGAGTTCACAACCTTTCAAGCACCACTGTAGATATAAGCCTGGCCTCCTATCACTGGTGTGTTCCTGTCTTGCACCCAGTGTTCCAGGGACAGACTCTGAATTTATTTCACCGCAATGCTAATCAGGATAAAGCAGTTACTAAGGATAGATGAAAAGATTTGAGCCGCTTTTCCCAAACAAATCCAAATCCTACGTATGTGCCATGAAATCAAAATGAGAACTTTTTACAACACCGAGATCTAACTACATTAATGGAAAAAAAAACAGGCTATTTACGGATGAACCATCAAAGCAGGAAGATTGGATTTGAGCAAAACATCGGAAATGAGCAACAAGCCTATAATGTGGCTATAGTGAGCCTCGCACTGGCTGTGTTCTTGTCATGTGACCACATGCCTCATACCCGATGCTGGACCTCTCTGAGGTTCACCATCATCAATCTCACCTGCCATAGTAAATCATCTCCATGCATGACTTATTACCAGGCAAGAATGTCTATTAAGGTCCTGATAATTAATTTGTATTCGTTTTATATAATCATAATATTACCAAGCAGTCTGTTGCTGATTTTGAATCATATTGAAACTGAGGACCTGCATGTTTGCTTGAGACAGTAATAGAAGTAGTTTAACAATATCAACTCTAGTAGTTCATAACAGTAAATTGTAATATGTGCCATGCCTTTTCCATGACACCAACATGTTAGTCAGTGAAGAGAAATACAAATGTGTCAATAGTATAGGTTATTTCTGTTACTATGACAACTCATGGGCCTACTGTCACACTCTGAGCAAGGTCTGAAGGGCCGAGGCATAGACTGCATTGTGAGACTACTAGCTAGTTAATCTATCTGCAGTGAAAAAGCCATCTTGATTGACAGCTGCTCCATTTCACAATAAGCACCTTGCTTGCGCTTCCTAATCTCGGCACGGTCAACAGGGACTGACGGGTTACGTACCCTTCCTGACTCTTGCCCCTATGTGATTGCCCCGATCTGCAGAGGTGAGCAGGAAACAGGGTCTCTCACGGTCTACAGGGCTGAAAACTTCCTCAGGTGATACAGCCTGGTCGATGTGGGGACAGTCTTCGTTGGCCAGGGCTGCTTTAGATGGTTCTCCATTCACTTTAAAATCTGCAATTACAAACAGGGACAGAGAGGACACTTCCAGGTCGAACATCTAATAGCATTCGGTAAGTTACAGCTTACAGGCAACATCAAAAGAAACACAAGGTCAAATCAAGGTTAATATCAACTCTATTACACTCATTATCCTTTGTACATTTCTTTCAATTAAAGCTGACAGTCTGTACGTTAACCTTGTATTCATTGCTTCATTTCAAATCCGGTCTGTTATACCACTTCTCAACTAACAGGGAATGGGTTCTTGAACTAGTTCTGTTCAGGAGTCTTTGAATCTTGGTGCCAGGTAACAAACCATTCCTCGTTTCAATCAGTTTTGAGTGGAACCGTTCTAATCAAGGATCCGTCATTGCACAACAGAAGTAAACAGTAGTAGCGAAATGGCAGCGCGCACTGGTTATCTATGAGCTTTTGTTCTGTTATTGCAGATATTTGGTTTTGTTCCTTTTTTTTCTGAACATGTATACTTTTCTACTGCGTTATCCATTACTGTGCTCCGCTTCCTCTCCAAACTAATGACACGCCCACTGATATCATCACGGCATGCTCTGGAAAAGCCAGTTCCAGCTGGGAACCAAATTTTCAGGTTATGAACCAATTTATTTTTGGTTGAAATGCTCCGAACGGTTCAAAATTTGGGGTGCGAACAAGAACGGAACCTGTTTCCTGTTGGTGGAAAAGGGGTGTTACAGAACTTGTTCTATTCTGCTCCAAAGGTCTGAGAACACATTGAAAACCTGGGATTTTTTTTTTCAGTTAGAAAAAGAGTTAGTTTCAAATACTTAAAACAAAGAAAGTAAATGTTCAGTATCTTGGAGATTTAATATTGATGATTCTACACTATTTCTAGATCCCTGTTTTTAAATGTAAGTAAATGTGTGATATTGACCAGATTAACTGCTTTGTACTGAAGGTGAGATTTTCCTCATGTCTAATTTCTTCTATTGAAGCATGTGTTCACGCTGATGGATTTGATTTAAAATGGATCATAAGGTTTTGCACAAATTTGTGGAGTCCATGCCAGCTCGAGTGCACACTGTCATTAAAGCAAAAAGGGCACGTAACAAATACGAAGAAGCTCTGAATTTCTTGTAAATATTTCAAAGATTCTCCTTTTCACCCAAGTTGTTGTCAGTGATATAATTTATAATGAAAATTGTTCTATTAAATCAGAAAGGAATGCAAAATAAAAGCATTTTCACTTGTGCTCTCAGACTTTTGGACCCCATTATATATTGGTTCTGTATACCTACTGTATATAATCCTGACCCGAAGAACCTATATAACAAGCATATTCTATTAGGGCTGAGCAGGGGTGCTGCTAGAAATTTTGGCCCCTATAAAAGAATATAATACACCCACCCCCCCACCCCAAAAAAAGGCCCTTAGTTTATCCAGTAGCATTAACATTAGCATGTTAGGTTATTAGGTTAATAGCCACTGAAGGAAGGTCAGTGAATAAGGCTACATCCACACGACAACGGCAACAAGATTTTTTTTTTTTAAATATCACGTCCACATGGGCAACGGATCAGTAAAATATCAGGTTCATATGGCAACGCAACGCTTGCTGAAAACGATGCAATACACATGCCACACCTCTACGTGCGCAGTAAGACGGTCCCATCGGAGACACCAGAACAATAGAAGAAGTAGACGCATGCGCATAAACCCCTTCTTCTGTAGCATCAGCCACATAAAGTTTTGATTATTAGTCAGTAGCGTAAAATAGTATCTATTGTCTAAGACACTTATTTATATTTCATATTAAAACGTCTATGTAAATTAATACATAGAAAGCCTGGCCAGGCGCTGAACGTTCTTCTGCCTTCACTTTAAGAGAAATTCAGGGCGAGCATGAGCCTAGGTTCTTCCCTGTCACTGTCACACGCGCACACCTTCTCACTCCCTGTCCTATGGCTATAGTCCCTTTAAATCACATGCTTGTTTTTTGAATGGAGACGCGGAAAGAGGAATGAACGGGGGTAGATGGAGAGAGAGGAATGAACGGGGGTAGATGGAACCCGGTACGCCAACATTCTGAGATCCTCAGATATGGTCCGGAATAAATTGAATGCTACACGTTGATGGATTACTTTGTTCTTCTACGCCCTTTTTGAGGAATGTATTGTCGGACTTAAACCAACATCTGAAGAGTTGAGATCGCTCCTTTTTTTCCCCTATTTTTGCTGGTGGGATTGTCATGTGGTTGTGACGTCATCGTAAACAAATCCGTTCTACTCATCCAGACGACTTCGCAACGGCTCCGTTGCCAGATTTTTCCACTCTGGAACCCGTTCTCAAAAGATTTCGTTTTGGGGCACCCAAAACGCCGGTGCCGTGTGGACGCCAGGCCGAAACGATAAACAATTTTATCAGATTCACCTGAATCCGTTGCCGTGTGGACAGGGCCTAAATGTACAGGCTACCTTTCTTTGGAAAAAACAAAAACTGGCTAATTAACTGTCAGCCTTCTCTCTCTCTCTCTCTCTCTCTCTCTCAGCTTTCTGCTGCCTCTCTTTACATTTTTGGTAACCTGGGTTCTTCATGATGGTGTCAATCTACTGATGGTTCACCATCAATTCTGCTTGTACCGTGCACAGCTGACATTAGTGCTGGATTGGAAAGCAGCAAACCTAACACGGTGTCACGCTCTGGCTCCGCCTATGCAAGACTGTACCATGTAATGAATAGGGAGACGGATGAAATATAAAGACTATCTATTCTAATAATTTTGCAGAAAATGGAAAACCAAACCAGAAGGTTGTTGTATTTGCTCAATAGAAGAGACAAAATTATTAAAAATATTTTTATTAAATGAACTTATATGGGGCAATAATATTAATATTGTCCTCTGAGGGCCCTCTGTCAATGCTGGGCCCTTAGAATCGTCTTAACTTCCCCCCTAACGGCGCCCCTGGGGCTGAGGCTGAATTTAAAATTCACTGTAATCAGAGATCTGCAACAGTTTGGCCTCTAAGATGTCAAAAACTCATATATCATGAATATGATAGCCAAGACATAGATGATCATAGCAACTACAAAACTCATGACAGAGGCACCATTTTCTCAGTATGATGTAACAGACCTGGGGAGTTACATGCAGTGCCATACGGTATACACTCGTGCGTTCATGCTTGCAGAATGACAGAAGAGATTGGCGTATTATAACTGAATGAATATCAGTCCTTTATAAATCCACTGAATGAATATCTCAGTGAAAAATTTGATCATAATTTGATCATAAAAGCTTTATCGTATGAGATTAAACAAACACAAGAAAGTGACTGGTTTCCTTCAACGTCTTTAACTAACCATTTTAACCCACTTTCTATGAGGACAGTGTAAATATTTAATCCTGCACAAGGCTGTATTATGCGCTAAAATATACCTTTAAATAATATAAAGAGTTCATATACTGTAGGCCCAGGTTCCTCTGATGTTATTCAGCTGATGTTATGTCTAGATTCGGGGTGAGTGATGTGGCAAAAATATAATATCACGATTCTGAAACACATTTCCACTATACCCAATATGCATGATGATATAGAGGTTTGGTTACAAATTGCTAGAAGAAAAAAACAACAACAACCCTGTTCAATAATTTATTTAAGTTTTGAAAAATATATATTTATTTTATTTTCTATATTTAAAAATATTCATCATTGTAAAGGAAAAAATAACTAGAAATTTGTAAAAAAAAAAAAAAAACTCCAATTTTAAAGAATTAAGTAATTTTTATATCAAATCAGCTGCTTCTAGTTCGTTTTGTAATTATTTTTTTAAATGTAAAAAAAATTAAACAAAAAAATTATGACACCCTGATATCTGCGATACCTCAGATAATCATATTGTGTCATAATTTATCATGATATTGATCCTATCATATCACCCAGCCCTAGTCAAGACAAATAAAGTTGTTCAGTAGAGTCTGAAATATTCTCACATGCAAAACTTTTCCAACAATATCATTACTAAGTTCCATTATAATAAATTTATTGTTAATGACAATCATGTATTGTTAGGACTTGGACTATCTGGGCCTCTAGAGGCCGCTATTATTTCCTTTTGTTGTCATGTTTGTTTTGACTGCTAGAGGCCACTATTGTTTCTGTGTGTTGTGTTTTGACAGCCATGTGCCTTTTGTTTTTCCATGTGCCTTGTGCCCCGCCTAGTCCTCATTATTGTCACCTGTGTTCTATTTAGTTTTGTGTATAAATACTTCCTCAGTTTGGTCCCTAGTCATGGAGTCTTTGTGCTGTGATGGTTATCATTAGCAACCTCTGTTCCGTGTTCCTTGCCTATGTCTTTGTGGTTTTTTGTACTTTGCTTTCTTGTGGACTTTTTGGACTTTGCCTTTACCGTTTTGGATCTTCTGAGTGTTTGGTTTTTTGCCCCTTCTTTTTGATTTTTGGCTTTTGTTTTGGCTTTGAACTTTTGGATTTTTATTTTTATTTTTTGCCCGTGTATCTTCTGAGCGTTTGGATTATACTTTTGTTTTTTGCCTTGGATTTTGAACATTGTAAATAAACTGTTTTTTCTACTCTACTTTCGCCTCACTCCTCTGCACTTGAGTCATTCCCCTGGTGGCCTAGTGGGGATTTGCTGGATTACTACACCAGCGACCCGGGTTCGATTCCCAGCAAAACCCTAACATGTATGTAATGCAATGGCCAGGTGCTTGGTTGTTGTTGTTTTTTAATTGTTATTCATTCACTTATTGCTTGGTAAACTCACTGGTTGTTGTGAATCAGGAATGTTATTGGATGTCCTACCTTGGTATCTAATCTCAGAGACTTCTTCCTGGGCCAGAGGGCAGGTATCACTGTGAGTGCTGGGTCTTGGCGAGTTAATGACTGACTTACAGTAGTTGGGGGACCCCAGCTGGGGTGCCCGTGGGATATGCTTGTTCTTTTTTTTTGGCAGTTTTTGTTTAGCCATTGCCAAAGAATAATACATGCCGAAGTTGTTGACAATCACAGGCACAGGCATGGCAATGGTCAGCACACCAGCCAGAGCACAAAGCGCCCCCACCAACATGCCTGATGTCGTCTGAGGAAACATGTCACCATAGCCAAGCGTCGTCATGGTGACCACAGCCCACCAGAAACCAATGGGGATGTTCTTGAAATGTGTGTGTTCACTAGCACGGGGATCGTTAGGATTGGCTCCGATACGTTCCGCATAGTAAATCATGGTGGCAAATATAAGGACACCAAGGGCCAGGAAGATGATGAGGAGGATGAATTCATTGGTGCTGGCACGAAGTGTGTGTCCCAGCACCCGCAGACCAACAAAGTGCCGCGTCAGTTTGAAGATACGCAGAATCCGGACAAAGCGCACGACGCGCAGGAACCCAAGAACGTCTTTTGCAGCTTTGGAGGACAGGCCACTCAGTCCTACTTCCAGGTAGAAAGGCAGGATGGCCACAAAATCAATGATGTTAAGGGCATTTCTTATGAATTTGAATTTGTCAGGACAGAAAGTGATTCGTATTAAAAACTCAAAGGTGAACCAGATCACACAGACCCCTTCGATGTATGTGAGCTGCACCATGGTCTTGGGCTCTGGGTAAACATGCACCACGGTTTCATTGTCCACTATTTCAATCTCCGTGCGGTTGATGATGGGGTTAAAGGCCTCGTGAGTCTCCAGACAAAATGTAGTGATGGACACCAGGATAAAGAACAGAGATGCAAAAGCCACCCACTGTGAGGAAAAAAAGAGAAGAAAGAAGTTACCAAAGCAAGCAAATGTGTGTGTGTGTGTGTGTGTGTGTGTGTGTGTAAAGGAGTTAGAGTTCTGAATGAATATCTTTGGAATCAATTACATCATATTTGATACATCACTTCCTGTTGTATTGCACTACACCATACAGCTAACTATATGTGTGTACAGGTTATCAGCTGCATGTTGAATACTTGCATTCTCATTCAAATCCACTTCATACTCGGCGAACTGCGAAGAGGACTATGGAGTAAAAGGACAAAATGCACCATCGTAACATACTAATTGCCACTAAACAGCCGCTTCAGCAGAATTTGAAGGAGTTCAGAAGGATAATGTTGCTGCTTCAGTTTCTCTCTGAGTCACGCAATACTGCTGTGTCAACAGGAGTGTGTCACTTAAGCCGTTCTCCTTCTACTGCTGCTGCTGCTGAAGCTCAAGGTCACCACCCAAGCCCAAGGATAGTGGAGAAAGGGGTGCCAGCCCAGCTCTCAGGGCTAATTTTATCTGTAAGCCCCTCTCACTGGGGAGAGCAGGCCACCTAAGGCAAGGTCAGCAAGGGCACATTGATTCATCCTGGAGGATGGAGAATCAGCCCTGTGGGGCTTTCACCTCATCTTACACTGAAACATGAGAGGAGTTCAGGTATTGGATGGATGTCGTTTTTTGTCAAGGACATAGAAATAGGTGGTGGACAACTGATTAGAAGCAAGGCAGTTTATGATTAACGAGAACAAAATGCTTTGGCCTGAATACAATGAATAATGGATGATACTTCATACTGGACCTCAGTTCTGAAGAAGTTTGCAGACATCAAAATATCAAAGATGCCAAAGTCGTCATTATATGTCAGTCATCACACTTTAAAAGTTGAAAACAAATTTTTCTATTTTTATTTGGATTGGGCTCACAAACATTATTGAAGAAAATGCTTCAGCTCTATGTTCTATATGCTAATGGTCATGAAAAGATAATTTTATTGGCAGTGAGAATGGGTTTAGTTCATTTAAAACAGACTAACTAAAAATGCATGAAGGACAATTTCTAGCAAATTTGATACATAGGCTTTTGATAAATAGCCATGTGAGGAGCCCTACGTATTTAATGACTGCCAACAACATGAGCAATTTATGTGGTATTATCCATCCATCCATTATCTGTAACCGCTTATCCTATGCAGGTTCACGGGCAAGCTGGAGCCTATCCCAGCTGACTACGGGTGAAAGGCGGGGTACACCCTGGACAAGTCGCCAGATCTTCGCAGGGCTGACACATAGACACAAACAACCATTCACACTCTCATTCACACCTACGGTCAATTTAGAGTCACCAGTTAGCCTAACCTGCATGTCTTTGGACTGTGGGGGAAACCGGAGTACACGGAGGAAACCCACGCAAACACGGGGAGAACATGCAAACTCCACACAGAAAGGCCCTCATCGGCCACTGAGCTCAAACCCAGAACCTTCTTGCTGTGAGGCGACAGCGCTAACCACTACACCACCGTGCCGCCCTTATGTGTTATTGTTTTCAATATCGGTTTCATGGAAATTTGGTCAAAACAAGTTTTCAGTGTATATGTTTCTGTTCTAATTGCTTAATTTGATATCTAGAGTTTTCAGTATTGCTTGTATTGATCATTTTGCCTGAATAAAAATATCCATATCACAAAAGTATTTCTTTGTAAAGTATTATGAAATGTTTACACTATCATTATTATTCAGCTTTACCAAAGCTCACCTAAAATAAAAAAACAAAAAAAAAAAACCCCTCTCAATTTAGCATCACATGTCATAGTATAGGCGGCACGGTGGTGTAGTGGTTAGCGCTGTCGCCTCACAGCAAGAAGGTCCGGGTTCAAGCCCCGTGGCCGGCGAGGGCCTTTATGTGCGGAGTTTGCATGTTCTCCCCGTGTCCGCGTGGGTTTCCTCCAGGTGCTCCGGTTTCCCCCACAGTCCAAAGACATGCAGGTTAGGTTAACTGGTGACACTAAATTGACCGTAGGTGTGAATGTGAGTGTGAATGGTTGTCTGTGTCTATGTGTCAGCCCTGTGATGACCTGGCGACTTGTCCAGGGTGTACCCCGCCTTTCGCCCGTAGTCAGCTGGAATAGGCTCCAGCTTGCCTGCGACCCTGTAGAACAGGATAAAGCGGCTAGAGATAATGAGATGAGATGAGATGCCATAGTATAGTCATATAGCCTGTTTAATTAACATCTTTAGTAATGGCTTTATACAGGAACACACCCTGTATGGGATGCTGGTTCATCACAGGGTATCACATTCATTCACACCCAGAGGCAATTTAGCAAAACCAATCCACCTACTGGCATGTTTTTGTGAGGTAGAAGGAAACCAGAGAATATAGTGGAAACCCATGTGGACACACAGAGAGCATGAGAGAACTCTGCACAGACAGTAACCTGAGCTCAAGGTCAAACCCTATAGGTTTAAAGCAGTGACACTCGCCCATCCAATACTTTGTATAGCACCATGCTCAAAGAAAGGAATATGCAGTCAGTCAGATTTAAGAGAAAATATTATGTTTTGTTTGCATAAAAATATTTCATTCCTAGGGTAGGCAATTTATTTAGAAGCATTTTTAGTTGTATTTCATAAAATATAACTCTTTACATCCTGACAGCAACGAATAAATCAAATGCTCTGACAATAAAAAGAATCACAGGGCTGTAAAAAAGCCTGTCCAGTCATTTCATTTGGTCCGAATGAAATGATTGGGTGACCCACTTACCTGCCTACCTGCAGGCACTCATTGCGTGTAACCGGAATCTTCCACAAGGCTAGGCAGCCATATTGAAGACGTATTGCTAAAGCTAGCCAGCTAGTTGACAGCTGTGAGTATTAAATATAGCCATGTTCGTTGTTTACATTCATTATGATAATGTTATGTGTTTTCATACATGTGAATGAGACATGAGGTTGTTGTTGGATATGACAATGATAAGCTACGCTCCTCCACCCAGTGCCCTCTCTCATGGACTTGTCCTTCAGCAGTAGTCAGGCAGTGCGCGTTCATGTGTTTTGGAGGAGTGACTTTGCAGGGAGGGCTGAATGGAGGAGGTGAGATTTTTTTTAGTTAAATACTTTCAAAAACTAGATTACTCTTGCTGGTTTCTGCAACCCTACCTACCCTAGCTTTAAACAAGTATCGAATCTACTAGTTTGACTTACAATGATCAGCCATAACATTAAAACCACTGACCGGTGAAGTGAATAACATTGATTATCCCATTAGATTAGATTAGATTAGATTAGATTAGATTAGATTAGATTAGATTAGATTAGATTAGATTAGATTAGATTAGATTCACTTTATTCATCCCACATTGGGGAAATTCACGTGTTACAGTAGCAAGAAAATGTCATACAGATAACAAATAAAACTGAAATAAAAATTCGACAAACGAAAGATTAAATACAGAGGGCACCTGTCAGTGGGTGGGATATATTAGGCAGCAAGAGAATAAACAGTTCTTGAAGTTGATGTGTTGGAAGCGGGAAAAATGGGCAAGCGTAAGGATCTGAGTGTCTTTGACAAGGGCCAAATTGTGATGGCTATATGGCTGGGTCTGAGCATCTCCAAAATGGCACATCTTGGAGGGTGTTCCCGGTATGCAGTGGTTAGTACCTCCCAAAAGTGCTCCAAGGAAGGATAATCGGTGAACCGGTGACAGGGTCATAGGTGTCGAAGGCTCATTAATTGGCACAGGGAACGAAGGCTAGCCCATATGGTCCAATCCTACATGCTGACACCTTTCTGTTTCAGCCAGCATTCAATTTTTCAGCAGTTTGCGCTACAGGAGCTCTTCTGTGGGATTGGACCATATGGGCTAGCCTTTGTCCTCCATGCCAACCAATGAGCCTTCGACACCCATGACCCTGTCACCGGTTCACCAGTTGTCCTTCCTTGGAGCACTTTTGGTAGGTACTAACCACTGCATACTGGTAACACCCTACAAGACGTGCCATTTTGGAGATGCTCAGACCCAGTCATATAGCCATCACAATTTGGCCCTTGTCAAAGACACTCAGATCCTTATGCTTGCCCATTTTTCCCGCTTCCAACACATCAACTTCAAGAACTGTTTCTTCTCTTACTGCCTAATATATCCCACCCCTTGACAGGTGCCATTGTAATGAGATAATCAATGATATTCACTGCACCTCTCAGTGGTCATAATGGCATGGCTGATTGGTGTATGTAGCATGAGTGTGATCAGTTTATGTAGAATTAACGTGATCCTATTACGTTTTAAAATCTCACAAGGATGTTGACGCTGACTGGAAGAAATGACTATCGTACTAAATGAACTTGGTTAGACTGTGTGTGGTGTGATAGTGCAGTGAGTGAGTAATGCTGCTGCTTCATAGTGTTAAGGTCCTGGGCTCAATCCTGAGCTTGGCTGACTGTGTGGAGTTCACTTTTATTCCAGGGCTTTGAAAATATATGATCATATCATGTTGGCTGTACAAAAACAAACTGTGTAAATGTAAATCATTTCATTCACATGGAACCAATGCACACATTTGAATTAAGTAAAATCAATTATTTTTTAAGTGTACTTTATCCATCCCATCCATCCAGTATCTGTAGCCGCTTATCCTGTTCTACAGGGCCGCAGGCAAGCTGGAGCCTATCCCAGCTGACTATGGGCGAGAGGCGGGGTACACCCTGGACAAGTCGCCAGGTTATCGTGTAATGCTAGCCGCACACTACGCCGATCCACGCGGTACCGAACCGACCCATTTCAGAGCCGGCTCCCGACAGGGCACGCACATATCCCCAACTAACTCAGGACTGTTGACGAGTGCAGTCGCGATTGAAGCGACACCAAACGAGATTATGCGAACTAATAAGAAAATACTGTTCATAAATAATATAGTTGTGTGAGTTTTGCCATTATTGAGCACAGCAGTGTTCTGGTTAATTGTTGTTGGAGACACCTTTGGACGCTGAGAGAACTGCAGGTCTGCCGCTTTGACCCTTCGTGGTCACCGTACTCCCAGCCAGAAGAAAGTTATCCTGGCTTGGACGCTGCAGTCACGCTGATTGAGAGTGCTGTTCTGTTAAATATTTTTTTTTTGTCTAAGGAAATAAACTGCTGTCCAAGAACTCCTGTCTCTGTGCTGCTTGAGATCCGTTACAATCACAGGGCTGACACATAGACACAGACAACCATTCACACTCACACCTACGGTCAATTTAGAGTCACCAGTTAACCTAACCTGCATGTCTTTGGACTGTGGGGGAAACCCATGTGGACACGGGGAGAACATGCAAACTCCACACAGAAAGGCTCTCGCTGGCCACAAGGCTCGAACCCAGGACCTTCTTGCTGTGAGGCGACAGCGCTAACCACTACACCACCGTGCCGCCCTAAGTGTACTTTATAATGTTTTTTTGTTTGTTTCTTTGTTGTTGTTTTCAGAAAAGCAAGCTAAACTGTGCAATCAGTCAATTTTATTAGATTGTAATTGGCAGCAAAATGGCAGGTGTTAGCTATTGATTTAATTATATATTAACATTTAATGGGTTATCCAAGGGCTGGATTACCTTACAAACATTTACACAGCCATTCTCCTGAATGCTATCCACTTTGATAGTCTTTCCACAGCATATTGTATCTCACTAAGTCTGTTTGTCTCTCCACAGGAGCTTTATATCTGGGTCACGCAGTACTTAGTCAAACAGACGAAATTCCCTGGATGTGCTTTGCTGGCCATTTTTTGGGGAGGAAATAAAACCCAGCCACTGAAAAACCCCACTGAAACACACACAAGTACACAAGTAGGACCTTTTCATTTATCATTAGGATCACCTTCCTCTGTGCACTGGGGCGGTAAGCCTGCATTTGCTCTGAGTCTGACTTGTGTGGCTTTGCATGGTGGCACTGTGCTTTCAGCAGTGGAACCAAATAGCCAGAGAGAAAACTGCATTAGATTTTTAAAAGGGGAGGGGGGAATAGAGTGCAAAATCAGGAAGAATGAGGAAGGGGAAATGAGGAACGTGTATACTGAAGGACAAGGGAGATGATGGGTTTTGCATGAAGTGAGAGAGAAAGGCAGAGGAGCAATCTGCTGGAGGAAAGGGCTCAAAGGAATGCATGTCATCTAATATGTCAAAGCAGGAGGAGTTTGTAAAAATGAAAGACGGAAAGGAGAATTATGCTATCTTTGGAATTCAATGAAGAAAACAGCAAGGTATGAATGAGAAAGCAGAGAGACCAGAATTAATGAGGGAATGACAGAGGAAAACAGGGAAACATTTCCAAGAAAGAGAAATGGAGAACGTTACAGAGATGGCATACAAACTTAGGGTAAATCACTTTTCCGCACATACAGTACATACTGATGTCCACATTGTAGACGGTCCATAAAAACACTTTTGATATGGGGCGGCACGGTGGTGTACTGGTTAGCACTGTTGCCTCACAGCAAGAAGGTTCTGGGTTTGAGCCCATTGGCTGACGGGGGCCTTTCTGTGCGGAGTTTGCATGTTCTCCCTGTGCCTGCGTAGGTTTCCTCCGGGTGCTCTGGTTTCCCCCACAGTCCAAAGACATGCAGTTAGGTTAGGTGGATGGCCTTGGGCTGAAGTGCCCTTGAGCAAGGCACCGAACCCCCAACTGCTCCCTGGGCACTATAGTATCGCTACCCACTGCACTGGGTATGTGTGTGTGCTCATTGCTCACTTGTGTGTGCGGGTGTGTGTTCACTGCTTTAGATGGGTTAAATGCAGAGAGGAATTTCACTGTCCTTGAGTGTGCATGTGACAAAAAAAGGCTTCTTCTTCTTCTGATTCAAGTAAGAAAAGACTTCCTTAACCACCATCAGCTTAAACAAAGTGTAGCATTCAGTCTCACGAATTGATAAGGTCTTCAAGTCTATCATGCATTGGATATACTGTATATTTGACCATTTGTTAACTTTTGATCTCCCAAGAAATGCTCAGGCATCTGTGAGAGTTTTTGTAATGTAATAGATCAAAATAGAACTTGCAGTCGTGTGTGTGTGTGTGTGTGTGTGTATAGTCTCAAAAGCACTTAGTGATCTCACATTATCTAATATTACCTTACAATCTAATTCATCACAGTGTGATACACGAAAGATTTGATCATCCACGTCTGGGTTGCTGTGTGATATCTCTCTGTGCTCTTTGCCCTGCTGTGTCAAAGCAGTGACCTCACCAGGTATTACCATAATGCACTATGCTCTGATGAATTACTAAGCATGACCGCTGTTCAGACGTATCCGAGATGCTCAACTAATGGACTGATGCTTTGGAAGATGCAAAATAAGAATGCTATCATACCTACGATTCGCTTCTGCTCCAGACAGACTGACGGTGTGTGTACATTGCGTTCATTCTTTTTTTTTTTCTCAAATTGAAAATAGGAAACTGATGGAACAGCTTTTAATATTTTTTCTTGGTTTGAATTGTTTCTATGTGTTTCACCACAGGTGGCACGCTGGTGTAGTGGTTAGCACTGTCACCTCACCTCACAGCAAGAAGGTTCTGGGTTCGAGCCCAGTGGAGTTTGCATGTTCTCCCCGTGTCCGCGTGGGGTTCCTCCGGGTGCTCCGGTTTCCCCCAACGTCCAAAGACATGCAGGTTAGGTTAACTGGTGACTCTAAATTGACCGTAGGTGTGAGTGTGAATGGTTGTCTGTGTCTATGTGTCAGCCCTGTGATAACCTGGCGACTTGTCCAGGGTGTACCCCGCCTTTCGCCCGTAGTCAGCTGGGATAGGCTCCAGCTTGCCCTACACAGGATAAGCAGTGATGGATAATGGATGGATGGATGTTTCACCACAGTTTAGAAATCAAATATTCAATGAAAAAATGCCCAATGCAGTACGTTGTACATGTTTATCATTATAAAACATGATAAGAATAGGAGTCTGTTGATTTTTTCAGCCACCATGTCATCCTTCTTTCTAGTACCCCTCTTGTTATTTTTTAAACAATATTAGCACTACATCAGGCACGAACATCAACCTTTAGTAACAATCTACAGTGGTGCTTGAAAGTTTGTGAACCCTTTAGATTTTTCTATATTTCTGCGTAAATATGACTTAAAACATCATCAGATTTTCACACAAGTCCTAAAAGTAGATAAAGAGAACCCCGTTAAACAAATGAGACAAAAATATTATACTTGGTCATTTATTTATTGAGGAAAATGATCCAGTATTACATATCTGTGAGTGGCAAAAGTATGTGAACCTCTAGGATTAGCAGTTAATTTGAAGGTGAAATTAGAGTCAGGTGTTTTCAATCAATGGGATGACAATCAGGTGTGAGTGGGCACCCTGTTTTATTTAAAGAACAGGGATCTATCAAAGTCTGATCTTCACAACACATGTTTGTGGAAGTGTATCATGGCATGAACAAAGGAGATTTCTGAGGACCTCAGAAAAAGCATTGTTGATGCTCATCAGGCTGGAAAAGGTTACAAAACCATCTCTAAAGAGTTTGGACTCCACCAATCCACAGTCAGACAGATTGTGTACAAATGGAGGAAATTCAAGACCATTGTTTACCTCCCCAGGAGTGGTCGACCAACAAAGATCACTCCAAGAGCAAGGCGTGTAATAGTCGGTGAGGTCACAAAGGACCCCAGGGTAACTTCTAAACAACTGAAGGCCTCTCTCACATCGGCTAATGTTAATGTTCATGAGTCCACCATCAGGAGAACACTGAACAACAATGGTGTGCATGGCAGGGTCGCAAAGGGAAAGCCACTGCTCTCCAAAAAGAACATTGCTGCTCATCTGCAGTTTGCTAAAGCTCACATGGAAAAGCCAGAAGGCTATTGAAAAAATGTTTTGTGGACGGATGAGACTAAAATAGAACTTTTTGGTTTAAATGAGAAGCGTTATGTTTGGAGAAAGGAAAACACTGCATTCCAGCATAAGAACCTTATCCCATCTGTGAAACATGGTGGTGGTAGTATCATGGTTTGGGCCTTTTTTGCTGCATCTGGGCCAGGATGGCTTGCCATCATTGATGGAACAATGAATTCTGAATTATACCAGCAAATTCTAAAGGAAAATGTCAGGACATCTGTCCATGAACTGTATCTCAAGAGAAGGTGGGTCATGCAGCAAGACAACGACCCTAAGCACACAAGTCGTTCTACCAAAGAATGGTTAAAGAAGAATAAAGTTAATGTTTTGGAATGGCCAAGTCAAAGTCTTGACCTTAATCCAATCGAAATGTTGTGGAAGGACCTGAAGCGAGCAGTTCATGTGAGGAAACCCACCAACATCCCAGAGTTGAAGCTGTTCTGTACGGAGGAATGGGCTAAAATTCCTCCAAGCCGGTGTGCAGGACTGATCAACAGTTACTGGAAACGTTTAGTTGCAGTTATTGCTGCACAAGGGGGTCACACCAGATACTGAAAGCAAAGGTTCACATACTTTTGCCACTCACAGATATGTAATATTTGGATCATTTTCCTCAATAAATAAATGACCAAGTATAATATTTTTGTCTCATTTGTTTAACTGGGTTCTCTTTATCTACTTTTAGGACTTGTGTGAAAATCTGATGATGTTTTAGGTCATATTTATGCAGAAATGTAGAAAATTCTAAAGGGTTCACAAACTTTCAAGCACCACTGTATCCAGTAATTACTGACACACAACCAGGTCATTCAAGATTGTTCATTAATTTTTAGTCCTATAATGAGTATGAAAACAAGCGAAGAACTGTTTATCAGCCTAATATTTATTGTTTTAAAGTCAAAAACTGTTTCAAACATCTCTTTTGGATTGGTTTTTTTTTTCATTTTGTAACAAAAAAAAAGTACATGGACCACTGATCTCTACAATCAGTTGCAGATATTTAAAACCGTGTTAAAGCTCCATTGTGTTGTTTGAGCTTTTGCAATATTCTATGCTAAAATGCTTGTCTCACTTGTTATGTATCAATTGCTAGGCTTCATTCTTCTATATGGACTACTGAGTTAGCTAGTTTGGATTGTTGACAGTTTGACATGATCCCAGATTTTTTTTTTTGGTTCTTCAAATATTTTATTGGATTTGTAGCCAAAATAAGAAGTCTGTCAGCTCAAACCAGCTTAGAAGGAGATTTTTCTCAATGTAAAAAATTTGATTTAGACAATTCTTCTTACATCCTTTTCCCACCTCTATATGGGGTAGATGTGGTTAAGTTGAGCTGATAGGGTTAAAGTGCATATCACAGGTAAATTCAGGAGCAAGATCAATGTAGTTCTCCTATTTTATATTAAACTTTGGTCAAATATCTGTAACATTCTGCATTCTCTGCAATTTTTTTACCTTGCGCAATACCAGAAAAATTCAGTTGAAATCAAGCCCTTTGAGGCGAATTGGTCCGCCTCTGAAAAAACTTGGCATTTGGATTTCCCGGGAAACATTGATTTTCGTGACGTCGCATGCAGGACGCCTCCTTCTGAATCCTACGTCAGCGCTGGTTTGTTTATGAGAAAACATTGGTTTAGTGTGGACAAAATATCCCCACTAATATGGAATAAATTTTGTGCCAAAATGTTCATACAATACTTTTGAAATATCAAACAAAAACGATAAATCAAAATACAAAAAAAAAGTCAATTTTTTTTAGACTGGCAAACAAATTATTCGTGTAATCGCGCAAAATATCAGTCTATTATTCTTCAGAAACCTTTTATTTTTGTTCTGCGTCTTTCTCAGTTTTGTTTGCCGTAATTTATTTTGGTTGCGATTCCAGCTTTCTCGTTTGCGCTCCCTGACTTTTTGCTTGCAGTTTTGGCACAAACTTCACGTGTGGGTGGGCTGTCCAGGAATGCATTCCCATTGGCTAACTTGTGTTTGACTGACAGCTACGCTCAGCCATTCCCTACTCGGATTCTGGCGGACTGTTTGACGAGTGACCATTCCATTGCTGGTAAACAAGGATTGAGTGGACTTATTATGATATTGAATTAATTCAACAAAGTGTAAGTGCGGGACAAATGTGCTGTATGTGTTGCAGTAGTGCACATTATGCAGGCGTGTTTAACGTTAGCAAGACAGCTATTATATTGGGTAGTGGAGCGAAGGCTAACATTTGACTTGCCACCAAACACCTGCATAATGTGTACTACTGCAACACATACAACACATTTGTCCCGCACTTACACTTTGTTGAATTAATTCAATATCATAATCGTCACTGAAGTCCACTCGATCCTTGTTTCCCGTCAATGGATCGGTCACTCGTCAAACAGTCCGCCAAAATCCGAGTAGGAAATGGCCGCAACAGCCTCCGGGGGAATCGCTGAGCGTAGCTGTCAGTCAAACACAAGTTAGCCAATGGGAATGCATTCCTGGACAGCCCGCCCACATGTGAAGTTTGTGCCAAAACTGCAAGCAAAAAGTCAGGGAGCGCAAACGAGAAAGCTGGAATCGCAACCAAAATAAATTACGGCAAACAAAACTGAGAAAGACGCGGAACAAAAATAAAAGGTTTCTGAAGAGTAATAGACTGATATTTTGCACGATTACATGAATAATTTGTTTGCCAGTTTAAAAAAATTGACTTTTTTTTGTATTTTGATTTATCATTTTTGTTTGATATTTCAAAAGTATTGTATGAACATTTTGGCACAAAATTGATTCCACACACTAAGGCTAAGCATATAATCTTTCATCTTGGACACTCTTTCTGTGTGTGTGTGTGTGTGTGTGTGTGTGTGAAATATACCTTGCATTCTCTTTTGTCTCAGTTTGTAGATCACCAGTGCAAATCCTCCAAACAGCAGCAGACACATGCACACACTGACACACACACACTTTTTTGGTTTTCTGCAAATTTCTTCAACGTTATCGCATAGTTATTAAAATGGTTAACAGATGTATCGTAGGAGGGTGTAGCAACACCAATCATGATGGGATTAGTGCTCATCATTTTCCAAAAGACCGGACAATGAGAGAGAAATGGGAGCGCTTGGTCTACACAGGCTGTGCACTGAAACTGTGCAAAGCTCGCGCAGCCTGCTGGCGCTTCCGCAGATAATGTCACAAATCTGGCTCCAGACTCCCTTGGGATTTTTCCAGATGCATTTTGTGATTTTATTTTTTTCTGCTGTAGACAGATGGCCTTGTGCAAAATTACCCTTCTGGATGAGTGTGTAAAGGGACGTACTTTCATATAAAAAAACACGAAATTGGTCCAGAATATGCACTTTAAAGGTCCAGCAAGGGCAGTTTGGTGGTGGTGGTGGTGCTGGGGCTTGAACCCCTAACCCGCATCCTAACCCCTTAACCTGTTGAGCCACCATTACACTGGATTTAGACTATTAGAAGTGGAATGTGTTTTACATGTTTTGTATAGCGGGCGGCACGGTGGTGTAGTGGTTAGCGCTGTCGCCTCACAGCAAGAAGGTCCGGGCTTGAGCCCAGTGGCTGACGAGGGCCTTTCTGTGTGGAGTTTGCATGTTCTCCCCGTGTCCGCGTGGGTTTCCTCCGGGTGCTCCGGTTTCCCCCACAGTCCAAAGACATGCAGGTTGGGTTAACTGGTGACTCTAAATTGAGTGTAGGTGTGAATGTGAGTGTGAATGGTTGTCTGTGTCTATGTGTCAGCCCTGTGATGACCTGGCGACTTGTCCAGGGTGTACCCCGCCTTTCGCCCGTAATCAGCTGGGATAGGCTCCAGCTTGCCTGCGACCCTGTAGAAGGATAAAGCGGCTAGAGATAATGAGATGAGATGAGATGTTTTGTATATGTTGATACAATTAGCTATGAAATATGATTGAGATTAAATTGAGGTGAGAACACAGTGTTCTCTATTTTCTATT
This sequence comes from Neoarius graeffei, assembly GCF_027579695.1. Taxonomy (NCBI): domain Eukaryota; kingdom Metazoa; phylum Chordata; class Actinopteri; order Siluriformes; family Ariidae; genus Neoarius; species Neoarius graeffei. The sequence continues at coordinate 57,468,848 of NC_083570.1, read as the reverse complement.
ACATTTCCTCAAATTAATAAAACTGTTCCCTCATTTTTTTTTTTTTACTTCATCTACTGAAAATGTGCATACTGTTCCTGAACAGACTGAACAAGCAGGTTAAAGTTCAGTTTAAGTAAAAGGAATTCACAGTTTCCTGCTATGGACAGAGATTTGTGATGAAATTAACTTTGGCCTGGAATTGGGTTACAAACACTGGAACTTAATGCTTTTGAACCATTTCTCTATTACAGTGTGTGCATTTCCTTGAAAGAAAAACACAGATTAATCAAACTGATGGCACACTTCATGTGAACTTGAGAAGTAACACATTCACAGCACAAATATAGCCGATTGTGTACATTTCATGACCTTGATTTAGTATTTAGGTGTCATATCAGAAAGAAACTCTTTCAGTTGCCTGTCAAGGGTGATGGTGATTGACATGATGATCATGCTTTTGAATCTCAATATACACTACGTGACCAAAAGGATGTGGACATTGACCATTCCAATCCAAACCTCCACTCTTCTGGGAAGGCTTTCCACTAGTTTTTGGAGTGTAACTGTGGGGATTTGTGTTCTTCTTCTCATATGTCAGTCATACTGTAGTTGACTGTTTACTGCAGAGTTGTTAGCTAGCTCAGGAGAGCGACCCCAGGTGGACGTAGAGCCGTTCCCACACAACCATTCACACCTACAGGTATGGGCAATTCAGAGTGGCCAGTTATCCTAACTGCATGTCTTTGGATGGTGGGGAGAAACCAGAATACCTGGAGGAAACCCACACATGCCCCTTTTCCACCAAAGCAGTTCCAGGGCTGGTTCGGGGCCAGTGTTTAGTTTGGAACCGGGTTTTCTGTTTCCACTGACAAAGAATTGGCTCTGGGGCCAGAAAAACCGGTTCCAGGCTAGCACCAACTCTCTGCTGGGCCAGAGGAAAGAACCGCTTATGTCAGCAGGGGGGCGGAGTTGTTAAGACCAACAACAATAACAAGACTGTGAAAGATCGCCATTTTTAAGCGACGAGAAGCAGCAGCTGTACAAATGCGAAGTCATCCATTATTATTGTTGTTGTTGTTGTTGCTGCTGCTGCTTCTTCCGCGTTGTTTTTGCTTCGATATTTGCGCCAAGGTTTATGCAAACATAGCAACGTAACTGACGTATACAGCGACGTAATGACGTATACAGTGATGTAACTGACGTATACAGCGACGTAATGACGTGGCACTGCGAGCTATGGAAAAGCAAACTGGTTCTCAGCTGGCTTGCAAGTTGAACGAGTTGTGAACCAGCACCAGCACTGGCCCTGAACCAGACCTGGAACTGATTTGGTGGAAAAGGGGTAACAGACACCACGCAAACTCCAAACAGAAAGCCCCCCGTCAGCCATGTGGTGGCAGTGCTAACCACTGCACCACCGTGCCACTCAGTATTTATGTTCATTCAGCTACAAGAGTACAAGAGGTTGAGCACTAATGACCAGCAAGAAGGCCTGGAATGAAGCTAGCATTCCAGTTCATCCCAAAGATGTTCAGTGGGGTTGAGATCAGGGCTCTGTGCAGGACACTTGAGTTCTTCCACTCCAACCTTGATAAACCATGTCTTTATGAACCTTGCTTTGTGCACAGGGGCATTGTCATGCTGGAACAGGTTTGGGCCTTTTAGTTCCAATGAAGGGAAATCCTAATTCAACAACATACAAAGACATTCTATACAATTGTGTGCTTCCAACCTTGTGGCAACAGTTTGAAGAAGAAGCACATATGGCTGCTATGGTCGGATGTCCATATACTTTTGGCCATATAGCGTATCTACCTCGTCCAGTCAACATGTGCGCAATAACCTTAGAGTATCTGAAAACTCAATCCAGTTCCTACAATCCAGTTCATATTTGCAGTCAAAGAACAAAAAATCAGCGTGTTTAAAAAAAATTTCAATATCATTCTGGGATATTTACATCTCAAATAATATCAAATTTTTTGAAACACCCTGTAGAACCAAATTACAATGATGAGTAAGCCTGACATGTGTCATCTTAACTTGTGTTTGTTAAGTGATGTACAAAGAATGGGGTTGCGCTGATGTGCTGTGTCTTGTTTAATACACAGCACATCACACACACGCACACACTCCAGTAAGGCAGGCTAATGAATGACATGTGGGAGGATAATTACTGAGAAAGCGAGTCTGGACAAGCCTACACTCAGGCCCACAGTTCAATCAACCATCTTCGCAACGCACACATATTTACAGCCGGCTAGCCTTTAGATCTGTATCCAAAACCGACAATACACAAACTGATCCCTATACACAGAATACACAATAAAACAGCTGTAAAAGTCCTACAAGTGCCTCCAGTACACCTTTTGTATCTACATCGGATCACAGAAAAACAGACATCAGAAAACAATGTCAAATATCTTTTACACATATCAGATTCCAGGCTAGCTTTCATTCTCCATTACTGTCACAGCATAGCATTTTTGCCTGACCTTCATGTTTGGAGTACTGTTCCATCATTGTTTCACCATGTAATTTTGTTCGTCGTGCATGATTATTATTTTTGAAATAATCGTATTTTAGCATATTTAACATATTTATACATATTTGTTCATTTGGAACATAGCTATTAAATACACTCACCAGTCATTTTATTAGCAACATCTATCCACTTGCTTATGCAGTTATCCAATCAGCCAAACATGTAGCAACAGTGCAATGCATACAATCGTGCAGATGCACATCAAGAGCTTCAGTGAATGTTCATAACAAACTTCAGAATGGAAAATAAATGTGATCTCAGTGACTTTGACTGTCGATGGCACCAGATGGGCTGGTCTGAGTATTTTAGAAACTGCTGATCTCCTGGGATTTTCACACAAAATAGTCTCTAGAGTTTACACAGAATGGTGCGAAAAATAAAAACATTCAGTGACATTCAGCTCTGCAGGTGGAAAAGGATAACTGAAGAGAAAGGTCAGAGGAGAATGGGCAGACTGGTCCCAGCTGACAGGATGCCTAGAGCAGTGTTGTAGTCGCGTCACTAAATCTCAAGTCTGAGTCCAGTCTTGAATCCCCAGTGTCCAAGTCATTAAAAAAAAAATTTGAGTCAAGTCTGAGAACAACACTCCAACCACACCATTTGATGGTGGCTGTTTTAATGCCATTAATATTAGTTTGTTCCTGAACATGACGTATGAACAGGTGAAGGTGCATTCTCTTTATCAGGGAGTGTGAAGTATTCTGTCAGAGATGGTTGGGAGATGGATGTAAGTGCAGAAGGTGTGTTTGTACAAGTGAAGACAAGTGTGTGTACAAGTGAAGACAGGTAAACAATCCAGAACGGCAGGCAAAATCTTAAAACAGTGAAACAGGCAACAGGTCGAGCGAGGCACAAACAGGCTATTGTAGACTCGGCAGAATCAAAGACGAGAAACAGGAAATCAGGAAACCAAGCAAGGAAATAAGGCTCAGTAATGTGTCAGCAACGCAACTCAATACTTTGCAAAGTAAGTGTGTTTTCACAGTTTTTATATAAGTGCACTGATTGCGCCTTAATCCGGTGCAGGTGCAAGTCGTTTATGGCGCACGTGTGAGAGTCCGTTTGGTGCGCGCGCTGTCCAGAGCGCGCCCAAGAGTCTCTCTGATGCACACGCCAAGGTGCACAGGTGTGACACTCTTGCATGAAATTAGTACAAAAATTAATGTAGATTTAAATATTTTATGCCAAATTATTATGCCATGTTACAAAAAAAATAAAGAAAAAATCCGAGTCCTCCTCGTCTCCAATTTACGAGTCCAAATGCAGTTAATGCACGAGTCCAAGTCCGAGTCATCAGTGCTCAAGCCCAAGTCAAGTCACGAGTCTTTCAAATTAGGGCATGAGTCGGACTCGAGTCCAAGTCCTGGACTTGAGTACTACAAGCCTGGCCTAGAGTAACTCAAATAACCATGCTTTACAACTGTGGTGAGCAGAAAATCATCTCAGAACAAACAAGACCTCAAATCATGAGGCGAATTGGCTGAAGCAAAAGACTGCATCAGGTTCCGGTCCTGTCAGCTAAAAACAGGAATCTGAGGAATCCAGTGACACAACTTGCCTTGTGTCAACAGTTCAGGCTGGTGGTGGTAGTGTAGTGGTGTGGGGAACGTTTTCGTGGTGCACATTGGCCCTATTAATACCAATTGAGCATGATTTGAATGGCACAGCCTATCTGAGTATTGTTGCTGACCATGTCCTTCCCTTTATGGCCACAATTTACCCATTTTATCATGACTACTTCGAGCATGACAATGTGCCAGGTCACAAAGATCAACTCTTCTCAAACTGGCTCCATGAATATAACAATGAGTGCAGTGTTCTTCAGTGGCCTTGCCAGTCACCAGCTCCGAATCCAGTAGAGCCTTTCTGAGGTATGGTACAATGGGAGATTTGCAGCATGAATGTGTAGCTGATAAATCTGATGCAATATTGTGATGCAGTCATGTCAACATGGACCAGAATCTCAAAAGGACTGTCTGCAACACCTTGTGAAAAAATGCCACAATGAATAGAGGCAATGGCGAGTCCTACCTAGAATTTGATTCAGGAATTAGTGCTCCTAATAAAGTGACCCTTGAGTGTACGTCCGACAAAATACTGTGATATTGTACACATGGACAGAGCAGCACAGTGTAACACTGCTGCCTAACAGTTCAATTCTGAGCTCTGGTTCCTCTCTGTTACCCCTTTTCCACCAAATCAGTTCCAGGGCTGGTTCGGGGCCAGTGCTGGTGCTGGTTCATAACTCATCCAACTTGCGAGCCAGCTGAGAACCAGTTTGCTTTTCCATAGCTCACGGTGCTAAAGGAAGCCATGTCATTACGTCGCTGTATACGTCAGTTACATCACTGTATACGTCATTACGTCGCTGTATACGTCAGTTACGTCGCTATGTTTGCATAAACCTTGGCGCGAATATCGAAGCAAAAACAACGCGGAAGAAGCAGCAGCAACAACGACAATAATAATAATGGATGACTTCGCGTTTGTACAGCTGCTGCTTCTCGTCGCTTAAAAATGGCGATCTTTCGTGGTCTTGTTATTGTTGTTGGTCTTAACAACTCCGCCCCCCGCTGACGTAAGCGGTTCTTTCCTCTGACCCAGCAGAGAGTTGGTGCTAGCCTGGAACCGTTTTTTCTGGCCCCAGAGCCAGTTATTTGTCAGTGGAAACAGAAAACCCGGTTCCAAACTAAGCACTGGCCCTGAACCAGACCTGGAACTGCTTTGGTGGAAAAGGGGCATGTGTGGAGTTCCACATGCTCTCCCTGTGTCCTTGTGGATTTCTTCCAGGTCCTCTGGTTTCCTTCCATCTCCCAAAAACATACTGGTAAGTAGATTAATAATGCTATGCTAATATATCCACAGCAACCCGGACCAGGATGAAGTGGTTACTGAAGATGAATGAATGAATGAATGAATGAATGTACTTGGATAGTAGATCTAAACTCTGCCTGAGACAGAAGAGTTTCAAGTGGAATCAGGACAGCGCCAGTCAGCCTTGACAAGCGCTCGTAAATGCATTTGTTCTCCCCTGACTTCCTGATTGCCCAAAAGAGTCTCACACCTCACTGTTGATGTCCCTTTGAGGCTTCTATTCTTTAAGTAGAGATAAAACGATACATTGACGGTGATTGCAGTAAGTAATTGAGTTATCAAGTGGTAATGTCATTAAGATCTACAGTTTGATGGAGACACACTAAAAATAACTCATACACAATTGAATTGGCTCGGGAAAAACACACCCAGTCCAGTTCCTTAGAAAACATTAACACTTGCAGAACACTCCGTGCAAGGTCTGAAAATAAAATCGGCAACACAAAATATCAAGATTCAAACCCTTGTGCATTTGATTGCACCCATTTCTTAATTGCAGCCACTTTTCATAATTCATGTTCAATAAAACATTCCTTCTAAGCACACAACACTGAGTACTAGCGAGCAGTGCTGTCTTCTAAATACGTGAGAATGCAATAATACATTTTGTTGATGGATTCTGATTAATACTTTGCATTAATGGAAACACAAGGAAACAGCAGAAAAACTCAGTTTGATTTTAAACATTGGCTTGATCCAATTTCTAGATGTAAGATATTTCATTAGCATGCTAGTGGTTGTTTTAAATTAGGCAGTTCATCATTCTTGGCAGTGGGATCAGCAGCTCCAGCAGTTCTCAGCCAAGACAGACACACAGTCCAGCCTGACACACAGCAGTGGAGCAAGACAGCCCTGGTCACAGCCAAATTAATAAAACATCTCCTTCCAGCAGCTTAGTATCATCACTATCATTCAGGAGCAGGTGCAAGCAACCTGTGCCAATGCTCCTTCTATCTTTCAGTCAAGGCATCCTTTCCTTCTCACACACTAGCTTCTTGATTCGATGGCATTCTGCTCATTTTCGGGTCTGGAAACCTGCCATCTTGTGCCTTTTCTGTGCCAGACCTTCAGGTCATAGTAAACCTATTTCACCTGACCTGTTTTAACCTAACTGCCAAAACTTGTGTGAAAGCTGTGATCACATTCAGACCTACTTAGAAGCTTACTGGCCACATGGTGAGAAAGCTGCTGGAGATAATAGTAAGAAGAGTGGTTGGATTTGGGCCAGTCTTATCTTTTAGTGCATGTGTGTGTGTGTGTGTGTGTGTGTGTGTGTGTGTGTGTGTGTGTGTGTGTGTGTGTGTGTTTCTTTCTCCATGGGTGGAGTTTGCATCTTTTAGGACATCAAAGTAAATGCACAGTGCTTGGTATCAACAGAGAACACACTTTGTCTTCACAATTATAGATATAAGCACAAATTATTTGCAATGTTTGAAGCAAAATGCAATATGCTTACAGAGACAGAACAGGAAAGCTGAAATGATTGACAGTAGGCATGAATAAGCATGGGGAAATAGTCAAAATTAGTCATTAAGAACTGATTAAGGAGATAAATGGAAGATGAACATCCATTCATTCATTCGTAAGTTATCCTTTTGAATGCTGCTTTAATATATAGCCTGGGTCTTTCAGTTTAGTCAGCTGAAGAGGGTGAAATACTGATGTTTTCCCCTTCAAGGTCATTCAGGAGGCTACTGAAGTAGGAGCTCGAGAAGTTGCCTAAGCAACAGCATTAATGATCTTGTGATGAACAGTTTGGCTACTGTCCATCAGTGCTCATGTTTATTTCTCAGTCAGTATGAAGCACAGTCAAATTATATGCTCATAATAATAATAATAATAATAATAATAATAATAATAATAATATATCCATCAATCATCTGTAGCCACTTATCCTGTTCTACAGGGTCGCAGGCAAGCTGGAGCCTATCCCAGCTGACTATGGGTGAGAGGCAGGGTACACCCTGAACAAGTTGCCAGGTCATCACAGGGCTGGCATATAGAGACAAACAACCATTCGTACTCACATTCACACCTATGCTCAATTTAGAGTCACCAGTTAACCTAACCTGCATGTCTTTGGATTGTGGAGGAAACCAGAGCACCCGGAGGAAACCCACGCGGACACAGGGAGAACATGCAAACTCCACACAGAAAGACCCTTGTCAGTCACTGGGCTCGAACCCAGGACTGTGAGGCGACAGTGCTAACCACTGCACCACCGTGCTGCCCAATAATAATCTCATCTCATCTCATTATCTCTAGCTGCTTTATCCTGTTCTACAGGGTCGCAGGCAAGCTGGAGCCTATCCCAGCTGACTACGGGCGAAAGGCGGGGTACACCCTGGACAAGTCGCCAGGTCATCACAGGGCTGACACATAGACACAGACAACCATTTACACTCACATTCACACCTACGGTCAATTTAGAGTCACCAGTTAACCTAACCTGCATGTCTTTGGACTGTGGAGGAAACCGGAGCACCCGGAGGAAACCCATGCGGACACGAGGAGAACATGCAAACTCCGCACAGAAAGGCCCTTGTTGGTCACTGGGTTCGAACCCACCAGGTTGCACGTTTAACATCAGCCTGCACTCACCCGCGCGTATTTGGAGGAATAGGGGTCCTCGAAGAGCGCCCACATCTTCCTCTGCCATCGGTTCCAGCGGCCTGAACGGCTTTCGGGTGAGTCTCCGTGCGCGAGGCGCCGCGTCATTTCCGCTCCCTCGTCCCCTTCGGCGGGCGCTTCGTGCGTCCCCAAGACTTCTGCCTCTGTGTCATCGTGTGCGCCGGCGCCATCGAGCAGCGCGCCGCCGCCGAAACTGACCAGCGCCTCCTCGGCCTCACGGTGCTGCCGGTAGGTCATCCAGCAGCACGGCTCCACATCTGTCTCGTCGATGCCCCAGAAGGCGAGCTCCTCCTCGTAGAGCGGCCCGCACACATCCGCCGGGCAGTGCAGCTTGCCCGTGCGGTAGTAGTTAAGGATGTGCGCAAAGACACCCGGGTGCCGGTCGAAGAAGAACTCGCCGACCGTCGCGTCGTAGTCGAAGTGACTTGCTGCGTCGGGCTCAGCGAGCCACGACAGGCGCGTGCCGGGCAGCGTGCGCAGCGTCCCGCGGTACGTCTGGTGCTTGATGCCGCCCACGTTGATCACAATGCGGTCCTTCTCGTCGCCGTGGTGGCCCATCGCGACGCCCTGGGCATTATCTACCACCTACCTGGGGCATGGCGACCGGGAAATAGGGCTGGGAGTGAGCAGAATACCAACAGGCCAGCACCGCTCGTCTTTATTCAAGACACGCATCTACAGAGCCGTTCAGAGAAAACCCAAACACATGGATCAGCCGAACACCTGTAAAGATGGTGCCAGTCTCGTCTTTGCGTAAATTCTCACCATTGAACAGAACAATAATGGAGCGATGCAAACGCGAACCTCATCTGAGCGGCTCAACAGAACCGGTACCTGTAAAGAGCGCGTTATTCACACACACTGTGCATCCCATCACATCCCATCCCGTCCCATCCCATCACATCACATCACTGGCCGCTCCGCTCGTCTCCATGTCCGTCTCCGTGTCTTTTGGCGCAAGGTGACTGTGCAGGCAGTGATGCTGTCGCTCGCACCGGAAAGCCTCAGTCCCAAAATAATAATAATAATAATAATAATAATAATAATAATAGGCTAATAATAAGGGCCCGCTCCTGATCTCCGGCTCGTATGGAGTATGATGATGAAAATGTTGAAATAGCGGTGCGCTCACAGCGCACAGTCAGACGCGCCTTCAGCGTCCCGTTATAGTCACGTGATCGCTATAACTACATTAGGAATGGAACAGAGGCTAGACGCAGGAATGGATCGCTGTTTATGAAGAGCAGCCTGCTGGAGATGTTTTTTTTTTCTTTTATCCTTCCTTCACTGAACGCAACAGTCTGGTTCATGCACCAGCGCATCCCTTTGTACTGCGCGCCCGTGTAGCCTGCTGGAGAACGTGTGTGTGTGTGTGTGTGTGTGTGTTAGATCTTGTTGATGACCAAATCAAATGTCCCCACGAGGATATTAGAGCGTTGACCTGGGAACATTTCTGTGTTGTTTGTTAACAAAATGGCACTTTTTATTGAAGAAATTGCTATAACATTACACATATCATTAATAACCTGCATTAATGTCAGTGGAAGGTTCTTGCAAGAACAGCTACAGTGTTTCTCATTGATCAATTAAACAAGTGGAAGATTTTTTTGTTTTGCTAAACACAAATGCAGGGCGGCACGGTGGTGTAGTGGTTAGCACTGTCGCCTCACAGCAAGAAGGTCCTGGGTTTGAGCCCAGCGGCTGGCGAGGGCCTTTCTGTGCGGAGTTTGCATGTTCTCCCCATGTCTGTGTGGGTTTCCTCCGGGTGCTCCGGTTTCCCCCACAGTCCAAAGACATGCAGGCTAGGCTAATTGGTGACTCTAAAGTGACCATAGGTGTGAACGGTTGTTTGTGTCTATGTGTCAGCCCTGTGATGACCTGGCGACTTGTCCAGGGTGTACCCCGCCTCTCGCCCATAGTCAGCTGGGATAGGCTCCAGCTTGCCTGCGACCCTGTAGAACAGGATAAGCGGCTACAGATAATGGATGGATGGATAAACACAAATGCATGTTTACTCAGTGTGTCTCTTTCTTGGGGCAGCATGCTGGTGCAGTGATTAGCACCTGTGAGCACTGTTGCCTCACAGGAAGAAGGTTTGGGTTTGAACTTCGTGGCCGACTGGGGTCTTTCTGTGTGGAGTTTGGAGTTTCTGCCCATGCCTCTGTGGGTTTCCTCTGGCTGCTCTGGTTTAATCCAACAATCCAAAGACGTGGATGAGGTCAACTGGCTACTCTGTACTACACATAGGTCTGAGTGTGAATGGTTGTTTATGTCTGTGTTAGCCCTACAATAGATTGGAGACCTGCCCTGGGTGTACGCCGTCTCTCGTCCAATGTCAGCTGGGATTGGCTCCAGCTTCCCCTGCTACCCTGACGGATAAGCAGTATAGATAATGGACGGATGTCTTTTCCTTGACTTCGGGTGCTTAAAAAACAAAAAGTTTTTAGGAGTCGTCATTGTTGACATGGCAAAATTCTAGATTCACTATATGGCCAGTACTTTGTGGAAGCATATGTGTTGCTTCCCCAAACTGTAACCACAAAGCTGAAAGCAGACAATTGTATAAAATTTCTTAGTATACTGGAGTATTCTAACTTTGTTTCACTGGAACTAAGAGGCCCAAACCTGTTCCAGCACAACAATGCCCCTGTGCACAAAGCAAACTTCATGAAGTAATGATTTGCCAAGATTGGAGTGAAAGAACTCAAGCGTCCTACACATAGTCCTGACCTCAACCCCACTGAACACCTTTGGGATGAACTGGAACACGGTGTCCTCACTCAACATCAGTGTTTAACCTCACAAATACTCCTGTGGCTGAATGATTACAAATCCTCACAGCCACGCTCCAAAATCTAGTGGAAAGACTTCCCAGAAGAGAGGAAGTTATTTTAACAGCAAAGTGGGAGGGGGGATCTATAATGGGATGTTCAACAAGAGTATGATAGGAAGTTCATCATATGAGTGTGATGGTCAGGGGTCAACATACTTTTGGCTATGTAGCGTAGATAGACCCGAGTTCTCTGGGTTCTGCTCTTGAACTGCAGCCTTTAACAAGATACATAGTTCTGTAGTTACTGGCTGTCTATTTTCCAATGTATTACGTTTTTTTAACCGCACAATTACTCATTCTGGCATAAGAGTCAGTGTCAGCTTATTGTTTCTACTGATTTCGGATCACCTAATATATGTCTGGAGAATCTCAGTTGTGAGTAGGTTTGGCTGCTGACATCACCCTCCAATGTCTGAAGTGGAGACAATAAAATATAATTTGCAGGATGAATGAGGAGTTCCAGGATAAATGAAGTATTTTCTGCAGCATACCAGACCATGTTGATGCATAGTTCTGCTCTGTAATACGTTTAATATTTGTATAATTGAGATACTAATATTTACTTGCAAATGGAGATACTTAGATCAAGCTAGAGTCCCTGTTTTTTTTTCTTTGTCATGCTGTATTACAAAATCTCTGAGAAACATATGAAACATATACAGCGTATGAAATCCTCCAGAAGCAAGGAAGTAGAAAAAGAGGAAGAAGAAAAAAAAATCCCAGCATGGGCCAAAAGGAAGTAAGTGCAGCAGTGGTCACTACTGATAAGACCAGAAGGTTGTTTTTATGTCTGCATGCTCCTCATTATACTCTTAATTCACTTTTCTGGGTGCTGCAATGAGCAAAAAGGCTAGTTATTTTACTCACGCTATGTGCAGAATAAGAGTTACCACTGGGTCTCATTACTACATATACAAAGAAGTACTATATCTGTGAAGGTCCTCAGTCATCCAGGTCATCATAAACCGTAGGTGCTAAAGAAGGCAACTGGACTTGCTTGAAATTCTTGAAGACATTTCATTTCTCATCCGAAAGGCTTCTTCAGTTCTGTCTGACTAGTGAGAATTCCAGGTGTTTATCCTCTAGTGGATCAAAAGCAACCCTAAGGAGAGTCGTTGAGGTCACATAGGTCGTTGACACTCTCAGGCTACATCCACACGACAACGGCAACGAGATGTTATTTAAAAAAATATCGCGTCCACATGGGCAACGATCAGTAAAATATCAGGTCCATATGGCAACGCAACGCTTGCTGAAAACGATGCAATACACATGCCACACCTCTAGGGGCGCTGTAAGACGGTCCCTTCGGAGACACCAGAACAATAGAAGAAGTAAGGACGCATGCACATAAACTATTATGCGCGAGACTTCATATTAGCCACAAAGTCAGAAAAATCTGTTCGTAAAATTACATTATAATAACCAAATATAATGAAAAGTATTTTTCCAGTCTCACCTGTGAAAGGTAATCCCATGTGATCTCGTTTGGATGGCAAACCTGTTGGTACAGTTAAACGCAGCACATGAATGAGGCATCTTTATTCTCCGCTTTAACCCATCCAATATGGCGGTGAGGATGACGTATGATTCTACGCGGAAGGCGGCGTCTTTTTTTTTTTTTTTTTTTTTTTTTTTTTAAAGATATTTTTTTGGGCTTTTTGCACCTTTATTGGATAGGACAGTGTAGAGACAGGAAATGAGCGGGAGAGAGAGAGACGGGAAGGGATCGGGAAATGACCTCGGGCCGGAATCGAACCCGGGTCGCCCGCATTCATGGTATGGCGCCTTAACCACCTGAGCCACGACGCCCCCAGAAGGCGGCGTCTTTAATGGTCCCGAATAAATTGAATGCTACACGTTGATGGATTAATTTGTTCTTCTACGCCCTTTTTGAGGAATGTATTGTAGGACTTAAACCAACATCTGAAGAGGTGAGATTGCTCCTTTTTTTTCCCTATTTTTGCTGGCGGGATTGACTCTGCCCTAAGGGCTATTCTCTCTCTCTCTCTCTCTCTCTCTCTCTCTCTCTCTCTCTCACTTTGCACCATTACACAATAAATATCCACAGTGAAAATATTTTGTAAGCGCGTTTCATGAACCAAGTTATAGGATTTGTTGACAACTCGCATCGAGTTCGTTACACTTCTACCCGGCGTGAAGCACTCACAGTCATGTGGTTGTGACGTCATCGTAAACAAATCCGTTCTACTCATCCAGACGACTTCGCAACGGCAACATTGCCAGATCTTTCCACTCTGGAACCAGTTCTCAAAAGATTGCATTTTGGAGCACCCAAAACGCCGGTGCCGTGTGGACGCCAGGCCGAAACGATAAACAATTTTATCGGATTCACCTGAATCCGTTGCCGTGTGGACAGGGCCTCAGTCATCCTGTAGGTGTTAGGGTTGCTGGAGGCCGAGTGTGAACGGTGTTAGCAGCCTAGAGGGTCGTTAGGGTGATCTGTGGGTCGTTGGCTCTTTCTGCCATCATGTGAGTCATTGAAGTCAGCTGAGTCTTGATGTGAAAGAGGAGTAAAAGAAGCCATCTTCATCAACCTGGAACGACCATCACTGAACAGAGGAAGTGGTCTGAGACACCACTTATCAGCCACCTACAATGCAGTCCTTGGCACATTTCCCAGAAAACTGAGGCCCTGTCCACACGGCAATGGATTCAGGTGAATCCGATAAAATTGTTTATCGTTTCGGCCTGGCGTCCACACGGCACCGGCGTTTTGGGTGCCCCAAAACGAAATCTTTTGAGAACGGGTTCCAGAGTGGAAAGATCTGGCAACGGCGCCGTTGCGAAGTCGTCTGGATGAGTAGAACGGATTTGTTTATGATGACGTCACAACCACATGTGCTTCATGCCGGGTAGAAGTGTAACGAACTCGATGCGAGTTATCAACAAATCCTATAACTTGGTTCATGAAACACGCTTACAAAATATTTTCACTGTGAATATTTATTGTGTAATGGTGCAAAGTGAGAGAGAGAGAGAGAGAGAGAGAGAGAGAGAGAGAAAGAGAGAGAGAGAGAGAGAGAGAGAGAGAGAATAGCCCTTAGGGCAGAGTCAATCCCGCCAGCAAAAATAGGGAAAAAAAGGAGCGATCTCACCTCTTCAGATGTTGGTTTAAGTCCTACAATACATTCCTCAAAAAGGGTGTAGAAGAACAAATTAATCCATCAACATGTAGCATTCAATTTATTCCGGACCATTAAAGACGCCGCCTTCCGCGTAGAATCATACGTCATCCTCACCGCCATATTGGATGGGTCAAAGCGGAGAATAAAGATGCCTCATTCATGTGCTGCGTTTAACTGTACCAACAGGTTTGCCGTCCAAATGAGATCACATGGGATTACCTTGCACAGGTGAGACTGGAAAAATACTTTTCATTGTATTTGGTCATTATAATGTAATTTTACGAACAGATTTTTCTGACTTTGCGGCTAATATGAAGTCTCGCGCATAATAGTTTATGTGCATGCGTCCTTACTACTTCTGTTGTTCTGGTGTCTCCGAAGGGACCATCTTACAGTGCCCCTAGAGGTGTGGCATGTGTATTGCATCGTTTTCAGCAAGCGTTGCGTTGCCATATGTACCTGATATTTTACTGATCCGTTGCCCATGTGGACGTGATATTTTTTTTAATAACATCTCGTTGCCATTGTCGTGTGGATGTAGCCTGAATATACATCCACACCAAGACTCAGCTGACTTCAATGACTCACATGATGGCAGAAAGAGTCAATGACCCACAGATCACCCTAACGACCCTCTAGGCCAGCCTTTCTCAACCGGGGTGCCATGGCACCCTGGGGTGCCGTCTGGCTTCGTTAGGGGTGCCGTCAAAAAATTATATATTCTAACATACCCTGAAGCTTGTGTTAAACCAAAATCAAGCCTTGTTTGGATGTATATTATTGGAATGACCTTAAAAGCCTTGTTTGGGTTCATATTTGTCACTTAGCACAGGTGGTCTGTTTTAATATTAAGAACAATCATGGGAGGTCTGTGCAGTTCACTTTATGGATATTGGGAGAGCAAGGATGAAAGGTATGCTTATATAGTGTAAATCTGGCATTGGTGGAATACTATAACAATGGATGATTTGAGATTTGGAACCAGTTCACTCTGCAGACTGGACTCGGCTTTTATGAATTGACTTAATAAAGGTCTAAACTTTTCTGCAACCTCTTTGACTTTGAATCATTTTTGCTTTGGAGAGTTTCCACGACACACACTCGTGAGGAAATCGATGAATTGTTTTGATAAATTTGGGTACTTTTTGTTTTGTGAATGTGCCTATATAATAAAAAGAAAATCACATATTGGCTTGAAAATATGAAGTTTAGCTTCTCGTGTTGAAAAACTCACATTCATACAAAATACATTGCGGATCTGAGTGACATATTTAAATAATATTGGCTGGCGGTGAGTGGTATATCAGATATATTCCATTCAGCTAGCATGATATTGAACAAGTTGAAGATTAGCACCTGAACTTCTCTCAGTTAATAAATGCAATGAGTTTGCATCCTTCTTCAAAGGTAAAATTGATAAAATACGGCAGAATATTGCTCATAATATATCTCAGTTGCAAAAAATTGAAAAACTGCAATCACCAATGACACAGATAGATAACTTCAACACAATGTCAGAATTTTGTTTAACTGATTATGAGACTCTTGAAAAAACTGTACAAAATCTCAGTTCCTCAACATCTGAATTGGACATTCTGCCCACCAACTTTTTTAAGTCTGTTCTTCATCTTATAATTACAGATGTGCTTCAAATTATAAATACATCCCTAGAGACTGGCGTTGTTCCTGTGTCCCTGAAAAAAGCCGTTGTAAAGCCCCTACTTAAAAAAAATAATCTGGATCCTTCAGTATTAAATAACTACAGGCCAATATCAAATTTACCATTCATCGGGAAAATCCTTGAAAAAATTGTCTTCAATCAATTAACTGCCTTCTTGATATCAAACAGCCGTTTTGATAATTTTCAGTCAGGATTTCGTGCCAATCATAGCACTGAAACAGCGCTGATTAAAGTTATAAATGACATACGTCTTAATACTGATGCAGGCAAAACATCGGTCCTGGTATTACTGGACCTCAGTGCAGCTTTTGATACTGTTGATCACAACATACTGCTATATCGACTTGAACACTGGGTTGGATTGACTGGTAAAGTTATCAATTGGTTAAATTCATACTTAAAAGATAGAAGCTTCTTTGTTACCATGGGAAATTATTCCTCAACGTCAATGTCCTTGACCTGTGGTGTCCCCCAGGGGTCGATTCTTGGACCATTACTTTTCAACCTTTATATGCTCCCACTTGGGCAAATTATCAATAACAATTCAATTTTGTATCACTGCTATGCAGATGACACCCAAATTTATTTTGCTTTATCACCTAATGATTATGCCCCCCTTGAATGTCTCTACCAGTGTATCGATCAAATCAACAACTGGATGTCACAAAATTTTCTTCAGCTGAACACAGATAAAACAGAAGTAATTCTATTTGGAAAAAAAGATGAAAGACTCAGGATTACCACTATTCTTGACACAAAAGGGATTAAAACTAAAGAAATGGTTAAAAATCTTGGTGTTTTCATTGACAGCGAGCTAAACGTTGACAGTCACATGAAAGCAATCACTAAAACGGCATTTTATCACCTAAAAAACATTTCCAAACTAAGAGGACTTATGTCAAAAAATGATCTGGAAAAACTGATACATGCCTTCATCTCTAGTAGGGTTGATTACTGCAATGGCCTTTTCACAGGCTTGCCAAAAACGACCATCAAACGACTTCAGCTGGTTCAAAATGCAGCGGCTAGGGTTCTCACACGAACAAAAAGAACAGAGCACATTACTCCAATTCTAAGGTCCCTTCACTGGCTTCCAGTAAGCTACAGAATTGACTTTAAAGCATTGCTGCTAGTGTACAAATCTCTAAATGGTACAGGGCCCAATTACCTCTCTGATATGTTGCAGCGGCCTAACCCAATCAGATCTACCAGATCGCAATAGAAAAATTTACTATTAAAACCTGTTGTTAAAACAAAGTGTGGTGAAGAAGCTTTTAGCTACTATGCAGTACAGCTATGGAACCAACTGCCAGAGGACATTAAAAATGCTCCTGCTGTTGGCAACTTCAAATCTAGGTTAAAGACCAAGCTGTTTTCATATGCTTTCTGTTAAATAATTAATATTGTCTTCTTTACATGTTTTATAATCTTTACTTTTACAGTCTCTGCATGTTTCAAATTTTACTTAACTTTTATTCTATTTTATTCTGCTGTTTTTTTTCTCTCCTCCATTTGAACTTCTACTTCATTTTATTATTTTATTTCTACTATTGTTTAATTCTTATTATATTTCTTCCCATTTATTTTATGTAATTTTATTCTCTATTGTTTACTGTTTTGCTTTTACTTCTGTAAAGCACATTGAACTGCCACTGTGTATGAAATGTGCTATATAAATAAACTTGCCTTGCCTTGCCTTGCTAGCTAAATGGAATATATCTGATATCACACACAAAAAAAGCCAGCCAATATTATTATTATTAAACATACACATTCCTTTCGGGTGTTCAACGTGTCTATCTCTTTCAGAATTCTCTCAAAATCTAATGTATTTAACGAAGCAAACCTGGTATGGAATCAATTTTGTGCCAAAATGTTCATACAATACTTTTGAAATATCAAACAAAAACGACAAATCAAAATACAAAAAAAAAGTCAATTTTTTTAGGCTGGCAAACAAATTATTCGTGTAATCGTGCAAAATATCAGTCTATTCCTCTTCAGAAACCTTTTATTTTTGTTCCGCGTCTTTCTCAGTTTTGTTTGCCGTAATTTATTTGGGTTGCGATTCCAGCTTTCTCGTTTGCGCTCCCTGACTTTTTGCTTGCAGTTTTGGCACAAACTTCACGTGTGGGTGGGCTGTCCAGGAATGCATTCCCATTGGCTAACTTGTGTTTGACTGACAGCTACGCTCAGCCATTCCCTACTCAGATTTTGGCGGACTGTTTGACGAGTGACCGATCCATTGACGGTAAACAAGGATCGAGTGGACTTCAGTGGCGACTATGATATTGAATTAATTCAACAAAGTGTAAGTGCGGGACAAATGTGTTGTATGTGTTGCAGTAGTATTATGCAGGTGTTTTGTGGCAAGTCAAATGTTAGACTTAGCTCCACTACCCAATATAATAGCTGTCTTGCTAACATTAAACACGCCTGCATAATGTGTACTACTGCAACACATACAACATATTTGTCCCGCACTTACACTTTGTTGAAGTGTGTGTATGTATGTATGTATGTTATTTACCAGCTTAAGGTCGGTCCGTATCGTGAAATACCGTGACCAAGGTCTTGAAAGTACTGAGCGAGGCCCTCTGGGCCGAGGTCAGTATTTAAGGCCGAGGTCACGGTATTTCGCAATACAGACCGACCTTAAGCTGGTAAATAATATATTTATTTTTTTCTTTACCAAATTCTAACAGAAAACAAGAGCACCCGAAAGGGAAAGCTGAGGCGAGCCGCCATTTTGAATCCTCATTCATGGCTGTAATGCAAATGGCTTCCTCCTTGGTATACAATTGCACTTCCATGGCAGGAAAAAAACTACATTTTGCCGCCTATGTCGTCCCCTATTTATACAAATAAGAGTCATTCAGGATTCAGCCATGTTTTTGCTCGGTGTTAGCAAATTACAGGTTTTTAACTTTCTCCTGAAATTTTTTTTATTTCTTCTTCCTCAGGGTAGTAAAACTCACTTTCGCTGTGAAGACTGTCATTATCGCTATCCATGCTGTAAAATTAATGCTATTCTCCTGAGAAATGCTGGCAAAGATTTATAAGATTTTTGATAATATTATGAATAAATCTTATAAAAAAAGATAAATGTTGACAAAAAATGCTACTATGTTTGTTGTTGTGAATGAGCGAGTTGCCAGAGGTCCGTAACTGGGGTCCGTACCGTAGGATACGGACCTGCTCGACAGCCAATCAGAGCGCAGGATTTGGACCGCGAAAAAAATAAATGTTTTTATTCCATCAAAAAAGTGTCCTGGATGTATAATAATGCCTGATATTTCACTCAGATGATGTCACTCCCAGTGTTTTCCCACTGACTGGATGCACATTGTCAAAATGGCGAACCGATTCTAAATTAAAATTCTTTTGATTAATTTGCATGGTTTTTTTTGTGCATGCGTCCATATAATATAAAAAATATGATACAGTTGTGCAAAGACATGAAGTTTATCCTCTCGTGTGGAAAAATATTTCACTCATTCGCTTCACTCACTCATGAATATGTTCACCACTTGAAGATAAACTTCATATGTTTGTGCAACCATGTAATATCCTATCTATCTATCTATCTATCTATCTATCTATCTATCTATCTATCTATCTATCTATCTATCTATCTATCTATCTATCTATCCACACACACACACACACACTATATATTATATATATATATATATATATATATATATATATATATATATATATATATATACGGTATACTTGTGCATCTCAAAAAATTAGAATATTGTGAAAAAGTTCAATATTTTCCATCAGTTATTTAAGAAAGTGAAAATGTTATATATTATAGACTCATTACACATAAACTAAAATGTTTCAAGCATTTTTCTATTTTAATTTTAATCAGTATGGCATACAGTACAAAAACATGAAAAAAAAAATCTCAAAATATTAGAATATTTCATTTCGAGTTTGAGTAAAACAGTATGAACACAGTGTATCTCTCGGTCTAGTTCAGTACACACAACCACAATCATGGGGAAGACTGCTGACTTGACTGTTGTCCAGAAGATGATCACTGATGCCCTCCACAAGGAGGGTAAGCCACAAAAGGTCATTGCTGAAAAGGGTGGCTGGAAAAGGTGCACAAGCAACAGGGATGACCGCAGTCTTGAGAGGATTGTCAAGAAACGTTGATTCAAGAACTTGGGAGAGCTTCACAAGGAGTGGACTGAGGCTGGTGTCAGTGTATCAAGACCCATCACGAACAGACATCTTCCAGAAAGGGGATACAACTTTCGCATTCCTAATATCAAGCTACTCCTGAGCCAGAGACAATGTCAGAAGTGTCTTATCTGGGCTAAGGAGAGAAAGAAATGGACTGTTGCTCAGTGGTCCAAAGCCCTCTTTTCAGATGAAAGTACATTTTGCATTTAATTTGGAAATCACGGTTCTAGAGTCTGGAGGAAGAGTGGAGAGGCACAGAATCCAAGGTGTTTGAAGCCCAGTGTGAAGTTTCCACAGTCTGTGATGATTTGGGGTGCCATGTCATCTGCTGGTGTTGGTCCACTGTATTTTATCAAGTCCAAAGTCAACACAGCCATGTACCAGGAGATTTTAGAGCACTTCATGCTTCCATCTGCTGACGAGCTTTTTGAAGATGCTGATTTCCTTTTCCAGCAGGACTTAGCACCTACCCACAGTGCCAAAACTACTACCAAATGGTTTGCTGACCATGATATTACTGTGTTTGATTGGCCAGCCAACTTGCCTGACCTGAACCCCATAGAGAATCTATGGGGTATTGTCAAGAGGAAGATGAGAAACACCCGACCCAAAAATACAGATACGCTGAAGGCCACTATCAAAGCAACCTGGGCTTCAATAACACCTCAGCAGTGCCACAGACTGATCACCTCCATGCCACACCGCATTGATACAGTAATTCATGGTAAAGGAGCCCCAACCAAGTATTGAGTGTATAAATGAATATACTTTTCAGAAGTTGGACATTTCTGTATTGTAAATCCTTTTTTTGATTGATCTTAGGGAATATTCTAATAATTTGAGATACTGAATTTCTGATTTTCATGAGCTATAAGTCATAATCATCAAAATTAAAACAAAAAAGGCTTTAAATATTTCACTTTACATGTAATGAATATAGAATATATGAACATTTACCTTTTTGAATTAAGTTATGAAAAAAGGAACTTTTTCATGGTATTCTAATTTTTTGAGATGCACTAGTGTATATATATATATATATATATATATATATATATATATATATATATATATATATATATATATATTTAGGACTGGGACTGTTTTGGCCTCTAGAGGCCGCTGTTATTTCCTTTTCGTGTCATGTTTGTTTTGGCCTCTAGAGGCCGCCACTGTTCCCGTGTTTTGTGTTTGTGTTGATTGCCTGTTTAGTCCTCATTATTTTCACCTGTTTCCCATTTATTTTGTGTATATATACTCCCTCAGTTCAGTCCCTAGTCACAGAGTCTTTATGCTATGCTGTTAGTGCTAGTTCCCTCTGTCCCATGTACCTTGCCTGTGTCTTAGTATTCTTGGTTTTTGTTGCTTTCCTTTGGACTTTGTGGATTTTGTTTTGACCTTTGGATCTTCTTAGCGTTTGAGTTTTTGCCTCTTCTTTTCTGAGTTGTATTTTGAACATTGAACCTTGGGATATTTTTATTTTTGTATTATCTTCTGAGCTTTTGGATTATTCTTTTTGTTTTTCCCTTGGATTGTATATATTGTAAATAAACTGTTTTTGATACTCTACTTTCACCTCACGCCTTTGCACTTGAGTCATCCCCCTGGTGGCCTAGTGGGGGTTTGCTGGATTATCACACCAGTGACCTGGGTTCAAATCCCAGCAAAACCCTAACAGAAATACTCCGTCATGACTGACTCAGCAGAGGCTGCTTCAACTGTCTACCCTGCCAACCTTCAGGGAATTATGGCAGCTCCGACATGCTTTGGAGCGACCATGGATGTACGCTTGCAAGCCAAAGTGAGGCCCTTGCTTGCCACGAGGTACTGTTTCAGCAGATTGGGAAAACCCTGGCACAGCTGACTCCTCTGCCCGCATCTCCTCATCCTGCTCCACCATCTGCCTCCCGCCATGCTGTCTCCTTCACCTTGCGAACCCAGCCTTCCTGCATCACAGAGGTATGATGGCAAGCACGGTGAGTGCCGGGAGTTCCTTACCCAGTGCCAACTCACCTTTGTGCTCCAGCCTACCACCTACACTACGGATCGCCGCAAGATTGCCTTTGTGATAAACTTGTTAGCTGGTAAGGCACGAGCTTGGGCAACAGCTATCTGGCAGAGACAGGGACCTGAGTGCTCTGATTTTAAGCTGTTTACAGAAGAGATGCTTCGTGTCTTCAATCAGGCGGACATCAGTACAGACGCAGCCAGAAAGCTCATGTCCATCCGGCAAGGAGGAAGCGTCACAGACTACGCCATCGCGTTCCGGACGCTCGCAGCAGTCAGTGGATGGTACGAGGCTGCCCTGGTTTCAGCCTTTCACCATGGTTTGTCTGACCCCATCAAAGACGGCCTGGCCTCTATCGGATGCCCAAGTGACCTCGAAACCCTGATCTCACATGCTATTCGTCTTGACAACAGGATTAGAGAGCGCCGCCAAGTCCAGAGCTTCTCCAGCCTCACTGCCTTGACCTGGAGCCCGTCTACCTCCTCCAGTGACTGTCCAGAGCCCATGCAAGTTGGCCGTACTTGTCTCTGGGCAGCTGAAAGGGAGCGCAGAAGGAGGGACAAGTGCTGCATCTACTGTGGCAAGCCTGGCCATTTCCGAGCATCATGTCCTGAGCTCTCGGGAAAAGGACCGCCCCGTCCAGCCAAGGGAGGGTTGTGACGGGGCCTACCCTCTCTCCCAAACTCCCTGGCCAAGGAATCTACATCCTGGTCTCCATCTCCTGGAGTGAGTCCATCCACTCTTGTCAGGCCTTGTTAGACTCCAGGGCGGCGGGAAACTTTATGGATGTCAACTTCGCCCAAAGTATCAATGTCCCGACTGCACCTCTTGAAGTCCCACTGTCTGTGTCTGCCCTCGATGGCCAAGCGTTAGGTGATGGAAGAGTCACCCAAGTTACTTCTCCAGTCTTTCTCCAGTCTCAAGGTCACAAGGAAGAGATATCCCTGCATCTTATTCATTCACCAGAGTTCCCAGTGATTCTAGGCCTTCCTTGGCTTACCCGCCACAACCCTCGCATAGACTGGGTAACAAGCCAGGTTGTGGAATGGGGCCCTGCGTGCCATGCCTCTTGTCTGTTCTCTAGCTCTCCTGTGTCTCCTGCCGAGCCCCCTGATCTCACCGAGCTATCTCAAGTTCCCACAGAGTACTGGGATTTGAAGGAGGTATTTAGCAAAAGCAGAGCCGCCATTCTTCCTCCGCACCGTGCCTACGACTGTGCCATCAACTTGCTCCCTGGGACTACCCCTCCTCGGGGCAGACTGTTCTCCCTCTCTCAGCCAGAACACAAGGCCATGGAGGAATACCTCAAGGACGCCCTGGTCTCTGGGTTCATTCGACCCTCCACCTCACCTGCTGGTGCCGGCTTCTTCTTTGTCGGCAAGAAGGATGGGGGGCTCCGACCATGTATTGACTACAGGGGCCTGAACAAGATCACTGTGCGCAACCGCTATCCCCTTCCGCTGATGTCCACAGCATTTGACCTGCTCCAAGGCGCCACCGTCTTCACCAAGTTGGACCTACGGAACGCATGCCACCTCATCCATATCCGACAGGCACTACGTTCAGACTGCACCCTGAACCGACCCATATCCGATTTTTTTGCCCATATGCAACCTGTATCCGATTTGTTATTGACAATCTGAACGACACAGATCTGATTTTTTCACATGCGACCCAGGCCGCTTGGATATGTGGTCCTAATTCCGATGCATATCTGTTATTTTCACATGTGACTGCAGTCTGACCGGACAGGTCGCATTCATGCGACCTACACGTCATCAACAAGAGACAAACGTCACTATTCTGCGTTGGCTAATCCCGCCTCTTTGGTGGAAAACAACAACATTTGTACAGTTTTCAGAATTTAAATAGACTTTTATAGAATTGATCAAGCTAATGGTGGATTTGGTAGGGACCTGGATGTTGATCTGTTAGCCTGATTAAATAAAACAGTTTCTATAACTGATTTATAACTTAAACCATCCTGTATTACAAGATTATAAGATTGTTCTGGAAATTTCCAGTAATTTGACACCTTCGGTCTCATTAGTCTGCTGCCCACATTAGCCAGATTATTGTGTGAGTTCCGCCGCCGCCACAAAAACCACATCGCCAGGTCTCGCCTCATCTCCATAGCAAACTGCACTGGTGTTTATGCACCTTGAGCCAGCGCTGAGAGAAGTTGCAGAATTCAGCTGGCTATAAACAATCTAAATAAATATTTATAAAAATGTAGAAAAAGTTTATTAATATGCCGAAATAAATATGTGCAAATTATTAAGCCTGAATTTTAGAGTTTGATAATACAGCGGCTGTATCCCAAATGACTGCCTACTGAAGCTCGAGTGCACTATATAGAGTTTAAAAATCCATTACTTCCTAGTAACATGTAGTGCACTTATATAGAAATTAAAGAGACATTTAGGAGTCAACCCTCGTTACCAGGCTACACATTTTCATTTCAGTTCAGAAACAAAAACACACACGAGACCTCACACTTTAACACTAACCAGATAATTAAACAAGCAAAAAAAGAAATCATTAGTAAACATGAAGAGTGCACTTTTTTTTTGTTTACATATTACGTAGATGTGCTTATTATGTGTCAATTTGCGCATGCAGGACACTTTTGGGTCGTTTTCCATTCATATTGGAGATCGCATACAAGTCTCATATAATTGGTAATGTGAACGGCCTAACAAAAAAATCAGATTTCACAACAAATTGGATATGGGTCGTTTCAGGTTGCAGTCTGAAAGTAGTGAGAGAGACGAGTGGAAGACTGCCTTTAACACCCCATCAGGGCACTACGAGTACCAGGTGATGCCCTTCAGACTCACCAACGCACCAGCTGTTTTTCAGGCCCTAATCAACGACGTCTTGAGGGACATGATTAACGAGTACGTTTTTGTCTACCTCGACGACATCTTGGTATTTTCCAAGACCTTACAGGAGCACCGCCACCATGTCCGCCAAGTCCTCCAGAGACTACTATGGAACAATCTGTTTGCTAAGGCCCAGAAATGCGAATTTCATGTCCCCGATGTCTCCTTCCTGGGATTTATTGTACGGACGGGACAACTCCAAATGGACCCAGCCAAGACCCTGGCCGTCCGGGACTGGCCCACTCCCAAGTCCGTTAAGGAGGTTCAGCGGTTCTTAGGATTCGCTAACTTCTACCGCAAGTTCGTCAGGAACTTCAGTTCCGTAGCAGCACCCATGTCAGATCTCACCAAAAGGACTGGTGGATCTTATGTCTGGTCTCCTCAGGCAGAAAAGGCGTTTAAAGACCTCAAACACCGCTTCTGCACGGCACCCATCCTGGTCCTCCCGGACAGTTCTCAACCATTCATCGTCAAGGTGGACGCCTCGGACAGCGGTGTCGGCGCGGTTCTGTCCCAACGCTCAGAGGGTAAGCTGCACCCCTGCGCATACTTCTCCCACCGCCTGAGCCCTGCAGAGTCCTGGTATGATGTGGGGGATCGGGAACTGCTTGCGGTGAAACTGGCCCTTGAGGAGTGGAGGCACTGGCTGGAAGGAGCGCAACATCCATTCCTGGTTTGGACCAGGGCTTTGAACCAGAATTTTTTTCCTATTGGTTCGTTCTGAACAGAAACGGAATTTTAACGTTTCCGGTTTTGGGTTCCACCATTAAATAGACATTCCCGAACCGGTTAGAACAAAAAATTTTCGTTCCCGGAACGGTTAATTACGTTCCCTGTCAGCTGTTTAACAAATAGCTATAAAATTATGTCTCTGTCTCATCCAGCTTAAGCCAAATGTAGGCTAATTCTATTACAACCTTCATTAAATAAGACAAGAAATAATTCAAAACAATTATTATTTCAAATGTTGGCGATTTGGATTCTCAGTATGTCTTCCCGTCTACACAAACAGAAAAAGTGCCAAAAATGAAAGATAATTCGTTTAGTGTGTTACCAAAGGCTAGTCAGGCCCTATAGAGGGCTACCGCATGACGTCACCGCGCCGCGAGATTTTGTTAGGCGCCATATTGGAAGACCAAGTACACATCTATGCAAGTACATACATACATAAAACAAACTACACCTGAAATGTAGCCAGGGCCGGTTCTGCCCTAATCTGGACCCGGGTGCAACATCGCGCAACCCCCCCCCCCCCCCCCCCCCCCCAAAAAAAAAAAAAAACAGTCTAAATCAGGACAACCATCACATAACTATAACTATAAACATTTTATATCAACTATTTTAACTAAATGGGCTATAATAAATAAGCCTGCAGGCAGCCACGGCAGGCTGCCTCAGAAAAGTAACCATTCAATGACACAACTGAAAGCCTGCAGCCACGGCGGGCTGCCTTAAAAAGTAACCATTTGTCCTACCTTAAAACTCGTTTTGCATTTTCTGCCTCCTTTTTTGTATTTTCGACCCTCTGTTTATTTTCTTTCCTTTTCTGAAAACCCGATTTGTGTCCAGACATTTTGTTCTGCTACCAACGAACTAACTCGTCAGGTCTCGTCTCTCGAGCCTGCGATGATTCCCGTGGGAAGGGCAACAACTGATACATTTTTACAAACAGCCAATAGGGAGGTTGCAACGTTCAGGCTCTCCTTTGCTCAGACACTCAGTAATGCACTTACTGAGTAATGCACTTACTCACTTATTATCACGTGGAGAC
This sequence comes from Neoarius graeffei, assembly GCF_027579695.1. Lineage (NCBI taxonomy): Eukaryota > Metazoa > Chordata > Actinopteri > Siluriformes > Ariidae > Neoarius > Neoarius graeffei. The sequence goes on along the minus strand of NC_083570.1, from coordinate 57,442,289 downwards.
ATGATAGTAGTCCACCTTCCCGCTCTCTCCATTCAATCAGCGAACGTCACACAGGAAGTGAACCCCAGCGGGTCATAGAAACTTGTGCAGGAGAAGAATGACTTATTTGTAGGCTACAGAAACTTTGAGGAACGAAATAAAAACCGGTATTAACCGGTTACCATTATTTTTAATAAGCGTTTCTGTTCCGGAACATAAAAAATAATAAAGTTTCTGGTTTCATTTCTGTTCCATGTGAAATAGAAAAAGTTCCCGGTTTTCGTTTTCGTTCCTTGAACCGGTTCAAAGCCCTGGTTTGGACGGACCACAAGAACCTGGAGTACCTCCAGCAAGCTAAGAGGCTGAACCCACGACAGGCTAGGTGGGCCTTGTTTTTCAGCCGATTCAATTTCACCCTTTCATACCGCCCGGGCCCTAAGAACACCAAACCAGACGCGCTCTCCAGGCTGTTCTCGCCCAACAACAGGGAGAGTGAAGTTGGGCCTATTATCCCTGTGTCCCGGATTGTGGCCCCTGTCCACTGGGGTGTTGAGGAGGCCGTCCGACAAGCTCAGCGCCAGGACCCTGGTCCTGGGACGGGGCCACCGGGCCTCCTGTACATCCCTCGTCAAGCCCGGGCCAAGGTTCTCCAGTGGGGTCACTCTTCCCCTCTCACCGCCCACCCGGGAGTTCAGAGGACCCTGGACTTCTTGAAAAGACGCTTCTGGTGGCTGAACCTGGAGAAGGAAGTGAGGTCATTCGTCCTGTCCTGTGATATCTGCACCAGAACCAAGACTCCTCGACAGCGTCCCCAGGGTCTCCTGCATCCTCTGCCTATTCCCCGGCGTCCCTGGTCCCATGTGGCGGTCGACTTCATCACGGGCCTGCCAGACTCTCAAGGTAACACTGTCATTTTGGTTATAGTCGACAGATTCTCGAAGGCCTGCCGCTTCATACCACTGTGCAAACTCCCTTCTGCTCTGGAAACAGCTAAATTAATATTTAATCATGTCTTCCGAGTCTTTGGTCTCCCACAGGACATCGTCTCAGACCGGGGGCCCCAGTTCTCCTCCCGAGTGTGGCACGGGTTTTGCAAGCTCATCGGAGCTACTGCCAGCCTCTCCTCTGGGTTCCACCCCCAGTCCAATGGCCAGACGGAGAGGCTCAACCAGGACCTGGAAACCACCCTGCGAGGCCAGCCTATGGATAACCCGACATCGTGGAGCACCTGGCTGCCATGGGCAGAGTACGCCCACAACACCCTGCAGTCATCGGCCACCAAGCTGTCGCCGTTCCAGTGCCAATTCGGGTTCCAGCCACCTCTGTTCCTGGACCAGGAGGAGGACGCTGGGGTGCCCTCGGTCAACCAATATGTGAGACGGTGTTGCAAGACCTGGATCAAGGTCAGGAGGACCCTCATCCAGACCTCCAGAACCAACCAGACTCAGGCCAACCGCCATAGAAGGCCTGCCCACGTTTTCCGTCCTGGGCAGTGGGTTTGGCTGTCCGCCAAGGACCTTCCGCTATGGGTGGAGAACCGCAAGCTTGCTCCTCACTACATTGGCCCCTTCAAAGTTGTGCGCAGGGTGAACCCTGTCTCTTACCGGCTCCAGTTACCACAAATGCTAAGGATCAACCCCACATTCCATGTTTCCCTGTTGCGGCCTGTATTGTCATCCACGTATGCCCCTGCCCCTAGGAATCCCCCGCCCCCCACATCTTCCAGGGTCAGACTGTGTTCACTGTGCATCACCTGCTTGACTCCCGCCGGGTCCGCGGTGGGCTCCAATATTTAGTGGACTGGGAGGGCTATGGCCCTGAGGAGCGCTGCTGGGTCCCAGCTCGGGACATATTAGATAAGGAACTTTGTCAGGACTTCCATTCGGCCCATCCGGATCGCCCTGGGAATGTCAGGAGACGCTCCTGGGGGGGGGGGTCCTGTTAGGACTGGGACTGTTTTGGCCTCTAGAGGCCGCTGTTATTTCCTTTTCATGTCATGTTTGTTTTGGCCTCTAGAGGCTGCCACTGTTCCTGTGTTTTGTGTTTGTGTTGATTGCCTGTTTAGTCCTCATTATTTTCACCTGTTTCCCATTTATTTTGTGTATATATACTCCCTCAGTTCAGTCCCTAGTCACGGAGTCTTTATGCTATGCTGTTAGTGCTAGTTCCCTCTGTCCCATGTACCTTGCCTGTGTCTTAGTATTCTTGGTTTTTGTTGTTTTCCTTTGGACTTTGTGGATTTTGTTTTGACCTTTGGATCTTCTTAGCGTTTGAGTTTTTGCCTCTTCTTTTCTGAGTTGGATTTTGGACATTGAACCTTGTGTAGGTGTAATTAATGATTTTGTGTATTTAGGATTGGATAAGTGATCAATCTTTAATAATTACATGAAATCAGTCTCATTAAATTTGAAGGTTAATAATTAAAATGAATCAATCCTATTGAATCGTTTAATTTGACTCATTTGAATTGAATCATACCATAGAATCAGTCTCATTTGAATCGTTTGAAGTGAATCATTCAGTGAATCGAATCAGTGAATCATTTAGTGAATCAGTGAATCATTTAGTGAATCATACCATTAATCCTGGTTAAATTACCAAACAGCTAAATTATGGTATATCATTATTGATCACTTACCATATTACATAAAATTGTCTACACCTTTGAATTCTTTGCGATTGGGCAACTTCAAAATATCAAAACAGCAGATGAATACACACAGCTTTGATAATAAATGAATTTATTATACAAAGATCAAAAATGGATAATCAGTTGGAATATATACAGTGAGGTGTGTGTATATGAATGTGTGTGTGGGGGTGTGTGTGGGGGGGGGAAGGCCCTATGGCCTAGCTAAAGTGTGTTTGTTATCTGCAATCTTGGTATGTGTGTGTGTGTGTGTGTGTGTGTGTGTGTGTGTGTGTGTGTGTGTGTGTGTGTGTGTGTGAAAGAGAGGGAGAGAGAGAGAGAGAGAGAGAGACACCTTGGGTCTCTCTTGAGAGGGTTGGCTCTTGTGGCTAACTCCACGTGTTTGTCCGTGCAAGGACGAGCCAGGGTGTGTGGAATGTTATCTGCAATCTTGGAGGAGGTGAATCCTCATGATTTAGTGAGCACGTGTTTTCCAAGTAACAAAGGAATTCCACACTCATAACATTATCAAACTCACTGAAATCTTAATAAGGTCAAGATGTATAATAAGAATTAAATTGAGGATTTTAGTAAGGAATGAGAGAGAGAGAGAGAGAGAGAGAGACATGCACAAACTTATGAATTAACCAATTTTAAATCAACAAACAAATGATTGAGAACCAAAATTCAGTGTATACACTTCATTTAACTTCAGATAACTTCACATTAATTGAATAACTAATTCTTAAGACTTAAACTTTTGCCCAATGCCTGTTCTTACTGCAAAAAGTCTTGTCTTCTGTAGGAGTAGGCAGGCTGGAGAAGTCTGCGCTTCGGTGAGAGAGAGAGAAGTGAGAGCGGTTGCTCTGAAGTTTTCTTTGAAGATCTTCGTAACTCGTGAGAAGAAAGTTCTGATCAGACAGGGTTAAGACGGTCCAGCCACTCCCAACACCAATAAAACTGCCTATTTGGTTGCAGTCTAGTACGTACTAAAAGAATGACTGAAAAAAAACGGTTTATAACTCACTTGAGTTAAAGCGCGCGCGTTTCCGGAGTCCACCGTGATCAAGGGTGGATAGAAGGAGGAGAACGTTCTAAAACGTGTCTCTTGCAGGAAAGAGTCGTGGTTTCGGACGGTCCAATGGTGAGCGTCCCTCTATGGTCTGTTCTCCACTGAGTTCAGACACCAGAGGCAAAGAATAATGGAGTTTCCAAGTCTCTTATGTGAACCCTGAAGAATGTGATGTACGTGATCCTGCCCAGGCGTGACGTAGTCAACGCGGAAGTTGGCTGGGAGTTGTAGTTCTTAGACACATGATGGCGCATGATACCTACATTCCCCCTTTTGGTCTCAGGGGTATGACGGAGTCGTAGCACTGAGAGCATCGTACCGTATCATCGCCGTGTCCATAGTCCTTGAGGTAGACTTGTTCTGCACAGTTCATGGTGTCCTGTGAAGACTGTGTAAACTTGTGAGTTCCAGTGAGACAGTTAGAGGTAGAGGCATTTGAGCATACAATCACCATAGGCACTTGGGCATATAATCACCATAGGCACTTGGGCATATAATCACTATCTAACTAGATTAGGGTTACCTCAAAATTTAAACAGTAGTGAACACTACATACATACTTCATTTCCTACTCAAAGAAAATAATAAAACCAAAAAAAGAGAGGAAGGGGAGTAGAGAAAAGAAGTGTTAGTGTTTAGGGTGTTAAACCTAATCTTCTGGCAAGGCAACGGCAACAAGTGGTTTGGCCAGAAAGCGTGCGCTACTATGGCCGAAGCTGTCAGGAACGCAGACCCCTTTATCCAGCTTGGCATATAGCGTCGCTATTCTTTTGTGTAGCATGCATGCGATACCAGCGGAAAAGACCCAGCCACTGAGAATAAGTCCCAAAACAATCAGACTTATGGTAGATTCTAGGCCAGGTGACTCTCTGACCCGGTTTTGGGAGACTATGGTCGAAACTCCATTCTGACCTAAACTAAATTTCACCGTTTTGGTCCCTTCAACCAGCAGATGTTGTTGGAGGGTGTTACTGATCTCAAGATCATAACCTTCGAAGGCATCTATCATCTCAATCTCCGAATCGTACCAGTCATTACTAAGATGGTGTAGGGTGATGTCACCTATGTGAATGGTGGCTCCCTGTGGTACACTAAGGAACACCGTTTGGTTTGGGATTTTCATTCTTGTGGCTGTGTTGTGCTGGTTGTATGACATCAAGATTTCAGGTTTTGGAGTGTTAACAACCCACCGACTACCAGCTCTTTCTACTCTAGTTTCCATATCCTCGTCCTTCGCGGACATTTGACCTACACACTTTTGTTCGGGCGCTTTCGCCCTCAGACCGCACAGGCGATCCGTAGTGTCTCTAAGAAATGGGTTGCTTGGGCAGACCCAGTGGATGTCTTTAGTGGAGGTGCACATCTCTAGGTTGGGAATAAAGTAGACAGAGGGGTTGTCGTCATGGTATGCTACCATGGGTGGTGTCTGTATGTGTATGTGAACATTGTTTTTCCAGAAACCCATGTTGAGGACAGACTTGAGTCTATATATGTTGTTTCTCTCAATGATGGGTAGATTTAGTATGAAACCTATCTCGAAATCTTGTGGACTCACAAAAATGGGGATAGCACTGCCGAAACTATATGCCAGGTGTATTTGCGAGGAATGCACGTTAGTAGTAGTGGTGGATTGTAGTATATTCTCCACCAAGCTAAGGGGTGTGAGATACAATGGGACCTTGCCACTGCTCAGGGAACTGATTGAGTCATCTACTTCTCTAAGCAGGTCTTGCATTAAATCCCTTACTACTCTGACATATTTGATCTCGTTCTTGATTATTTCGTCCAATTTGTCTACAGTCTGCATAGTGTTATAGATTAGATCAGTATGCATGTTAACGGTTAATATAGTTCCCTGCAGAGATTTGCCTAAGCCCTGCAGCTCTTCTTGTTGGATAAGCAGTTTCTCTCGGATCTCTGGCATTTCCTTTTGCAGAATGCTAACTTCTCTTTTCAACGTATTCAAACTGACTGTGTTGGCTGCAGAGAGACCAATAGAAAACAAGGATCCAATGGCAGATGCACTGATAATTAAACCCCCGAGGAACCTTTTCTGACGTGTTTTACCACTCAGTTCTTCCTCGGTGACTATGAATTTTTGTAACTGTTCTAGCATATGGGTAGTGGTGCGTCTAGTGTGTCCAACTACGTTAGTTATCTCGCCATTTGGTCCGTTATCGGTCGAAGGTAGCAATGCCTTGAGGTGTTTGCGGTATACGGCCCATGGGTCTAGCCGGGTGTATACTCGTTGAATGTGGATGTGACAGTTTGTAAGAAGGAGCCCAGAAGCCTCCTGCAGGACGATACCAGCTGGGGGGCCAGGCTCCATCACCTCACTTGACTGACTCAGTTGTAGGGTGAGGAGGATGCACAGGATTCCGAGGGAGTCCATTCTGTAACATACAGAAGGTTTTTTTTTTTTTATTGGGTTGATAAATGTGATCGGGAGTGTTAGTGTATGCTTAAAGATAAGTGATGCATACAAGCTAAGTAGACAGGATGGGCCTAGCTATTGTCCACCCCCTTTTAGAGTGAGGACTGTTCAAAAAGTTTGCTTTGATTATTATGGACCCATCAATATGAGAGCGTTTGATTAGGTCGGGGTGTCCTAATGTGATACACGACGGGGAACGGTTTTCCCACGATCGAAAGGTCTCGACCGGGATGGTAGGAACTTCTCTAAGACTCGGGCGTAGTAGGCTTTGTATTCTACACTCGAATCGAGATTCTTTTGGGCACCTGTAAAGGTTGACTGTAGGTGGCGTCGTAGGTCGCTGACATGTTGATGTGCGGTGTATGCAGTGGCAACGCTCATGTCCTCTGGTTTGTATAGGAGATGCGGGGGAAGAACCATTTCTCGCCCAGTCATCATCTCAAAAAGTGTGACTCCAGTGGTGCGATGAGGGGTGGACCCGATGACCCTTAGCACCAAGGGAAGTTTCACATCCCAAATTTTACCATGGTGGGTGACATACTCTTGCAGCATGCTCACAATGGTTTGAATGGCTCATTCAACCTGACCAGAGGACTGAGGATGGTACGCGATATGGAATTTCGCCTCAATGCTTAACATGTTCCACAGCGCAGCCATTACACCAGCAGTGAAATGGGTGTCTGTGTCTGAGTCAATGGATAGAGGGAGGTTTTTCAAAGAATTGTGGCCACTAGGGGGAATCGCGATGTCAGGTGTTTCGACACTGGACTCGGTGTGCAAAGACATGAACTGAAGTTCATCAGAAATTTGATCTCGCGTGGCACTTGGTTGATCGGTGTTCGCACTAATCTCATTGCAACGAGTTTGTGCATGTTTTGTGGGATCCAACGACTGTGGGATTTTGATTTGTGTGAAGCTGACTAAGTTTATATTGCAGGGCTTGGTTGGGATTGGGTCGCCTTGTGAGAGCCGTGTGTCAGAGATGGGGGTGAAGACTGTAGGGCATGTGAGAGGTGCGTTTTGTGGGTTTGCCTTCGCCATCAGGGGGCCCTACATCCTGACCCTCGCCTGCTGTTTCAGAGGGATCTCCTCCCCCTTTCACGAGATCTACCCATGGTTCCTGGCCTAGTCATGCCAGTAGATAGCTTTTGTCATTTTTCTCGGGCTCTTTGGTTTTACCGGTTGAGGAATTTGACTGTTCCTGTAACAGTTTCCTAAATTCAGCCAAGCAGGCCTTTAAAGAGTCCAGTTCTGAGTGGGACTTGTCAGGTTGGTCCGAGTCACTGTGTTGTTCATTTCTACCTCTACGTTTAGTGTTACGGTCAGAACGCTCCTGCCATCTCTGGCCAGAGCAGGGATGACGGTCTTGCGGCCAACTGTTTTGTTCCTTATGACCCTGTTTACATGATAGGCGGTTGCCATAGTCACTATGACCTTGCCATCGGTCTCTCCTGGCCTTACCTTGCCGATTCTCCCACTCACCTTGGTGATGGCTCGGCAAGGGTCGGGCTGGACCGGAATTTTTCCAGGTGGGTCCCCCTTTCGGTGCTTCACCTCCTTCTAAGGTTAGCGGGGGCTTGTCCTCACCCTGGAGGCTAAGGACTCTGGGTTCATCATCGTTTCTGTTTGCGGTTTTGACAATGGTCTCCCAGGTCATTTGGGCTAGCTGCCTAGTTTCCTTTGTCGAGTAGCAATTTTGTCGACACGTCAGTGTGACTTGAGTCCGCACACTTGGGTGGAGGTTATGTAAGAAAAGGGATTTGAAGCCCCTATCTTCTTCTAAACCCGGTGCATTGCTACCCTGAAAGTAGGCGGTACGTAGCCGTCTATAATATTCACGAGGCACCTCAGACCGTTTCTGTTTGATTTTTATAGCACACAATGTCGCGGAGGTTTCATTTGTGTACGGTGCATATTCTTCCCTCATGTAATTGCGAAGTTTTGAATAACTATCGCGAACGTTTGGTGGTAGTGTCTCTAAAAAGGCACGGACACTACTACTGGAGGTCTTCCAGACCAGTTTAAGCTTCTCTCGCATTGTGGCTCTCGGTAGGTCCATCAGGCATTGGTCAATTTCTCGTAAATAATCATTTACGTTGGTTCTTTTATTATCGGGATCGAATCGCTCGATATCTTTGGCAAGTAGGTCAATTTGCCGTATGCGGAGGGCTTGGTGCACATCCTTACGCGACCCCCTTCACTCTCCTGAGTGCTCACTATCTGAGCTACTCTGGAATTGCTCCCGTTCCGCATGAGAGTCGTAGTCTGATTCACCCGAAGGCGGATCAGGGAAGCTGTAGCGCACTGACCTAGGTGTGCTACGGGCCTGGGCTCGGGATGAGCGCAGGGCGACTCCACCCTGGCTAGACGACAACGGAGTCATGTAGCGAGTTGATGGAGGTTGGCGGGGCGCCTGGTGCCCGACCAGGTAATCCTCGGTGTCCAGTTCGGACGCCTCTTCCCGCTCTAAACTTTGATGCATAGTTGGGGGTCTCTCGCACCCTTCTTTAGGGTTCTGCTCCTTGGCAGGCCTTCCGGCGCCTTTCTTGGCTTTCTCTAACCTTTCGGCGCACTCATCAAGGGAGTCCTTCAAGATGCTACGCTCCCTAGATAAATCATTGACCTCAGCTGTCAGCTCGGCATTGCCGGTGGTCAGCCTGTCAACTTCTCCACGGAGGGATCTGATCTCCTGATCAGCATCTTGGAAGTGTAACAAGAATAGTTTACCTAGTGCATCTTGGACACTGATTGTTCTCTTTGGATCTCTCATTTGTGTTATTGAGTTGATTATGCTAGCTTGGTAATCATGCCTACTCATGCCCCTAATGGTTGCCCTTTCGGAGTCAGAGCAGTGAATGAGGTCTGCGATAACCTCAAAAAGAGACACGTCTTGGCCGTTGTCTTCAGTCTCTGAGGCACGAGGGGATGCCATTTTACTTAGATTGGGTAATTAACTAATCAATGAGTTAATTATTAATCAATTATGATTAATTAACATTAACTATGTAATTAATTAATTAATTAATTAACAAGGTTTATTTGTTTGGAGATGTTCTCTTATCCTAAGTTATCAATAGGTTGTTAGAATTTGTGATATGGTTATCACACTCCTGTTTTAACACACCTGGGGATATACTATAGCAGTGCTGAATCTGCTGTAACAATACTCAAGAAGTCGACAGACCAATCGCCTCACACGGGGCACCAATTATGTAGGTGTAATTAATGATTTTGTGTATTTAGGATTGGATAAGTGATCAATCTTTAATAATTACATGAAATCGGTCTCATTAAATTTGAAGGTTAATAATTAAAATGAATCAATCCTATTGAATCATTTAATTTGACTCATTTGAATTGAATCATACCATAGAATCAGTCTCATTTGAATCGTTTGAAGTGAATCATTCAGTGAATCGAATCAGTGAATCATTTATGGCCCTTTTCCACTACCCTTTTTCAGCTCACTTCAGCTCGCTTCAGCTCACTTCAGCCCAACACGGCTCGCGTTTCGACTATCCAAAAACAGCACGACTCAGCTCGCTTCAGCCCTGCTTAGCCCCCAAAACTCGCACGGTTTTGGAGTGGGGCTGAAGCGAGCCAAACCGAGCTGAGTGAGGCTGGGGGCGTGAGCAGACACTCCCCTGTGCACTGATTGGTGAGGAGGAGTGTCCTCACATGCCCACACACGCCCCGCGAGCACACTGGGATCTGTAAACACCGCAAACCCGGAAGAAGGAGAATTACGAGAATTATGAAGCCTTATGTGCCTCGCCTCATCTATACGCTCTTGCCAGTGTCTGTTGGCGTTGTCGGTGACAACAAGCCACAGCACCAAGACCAGCAACACTAACGACTCCATGTCCTCCATGTTTATTGTTTACTCTCCGGGTTGTGAGACTACCGCTTAAAAGCTCACTGATGTCACTGTTTGCGCCGCCAAACGACATCACGTGACGTCCACCCACTTTCGCTAACTCCACCCAATGTGTCCACCCACTTCCAGCCAGCATGGTTCAGCGCGGTTGTAGTCGAAATGCAACTCCAACAGCCCTGCTCAGCTCGACTCAGCCCAACTCAGCACGGCACGGCTCAGCCCAACTCAGCCGCATTGGTAGTGGAAAAGCGGCAATAGTGAATCAGTGAATCAGTGAATCATACCATTAATCCTGGTTAAATTACCAAACAGCTAAATTATGGTATATCATTATTGATCACTTACCATATTACATAAAATTGTCTACACCTTTGAATTCTTTGCAATTGGGCAACTTCAAAATATCGAAACAGCAGATGAATACACACAGCTTTGATAATAAATGAATTTATTATACAAAGATCAAAAATGGATAATCAGTTGGAATATATACAGTGAGGTGTGTGTATATGAATGTGTGTGTGTGGGGGGGAAGGCCCTATGGCCTAGCTAAAGTGTGTTTGTTATCTGCAATCTTGGTATGTGTGTGTGAAAGAGAGGGAGAGAGAGAGAGACACCTTGGGTCTCTCTTGAGAGGGTTGGCTTTTGTGGCTAACTCCACGTGTTTGTCCGTGCAAGGACGAGCCAGGGTGTGTGGAATGTTATCTGCAATCTTGGAGGAGGTGAATCCTCATGATTTAGTGAGCACGTGTTTTCTAAGTAACAAAGGAATTCCACACTCATAACATTATCAAACTCACTGAAATCTTAATAAGGTCAAGATGTATAATAAGAATGAAATTGAGGATTTTAGTAAGAGAGAGAGAGAGAGAGATGCACAAACTTATGGATTAACCAATTTTAAATCAACAAACAAATGATAGAGAACCAAAATTCAGTGTATACACTTCATTTAACTTCAGATAACTTCACATTAATTGAATAACTAATTCCTAAGACTTAAACTTTTGCCCAATGCCTGTTCTTACTGCAAAAAGTCTCGCCTTCTGTAGGAGTAGGCAGGCTGGAGAAGTTTGCACTTCAGTGAGAGAGAGAGAAGTGAGAGCGGTTGCTCTGAAGTTTTCTTTGAAGCTCTTCGTAGCTCGTGAGAAGAAAGTTCTGATCAGACAGGGTTAGGACGGTCCAGCCGCTCCCAATACCAATAAAACTGCCTATTTGGTTGCAGTCTAGTACGTACTAAAAGAATGACTGAAAAAAACGGTTTATAACTCACTTGAGTTAAAGCGCGCGCGTTTCCGGAGTCCACCGTGATCAAGGGTGGATAGAAGGAGGAGAACGTTCTAAAACGTGTCTCTTGCAGGAAAGAGTCGTGGTTTCGGATGGTCCGATGGTGAGCGTCCCTCTATGGTCTGTTCTCCACTGAGTTCAGACACCAGAGGCAAAGAATAATGGAGTTTCCAAGTCTCTTATGTGAACCCTGAAGAATGTGATGTACGTGATCCCGCCCAGGCGTGACGTAGTCAACGCGGAAGTTGGCTGGGAGTTGTAGTTCTTAGACACAAGATGGCGCATGATACCTACACTTGGGATATTTTTATTTTTGTATATCTTCTGAGCTTTTGGATTATTCTTTTTGTTTTTCCCTTGGATTGTATATATTGTAAATAAACTGTTTTTGATACTCTACTTTCACCTCACGCCTCTTCACTTGAGTCATCCCCCTGGTGGCCTAGTGGGGGTTTGCTGGATTATCACACCAGCAACTTGGGTTTGAATCCCAGCAAAACCCTAACACACACACACACATATATATATATAAAGTGCCAATAATTATGGACTGCCAATAACTGTTATTGACAGTCCATAATTATTGACACTTTTTCAGATTTTCCAATAAAAAACAATTTTACAAAGGTGAGTTTCAGTTACAACAGTTATTATTGGTTAATTAATCAACCATAAGACCCCCCTCGCCCTTTGATCTTGTCGTCTGATGACAGAGCTCGTTACCTGAGATGGAATTTTTTTTTTAGCACGATCAGCAATTTGAGAAAAACCCGAACGTTATCATCGCAGGTAAGCATGGTGGAAAGATCACGTACATGTTTTTGCTTATCAAATTCACTGAGATTTCATGATCTCCTTGTTGAAACCTACTTTGTTTCTTACTCTTTCATTTGACAGTTGCCATTTTGTATCTAAACGCACGTTTGAGAAGTCACGTGAGGTATCGATGATAGTGATCACTTTCACGAGTGTCTACCATTATCGACACCCTGTGGAATTAAGTGACATTTACAACTGTTATGGATCGATCTTTGTGTAACATTGTTGAAGTAGATGAAGTACTTTAAAAAAATAAAAGTGCTGTGATTTAAAATAATTTTTTTTCTGATTCATAACAGAATGGAATGTTTATAGAGTATTTGGAATCCGATTGCAATAAACAGAATTAGAGCAGAATTAAATTCCTAGCATATGAAAAATTACATGCTTGAAATATTCGGATTTTTTATTTCATTCAGAAAATATTTTTTTGCAGCTTGTTGTAAATATCTACCACATACTACAATATCAGTAGACATTTTATAATTTTGGTTCGAGGAATGACATGCGACCTTTGACCTGGATTTTCATGTGGTTACAATGCCAATTGCCTGTTGAGATTTATTGGTAAACTACAAAACTAGAAATTAATACAAACAACAACGAAGGATTAACAAAATGTGATCTATGAAAATACTTAGAAAGTGGGTAGAAAGTGGAACAAAAAGATTTTCTGACACAGGTACAACATTATCAGTTCATCTGTTGACAAACATTAGCATTACTTCCTCATTTACATAAACAGCGACATTGATATATTTATATAAAAGATATTTTGTACTAAATATAAGCCTATGTAAAACAAATTTTAAATAAAAACTACGTTTTGTTCACTTAACACCACATACCGATGATTTTTTAAAATAAATAATCATTTGAATGCTGATAATTGTGGAACGGTGTTGATAACTGTGGACAAAGGTGTTGATAATTGTGGAACAGTGTCACATGATCTGATACACTAAGTAATCAGGAATCAACTCTTTTTTTTTTTTTTACAGTCAAAGTTTGAGGAATTGTTCATGCACAATGTACGTATTGAAAGTCTTTTCTACTTTTGCAATGGCCAAAAGATTGTTTGGGTGGCACAAGTGGTTAGCATGGTTGCCTCACAGCAAGAAGGTTCTAGGTTCGAGCCCAGTGGCTGATGGAGACCTTTCTGTGTGGAGTTTGCATGTTCTCCTTGTGTCTGTGTGGGTTTCCCCCATTGTTCAAAGACATGTGGTTAGGTTAATATGGGATGGCCTTGGGCTGAGGTGCCCTTTAGCGAGGCACCTAACTCCCAACTGTTAGCATGGCTGCCCACTGCTCTGGGTAAGTGTGTGTTTAATGCTTCAGATGGGTTAAATGCAGAGAGGAATTTCACAAGCATGTGATGAATAAAGTTGCTCTTCTTCTTAAAGTGTCGATAATTGTAGCCACCACTATATATGTGGAACTCAATACCACGTTGTCACTCTCTTTTAAAAAGCACTGGACATACTTTCTTGAGTTATCCATCCATTATCTGTAGCCACTCATCCTGTTCTACAGGGTCGCAGGCAAGCTGGAGCCTATGCCAGCTGACTACGGGCGAAAGGCGGGGTACACCCTGGATATGTCGCCAGGTCATCACAGGGCTGACACATAGACACAGACAACCATTCACACTCACATTCACACCTACAGTCAATTTAGTGTCACCAGTTAACCTAACCTGCATGTCTTTGGACTGTGGGGGAAACTCTCAGGGAGAACATGCAAACTCCATACAGAACCGGCTGCTGGGCTCGAACCCAGGACTTTCTTGCTGTGAGGCGACAGTGCTAACCACTACTCGAGTTTTATTTTATTTTATTTCTCTTTAATCATTCTCAAATCAATAATAATTGAGTGTTCAATGTCCCCAGTAGCAGCCTCCAGCAGCTTACATGTCTCATTGCCTGAGCTGATTATTGACCAATCCGGTGAGTCCGTGAAATTTGTAAGCAATCAGTGACCGCCTCTGTCCGACTCTTGCAGCCAATAGGAATTGAAGAAACCGCCACCGCCCCCTGATTCTGCCGGTGGCTACTTCCTGTGGCATCTAACAGCTTTAACCGGCTCACTGTGGCTTTAATTTAAAAGGCCGCGTGTCAAAATGTCTGCAGGTGTCATGCTAAGGAATTTACGGAAAGTCAGTAGATATTATTTTGCGGTGTTGAGGGCGCCGTTCGTCGCTTCCTACCACACGGAGAGAGGTGTTTTTGGGTACCGGCCGCGGAGAGGAGCCTCAGAGGAAACGGATGCGGAGCTGCGCGCGCTCCTGAACACACACTTCTCTCTCAATGAAGGTCACACCAGTGGCTTATTTACACACACACACACACACACATAATCAGAGACTCGCATCAGTGTTAACTATATTCGAGCAGTTCTAGTCGCTGTTTTATTATTCTGTTATTTTATGTACTATCTACTGTTTACTGAACATGTATTATAATAATAATTATTATTATCTGCTATAGCATGAACTACACTACCGTTCAAAAGTTTGGGGTCACTTTGAAATGTCCTTATTTTTGAAAGAAAAGCACTGTTCTTTTCAATGAAGATCACTTTAAACTAATCAGAAATGCACTCTATACATTGCTAATGTGCTAAATGACTATTCTAGCTGCAAATGTCTGGTTTTTGGTGCAATATCTCCATAGGTGTATAGAGGCCCATTTCCAGCAACTCTCACTCCAGTGTTCTAATGGTACAATGTGTTTGCTCATTGCCTCAGAAGGCTAATGGAGGATTAGAAAACCCTTGTACAATCATGTTAGCACAGCTGAAAACAGTTGAGCTCTTTAGAGAAGCTATAAAACTGACCTTCCTTTGAGCAGATTGAGTTTCTGGAGCATCACATTTGTGGGGTCGATTAAATGCTCAAAATGGCCAGAAAAATGTCTTGACTATATTTTCTATTCATTTTACAACTCATCTCATTATCTCTAGCCGCTTTATCCTGTTCTACGTACAGGGTCGCAGGCAAGCTGGAGCCTATCCCAGCTGACTACGGGCAAAAGGCGGGGTACACCCTGGACAAGTCGCCAGGTCATCACAGGGCTGACACATAGACACAGACAACCATTCACACTCACACCTACGGTCAATTTAGAGTCACCAGTTAACCTAACCTGCATGTCTTTGGACTGTGGGGGAAACCGGAGCACCCGGAGGAAACCCACGCGGACACGGGGAGAACATGCAAACTCCGCACAGAAAGGCCCTCGCCGGCCACGGGGCTCGAACCTGGACCTTCTTGCTGTGAGGCGAC
Organism: Neoarius graeffei; assembly: GCF_027579695.1. NCBI lineage: Eukaryota > Metazoa > Chordata > Actinopteri > Siluriformes > Ariidae > Neoarius > Neoarius graeffei. The sequence continues at coordinate 57,426,909 of NC_083570.1, read as the reverse complement.
AGCGCTAACCACTACACCACCGTGCCGCCCATTTTACAACTTATGGTGGTAAATAAAAGTGTTTTTTTTTCATGGAAAACAGAATTGTCTGGGTGACCCCAAACTTTTGAATGGTAGTGTATACCAGGGGTTTAATGTAATCACATGCTTCTCTTACTTAACCCTTTGATGCAAAACATATGCACAGCCCTTCTAATGCACAAAAAAATGACCCGCATTCATTTTCCAGGTTATTTCATGCTGACTGAGTTTTTCTTTGCGCTATCTTTTGAAATCAATTAATTTTATGATTGAATATTCCAACTATTCTTTAAATATCTTGTTTTTAATTACCACAAATCATTAATTTATTTTTTTCTTTCCTACTTTATGAACAAAAATACTTTTTATATTACTACACATGGGTCATCGAAGTGTGATTTAAAATTAAATGTCTTAATGCTATAATAATAATTTGTTTCAAGTAATTACTTTAGCAGTGAATGGGGCCAGTTATTTATTTATTAACTATGTAGTTAGCTAAGCCAACTACAATAAAATTAGCTAACTAAAGTAGAATATGTCAACAGCTCGGTAGCTAATAGTAATTACTTGTAACTTTCTGACAAGTAATCTATTCACTCTCAAGGTAACCTAAACATAATCAATTTTTTTCTAAGGTAATGTTAGAACAATTGAAAAACATTACTTGCATGTATTAGATGGGCAAAGGGCGCTGTGCTGAGCTGCGAAATGTCTGACACAAGCACAATTCACAGTTCCCACCAAACGCTGTAGTAAATGCATGCAGGTCGTTTCTGACCCATGTAAACTTGATGTAGAATTACAAAAGCTGTGCTTGTTCATAACTTAAGAAAGGAAAAATAAAAATGATGATTTGTGCTAAACAAAAACAAGATATTTACTGCATATTTGGAAAAGTGAATGACAAAATGAATTTATTTCAAAAGTATATCATAGAAACACTCAGCCACACATGAAATAACCTGGAAAATGAATGCAGGTCGTTTTTGACCCATGTTGTGCATTAGAAGGGTAGTGATACAAAAAGGGTTTTTATTCAGAAAGTAAGAAAGGAAAAAATAAAATAAGGATGTATGATGATCAAAAACAAGTTAATTGAGGAATACCTTGAATACTGAATGATGGAATTAATTTATTGCAAAGATATAGAAGATTAAAACTCAGCCGGGTCACACTTGACCCATGTTTTGCATCAAAGGGTTAAACATGGCATGACTTTATTACTTGCAGTCATTAATGTTAGTTGTTGTCAACTTGTTTTGTGTAAACAGACCATGGCCTGGCGCGGCTGGTGGAGGCCTTTCGCACCCATGGGCACAAAGCTGCTAAAATTAACCCTTTAATGCCCAACACACCTCTTATGGACAAGTTGGCAGAGATTGTCATCCTCAATAGCAGCCTCCCAGGAACCCTCAGGACATCAGGTGCGCACTGTTTCTCGACTCCAGATTTGGGAATCATATACCCTGTCCACACTAGGGATTTTGTACCGATATGATACTACTTTCGTACCGCAACACCTGTCCACACTAGCTACTGTAGCGGTATAACTGTATCAGTACGAAACCCACAAATGTATGGGTTTCGTACCGGTACAGTATCGATACTGTAGTGCTTCGCTGTAGTGTGGACAGATGAAGCGGTTCTGTATCGATACAAATATAATGCGCATGCGCAATGAACCATTCCTACTTCTTCCGGGTTATTCATACAATACAATACGCACGTGCTTTCCAGCTGTAAATAAAACGTCAAAATGGCTCAAAACGACCGTGGAGCTACATGGAGCAAAGACGAAGTTATGTGTTTGTTGGAGCTTTGGGGAGACGAGCGATGCCAGGAACATTTGAGGGGTACACGTCGAAATACACGACGTGTACAGACAACTGTCGAGTGATCTTCTTTCTCAACTGCCTCGCGCGTTTTATACGATTCGACTGAATAAATGACCACCAGAAATACAGACTGTACATTGACAACAAAAAGCACACACACATTGTTTCATCTGCCATATTCTTGGAAGGAAGTTACTCGGTAACCACGGAAACATTTCGCACACGCGCATTTCAACTACCGTGAAAGAAAACCGCAAACATTTCTCGCTAGTGCGGACAGATGCACTAAACTGTACCGGTATACTTTGTATCGATACAGTTATTACCACTATCGTACCGGTATATCTGTGAACACAGCTATAGTCGTTTTCAGACTCGCAGCTTGTGAACAGGCAAGGCAGGCAACTGCTTGGGGACCCCCTGGCCCAGGGGCCCCCCCGAGAGTCGGGGCTCGAGGGCTTATTTATTTTGTTTTTTATTGTTTTTATTGTTCTTTACCATTGTATTTTCACATTTGGAATTTAAAAAACTTTGGTTTCATACATTTTTCGTTGGTGTCAGATTATTTATAACATATTGGTGATGAACACTGGTCAGAAGGGCCCCCTGGAAATTTTTGCTTGGGGCCACAACAGGCTCTAGAATCGCCTCTGGTCGTTTTGTGTTATTTCAGGTTTGTCTTCAGCATGTGATCACATGCCAGGATCAGACTGCACAAATTCAGCCTGGGTTTGACATGATTTTGTCACGGCCAACAAATTTCTAGCTTCGGGCCTGAATACGAATGTGAGAAACAACAATCAAGTGTGACGTAATCCAAGAACAGCGATTTGACCCATAATACCCTGATAAAATCTAGCATCAACTTATTCCTTGATAGTAATTGATTGATTGATTGATTGATTGATTGATTGATTACTTTATTCTGAACAATAAAGAAGAAAGATATAAAAAATTTAAATAAAAAATACAATAATCAAAACATCATCATAAACAAACAGAATAGCGTAGCCACAAGGCAATAACATAATGTTCAGAAAGGATTAGGAAGAAGTAATAACTTATCCAATCCTAACCCTCTATACCACCACTAATCAAATGTCACTTTCCACCATAATAAACTATATATACAAAAGAAAACAAAAGCAATAAACAAAAAAGAAAACATACCAACATACCAAAACATACCGACATGGTATAATATCGACCAAATCAAATCATATATACAGATACTTATGTTATGCATATATACACACATACAATACATATATACAGTACATACATATACACATACCTATAGCTATACACTAAATACAAGAAGACCAGTCACAGACTTACTCTCAATTTCATCATCACCTATATAGTCTGCCTGTCCTCATTCTCATATATTTTTATTAGCATGTTTTTATATAATTTTTTAAACAGTTTTATGTTGGTGCTATTTTTGAGTTCATTTTCCAGACCATTCCACAATTTCACCCCACAGACTGTTATGCACATACTTTTCAGAGTTGTTCTAACATTTACTCTCTTAAAATTCATTTCCCCTCTCAGGTTATACCCACCCTGCCTTTCCATAAACGTATTTTGTACCTCACCCGGAAGAAGGTTATGTCTTGCTTTATACATAATTTGTGCAGTCTTGTGTTTAACCAGATCCGTGAATTTCAGTGTGTGCTTTTACGAATAATGTGTTTGTATGCTCAAGATATCCCATATTATTGACAATTCTTATTGCTCTTTTTTGTAATGTGCATAATTAGATGCATAATTAATGACACACCCTTGAGCCTCCTTCCTGATAACATGCAAGAGCAGAAATGAAACCAAACTTGTTGTGTTGCCATTTCCTGGCAAACATTTATAGCACTATGCTGCCCAATCTGACATGGTGAGCATTGTGAAAGACAAAATATGATGTAGTCTGATCCTGGCTTAAAGCTTGAGATTGGAAAGCTATAAATATTCCAAATGGAACTTCGCTTTGCATCGCATCACTGTGTGTCTCTGGTTTGTGGTTCCTCCTGCAGGTTTGAGGCATTTTGGGAAATCGGAGGCCAGGACAGAGGAGGTGGTTGCGTACTTGGAGGACATCTATTGTGGAAGGATCTCTGTGGAGATCAGTCAGCTGGAGAGTCTGGAGGAGAGTGTGTGGCTCACCGACCGCTTTGAAGAGCTCAAGAAGGAGAGCTTCACTGCTGAAGAGAGGAGACAGCTGGCAAAACTCATGCTGGAATCACAGGTACATATACCATTACAGAGTGCATACTTGTTGAAACCTAAAATTAAAAGATCTCCTTTGTAGACACATTCATACAGAATATTATTGCTATGTTTTGTTAAAAGAAGGGATTCATTCAAGGAAAAAAAATCTATTGTGTTAATAAATGTACTTCTTACAGTCAAATCATTGCTTTTGCACAAGCTTCAGGTTGAAAATTCAGTTTGGCTGCATCAGTCACCCTGCCGCAATTCATAATGAAATACAGAGCCTTTGTGCTATGGGTCATTTCTTTAAACAGTAGTTTGTGGGGTGTGGCTTGACTTTGGTTAATAATTCAGCAGCTAAATGACTAGTGCGTCTCAAACAATTAGAATATTGTCAAAAAGTTCAATATTTTCTATGAGTTTTTTAAAAGGGAATATTTAATATATTCTAGACTCATGATGCATATAAACTAAAAATTTTCAAGCATTTTCCTATTTTAATTTGGATAATTATGGCCTGCAGCACACACACAAAAAAAATCTCCAAATATTAGAATATTTCATTTCGAGTTTGAGTAAAACAGTATAAGTACTGAGTATCTCTTGGTCTAGTTCAGTATATGCAACCACAAACATGGGGAAGACTGCTGACTTGACAGTTGTCCGGAAGACAATCATCGACACCCTCTACAAGGAGGGTAAGCCACAGAAGGTGATTGCTGAAAAGGCTGGCTGGAAAAGGTGCACAAGCGACAGGGATGACCGCAGCCTTGAGAGGATTGTCAAGAAAAGTTGGTTCAAGAACTTGGGAGAGCTTCACAAGGAGTTGACTGAGGCTGGTGTCAGTGCATCAAGAGCCACCACGCACAGACATCTTCAGGAAAGGGGCTACAACTGTCACATTCCTAATATCAAGCCACGACTGAATCGGAGACAACATCAGAAGCGTCTTACCTGGGCTAAGGAGAGAAAGAACTGAACTGTTGCTCAGTGGTCCAAATTCCTCTTTTCAAATGAAAGTAAATTTTGCATTTAATTTGGAAGTCAAGGTCCTGGAGTTTGGAGGAAGAGTGGAGAGGCACAGAATCCAAGGTGTCTGAAGTCCAGTGTGAAGTTTTTGCAGTCTGTGATGATTTGGGGTGCCATGTCATCTGCTGGTGTTGGTCCACTGTGTTTTATCAAGTCCAAAGTCAATGCAGCCATCTACCAGGAGATTTTAGAGCATTTCATGCTTCCTTCTGATGACAAGCTTTATGGAGATGCTGATTTCCTTTTCCAGCAGGACTTAGCACCTGCCCACAGTGCCAAAACTACTACCAAATGGTTTGCTGACCATGATATTACTGTGCTTGATTGGCCAGCCAACTCGCCTAGAGAATCTATGGAGTATTGTCAAGAGGAAGATGAGAAACACCCGACCCAAAAATAGAGACGAGCTGAAGGCCACTCTCAAAGCACCCTGGGCTTCAATAACAGCTCAGCAGTGTCACAGGCTGATCACCTCCGTGCCACACTGCATTGATGCAGTAATTCATGGTAAAGGAGCCCCAACCAAGTACTGAGTGTATAAATGAACAAACCTTTCAGAAGTTGGACATTTCTGTGTTGTAAATCCGTTTTTGATTGATCTTAGGAAAAATTCTAATAATTTTGAGATCCTGGATTTCTGATTTTCATGAGCTATAAGCCATAATCATCAAAATTTAAAACAAAAAAGACTTGAAATATTTCACTTTACTGATGATGAATATAGAATATATGAAAATGTACCTTTTTGAATTAAATTATGAAAAGAACTTTCTCATGATATTCTAATTGTTTGAGATGCATTCGTACACTAAAGACTTCGGCTGAATTCCCTACTTCCAACATACTGTATTGTATGTGCACTAATAAAATATGAATATGAACTATAAAGCACTTTCGGACCAGACAGTTCTAGGGACTCACTGAGAGGAACTACCCCCTAGATATGGAGTTTTATTCCTGTCTTTATTCAAGAGCATGGCCTTTCAATTTGAGAACAGTATTTATTTATTTCATGTTCAGATTTTGCAGTGTGCGCCCCCCTTTCTCTCAAATAGCCCCTGCCTGCACTCTCTCTCAGATTTTGGTGAAAGGACTCTATCAGAATTCAGCAACCAGTAGAATGCAAGGAATGATCTTGACCAATGAAATCATCACTGCCTCCTTCGGTGCGTTCAGTTTATTTACGGGCGGGTTACTGTTTAACCAGAAGCCAATGTGCTATGGGGCTACGATATGTAGCTAATGTAGTTAAAAAAAAAGTACACTGATACTAGGCGTATCAGACGCTTGCTGGCCGTGCTATGAAAATTGTGCATGCAGACGTTCGTCGAAGTTTCAAAATCTGTCCTTGCGTAACTCCTGAATATTTTCTGTTGTTGATACTGTCATTAAAAAGCTTATTTGTGCTTTCCAAAGAAATTTATCTCGTTAAGATCTGCTCAGTACTTTGGGAGTAACAGCAGGTTGAAGTTGGTACACCAGAGTAAAAACTCTGCTCGCGTGATGTCGGGAAACTGCCGGTGCTTTTTGAGTCACGGGAAAGTGGTCAGGCGCTCTCTCTCTCTCTTCTGATTGGTTTCTGACTGGATTACTCGTGAATATCAAAAACCTAAAAAACACCGCAACTTTCATCGCAATTTTTTTTTGGAAAACCCCCGCAACATCAGACATTTTAGCCGCAACAATCACAAAAAAGGCCTGCGAAATCCTGGGGAACTGGAAAAAGAAGGAAGTATGACCACGATTATTTAAAGTTTGGATTTTCATGGACTGGATCTGAAGATGCTCCACTGCCACAGTGTGTTGTCTGCCAAGAGGTGCTACCTAACAATGCTATGAGATGTTTAAAATGTGTAAAACAAGATGTTTTAAAAAGCACAGATGTTTAAAATGTGAAAAAGAAAAAAATAATGTGTACAACAACCATTTTTAAAAATACGAATGGAACATTAAGTATAGCAAGAAAAAAATTGTAAGGGGGGGCGCGGTTGTTTATTTGCTCTCCGAGGGGGGGGCTGACTCTCCCACACTTTGAAAACCCCTGAGTTAGTCTACAACTCTAATCAGAGAGATAGTTTACACAGTGACGGTAGGCTTGACATGCTTGATTATAATATAAAGTACACTATTATATTAAGTTTAAGTTGTTTGTTGATAAATATTGCATTGAATCTGATCTTTACTGTTTCAGCTCACTTAACACATTTTGTACTTTTACACTTTCTGCCTGTTGATGCATCGCGCTGTCCAATCAGAGGCGGCCAAATTTGCATATTACAGGAAGGATTTCTGGGATAGCATTGAGTTTACAGTTCAGAGGGATCGGGCTTCTTTAGACGCTGTCTTCTTAAAACTGAATAAATATTTAAAAAGAGCCAAATGAGCCAGTCTTTTGAACGGCTCTTTTCAAAGAACGGATCACAAAGATGCGGATCCCATCAAAGAGCCATAAATCCCATCTCTACTAGCGCGCCCTGCCCGCGCTGGTTCTTTGGGGGGGGGGCAGAGGACTCTGGCTGTGCGGGGCGTGGCATTACAGTCTAGCTGCTATCGGTTTTCTAAGCAAAGTCTCTGTACCAAGTTCCTGGCAGTTTCAAAAGCTTATGAAAAACCTACATCATGTCACAGAGCGTTAATCTCGCAATAAAAAAATTATCGCCGGTAAAATTGAGTCAAGTTAACGCGTTAATAATGCGACATTTTTGACAGCACTTTTTTATATATATATATATATATATATATATATATATATATATATATATATATATATATATATATATATATATATAAAGATTGTAAAACTTTGATGGGGACCATTTTCCTGCACAGTGAGTACTTTTGCTTTTGATACTTTAAAGTGTATGTAACGCCCCTAAACCCCAGTTTTTTCCTTGTACAAAGCAACAATCGTTATGTTGATTGATCATGTGTTTTTCGAACCATAGCTGATCCAAAGGCCATAAATTGATGGAAAATCAATAAGATCAGCCGATTTTCACGGAATCTGCTGAGACTGAACCGGAAGATCCCGAAGGGGTGCGTGACATCACACATGTAACAATTCAGGTAGCAATTTCGTTCCCGTGTGCAGCAGTGGTTAGATCAGTCTCAATATGGAATCACGTTTTGAAGAGAATTCTGATAGTGATTGGGATTCTTATATGTCAGATGAAGGGGCAGATGATTATCAAGGATATTCCGAAGTAAATGGTTATCTTTTCGAGCCCCCGAGACGAGAAACCGCCAGTTCACTCAGTTCATGACAGTCTTCCTCTGTAGCGCGCACGAGGTGGATAGATGGCTAGAGATGTGCAGAACGCGGTGGTTACCTTTCATGTTTTCCTGAACAAAACTAAAAACAAATCGAGTCTTGGAATATTGCAATCTGAGAGCATTTAACACGTTTCAGTTAATAATTAATGATGATTGTGCGTGTGCATTTTTCTTCCTGTTAAAGTGCATCAGGTATGATAAGATCAGATGTTGCAAGCGTGTAAATGTTGCTCATAATCCTGCGTCTGGTGCACTGTGTGTGTGTGTGTGTGTGTGTGTGTGTGTGTGTGTGTGTGTGTGTGTGTGTGTGTGTGTGTGTGATAATAGGGGAATCAACGAACTGTCCAAATGTCAGATCAAATGTCATTTATTAAATAAATGAGTTTGTTTTTTGCTCCAATAATTCCCATGTGGTCGTTCTGGTGGTGAACACTTGATGGATCAGATTTATTATTAGTAAGCGACACAAAATCTGCCCGCTTCGTTTGCACAAACCTCACCCACTGTCGCTTTAGATTAGTGTCATTTCTCGGAAATTTGTGGACTGAATGATGTGTTGTATATGGATTTGAACATCCAAACACAGCGCAGCACTTTCCCATCGTTATTTTTGTAAGATTCCAACAACAATATCCAATTTCAGCGAGTAAACAAGCACGGAGTCAGATGAACCGAAATGACCCAGATAACCGGGGTTCTACACGTGATGTCATGCGAGATTAGCTCTGAGGCAAGGCTGCCTTTTTCCGGGATCCGGAAGCCGTGATTTATCAATAGTTTTGTATTTGATAATAAAATAACAGATAATTAATATTTTTTTCCCTGCTTTATTAATTCATTTTGGTCGTTACTAATGATGTATATTTATTTTAAAGCATTACAATAAGCCATTACATACACTTTTAAAGTAAATTTTAGTACTTTCAGTAAAACGTTTGGTGATGATACTCATAATTTTAAGTAAAGTTTTGAATGCAGGATTTTTACTTGGAGTATTTTCAAAGTGTGGTATTAGTACTATTACTCAAGGATTCTTCCACCACTGGTGCAGGTCAGCTGTTAAGAGCAAGCTGTTGTCAGAAATCAAGAGTCTCTTCTTGAATGAGAGAGACTTTATACTTCTCAAATCATTTGATATTTGAAATTAAAGCTGTGGGTCACACTCAGTCTAATCAGCACTGCTGTGTTGTTCACAGGGCCGCGTTAACCCTTGCCGAGGCCCTGGGCAGACACACCTGCGAGGCCCCAGCCCCGCCTGTTGTCAACTGCGCTCAGCAAATTCACCCCCTCAGACGTGCCTGTCCAACTAGACACAGAAACTTAAATAATGACAGTGGCACAATTAGAAATACTATTGAACGATAAAACTTTATATCCATCATCACCTATTTAATTGAGAAAAAGCAATGGTGAAATAGGCAATTGCATGGTGAAAAAATCCATCAGACATCACGGTTAACAAGCCTGGTTAACTAAAGTTTAGCCTCAAGAAGCCTTTGAATGAGTGAGTCAATGAACAACATGTCAAGAACAGAACCTCGGCCTACAACAGTTTCTTTAGTATTCAGAACAAGAACATTCATTTGGTATATAACCGTTCGTTTTCATTTTGGAATCCAGGCGACTTTTAACTTGTGAAAACAAAGAGCAATAACAAAGAAAGAAAAATATCTTGCTTCTCAGAAATAAATCTCAAAATGTTAGGCTATGTGAAACATTTCATCCTTTCACACACATGTAATGTCCCAAACAGCAGTGGCACACAGCTTTGCGCATTCAGTTTGACAGCCATGGGTCAACTTACAAGGGCACTTTCCTACTTTTCTGGAAAGCGAAGTCATTAATTAAATCATTGAACTCAAGCTGGCGTAGCGTGTGAAGACATGGTGGACAGTGATCATATTGACAATGACGGGTGATTTATGCGACGGGACAAGGTGGGCTTCCTTACGGGTGACGAAATGCATCAAAAATGTTCAATATGATCAAAACTTCTGAAAATATCGTTTCATATTTTCCGATCTCGCTACCTCCGAGGCCCCCTAGTGGCCGAGGCCCTGGGCAGCTGCCCATGAAACCCATTAGGATAACGCGTCCTTGGTTGGACAGTGCTGTCCAGGGAGGGCACCACAAAAGAAGTGATTACGGTGCGACGGGTGAGGTAGTCCACCCCCCATTTACAGCAGTCTTTCCCAGAGGAAAGTTCCAACATCCTTGAGTGGAAGCGGCAGAAAAAAAAACACCACAGTGTTAATCAGGGTGATTCGTATCTTACTTATACAGTAACTGTTTACCGAAGTAGAGGCTTTGTAAATGCATGTCCATGAGCATGCCAGATCTGTTATACCTGCCAGCCAGTCAGAAATTAGTATTTTCCATGGCCGTGGAACTGTTCTGAGTATATTGGAGATATTTCTGAATTGCGGAATCCAACCTGTTTCATATTGGTGCATTTTGTTTTAATGTAATGGAAACACTGGTATGATTGGTTGATTTGGAAAATCATGTCTCTTAAAACTAGACGGCCTTTCAATTTCATAAAATCGGTGAAATTAGTTCCCTCTGAAATTTGGTCATTGTAATGTACGTTTATTTCTGTAATATCAAAAAAAAACAAAACACCCCAGGCCATTCTGTGGCTGGGAAGTTATTTAATTTGAGGGGATTCCTGAGCGAATAATGTGCGTGAAATCGCTCGCTTCACGCAGTCAAGCAGACAGAGGAAGTCCATGTGCGCATGCGCAGGTTAACTTTTCTTCTTCTTCTTTTGGGTTTTACAGCAGCTGGCATCCACAGTGTTGCATTACTGCCATCTACAGGTTTACCTTGACCGTGCACTGACAGTTCCATCATTCTGTCGCTAAACGATCACACAGAGGTGCTCGCTGACCTCCGAAGGTCTAAAATCCCTCCAAGCCGGTGTGCAGGACTGATCAACAGTTACCAGAAACGTTTAGTTGCAGTTATTGCTGCACAAGAGGGTCACACCAGATACTGAAACCAAAGGCTCACATACAGTGCCTTGAAAAAGTATTCATACCCCTTGAACTTTTTCACATTTTTCCACCTTACAACCACGAACTTAAAAGTTTTTCATTGAGATTTTATGTGATAGACCAACACAGAGTAGCACATAATTGTGAAGTTAAACGAAAATGATAAATGGTCTTCAAATTTTAAACAAATAAAAATCTGAAAAATGTGATGTGCATTAGTATTCAGCCCCCCTGCGTCAGTACTTTGTAGAGCCACCTTTTGCTGCAATTACAGCTGCAAGTCTTTTGTGGTATGTCTCTACCAGCTTTGCACATCTAGACACTGAAATTTTTGCCCATTCTTCTTTGCAAAATAGCTCAAGCTCAGCTAGATTGGATGGAGAGCGTCTGTGAACAGCAATTTTCAAGTCTTGCCACAGATGCTCAATGGGATTTAGGTCTGGACTTTGACTGGGCCATTCTAACACATGAATATTCTTTGATCTAAACCATTCCATTGTAGCTCTGGCTGTATGTTTAGGGTCATTGTCTTGCTGGAAGGTGAATCTCCTTCCCAGTCTCAAGTCTTTTGCAGCCTCCAACAGGTTTTCTTCCAGGATTGCCCTGTATTTAGCTCCATCCATCTTCCCATCAACTCTGACCAGCTTCCCTGTCCCTGCTGAAGAAAAGCATCCCCATAGCATGATGCGGCCACCACCATGTTTCACAGTGGGGATGGTGTGTGCAGGGTGATGAGCAGTGTTAGTTTTCCGCCACACATAGCGCTTTGCATTTAGGCCAAAAAGTTCAACTTTGGTCTCATCTGACCAAAGCACCTTCTTCCACATGTTTGCTGTGTCCCCTACATGGCTTCTGGCAAACTGCAAACGGGACTTCTTATGCCTGTCTTTCAACAATGGCTTTCTTCTTGCCACTCTTCCAAAAAGGCCAGATTTGTGGCATGTACGACTTATAGTTGTCCTGTGCACAGATTCTCCCACTTGAGCTGTGGATTTCTGCAGCTCCTCCAGTGTGATCATGGGCCTCTGCTTCTCTGACCAGTGGTCTCCTTGCTCGCTCTGTCAGTTTAGGTGGACGGCCATGTCTTGGTAGGTTTGCAGTTGTGCCATACTTTTTCCATTTTTGAATGATGGATTGAACAGTGCTTCTTGAGATGTTCAGAGCTTGGGATATTTTTTTATAACCTAACCCTGCTTTAAACTTCTCCAGAACTTTATCTCTGACCTGTCTGGTGAGTTCTTTGGTTTTCATGATGCTGTTTGTTCTTCAGTGTTCTCTAACAAACCACTGAGGCCTTCACAGAACAAGTGTATTTATGCTGAGAGTAAATTACACACAGTAGGACTCTATTAACTAATTAGATGACTTCTGAAGGCAATTGATTTGCACTGGATTGTATTTAGAGGTATCAGAGGACAGGGGGCTGAATACTAATGCACACCACATTTTTCAGATTTTTATTTGTTTAAAAATTTGAAGACCATTTATCATTTTCGTTTCACTTCACAATTATGTGCCACTCTGTGTTGGTCTATCACATAAAATCTCAATAAAAAAAACTTTGTGGTTCGTGGTTGTAAGGTGGAAAAATGTGAAAAAGTTCAAGGGGTATGAATACTTTTTCAAGGCACTGTACGTTTGCCACTCAGGTGTGTAATATTGGATCCTTTTCCTCAATAAATAAATGACCAAGTATAATATTTTTGTCTCATTTGTTTAACTGGGTTCTGTTTATCTACTTTTAGGACTTGTGTGAAAATCTGTTGATGTTTTAGGTCGTATTTATGCAGAAATATAGAAAATTCTAAAGGGTTCACAAACTTTCAAGCACCACTGTACCGTTTAAAGAATTTGAAATATTAGTTTGATTATAGTGCTGATGTGGAATCTAAAATTGTCTCACTTTTTTTAATCATTATAGGAATTTGACCACTTTCTAGCCACCAAGTTTGCCACAGTGAAGCGGTATGGAGGAGAGGGAGCAGAGAGCATGATGGGATTTTTCTGTGAGCTTTTCAGTTCTGCAGCAAAGAGTGGCGTAACAGATGTGATAATGGGAATGCCTCACCGTGGACGCCTCAACTTGCTTACTGGACTTTTGCATTTCCCCCCTGAGGTAAGTGGGGGGAAAAAACAAACAGTGGAAGGAAGAATTGTAAATATTTTAACCATAGCACACTGTCACTGTCTTTGTCCATCCAAAGCGATTTACAAATCTTAGTAGTGGCAAAGACGGCACACAAAAGAGCAACAACAATATTTAACAAGTATTCGCCGAAGGTGAAGTGAAGATCAGTGAATAATAACCAAGATGAAGTCAATTCACTGATATTCACTGAGCCTGAGGTGGATAATTGTTTTAGTATAAATACAAAGCTGATTGATTTTGATTAAAAAAAAATAATTTATTTCGGACATCAAAAGCAGCATGCAAATGTAATAAATGTGCACAGACTTGTCACTTATCTACGCCGAGTCACATAAAATACTTTTGTTTTGAAACTGATAAAATAAATCACAGTTCCACCTTACCTTTGAAGAGTTTTAGACCAAACTTCGCAGCATCTTTAGTGATTTTAGGAACAGCGTTTTCTTTCATCATTTGTAATTCTTCCTCACTTACGGTGACGACGTGAATGGCCGCCATTTTGCCGAGTCGCTCAAGGGGATTATTGAGAAATAGTCCAAATCTCTCAACCAATCAGAGTGCGATTTTTCTATAATCACTTACATATTTATACAAAAAATGGTGATAAAACCTTTGTAGAAAACAGACATAAAATAATGCCTTGTGAATATGTAAATTGTGAATGATTTTACATTTAAATGGAAGCCAGCAAGGACTTATGCAATGAGCCGTTTGTTTATGAAAATATTTAGTCTTTTGGTTCCAAATGCCACATTTTCATTACTGGCACTAGTATCAGAATGTTTGCAAATTTCATACAACCCTGATTCCAAAAAAGTTGGGACAAAGTACAAATTGTAAATAAAAACGGAATGCAATGATGTGGAAGTTTCAACATTCCATATTTTATTCAGAATAGAACATAGATGAGATATCAAATGTTTAAGCTGAGAAAATGTATCATTTAAAGAGAAAAATTAGGTGATTTTAAATTTCATGACAACAACACATCTCAAAAAAGTTGGGACAAGGCCATGTTTACCACTGTGAGACATCCCCTTTTCTCTTTACAACAGTCTGTAAACGTCTGGGGACTGAGGAGACGAGTTGCTCAAGTTTAGGGATAGGAATGTTAACCCATTCTTGTCTAATGTAGGATTCTAGTTGCTCAACTGTCTTAGGTCTTTTTTGTCGTATCTTCCGTTTTATGATGCGCCAAATGTTTTCTATGGGTGAAAGATCTGGACTGCAGGCTGGCCAGTTCAGTACCCGGACCCTTCTTCTACGCAGCCATGATGCTGTAATTGATGCAGTATGTGGTTTGGCATTGTCATGTTGGAAAATGCAAGGTCTTCCCTGAAAGGGACGTCATCTGGATGGGAGCATATGTTGCTCTAGAACCTGGATATACCTTTCAGCATTGATGGTGTCTTTCCAGATGTGTAAGCTGCCCATGCCACACGCACTAATGCAACCCCATACCATCAGAGATGCAGGCTTCTGAACTGAGCGCCGATAACAATTTGGGTCGTCCTTCTCCTCTTTAGTCTGAATGAAACGGCGTCCCTGATTTCCATAAAGAACTTCAAATTTTGATTCGTTTGACCACAGAACAGTTTTCACTTTGCCACAGTCCATTTTAAACGAGCCTTGGCCCAGAGAAGACGTCTGCGCTTCTGGATCATGTTTAGATACGGCTTCTTCTTTGAACTGTAGAGTTTTAGCTGGCAACAGCGGATGGCACGGTGAATTGTGTTCGCAGATAATGTTCTCTGGAAATATTCCTGAGCCCATTTTGTGATTTCCAATACAGAAGCATGCCTGTATGTGATGCAGTG
Source organism: Neoarius graeffei (assembly GCF_027579695.1). Classification (NCBI taxonomy): domain Eukaryota; kingdom Metazoa; phylum Chordata; class Actinopteri; order Siluriformes; family Ariidae; genus Neoarius; species Neoarius graeffei. The sequence continues at coordinate 57,411,578 of NC_083570.1, read as the reverse complement.
CCGTCTAAGGGCCCGAAGATCACGGGCACCCAGTATGGTTTTCCGGCCTTGACCCTTACGCACAGAGACTCTTCCAGGTTCTCTGAATCTTTTGATGATATTATGCACTGTAGATGATGATATGTGCAAACTCTTTGCAATTTTACCCTGTTGAACTCCTTTCTGATATTGCTCCACTATTTGTCGGCGCAGAATTAGGGGGATTGGTGATCCTCTTCCCATCTTTACTTCTGAGAGTCGCTGCCACTCCAAGATGCTCTTTTGATACCCAGTCATGTTAATGACCTATTGCCAATTGACCTAATGAGTTACAATTTGGTCCTCCAGCTGTTCCTTTTTTGTACCTTTAACTTTTCCAGCCTCTTATTGCCTCTGTCCCAACTTTTTTGAGATGTGTTGCTGTCATGAAATTTCAAATGAGCCAATATTTGGCATGACATTTCAAAATGTCTCACTTTCGACATTTGATATGTTGTCTATGTTCTATTGTGAATATAATATCAGTTTTTGAGATTTGTAAATTATTGCATTCCATTTTTAGTTACAATTTGTAGTTTGTCCCAACTTTTTTGGAATCGGGGTTGTATATCAGTTAATTCTCAGAGAACAACATCTTTGGTGTAACAATTTAAGGGATAATGTACAGCGTGCCAGTCATTATTGTGTAATAAACCCCTGTAGGGTGATGCAGGACTCCAAAGCAAAGTTCTGCTAAAAAAAAAAGTCGTCCATTAGATTCTGCAGTTGGAGCTGCATCCGTAACAATGTAAATTCTGGAGCCTTCTTAAGATTAGACCAGTGTTGTAGTTGAGTCACTAAACCTCAAGTCCGAGTCCAGTATCGAGTCCTTAGTGTTCAAGTCCGAGTCGAGTCCAAGTCATTAAAGAAAATTTCGAGTCCGAGAACAAGACTCCATCCGCACCATTTGATGGTGGCTGTTGCTGCCTTTATGTGAAAGCGTCTCTGCTACTGTGTTGGACTGACGTTACTGCTCGACTGCCCCGTTTTAGTTAATAGGCTACAGATAAAAAGCTGTTTGTTGTTCAGCAAGCTCCGCCCACTATCAACAGAGCAAATAACATGAGGGAGAGTTAACACTCGCTAGTTCATCAGTCACCAAGCAAACCCCGCTATCAACAGGGCAATGAACGCAGCGTGTCACTTACTTCTCTGGGTGGAGTCTTACCAAATGATTGAAGTTCGAGGTCGTCCCCGTCGTCTCCTCGATAGTTCTTCTACATACGGAACACATAGCAGTGCATTTTTTTCCCACTGCACGAGAAGTCTTTCTAAGCAAAGCGGACAATCCTAGGGGCTTCTCTCCAGGCATTTTAGCACCATTAGCGTTAGTTTGTTCCTGAACATGACGTATGAACAGGTGAATGTGCATTCTATTGTATGAAATTAGTATAAAAATTAATGTAGATATAAATATCTTATGCCAAATTATTATGGCATGTTACAAAAAATAAAGAAAAAAATCCGAGTCCTCGTCTGAATGCAGTTAATGCACGAGTCCGAGTCCAAGAATGAGTCATCAGTGCTCAAGTCCAAGTCAAGCCACAAGTCCTTAAAATTAGGGCACGAGTCGGACTCGAGTCCTACAAACCTGGATTAGACTACTTAGCGTTATAATTCACGTTAAACTGCGCATTAAAATTAATATTAGAAAACTCGTTTTCTGATGGAGTAACATTTTTTTTCTTTTTTTGGTTCAGGGTGTCGTGAATGAGCTGATGATCTCATCTCATTATCTGTAGCCGCTTTATCCTGTTCTACAGGGTCGCAGGCAAGCTGGAGCCTATCCCAGCTGACTACGGGCGAAAGGCAGGCTACACCCTGGACAAGTCGCCAGGTCATCACAGGGCCGACACATAGACACAGACAACCATTCACACACACATTCACACCTACGGTCAATTTAGAGCCACCAGTTAACCTAACCTGCATGTCTTTGGACTGTGGGAGAAACCGGAGCACCCGGAGGAAACCCACGCGGACACGGGGAGAACATGCAAACTCCACACAGAAAGGCCCTCGCCGGCCACGGGGCTCGAACCCAGGACCTTCTTGCTGTGAGGCGACAGCGCTAACCACTACACCACCGTGCCGCCCTGAGCTGATGATGTTAATTTGATTTATTAAAGCAACAAAATGTACTGAACTTCATTCTGTGTATTCTAAGTAAATCAGAAAGCAGTCTAAACATAATGCAGACCAAATATTTTTCAAACCTGTGTGTCAAATGAGTGTCACGCTACGGTGAGGTTTTATACAGTATCTACTTTGTCATGTTTAAAAAAAAAAAATAGTTCATGAAAATATCATGCTGCGTTCTATACCTGAGCTTCAGTTAGGTTCTCTTCATGCCCATTAGTTACATCCTCAGATGGCTAATTTGCTGAGACTACAAGCCCTTTTGCACTTTTTTAAACTGTTTTCAGAAATCCAGTAATGAAGCAGGCCACCAGTTTGTGCATTTTTTGATAAATAATACTCTACTGCTGTGAGTCACTTCTAACACTGTCCCATTTGCATTCTCCACGTTTCTTTCCTTTTTTAAAATTTTATTTATTTATTTTACTGCAGTTAATGTTTCGTAAAATGAGAGGTCTCAGCGAATTTCCAGAGAACTCTCCCGCCATCGGGGATGTCCTCTCTCACCTCACCTCTTCTGTGGACCTGGAAGTGGGCGCCGGCCACCCCCTCCACGTGACTATGCTTCCCAACCCATCCCATTTGGAGGCCATTAACCCTGTTACTCAGGGGAAGACGCGTGGCCGGCAACAGCTCAAACAGGATGGGGATTATTCTAGCGACAGCCATGCTAGGCCTGGGGACAAAGTCATCTGTTTGCAGGTACCACTGGAAGTTTTGTATACAGAGAATATTATACAGTTCTGCAAAAATATGAAGTTTATTTTTGAACTTCACGAGTCAGTGAAGCGAACGAGTGAAAATATTTTCAACATGAGAAGATAAACTTCATATCTTTGGACCACCGTGTAATGTTCTTTATATTACACCGTGTTCCAAATTATTATGCAAATGATATTTTTCTCTGATTTTCCTAAATGCTCGATGCAAATGACAGTCATTATAATTTTCAAGTTATCAATCGTTAGAGTATAAATCGAATTTTATTGAACAAACCTCCCAATGATAACAGTATTTTTTCAAAAATAAAAAAACCTCAAAATGCACTGTTCCAAATTATTATGCACAACAGAGTTTCAAAACATTTTATAGTCTGTAAAGAACTGAAAATGGTCATTTGTTAAATTTGCAGCATTAGGAGGTCATATTTACTGAAATCAAAAGCTATTTCAACCAAAAACATCTTAACAGGCCAAGTTACATGTTAACATAGGACACCTTCTTTGATATCACCTTCACAATTCTTGCATCCATTGAACTTGTGAGTTTTTGAAGAGTTTCGGCTTGAATTTCTTTGCAGGATGTCAGAATTGCCTCCCAGAGCTGCTGTTTTGATGTGAATTGCCTCCCACCCTCATAGATCTTTTGCTTGAGGATACTCCAAAGGGGGGCAGCACGGTGGTGTAGTGGTTAGCGCTGTCGCCTCACAGCAAGAAGGTCCGGGTTCGAGCCCCGTGGCCAGCGAGGGCCTTTCTGTGTGGAGTTTGCATGTTCTCCCCGTGTCCGCGTGGGTTTCCTCCGGGTGCTCCGGTTTCCCCCACAGTCCAAAGACATGCAGGTTAGGTTAACTGGTGGCTCTAAATTGAGCGTAGGTGTGAATGTGAGTGTGAATGGTTGTCTGTGTCTATGTGTCAGCCCTGTGATGACCTGGCGACTTGTCCAGGGTGTACCCCGCCTTTCGCCCGTAGTCAGCTGGGATAGGCTCCAGCTTGCCTGCAACCCTGTAGAACAGGATAAAGCGGCTAGAGATAATGAGATGAGATGAGATGAGATGAGACACTCCAAAGGTTCTCAATAGGGTTGAGGATGGGGGCCACACCATGAGTTTCTCTCCTTTTATGCCCATAGCAGCCAATGACACAGAAATATTCTTTGCAGCATGAAATGGTGCATTGTCATGCATGAAGATGATTTTGCTATGGAAGGCACGGTTCTTCTTTTTGTACCATGGGAGAAAGTGGTCAGTCAGAAACTCTATATACTTTTCCAAGGTCACTTTCACACCTTCAGGGACCCTAAAGGGGCCTACCAGCTCTCTTCCCATGATTCTGGCCCAACACATGACTCCACTGGAGCTTTTTTATTTTATTTTTTCCTTTTTTATTTTAATTTTTTTTCTTTTTTCTGTGTTTTGATGTTTGTTTGAGTGTTTTGTCCGTCAGTTGTGGTGTAGCTCCGGACCCAGTGTTGGTAACTTGCCAGCGCCCCCTATAACGATCCCACAATTCCTTGCGCTCTCCACCCGGATGTGACGTAAAGTGGAACTGCTTTAACTGTATCGAGAGCGCCTCGATTCGTCCTCTCATGTTCTGGCTACTGGAGTGGTCGGACGGACTGTTGGCACACTCGCCTACAGTGTTGAGACTAACCACTATTGTCTGAGAACAGCCTGTTCAAATTAGTTTCGGCCGAACTTTTGAACGACCGCTAAGTTTCAGTGATATAGTGGTTTTGATTCTAAACCTTTGCAAAGTTTAACTACAGTTAAGTAGTTTTCCACGCTAAGAGGCATTTGCGGACAGCTTCGCTCCTCTCAGCCTTTTTCTCGTCGACGCATCACCGGAGGTTTCTCCCGAAGCACCGTGGGCCAACTAGGCCTCCATCTCCCTGCTTCGTTAGCCGCAGTTGGACGCAACTCGCCACTAACCTCCTCTCCTCGGACCGCGACCCTCAGCGCGGACATCGGAGAACGAACTTCCATCGCATTGAGTAGGCACTTGGGCAAATTTTAATTTGTAGCTTATTCAGATGGTTGTTAGGGTCATGTTTAAGCTTTGAGCTGTTTAGCATACCCGCTCAGACACGGAAGGTGGTTTTTTTTTTTTTATTGTTTGTTTTGGTCCTGTTTTTTTCTTTGAACTTGTTAGACAAGGTATCTTGCATGATATCTTTCCTTAACTCCATTGCTAGCTTCCCTATCTGATTAGCAGCGCAGCGACAAGTTTGTTATTTTAAGCTCCGAGGCTGGACCGCTACAAGGCCTAGTTCTCTCCATCCAACACCTATTACACACACACTCACTCTCTCTCTCTCTCTCTCTCTCTCTCTCTCTCTCTCTCTCGCGTTGAGTTCTTTGCCTAGATAGTCTGTTGGGAATTGTTGTTAAGTACAGTGTTTGGATCCAGCTGTAACGTGGTCAGATTCTCCTTAGCAGCTTATTGCTAGCTACCTCAGGGTGATACGCTAGCTGGTAGGCTTGTGTTCTCGACTAGGCCTGCAGGCGTCATATTTCCCGATGCCATTTTGGTACCTCCCTCATTGAGTTACCTGTGATACGACACCTAGGCACTGACCGCCATTTTGTTTAAGCATTGCCAGAGTGGCTAGTCGTTAGCATCTGCCCACAGATACATACACACCTACACACACGCACGCATCGGCTTGCCCTAGTCTCACACACACACACACCTACACACACGCACACACAAGGGATTCTCTTTTCCTATCTCTTTCTCTCTCTCTTTCCCTCAAATTTATGGTCCAGGTGTAATTGTTCCATTGTTTTGTCTTGTTATTACCTTTGCCCGACGTTGAATGTATTTTGTGAGATTCTTATTAGTGAGTAGTAGACAAATAAAAGCTAATCAAATTGAATTACATTTTACTTGTTCCTGTTGTTTATTCACAAGGTCAACTATTTAGAACTCCTTTTTCCTTCAAAATTTAGCTTTTGTATACAACTGGGTTTCCCATCTAATGCAGAGCTACCATTAATCTTGAATGTAACCATTCACGGTGAGTATTAAGATTAACAATTTAAGATTTTATGAGACTGATCTTTATTTATAAATTGATTAATTCAATTATCAATTATTACATAATTTATAATTTAATTAATCCCAATTCAACCTACACCAGTTTTGGGCATCGGTTCCCTCCAGGCCTTGGTTCGCTGTGGGTGATGCCTGTGCTCCCAGCTATGGACTGCAGTGAGCTCGTTGCTCATTTTAACATCGTAGTTGTCCAGCGCTCTGTGCTTTAATGCTTGGCGTGATGTTCCGAGCGATGTTGCTCGGTGGCGTCACAGAAGCTGCGCAGGTGGTTTGGGACATACCAGTGCTCTGCGTGGCGGTGCTTCTGTGCTCGCTTTGTGGATCCATGCCGTGGTGTTCAAGCGATGTTGCTGGCGGCGTCACGGCAGCTGTGCTGGAGATGTGGGACTTGTTTTCGTGCACCTTTTGGTGGGACTGTGGCTGCTACACCACTGGAATGATATCCTGACCTCTATTTGGTGGACTTTTTTTTCCTTTTTTCTGCCTATTATTGTAAAGCGACCTTGGGTTTTGAGAAAGGCGCTATATAAATTGAAATTATTATTATTATTATTATTATTATTATTATTACCACCTCCTTGCTGATGTCGCAGCCTTGTTGGGACCTGGTGGCCATCCACCACTCCATCCATCTGGACCATCCAGGGTTGCACGGCACTCATCAGTAAACAAGACTGTTTGAAAATTAGTCTTCATGTATTTCTGGGCCCACTGCAACCGTTTCTGCTTGTGAGCGTTGGTTAGGGGTGGCCGAATAGTAGGTTTATGCACAACTCTGGAGGATCCTACGCCTTGAGGTTCGCGGGACTCCAGAGGCACCAGCAGGTTCAAATACCTGTTTGCTGCTTTGTAATGGCATTTTAGCAGCTGCTCTCTTAATCGGATGAATTTGTCTGGCAGAAACCTTCCGCGTTATGCCTTTATCTGCACGAATCTGAATCAGCCACAAATCTCTTCACAGTACGATGATCACGCTTAAGTTTTCGTGAAATATCTAATGTTTTCATACCTTGTCCAAGGCATTGCACTATTTGATGCTTTTCGGCAGCAGAGAGATCCTTTTTCTTTCCCATATTGCTTGAAACCTGTGGCCTGCTTAATAATGCGGAACGTCCTTCTTAAGTAGTTTTCTTTTAATTGGGCTCATCTGGCAAACAAATTATCCCAGGTGTCTGAGATTGATTTCAGTGATCCAAAGAGCCTTGAGACACAATACCATCCATGAGTTTAATTGAAAAACAAAAAATTTAATCTTTGACAGGTAAATCCAGTTTGCATAATAATTTGGAACGCGGTGTATATGGACACAGTCACAAATAAAAATCTCATCTCATCTCATTATCTGTAGCCGCTTTATCCTGTTCTACAGGGTCGCAGGCAAGCTGGAGCCTATCCCAGCTGACTACGGGCGAAAGGCGGGGTACACCCTGGACAAGTCGCCAGGTCATCACAGGGCTGACACATAGACACAGACAACCATTCACACTCACATTCACACCTACGCTCAATTTAGAGTCACCAGTTAACCTAACCTGCATGTCTTTGGACTGTGGGGGAAACTGGAGCACCCGGAGGAAACCCACGCGGACACGGGGAGAACATGCAAACTCCGCACAGAAAGGGCCCTCGCCGGCCACGGGGCTCGAACCTGGACCTTCTTGCTGTGAGGCGACATTGCTAACCACTACACCACCGTGCCACCCCACAAATAAAAATATGCAAGTTAATCAAAAAAATTTTAATTTTGAACCTGTTTGCCATTTTGACAACACAGTTTGTGTCCAGTCAGCGGGAAAACACTGGGAGTGACGTTATCGGAGTGAAATATTTGGAATTATTATACATACGGGCCACTTTTTCCGTGGAATAAAAACATTTATTTTTTTCACGGTGCGGTTTCCATCAAATCCTGCGCTCTGATTGGCTGGCGAGCGGGTCTGTATCCTACGATACGGACCCCAGATACGGACCTCTGGCGACTCGCTTGTTCACAACAACAAACATAGTAACAATTTTTGTCAACATTTATCTTTTTTTTTAAAAATAAGATTTATTTATAAGATTTTTATCAAAAATCTTATAAATGTTTGCCAGCATTTCTCAGGAGAATAGCATTAATTTTACAGCATGGATAGCGATAACGACAGTGTTCACAGCGAAAGCGAGTTTTACTACCCTGAGGAAGAAGAAATAAAAGAAAACATTTCAGGAGAAAGATTAAAACCTGTAACTGCTGCCAATGCCGAGCAAAAACATGGCTGAATCCTGAATGACTCAATTTTGTATAAATAGGGGACTACATAGGCGGAAAAATATAGTTTTTTTTCCTGCCATGGAAGTGCACTTGCGTTACAGCCGTGAATGAGGATTCAAAATGGCGGCTCGCCTCGGCTCGGTTTTCCCTTTCGGGCACTTTCGTTTTCTGTTAGAATTTGGTAAAGAAAAAAATAAATATATTATTTACCAGCTTAAGGTCGGTCCGTATGGTGAAATGCCGTGACCTTGGCCTTAAATACTGACCTCGGCCCAGAGGGCCTCGCTCAGTATTTTCAAGACCTCGGTCACGGTATTTCACCATACGGACCGACCTTAAGCTGGTAAATAACATATGTATTCTATTCCCTTCTAGTGGGTTTATTGATGCCATGCAATATTGTTATCATATCGCATATCCTCCATGTACTACATCACTGTACCCAATAGGGAATGAGCGTGCAATATTGTTACGATATTGCACATTGTCAAGACAACACAATGTCACACGTCGGAGACGTAAAACTTCCGTGTTAGCAAGCAACTGTGACAATTTGTAAACGAACACGGCCGTCAGGTTTGCTTCATTTAAAAACGGAAGATTTTCAGAGAATTTTGGCTGCCAGGTTGCTCCTTTGTGTGTAGTTGTCGATGTTGATTTTAAAAGTAACTAAATAAATTACACAGGGAAAATAATAATAATATCCAGCTTGACTGCGCTAGCATTGGCCTTCGCTAATGCTACACCGGCTGGAAGGTAACTGGACTGCTGCGCTAACAGCACCGAGTCACGGGTAAGCTAGAGAGAATGCTGATATGAAGAGTGTGTATAATAATAATAATAATAATAATAAAAATGATGTTGATGATGACTGGCTTTTTTTCGTGGTCTATCAGATATATTCCATTCAGCTAGCATGATATTGAATGAGTCGAAGACAAGTTCAGGATCATGCTAGCTGAATGGAATATATCTGATTTCAGTCTGCGATGTATGAATGCGAGTTTTTCAACATGAGAGGTAAACTTCATATCTTCAAGCTAGCATGTGATTTTTTTTCCCCCTCCCATTATATAGACCTATTCACAAACAAAATGTACCCAAATTTATCAAAACAATTCATCGATTTCCTCATGAGTGACACATTTAATACTTGTTTTATGAAATCGAGTCGTACATGAGCTGATGGGTGATGAGGGGCGTAGCGGTGAGTCGGCTATAAGCCATGTCCGATGAGATTGAGTGGATTAACTGTTTTATTCTATCCATATTCACTGGATTTTGAGAAATGGAGCATTTTTATTTTTTGCAAATTTGATAAATAAAAACTTGATACAAAATGTCCGACAAACAAATTTTTACTTAGAATGTAAACAAACTGGTGAAATGACAGTAGCAATTTGTGAAAAATGCTCTAATAATAATTCTTGAAAAATTAAAAGAGATACTTTCTTACCATCAAATACCTTCATTCCATATTTTGGCTTTTTTAAATATATTTTTCTGGGTTTTCTTCTTCTCCTTTAGGGTTTTTTTTGGCGATTGGCAAACCAAATTAAAGGTACATTACCACCACCAATTGGGCTGGAGTGTGGAACAGGCGATCTTGGGAAAAGCAAACAAATGAAAAACTATATTCTTTTAGCCATTTCTGTTTCTTTTAAATACTTGATAATTTTTGAGGTTTTGTTTTCTAGCAGAGTTTTAATTTCGGCCTCAGTTGGTTCAGCAACACGCTCCACCATTTTGTTTTTCTCTACTCACGGTATATGAGCTGATAGCCTAGTAGTAGAGTAGCCAATCAGAGCGCGCGATCGCTCATATTCAGTGAATGTGCATAGAATAAAGAGATTTATGTCACGTTTTTGGTTCTCCATGTCCTGGATGTAGCTTGTATGAAAAATACGAGTGGTGTATTTCCCAGTAAAATGCTCAAGTCCATATATGTTATTTACCGGCTGGGAGGTCCATATCATGAAATACCGTGACCTCAGTCACCGTATTTCACCATACGGACCGACCTTAAGCTGGTAAATAATTTTTTTTTCTTTACCAAATTCTAACAGAAAACGAGAGCGCCGAAAGGGAAAACCGAGCCGAGCCGCCATTTTGAATCCTCATTCATGGCTGTAATGCAAATGGCTTCCTCCTCGGTATACAAGTGCACTTCCATGGCAGGAAAAACCTACATTTTGCTGCCTATGTAGTCCCCTATTTATACAAAATTGAGTCATTCAGGATTCAGCCATGTTTTTGCTCGGCGTTAGCAACAGTTACAGGTTTTAAGCTTTCTCCTGAAATGTTTTCTTTTATTTCTTCTTCCTCAGGGTAGTAAAACTCGCTTTCACTGTGAAGACTGTCGCTATTGCTATCCATGCTGTAAAATTAATGCTATTCTCCTGAGAAATGCTGGCAAAAATTTATAAGATTTTTGATAATCTTATAAATAAATCTTATTAAAAAAGATAAATGTTGACAAAAAATGCTACTATGTTTGTTGTTGTGAACGAGCGAGTCGCCAGAGGTCCGTAACCGGGGTCCATAACTGTGGTCCGTATCGTAGGATAAGGACCCGCTTGCCAGCCAATCAGAGCGCAGGATTTGACGGAAACCGGCCCGCAAAAAAAAAAAGGCTTATGTGACAGTTGCACTTTTTTTTCCCCCCTCCACATGAATGTACAGTGGTATGCAAAAGTTTGGGCACCCCTTGTCAAAATTGCTGTTACTGTGAACAGTTAAGCAAGTTGAAGATGAAATGATCTCCAAAAGGCATAAAGTTAAAGATGACTCATTCCCTTTATATTTTAAGCAAAAACAATTTTTTATTTTCATCTTTTACATTTTCAAAATGACAAAAAAGGAAAAGGGCCCGAAGCAAAAGTTTGGGCACCCTGCATGGTTAGTACCTTTGGCAAGTATCACAGTTTGTAAACACTTTTTGTAGCCAGCTAATAATCTTTCAGTTCTTACCTGGGGGATTTTCGCACATTTGTCCTTGCAAAAGGCTTCCAGTTCTACAAGTTTCCTGGGCTGTCTTGCATGCACTGCTCTTTTGAGATCTATCCACAGATTTTCAATGATGTTTAGCTCAGGGGACTGTGAGGGCCAGGGCAAAACCTTCAGCTTGTGCCTGTTGAGGTATTCCATTGTAGATTTTGAGGTGTGTTTTGGATCATCGTCTTATTGTAGGACCCATCCTCTTTTTAACTTCAGCTTTTTTACAGATGGTGTGATGTTTGCTTCCAGAATTTGCTGGTATTTATTCGAACCCATGCTTCCCTCGACCAGTGAAATGTGCCCTGTGCCACTGGCTGCAACACAACCCCAAAGCATGATCGATCCACACCCATGCTTCAGAGTTGGAGAGGTGTTCTTTTCCTGGAATTTGGCACCCTTTTTTCTCCAAACATACCTTTGCACATTGTGGCCAAAAAGTTCTATTTTGATTTCATCAGTCCACAGGACTTGTTTCCAAAACGCATCAGGCTTGCTTAGATGTTCATTTGCAAACTTCAGATGCTGAATTTTGTGGCTCGGACGCAGGAACGGTTTTCTTCTGATGACTCTTCCATGAAGGTCATATTTGTTCAGGTGTCGCTGCATAGTAGAACAGTGCACCACCACTCCAGGGTCTGCTAAATCTTTCTGAAGGTCTTTTGCAGTCAAACAGGGGTTTTTATTTGCCTTTCTAGCAATCCAACGAGCAGTTCTTTCAGAAAGTTTTCTTCATCTTCCAGACCTCACCTTGATCTCCACTGTTTCTGTTAACTGCCATTTCTTAATAACATTACAATCTGAGGAAACAGCTACCTGAAAACACTTTGCTACGTTCTTGTAGCCTTCTCCTGCTTTGTGAGCATCAATTATTTTATTATTCAGAATGCGAAGGAGTTGCTTGGAGGAGCCCATGGCTGTTGATTTTAGGGACAAGTTTGAGGAGTCAGAGAATTTATACAGCGTTGAAATCTGCATCATCTGACCTTTCCTAATGAATTTGAACAAGCCACAGCTCAATAAGCTAATTAAGGTCTGGAACCTTGGTAAAAGTTACCTGAGAACTCAAATGTATTGGGGTACCCAAACTTTTGCATGGTGTTCCTTTTCTTTTTTCACACTCCAATTGTACAAAACAAAAATAATACACAAATCTTGCAGAAAACGCTGAAAAGAAATGTCTCGTCTTTACCTTTTATGCCTTTTGGTGATCAGTTCATCTTCTGCTCACTTAACTATTCACAGTAACAGACATTTTCAGTAAGGGTGCCCAAACTTTTGCATGCCACTGTATCTCAGGTTGTAGCTGCAGGAATAATGGTAAATTATTGGCAGAAATGTTTCCAGTTTGTCTTTATGATTTTGAATCCCCATATATTATGGATTTTAGATGGACTGATCTTTAAAGCAAATGGCACTGTTTGTACAATCATGGCACGTTTCATAACAAGAAGCATGTTTACGCAGTTTATACTTTTACTCCTAGCATCAAAATATGTCCGTGCATGTACCTGAGCATATATGTGAAACTAATCTTGCCTAGTTATTAGGGCTGCAACTTATTATTATTATTATTATTATTATTTTAAAAATATAATCGGTCCTTAACTGCAGTGCAGCATTACTGACATTTTTCTGACAGTCTTTCATGGCATGAGGATTTTATTGTGTGCTTAGATTGACTATTTAAAAAAAAAAAAGTCAGACACTAACATAAGGTCATGGTATTCCATACTTTTTTTTTTAAAACCGGTTCCGCGCACATCTTTTTGCACCTACAAGGGTGAGTCAAATGAAAACCTGAAAAGTGTGACATACATTCGAGAAACAGACTCCACACAGCTGTAATTTTACATGAGTCATCAGCAACATCCTGTTTTTTGGAGCACTAGAGGAAGCATTGGGTGGAAAGACCTTCCTGTTGGATGAAGAAGTGCAACAGATGGTGCACACACAACAGGAAGTTTTTTTTTTTTTTTGAGAGGAACCCGGACACTCGTTAAGCACTAGAACACTTGCATTGAATAAAAATCGAGATCATGTAGAAAAATTATATGCTTTGTGACAGCTGTTTGCAAGAAATGGTGCGAAATCTTAAAAAAAAAATAAAATAAGAAAAGATTTTCATTTGACTCACCCTCATATTTCAGTGACCACTGGTCTCAGTTGCTGGAAGAGGGACTTACCTGTATTTCATTTAGATTATTTAGTATTCATTTAGTATTTCTGACTGTTGAAATTCAATATCAAGGTCAGTATGGATGAATGCAGTAAATATAAAACACCATATACACTCTTCATGTGAATCAGTGTGTCCTTCATAGTCCTGTGACCTCTAGTTCCCGCCCTCAAGAAAGTAAAAAAATTATCTGCTCTCACAGTTTTTTAGTTAGTTCCCGTGGGAATTGAGTCCTGATGCGTACCTCTAGTCTGAGGTGGGATATCATGTATGAGCGAGTGCGTCGCAAACTGGTAGACATATCCAAATCGTAACCCTAATAAGGAAGCAAGGGGTCGAGCGAGGCGAAGTCAAACTGATAAAGCATGGAATCAAGGTCAGAAATAAATGGGATAACGGTCAGAGTCACAAGAAGTCAAAACAATAAACAAAGGCTTGGTATGGTCAGCTTTTTACACACTGAGCAATACTTCGCACTGAGTGCATGGGAGGAATGTTCTTCAATACAGTTTGGAGCTTGATAGCAGTGTGGCACAGGTGCGGTGGTAATTAGAATTCCGGAGAGGGAGGGCAGTGTGGTGTTTGGGAGTTGTAGTCCGTGGCGGCCATGTTTGGAGGCTGCCACGAACTCTGGTCTCTAGCACTGTGTGTGACATTTAGGACCATTGTCTAGCTGGAAGACTGACTTGTGACCACATTTTAACTTTCTGCCTGATGTCGCTGATCATTATGTCCAGACAGTTTTATTTTTTTTTGTTTCACCTGACCAGAGAACACTCCTCCAAGAACCTGATGATCACCTACAAACTTCAGTTTGCCTTTTTTATGCCAGTCGTCGAGTATACGCTTCTTTCTTACGTGACAGCTTGTCAGGCCATGGTGATGTAGAACACTTAATGGTGGATGTACATACTTTGTACTCCAACTACTTCACCTGTTCCTTTATTCTTCAGTTGAACTTCTTGGTCCAGAATTCCTCCATCCCTGGGAGTTAATTTGCGCCTCTTTCCTGAACGTTGCAGTGTCTATGTGATTTTTTTTTTTAACTCCCAAGAGTTTTTTCTTTGCATACATGTAGTACCTTAAGAGGTTGGGAAAATTGCTCCTGAACTCGTCCAGAATTTTTTGTGTGTGTATGGAGTTGCTTGGATTCTCTGATGGTATCAAAGGTAAAAAGGCACTGGATCATAAGGTAGGCCTTTTAGAGCTGTAAGTGCACTCCAAATGAACACCTAATTATGGCAAGAAGTTTCTAAACATCATTACGTTAATTTCTGTAATCTTCCAGAAGGTTGACTTATATGTGTATGTAAACTTTTGACCGACTGGAATTCTGATATTGTGAATTAAAGCTGAAATAAATGTCTCCATTTGATTGTTTTAAAAAATCCCACTTGTGAAGAAAATAGATGCCTTAATTGACTTGCCACAAGAAACGTCTATCCATCCATTATCTGTAGCCGCTTATCCTGTTCTACAGGGTCGCAGGCGAGCTGGAGCCTATCCCAGCTGACTACGGGCGAAAGGCGGGGTACACCCTGGACAAGTCGCCAGGTCATCACAGGGCTGACACATAGAGACAAACAACTATTCACACCTACGGTCAATTTAGAGCCACCAGTTAACCTAACCCGCATGTCTTTGGACTGTGGGGGAAACCGGAGCACCCGGAGAAAACCCATGCGGACACGGGGAGAACATGCAAACTCCACACAGAAAGACCCTCGCCAGCCGCTGGGCTCGAACCCCGAACCTTCTTGCTGTGAGGTGACAGCGCTAACCACTTACGCCACCATGCCACCCCTTAATCTGTTCATACGTTTTATATATTAATTTTTGTGAATGCTGGCTATTTTGAATTTAGGGAGACAAAAACTGTGCTTTTGAAGTTCTGTTATCTCTTGTTATGTCTTCAGGTTCATGGTGATGCCTCATTCTCAGGGCAAGGAATTGTAACAGAAACATTCACCCTGTCAAATCTCCCTCACTTCAGAGTTGGTGGAAGCATCCACCTTATTGTGAACAATCAAGTGGGCTATACCACTCCCTCTGACAGAGCCCGCTCATCCTTGTACTGCAGTGATATTGGTAGGTTTGAGCACCAACTCTATATGTAGACCATATATGTATATATGTAGTGCAGTCGATTTGAAGAAAAATGCATGTCAGTGATGAAAGAAGTACAAGTTCTTTATGTGAGTAAAAATAGAACTTGAGATGAAGTGAAGGAATCTTAAAAAAAAATCTATTTGGGAAATAAATAGAAAGCATCTTAGAATCTAGTTGGGTTAAAGAATTCAGTAGCAGTAAGTAAGTACATCTTTGTAAAATGTGCTTAATACATACATTATGAATAATCAGGAACTAGTATGTAAGAATACGTGAGCTGGGTATGAATTTAAACATGGAAGATATCAGTGACAAGCCGTTACTATTAGAGCTGGGACTTCAGCGGTCTCAAAAGTAGCCGGTCACCGGCGGCAAATCGCCGGCTATGGCTTGTTATGCCGCCGGCTATTGTCAGTCGAGTCACAAAATTTAATGTTAAATATTTCTGACAGCAAAAAAAGTTGTGAACGTAAATTACATCCACTATGTCATGTATGTCCGTTGCCGCATCAACTGTGTTTACATCCTCGACACGAGTGCAGCCATTACTGCCGCCTGTGTTGCCAGATTGGGAGGTTTCCCGCCCAATCTGGGCGGTTTTAAGTGCATTTTGGCGGGTTTTGAACATATTTTGGGCTGTAAAACGTCAGCAGTATCTGGCAACATATATTTTTTTTACTTAATACAAGAAATTAATCAGGGATGTGATTTTTCCGCGAATTCGCGGAATTCTGCTTTTTTCACCTCAAAATTTGAAAAAAAAATTTTTTCCGATTTTTCGCTCAAAAATCCGCATTCATATCCTATTCGTTCCGACTTTCAGTAATTCCGTCATTGAGATGAAACGAGGTACGTGATTGGCCCATCGCTCTGTAACAACCAGTGAACGCGCTTGTTAGATAGCTGTACGTAAGCTCGCTTCAAACAAAGAGTTGAAAGATGGCAGCCTCCGTGATTGAGCGTAAAGATGCACCTGATCATCAGTTTGGTGTGTGTGTGTGTGTGTGTTTTTTTTTAAAGTAAATAAACATGGGAAAGAAGAAAAAAACAACCCAGCTCATTTCTTTCCCCATAATAAACCTGTGAGTGGTGATGGCGTCACTGCACGTGCGACAGTTGGGTATGTTTTCACAGGGTGATGAAGGTTGCCGTGGCAACGGGGCCTCGCGCCATCTGTTGCTTCCTGGATGCACATGCGCACGCTATGAAAGCTGTGGTGAAAAGGTTAGCATCGGAGGCTAAACCTTCTGAGGAGAAAAGAAGGGGCGGTTTTTATTTCAGTTTGTTTTAGTTACGTCCGAAGAAACAGCAGTTTAAATCACGGCTCTAGTTTACAAATCAAAATGGTTACTCAGTGAAAACAAAACAAAAAAGCTCGAGAGAGGGGGAGCGGTGGGAGTTTAACCCGGGAAAGTGAGTCTGTGAGGCGGCAGTGATGCTTGACCCCTCCCGCCTCCTCTCACTTTACCTCCGAGTCTCTGCCAACTTCATCACAGATTATTTCACCTTTTTCACTCGAAGTTAGTTTTAATTTTCGCTCAAAACTTTTCCCACAGCGTGGATGTAAGGTAATTATACACAATTTTGATTTGTTTATTTAATATTAAAATGTTGGTGCAAATAATACATACTTGCCAACTTTTCAAAATTCTCATGAGGGAGAAAAGCGCATGAAAGACGTTTTCAGTTGGCCGAGGGTCTGATGCGCGGTTGAAATGATAAAAACAGTGGATCCCAATTAATTGCAAACACATTTTTTGTGAATGTTGTTTAGTGAAAAAGTGATTTTTATTCTTGCATATGAAAATCCTCAAGTGAGTGAACACTGTACAGTTCTGTATACGAGTCAATTTCACAGAAAACGTATTTTTTTTGTCCGGACGTGTTTTGTTTACATTTTGAGATTTCTAAAACCTTTTTATGGTCTCATTATGATAAAACATTATCAGTTCTACCTTGCATTTCAAAATTTGACAACTTTGGTTCATAAATGTGCATTTTGTAGCAAATTTTAGGGTCGAAAATGAGCAAAAACGGCTGTCCCACTGAAAAGAGACTATTTTTCAGACATGATTCTTAATGTTAGACAAAGGTGGAATTGAAACTTTTTCATGTTCAACGACAAGACTGTGAAAACCACAATGGACATATCATATCATTGGTAAGTAGTCTATGCATGACTAATTTTTTTGTGTCAATCCTGTTACCCTGTCTAAACGGGGTGTGCAGTAACTTAATCAAATATTAGAAGTTGCCATACATAAGAAGCAAACCGGGAGACTACCAGGAGCAATAGAGTTTAATAAATAATGGTGGATGAATTCTTATGTTGCATCATGTTTGTTTGAAAAGGCACATTTAGGTATGTTCAACTTCTACAGTAATTGAAAGTATAAATTTTGTTTTTCCTTATACAATTTTCTATTTATTCTAATGCAGATGATTTAATTTAGGATGACATTTTTAGGTTTCATGTTTTGGCTTTTTGTCAGTTAAGAATCATTGAATTTACTATAGGGGCTCAGAGTTGCATGTTGACCATTAAATTGGCTTGAATTTGTTAATCATGACAAGTTTTTTTCTTGTGTGTTTGCTTGCCATTTTAGTACAATTTTTATGTCAGAAAACCCCAGAACCCAGGAGCTTCGGGGGGGCTTCGCCCCCCTTGTCCCCCCACCAGGGCGCTGCCCTGGACCAGCTGGGGGCCTACAGCCCCCAGACCCCCGGCTAAAATTTTCAGATAATTTCACCAGCCTCAAATCACATCCCTGTAATTATAATGACATTATGAAAGAAATTAAAAAAATGAAAGAAATTAAATATAACATTTGAAATGATATGTTTGGGTCTTCTCTGAAGGCCTAGAAGGCCCTGATGGTTCCCCTGTAGAAGATATCTAGATTGGTTTTTGTGTCGTTTTAGTTTAATTTATATTATTATCTTTGTTTTTAGAAGTACTAAAATGAAAAAGTTGCCACTTGCTGGTCAGTAAAGCCAGTATCTCACTGGGCTGCGACAAATTGCGAACGTCATTCGCGAGAGAGTTTCAAAAGTGTCTTGAAACATTCACGGGGCTTCTCAATTTCCTCGCATGAGTCGCAAAGTGTCGCCCCTTCGTCGCTGAAATTTTGAACATGTTCAAAAAATTCGTGCGACAAAATTTCTCTCAAAATAGCCGCAAATGCTTCGCTGGTGTCGCAAAGTCGTCCCGAACCCTTCTCAAGTCAGTTTCCGTGAGACAGGAAGTGCGAGTGTATCTCACTGGGCTGCGACAGCCTATAAATATGCGATAAAATATGCGAATATCAATTCAGTGTGATTCCAAGTGAAAATTGTTGCTAATTCGCATATTTTATCGCAGTTGTTGTGTCGCAGGCTGTCGCAGCCCAGTGAGATACTACCCTAAGTTAAGCGAATGTTGTAAAGTGATGCATCAGATTAAGACTACGTTCAGACTGCACCCTGAAACGACCCATATCCGATTTTTTTTGCCCATATGCGACCTGTATCCGATTTGTTATTGATAATCTGAACTACACAGATCCGATTTTTTTCACATGCGACCCAGGCCGCTTGGATATGTGGTCCTAATTCCGATGCATATCCGTTATTTTCACATGCAACTGCAGTCTGACCGGACAGGTCGCATTCATGCAACCTACACGTCATCAACAAGAGACAAACGTCACTACTCTGCGTTGGCTAATCCCGCCTCTTTGGTGGAAAACAACAACATTTATACAGTTTTCAGAATTTAAATAGACTTTTATAGAATTGATCAAGCTAATGGTGGATTTGGTAGGGACCTGGATGTTGATCTGTTAGCCTGATTAAATAAAACAGTTTCTATAACTGATTTATAACTTAAACCATCCTGTATTACAAGATTATAAGATTGTTCTGGAAATTTCCAGTAATTTGACACCTTCGGTCTCATTAGTCTGCTGCCCACATTAATCAGATTATTGTGTGAGTTCCGCCGCCGCCACAAAAACCACATTGCCAGGTCTCGCCTCATCTCCATGCTTTACTTGCAAACTTGAAGAGCGCGCTTTTTTTTTTTTGTTTACGTATTACGTAGATGTGCTTATTACGTGTCAATTTGCGCATGCGGGACACTTTTGGGTCGTTTTCCGTTCATATCGGAGATCGCATACAAGTCTCATATAATTGGTAATGTGAACGGCCTAACAAAAAAATCGGATTTCACAACAAATCGGATATGGGTCGTTTCAGGTTGCAGTCTGAACGTAGTGTAAATCTCACTCAGAGTGAAAGTGTTAAAATGAATACACTTTACTATAGCTTTACGTGAAATCTACTGCACCACATACTCATGAGACACAGATTTACACACTGATTACTGCATGCTCTGTGACTTGAGTGGCTGCTTTGATGTATCTTTCAGGTAAGATGGTGGGCTGTGCTGTGATCCATGTAAATGGCGATGATGCTGAAGAGGTTCTCAGAGCCACACGGTTAGCTGTGGAGTATCAGAGACGCTTCAGGAAGGACATTATAGTGGATCTGCTGTGTTACCGGCAATGGGGTCACAATGAGCTGGACGAGCCGTTCTTCACAAACCCTGCCATGTACAAAATCATCCGGTGAGCTCTCACTCTGTCCTGACTTCAATATTTGGGCCATGAATGCATTACAGTGATAGAGCGACTGGTATACTCCATTTGATAGCTCAAGGAAAAGCATCCCGGATTCCTATGCTGACCAGCTGATCTCCGAGGGATTGATGACAGAGGAAGAATGCAGTCAGATTAAAACAGCCTACTACTCCTTCCTCAGTGAGAGTCTGGCCAACATGACTTTCTATAGCCCTCCACCCACCAACCTGCAGGGTCGCTGGGGGGATCTGATCGAGCCGCAGAACAGAGTTTCAACCTGGGACACTGGCGTGACTGTTCCCCTGCTTCAGTATGTCGGAGCAAAGTCAGTGGAGGTCCCTGAGGAGATCCAGGTGCACAGTCACCTTGTGAAGATGCACATAAAGGTAGAGGTTTTATAGTGCTTTTAATTTTTCTCGTGAATGATATCACCTGGCGGCACGGTGGTGTAGTGGTTAGCGCTGTCGCCTCACAGCAAGAAGGTCCTGGGTTCGAGCCCCGGGGCCGGCGAGGGCCTTTCTGTGTGGAGTTTGCATGTTCTCCCCGTGTCCGCGTGGGTTTCCTCCGGGTGCTCCGGTTTCCCCCACAGTCCAAAGACATGCAGGTTAGGTTAACTGGTGACTCTAAATTGACCGTAGGTGTGAATGTGAGTGTGAATGGTTGTCTATGTCTATGTGTCAGCCCTGTGATGACCTGGCGACTTGTCCAGGGTGTACCCCGCCTTTCGCCCGTAGTCAGCTGGGATAGGCTCCAGCTTGCCTGCGACCCTGTAGAAGGATAAAGCGGCTAGAGATAATGTGATGTGAATGTGATGTGATATCACCTGTGCTGTCACCAATAGTACCACTATTCTGTGAGGCTGAAGATATCTATACATATTACCTTTTCAATCTATTATATTGATTTTAGAAACTTGCTTAAAGCTAGACGGCCTTTTGATTTCATAAAATCGGTGACATTTACTTCCCTCTGAAATGTGGTCATTGTGATATACAACCCTGATTCCAAAAAAGTTGGGACAAAGTACAAATTGTAAATAAAAACGGAATGCAATGATGTGGAAGTCTCAAAATTCCATATTTTATTCAGAATAGAACATAGATGACACATCAAATGTTTAAACTGAGAAAATGTATCATTTAAAGAGAAAAATTAGGTGATTTTAAATTTCATGACGACAACACATCTCAAAAAAGTTGGGACAAGGCCATGTTTACCACTGTGAGACATCCCCTTTTCTCTTTACAACAGTCTGTAAACGTCTGGGGACTGAGGAGACAAGCTGCTCAAGTTTAGGGATAGGAATGTTAACCCATTCTTGTCTAATGTAGGATTCTAGTTGCTCAACTGTCTTAGGTCTTTTTTGTCGTATCTTCCATTTTATGATGCGCCAAATGTTTTCTATGGGTGAAAGATCTGGACTGCAGGCTGGCCAGTTCAGTACCCGGACCCTTCTTCTACGCAGCCATGATGCTGTAATTGATGCAATTTGTGGTTTGGCATTGTCATGTTGGAAAATGCAAGGTCTTCCCTGAAAGAGACGTCGTCTGGATGGGAGCATATGTTGCTCTAGAACCTGGATATACCTTTCACGTTCCTTTTTTGTACCTTTAACTTTTCCAGCCTCTTATCGCCCCTGTCCCAACTTTTTTGAGATGTGTTGCTGTCATGAAATTTCAAATGAGCCAATATTTGGCATGAAATTTCAAAATGTCTCACTTTCGACATTTGATATGTTGTCTATGTTCTATTGTGAATACAATATCAGTCTTTGAGATTTGTAAATTATTGCATTCCGTTTTTTATTTACAATTTGTACTTTTGTCCCAACTTTTTTGGAATCGGGGTTGTATGTTTATTTCTGTAATATCTCAAAAAATATCAGGCCATTCTGTGGCTGGGAAGTTATTTAATTTGAGGGGATTTCCAAGTAAATGATGTGCATGAAAT